>NC_142869.1:43595000-44215000 GCF_051225735.1 Oryctolagus cuniculus | reverse complement strand
GAGGAATGACACTAAGCCCTGCCTAGGCTTCATATCCGAGTCACGGCACCATTATGTCGCTCCCCCTCTTCGTGGAGGAACGACACAGGACCCTGCGCTGTTCTTTTGTCTGCTCGGCCCTCCCCGGGTTTGCTGCTGGTTTTTCCCGGGTTGGCTACATCCCTTCCACCTCCGTGGAAGGGCAGTTCCCCCTGGCCACATTCCCCACTTCCGCAGGGGAGCGGCACACCGCCGGCCGGCCGGCTCTTCTCGGGGGCTGCACAGGTGTTCCTTCAGATAGATGTTCCCCTTAGATGTTCCTGGTGCATGCCGTCTCTCTCCTCCTTTATAGTCCTCCTCTGCCAATCCCAACTCAGCTGCCCACACGCCGAGTACGCTGCTCTCCTCCAATCAGGAGCAAGTCCTGCTGTTTATTGGTTGAACTGGAGGCAGCTGGGTAGAAGCTATTTTCTCCTCTCCCAGCGCCATATTGTGGGAGAGCAGATGCATAGAATAAGTCTTAATTCCAGTAACTTAGTCTAGTCCGGGTTGCTCCCCACAGAAAGTAGGTAATCTAAGGATTTAAATATAGTTATTGGATAGTGCAAAGCAGAAGTCACTAGTGAATGTGACAAAAACATTTCAGTATAATGAGGTGAGAGGATGTAAGACCAGATGCCGGAGGCTGAAGAGGAAGTTAAGGAAGACCACCAGTATACACAACTTCAAAAAATTTGGGCTATGAATGAGAGAGACTGGGGAATGGAGTAGTTCCTGGAGACAGAGTGTATTTTTTCAAACAGAAGAATTTTGTGTTTAAATGCAATTAGCAAGGGAAAAGATACAATAATGGGATAAGTGAAAGGAGAGGGGATTAATTCTATGTGAGACTCACGTTGCAAGAACATCTAGTAAAAGGAAGAGGAAGAATGAGTGGAGATGCTGGTGTTTAGAAGTTTGCTGGCAGGTAGTCAGGGTCTTCCCAAAAGATGAGTTTGATTTTGTTTGTGATATGGAAAGCAAAATCATCTTCTAGAAACAAGTGGGAAGGTGGTAGCCAGGAGAGTCAAAAATTTCAGGAAAATGCAGAAAATTTACCTGGCACAAAGAAGAGAGAATACAAATGATCAAAGAACTAGAAGAGGGCTCAGTTGAAGCCTACGAATTCATGGTGATGGCAATCCACCTGACTCTGTGAGACTCTCCAAAGGTCTTCTACAGAACAGGCTTAGGTTCAGAGAAGACCAGCACATGGAGATTTTCCCAGGCTGATACAACAGAAGGACAGCAGGAGAATAAAGAATGGAGAATTTGTAGTAGTGGGGTTGAGATAATCACTGAAATTAATACAGAAGGAAAGAGGGCTGTTAATGGGGAGAAAGGGAGTGTTAAGCAGCTTGGGCGGGAGTCTCATCAAGAGCGACAGATTGAGAGAAACTCTAAAAGCAGAAAGCTTAGGAGTGAGGGTTTAGACTGCAGTTTCCAAAGTGGAGAAGTTCCAGTTGTTGACAGTCCCCCTTTGGTGGCCATGGAAGTGGGTGACTGAAGTGTTTTGGCCATGGAGCATCAGGAACTAAGGTGATAAGGCCATGGCTGTTCCCATGGTTGCTGAAGTTGGAGAGTAGAGAAGAAACCTGCAAGTCAAAGTCTTCAACAGATGAAGCAAGTGATAAGGAGGGAGGATGATATGAGCCTAAATTATAAGAATTTGTACTAGAAAATGGCATAAATATTGCAGATCTGATCTCCCAAACCTGGAAAGTGGAAGAATTGAAAAGTCCACTTTGAAACTGAGGCTTAGGGGAAAGACAAATTTCAGTAAAGGCCTAGTCAAGGGAGAAGCCTGAGGAGTTGAAGATGTAGGGTCAGTTTTTCTTTTCACAGCCTGAGGACACAGGGAAAAGACTCAAACTCCAGGAGTCAGCCGTGTGGGAACAAAAAGCACCTGGAATGCGAGAGCCCTAGAAGGAAAAAGAAATACTTCTGGGTTTATGCCACCTGTGAGAGAGGTATTCTGCCAACAGGCTGCCAGAACCAGTGCCATCAAGTCCCAGGTGTTTCAAAGGACTTTAAGGCCCTTGGCAGAAGTCCACTCTCAACTGGATTACTTCACGGAGGATGATAGTCCACGTGAAGGGGCCGCAAGACAGAGATAGATTCTCAGAAACAGGACTGGACAGAGACGTGCATAAAAGACTCAGCCATTCAACGCCTGCTCTTTCCCATCTACAAACTTTTTTTCTTCATTCATCCCACCCTCAAAAGTCTAATTGAAATTTACAAACATCCGGCTCTGCTGAATTTCTGCTTTGCTGCTGCTTGACCTGGTGTCACCTTCTTGTTTGCAGAATCTTTAAATTTGTCTTATGTATGCTAAACTGATCTTCTGTATATAAAGAGAATCAAAAATGAATCTTGATGTGAATGGAAGGGGAGAGGGAGTGGGAAAGGGGAGGGTTGCGGGTGGGAGGGACGTTATGGGGGGGAAGCCATTGTAATCCATAAGCTGTACTTTGGAAATTTATATGCATTAAATAAAAGTTAAAAAAAAATTGTCTTCAGTAGAGTACTTTGCCAGAATGATGGAAGGAAAACGGTTTTATAAAAACTGGTGAAACAATGCTTTTATATTTGTTGAGTATCATGATCTCTGTCAAGCAAAAGGAATATGGCTCCTGGAACTGAATTCCCATACTAATTCTCACAGTAATCAGTGATACCACAGTAAGACTGAGCACTGAGATGAGAGCAATTAAAGTAATCTCTGTCCTCACTGCTAAGGTTAAGTCCAGTTCACAGAAATCACCATATTTCTCAAAATGTTTGTAATGAATTTTAGGTTAAAGATATTGGGCCACCAGATCTTTCAGATTATAGGAATGCACTTTATGACTGCCGCTACTTGTCTCCCTGAAATACTCCCTTTGCCCAGTTTACTTTGAGTACAGCTATCTGTATGCTTTTGACTTACTAATCTAGAAATGTGGAAATCCATTTTAAGAGAAGGTATCCGGGAGCAGAAGCTGGTTTTTTCCCCCCTATTAAAGCAAAAAGGAAATACCAAATAGAGAAGAGAAATTGACTTGCTGATGTTTTGGTTCCCTGAGCATGAAGTTCACTTGTATTTATAATCTTGTCTTTTTTTCTCATGGTTTGGGTGGGGTTTTTTGTTGTTGTTGTTGTTGTTAAATTATTCAGTTAGACATGAACCAAATGCTTGGTTAAGAATTTCATGCCCATATTTGTGCTAATTCTAATGGAATATTTTATGAGAAGATACTTCATTTTCCTTTAAAAATACATTATGTAAGCTTATACAGCTGCTGAGTTTTGACTTCTTATGCAGTTATTTGTTCCTACTTAATTTTTGGCCTCCTGATTTGAAAATGTATATGTGGAAGGGGACAAGGAGTGCAAGTGTTGGTAATACATTCACCTTTTGAGGTAAGGTGACAGATCTTTATTTATTATTATAGGGGGCATGCATGAGGTTAAGAAAAATTAGTCCAAGAGCTGGTATTTTTGTCTCTGCCCATACTTTTCTCTTTGTGAATCTACACACATCCTTATTGTGTTCATCTTGCTCAGTCACACATTTATTGAACATCTGCTAGGCATTGTTCTGGGCATAGGAGATATAGGAGACAGGTCAAGATCCTCCCTGTTGCTCTAGGAAAAAGAAGTGGAATATTAGCAAGGAAAGAAGGATATTAATAAAATAATTCCAGCTGGTGAAAAAGTATGAGGAGAAAAAGAGCAACAGTGATGGGAGGGAAATCGCTCCAAGGAAACATTTGAGCTGAGACCTGCATGACAAAAAGGAGCCTGCCATTCAAAGGTGTGGGGAATAAGAGAAGCAAGGAAGTAGGAAGTAAGAGAGCAAGTTCTAAGATCTGAATATGGGAATGAGATTCACACGTTTTCATTGTTTGTCCTGGAGAAGGAACATAGTGAGGATAGATCTTGTTTTAATTAGAAACCATAGACTGAAATGAGGCAAGAGTGGAAGCAGGCAGCTCAATTAGTAGGTTAATGGAGTAGGTGAGGGGAGTAACACTGGTGATTTAAACCAGGGGCATAAGTGCTGATGGAGAGAAGGCATGCATTTTGGAAGAAAACCTAAAGGGACTTGTGGGTAGACTTGATGCCAGGGATAAGCATAAGGGAAAAGGACTTTCAAGTTATTTTGGCTGAAACACTTGGTAGATAGTAATGCCTTTTAAAGGGGAAGGCCAAGGAGAGGGCATATTAGAAGGGGAAAGAAAATTAAAAACTCAGCTTTAAACATGTTAAATATGAGACAACCATTAAAAAATCCAAGTCAGATGTTGAGGAGACAGGAAGCTCTACAACTCTGGGTGTAGCTATAGTTGGGATTTAGAATAGAATTCATCCAGAGCCAGATGGTCATTGAAGCCACAAGATTAGCTAAGGTCATCAAATGAGAGGGAGGGAGGGGAGGAGGAAGGAAGGGAGGGAGGGAGGGAGGAAGGGAGGAAGGAAGGGAGGGAGGGAGGGAGGGAAAGAGAAAGGGGGAGAGAAAGGGGGAGGGAAAGAAAAGAGAAAGGAGAGAAGAAAGGAAGAAAGGAGAGAAGAAAGAGAAAGAAAAGAAAGAAAGGGAAGGAAGAAGAAAGAGGTTTAAGGACCAAGCTCTGGGGCTATTGTTTTCTCTATCTGGAAACTGGAAATTTAAAGATTATATATTTTATCAACCCTTTAACAAGATTTATGCAAGCACAAAGAGTTACAATAGATAACTTAGATCTAAAAGAACACTACAAAATGTGGTTGACAATTCAGGCATGTGGTATTTGTGAAAACATTGAGCTATATATGAACCACTTCCCATAAAAACAGGTAACGATGTTGCTTTATTACCACACGTTGACCTTCTACTAATCACAACCAGAGGAGAAAAACACAGCTACTTGTATTAGTTTCTTTCAACACTAGAGGGAGATATATTCACCTGCAAATCAGAAAGAAAAACTATTTTACCAGACTTAGACTGTTTTAAATTTTTATACTTTTGCAACCATCAAGAAATATAGTCATGTATTAAAGCTGGAAAGAATTACATGTTTGGAAAGTAACCTGACTTCTTTATTAAGGTAGATTTAACAAAAGATTATTTCATATATGCTAAAGATATAGTATATTTCAGGTAATACCTTTGTCATTTTTTGTGCATGGGGAAGCAACAATATATAAATAAACTGATTTTTATTTGGAAAAACATCAGATCTTATTCCCTGGAAGCTCTGGAATATGTCCTTCATAAGCCAAAGTGTCAGAACTTTGCCTCTCAACCTTCTGTCTATAGATTTCATAAATGTGCTGTACTTGACATTCCATATTTCACAAGTGGCTTAAAGGTCATTGGCACAGAGTTGATTCTGAACTTTTTATTTGCCCTATAAAGCTTTTCAACTTTGCTAGGTAATCACGTAGATAGGTAGTGTTTTCATGATTGCTTGGGGCAACTAGAAAACTTTCTCTTTATTTGCTTTCATAATCTTTCCAAAGGACATACAGCAAGACATTCTCTGTTCCTGGTCAAAGGTTGAATACAATACCTCTCCAAAAATTTTTAGTCTGTCAAATGTTTTATTTGACCTTGTAACTAATTTGGCAAGTTCTCTTCTCTGTAATTTCAACACTGAAATATTTCTGGTATCTAAAAAAAAAAAAAAAAGAATAAGTTTTCTGTATCGAGAGCAGGAATATAGTTTAGGAAAAGGAAGTATTTTCTGGATCAAAGCTAGTTTAAAACATGATTTTGTCTCAACTGGTTGGTAGGGTGGGCAAGTTACTCTGTGATTTAAACTACTACTTATTTTCTCTTCTCTGAATTGGTTCCACAGCATTTTAGATTGATTTAGATAATATATTCAAACATCTAGCTCAATTCCTAGTACAAATTAGGTTTCCAAGTTCCCTGTACCTTCGTTTTTCATTCCACCTGCAGTGCTTTATAGAATGACCCTAAAAATCGTAAGTTCATTAATTATGTACTCTGAAGTATTTGTCAAGTACTGATGATAAGTACACAGTGTGTCCTGTGCCAAATTTCCAGGATGAGCTTGTAGAAGTACAGAATGTGACCAGAGTTGTATTGCCTTGTACTGTACACCACTAGGCCAGAAACAGCACTGCAGCAAGGTCCCGTGTGGTCTAGGGTGAGCCACTGCTATATATAAGCTTGAGAGTGAGGAGAAGACAGGGAGGCAACTGAAAGTTGGGCAGGGATTGCTTTCCCTGAAAGGAATTGCTTTCCCTTTACCTTCACAAATGTAAATTACAACTTCCAGCCCTTATAAAGGTCCAATTCAAATCTTTCTTTCCCCAAGAGATGTTCCCAGCCTGACTGAACTCCCTCTCCAAACACCTATAACATTTACCCAAATCAATTGTCTGACAATGCACACTTTGCATTCCTATTTAACCACTTCATTTACTAGTCTCCCCCAACCACGAAGTTTCTTATCAGGCTCAAGCACACCCTGTTACATAGTGTATTACTTTAGTACGTATCACAATGCTGTACATGAAGTAGACATTCTGCACATTCACGAATAACTGTTCATGTCAGTTTTCCTTCAGTTTACTTTGTCTCATGCATTTTAGTAATAGAACTCACCAAGGGTAAGGGTACAAATACAGTTTGAATCATTTTGATAACATTTGAAAAATTGTCTTTTTCCTTTAAATTGTAGATTCTTAAAAAGAAAGAACCAAAAAAGTATACATGGTAAGAGACTTCTGTTTGTGCAGTTTACTCTGGTACTCCTGCCATGGTTTTTTCTGAGTATTCACTTTCAATCAGAATGAATTAAAGTTACTATGATATAACAGCCATCACCTACACAGGTAATGTAGCAAGGAGAGTGCGTGATGAACATTTTCATCACCAGTAAGCAAATTTTTTAAAACTCCTTAGTCAAATCATGTTATAAACATGTGAATGTTTATAATAACACAAGTCAAATCAAAAAACTTGTGAATGAGAACTTGACACATACAATAGTACTCTATCTTTACAATAAATAGGACTGAAACAGAAGCTGACATCTTATTATTATTTGTTATTCAGACTGCAGAATAAAAGGGTGCGGAAGCTGGAATTAGAATGTCCTTCAAGGTCATGAAGGATAAAGAATTACACATGAGAAGAATCATCTGTTCCCCAAGTGTCAAATCATAACATTAAGAAGTAATAATGCTAAATCCTTATTGCCTGTTAGCAGTTCTGTGACCCACTTTCAGTATGAGTCTGATTTAGGGCCGCCCCACATTTCCTATAAGGAGCACCTGGGCAAGGTTCCATGTTCTTCAAAATATATATATATATATATGGACATACTTTCAAATACTAGTAATTGAAGATAGGTTATTTTCAAAATAATTGCATAGTAATATATTTTTAAAAGAATATTCAGATAATGGCTACAGATCTTTTTTTTTAAAGGAAAAACAAAAAAAAAGTCATTCAGAGTTTCTAAGCTGCTAAAATAGAATGTTAACATTTACTGTTAAATTCTATACCATTTTCTCCCTTTTTTAATCTCAAATCCTGAAATGGATGGTCTTTACCCACTTAGTCTATTTGTTCATCACCTGATCTTTTTTTGGAAACCCTCTACTATCTGGCTGCTGGTTCCACAGTCCATTGGAACAGCCTTAATATTACTAATGACATTGGTACACTTCTTGTTTTTCTTAACTACTATTCAGAATTTTATGCACTATCACCTGCTTCTTAAAATTATTTCATATTTTGTCCTAGGTGACTGGCTGCCTGATTTCCCCAGTTGTCTCACATTCCCTTTCCTGGCTTATCTTCCATTCCGTCCTTTCATTTGTTGATATTCCTAAAAAATCTGCTGGTACCCATTCCCCTCGGTTCTCATGCCAAAGTTTCATCTGCTTCCCCAGCAGATAGTGATAGGAGTGAGGGTGGGGGTGGGGATAGCTGAGAGAGAGAGAGAGAGAGAGAGAGATGGACAGAGAAAAAGCTGAACTTCTTAATTTTTTTCATTTTACCTTCAGCCTCACAGTCTTCTAAGCTCAATATCTTGATTATCTTGATTTTCTCTATGTTCTCCAAATTCAAATCCAGTCACTAATTCTTGTTACTAGTTTTTCAGAGATGTGTCTTATAGAGCCTCCCTCCTTTCTGGTACTACTACCACTTTTTAAAGCTAGGTTCTGAATACCTAGATAAGCAATTGTATTGGTGCTTTGCCTCTCTCTCTGCCTCTTTCTCTCTCTCTCTTTCTTTCTCTCTCTCTCTCCCTCTCCCTCTCTCTCTCCCTCTCTTTGTCTTTTATACTCAGTCTATCCAATGTACATTCTTAAAGGAAGAAAACACTCATATGATCCAGAATGATTCATTTTTGATTTGGTGTCATCAAACTCTAAGAAAACTGTCCATCAATTCTATCCTCCTTATCAAACTAGCCATATCTCCCACAGTCCTCTTCTCTAAGCAAAGTCTGTATATTGCCCATCTGCTCCAGTGTACTCTACCACATTTTGACTGAGTATACTTTTCTCTGTTTTTTTTTTTTTTTTTTTTTTTTGTCTAAATTTATCCCAACCCAACTCACCCGACTCCATCAATAAGCTTTTGCTCAAACATCCAACAATGGTATATTTTTTAAATCACAATTCACACAGTGTCATCTTCCAATTTATTAACCACGGTAGTTTTCATAAATGCTACTCTCTTCTTTTCCTTCTATATTTTGTTCAATATTTATTTATTCTTTAAGTCTCAGTTCAAAGTTCACTTCCTCTACAAAGTTTTCTCTGACCATCCAAGATTAAATTGTGACCCCAAGATGTACCTAGCATAGTTTTTTATGCATGTAATTGAATAGATGCTGAAATCTTCCAGTTGTTCTATATTTTGAAAAAGAATGACCTCAATGAAATTAATTGCTTTCTCAGACCCAAAGGATAAATACATAAATTAACAGGGAGAGATGATATTTTTCTAGGTTGAGGCATGGGTATTATTAGTAGATGCAATAAATGGAATGAACTCTCAGAGTTAGTAGAGTATCAATGGAATTAAACAATAACTCTTCATGTTAGACATGAAATACTTGTCATTATAGTTTATATAATAACCATTATTTTTGTTTATGTAAACTTTTCTCCAATTACAAAAATAATGAGCTGTTATTGCAGCAGTATATGTATTTGTTAATATACAGTTATCCAACCTATAGGATGTACAACATGGAGGGTGTTGTACAGTAAACCATGTACCTTAATAATAATATATCAATATTTGCTAATTATTGTAACAAACGTTCCACACTAATACTAATATTATTAATGATGGAAACTTGGATGAAGGAAATTGAGGTGATATTAGAACTCCCTGAACTTTACACTCAATTTTTCTGTGAACCTTAAACTGTTCAAAAATAAAGAATATTAATTAAAAAAATAACATTTTAATGAACCTTGGGTCATAATTATGTGACTATGTAGGTTTTCCAGTTGTAAAAAATGTGCCACTTTTTAAAAAAAGATTTATTTATGTATTTGAAAGTCAGAGTTACAGAGGGAGAGGAAAAGAGACAGCGAGAGAGGGAAAGAGAGATCTTCCATCTACTGGTTCGCTCTCCAAAAATCTGCAAAGGCTGAGGCTGGGCCAGACTAAAGCCAGGAGTCAGAGACTTCTTCCAGATCTTACAGATCTTCCAATCTCCCATGTGGGTGCAGGGACCCAAGCACTTGGGCCATACTCTGTTGCTTTCCAGGTACATTAGCAGGGAGCTGGATCAGAAGTGGAGCAACCATGTCTCTAGCAAGTACCCATACGGGATGTCAGTGTCACAGGCAGTGGCTTTATCCCCTACATCACAATGCTGACCGTTACAAATGTGCCACTTTGGGGATGATGTTGATTATGTAACAGACTGTGCATATATTAGCAAGGTGTGAAGGGGAGGTTTATATGAGAAATCTCTGTACCTTCTGATCAATTTTGCTGTGAACCTAAAAGGACTCTAAAAATAAAGCTCAATAAAAAATTTTTGAATATACTTACAAACCTAAAAAGTAACACTTATTGGAAATTTATAGTAACGTTTATAGGAATTTTAGGAAATTTTATTAATATTAAATATTATAGGAAATTTAGGATGCCATATAAAAAAGCAAAAGAAAAAATAAAAATTATCTTTAAGCCTACAGCTCTATCACTGTCAATATTTTAGTATCTTTCTAAACTATCCATTGCTCCATCTACCTGCTTGTATTTCTGTTTGTTTATCTATCTTTCTATTACTGGAGGACACCATACCCATTATTGATGTGACTTGTGTGTTTAACTATGTATCATACTCATATCCCCTGTCAGTAAATACTCTGCTACAACAAAATATTTAGTGATCACATGATGTAAACATCTCCATCTAAATGTAAAATTCTTCACTTTTCCCTTGGTCATAACTTCTGCAGCCTGAATAAGCTCATTACTACTGTCTGAATCTACATCATTATTTTCTTCATGGTATTCACAGCTGAGTTATTGATATCTCTTTCTCAGGATATTTTAGAGTGAGATATGTACAATACTTTATGACTTTCTATATAAAAATTCTTCACTCTCTTTGGGGGAGCACTAGCATTTCTTTTCTGAATATATTGCATCATTAGCCAAGAGAAGTTTTTAATATAAAGCAGCATACATTATTAAAATAATCCAACAAATCAATGTATTTACACTGATGCATATTTTCTATAACATATGACGTGTCCCTGGATTTATCATTTGGGTTTTTTAAGTCACAATTTTGGGGGTGGAGGTTGGTTACAAGTAGTATCACACAGCCCCCGCATCGATGCACATGAATGGAAGTGATCCATGTGTTGTAACAAAACTACCCATTGATTCTGGCTCATATTGCTCCTGAGAAAGCAGTAGTTATTCCTAATACTGTTCAAGTGTGTGTAATATGTCTCTTCTCTAGTTGCTTTTAACATTTTCTCTTTTTCAATCACTTTTACCCAGTTAAGAAGTGTATAAATGTGGGTTTTTTGTCTAATTTGCTTCATATTCATCAATTTTCTTGAGTTAGATTTTTTCAATCAAATTGAAAAATATTTGATCTATATATTTTCAAATCTCTGTTCCAATATATTCTATTCCTGATAATCCAACATGATATATACCAACTGCATGCTGTGTTCCAAAAGTCACCAAGCCTCTTTTCACTTTATTTTCAGACTTTGCTGTCTCTAGTTTAGTTCTGATGGATTTTGTGGCCCATCTTCAAGATTTGGCTGCTGCAATGTTAAACCTAATGTGGTATTTTTGTTTTATATGTTATATGTTTCCATTTTAGAATTTCTGTTTAATTCTTTTTTTTTTTTTTTTTTGACAGGCAGAGTGGATAGTGAGAGAGAGACAGAGAGAAAGGTCTTCCTTTTGCCGTTGGTTCACCCTCCAATGACCGCCGCCGCAGCTGGCGCGATGCAGCCGGCGCACCGCGCTGATCCAAAGGCAGGAGCCAGGTGTTTCTCCTGGTCTCCCATGGGGTGCAGGGCCCAAGAACTTGAGCCATCCTCCACTGCACTCCCTGGCCACAGCAGAGAGCTGGCCTGAAAGAGGGGCAACCAGGACAGAAACCGGCACCCCGACCGGGACTAGAACCCGGTGTGCCGGCGCTACAAGGTGGAGCCTATTGAGCCACGGCGCCGGCCCTGTTTAATTCTTTTTTAAAGATTCTACTTTAAAGATTCTGTTGAGATTGTTTTTTCTCTCAATATGTTCATGTTTTTCTTTTTTTTTTTTTTAAAGATTTATTTATTTATTTGAAAGGCAGAGTTACAGAGAGGCAGAGGCAGAGAGAGAGAGAGATCGTCCATCTGCTTGTTATCTCTTCAGATGGCCTCAATGGCCAGAGCTGCGCCCATCAGAAGCCAGGAGTTTCTTCCAGGTCTCCCAGGTGAGTGCAGGGGCCCAAGCACGTGAGCCATCTTCTACTGCTTTCCCAGGCCATCAGGAGGGAACTGGATCAGAAGTGGAGCAGCCAGGACTCAAGCCAGTGCCCATATGGGATGCCAGCACTGTAGGCGGCAGCTTTACCCCGTACGCCACAGCGCCAGCACCTCATGTTTTTCTTTAAATACTTAAATATATTTATGATAGTGGCCCTAAAATATCATTAACTAACTTTATCATTGCCATTATTCTATTTCTAAGGACTGATTCATTTTCCCTTACTGTGTAATTGGAATTGGCGTACCTAGAAGTTAGCAAAACACAACACTGAGTACTTGGTCTGTGGAGTAAGAACCATTATAACAGGGAAAACTAGAAGCCTCTAGAACTTTCCCTCATTCACCTCACTCCACAAGAAAGTATGTCAAAACCAGTATCCCAGATAGAGAGTTTGGAAGCTCTGTGCCTACCACCCACCTACACTTAATACCTGGCCCATTGCATGGGTGTTCCTGAGTTGTATTATTTATAATAAAACTGTGGTCATAATTACAGAACTTCTCTGAGTTCTTTGAGTCATTCTAGTGAATCATGGAATCTGAAAGGAGGTCATAGAAATCCCTGAATTCATCACCAATCAGAAACATACATTCTTACAGCTGGTGTCTTCAGCTGCAATTTCAGCCACCTGCCTTCCTTTATTCTGCTCATGAACCAAAGTCATGGTTAGTGAGTTTACAACTCCCATTTTCTTTCTGTTTTTCTATCCTCATTGACTAGGAGCCTTTTCTGGAAATCTACACATCATGACTCCTTTCTAGAATAAGAACCTTCCTGGTAACCCTCACATGGAACATACTTTGACAATTGCAGGCTCATTTCAAAAACATGGCATTGAGCAAGCTATTCTCTTTCTATCCCCTTAAGGATGTTAATTCAGTGCCCTTTCCCTAAGAGAGTCTTCAATCTATAATCTGAAGGAGAGAATTTCTCCAGCCATGTATAGGCCAAGCCTGGTTCCATCACCACTTTTTTTTTTTTTTTTTTAAGATTTTATTTATTTAAGGGGTAGCAATACAGGCAGAGGGAGAAAGAGAGAGGAAGGTCTTCTCTCCGCTGGTTCATTCCCCACATGGCCACAATGGCCAGAGGCTAGCCAATCCGAAGCCAGGAGCCAGGAGCTTCTTTCAGGTCTTCCACGCAGGTCCAGGGGCCCAAGCACTTGGGCTGTCTTCTACTCTTTTCCCAGGCACATTAGCAGAGAAATGGATCAGAAGGGGAGCAGCTGGGACTTGAACCAGCACCCATATGGGATTCCGGCACTGCAGGCAGAGGTTTAGCCCACTATGCCACAGCACCAGCCCCCATCACCACTTTTAACTTTGCCACTCCTCCAACACACACACACACATTCCGCGTGCCACCACCCACTATGACCACTGTTTCCTGGCTCAGAGATACAAAATGCCGTTATGTTAAGAGATGACTAACATTTTCTTTTTTGTCACACAATCTCTATCAGTTGCCTTTTTGGATTTTTTAGTGATATGCTTACATGAAATATACTTACATAGGAAATGGTACCTAGCCAAAGATATCCAGAAGGTTTGTTCAAAACATTTCTTGTTGGGTCAGCCTTTATTAAATCCTCCCCAGGAGCTGATATTTTGGGAACAAAATATTACTGGTAAAGAGAAGCATGTGAAGTTTCCCAAAGCAAAAGCGTATGTAACCAATGAAAGGATAAAATTTCAAGGCCTGTACAGTAAAGCAGCTGTTAGATGATTTACTGGAAAATTCCTCCAAAACATAATAGAGGCTGCCTACTACAAAGAAAATATGTTTCCTTCATGTCCATAGTATCAAAGTTTAATATGCTATGTATTCAAAATACCTCTCTATTAAAATTGGAATTTTGCACAATAGCCTTGACTTTAGAGACTTGAGTCTTATTCTATCCTTCTAAAACGCCCAGTACCACTGGTGTGAGATTCATGATGTGAGTTCTAAACTCCAGAGATTCATTCCTTCCCTGCAGCTTCCAGTATCAGTAACAGCATAAGACTTCATTTCTCAGGCATATGAGTGACTCACAGTAAATAAGCAAATGCAGTCACCTTTCAATTAGAGAAATTATCTTATACTTGTCAGTGGGATTTACATGGCAGTGAGGACAACTGCAAAGCAATACTTGCAAGAATCATGATGGAAGAGAAAAAAAATAGGCCATTTGCAACTCCTTTCTTTTTTTCTTTTTTTTTAAAGATTTATTTATTTATTTTGAAGGTAAAGTTACAGAGAGGGGGAAGGGGGGAAAGAGAGAGAGGGAGAGAGAGAGAGAGAGAGATCTTCCATCCACTGGTTCACTCACCAAATGGTTCCAACATTTAGAGCTGGGCTGATCTGAAACTAGGAGCCAGGAATCTCATCCAAGTGTCCCATGTGGGTACCAGGGCCCAAGCACTTGGGCCATCTTTTGCTGTTTTTCCCAGGCACACTAGCAGGAGCTGGATCAGAAGTGGAGCAGCCAGTACTCAAATTGGCACTCATGTGGGATACCAGCGCCACAGGCAACAGCTTTCCCTGCTGCACCACAGCACTGGCTCCTCCAGCTCCTTTCTCAGTTTTGCACATGGCTGATCAGTGTGCAGAAGAACATCCCTAGATGCTGCTGTGTCTGTATGTTTTGGGAAAGCCCTGGTGGGGACCAGTAAAAGAGACAAGAGAGCCGAGGCAAGTCTAAGTTGTGCAGCACACACCACAGTCACTGCTCCATATCACATGCGGGATTAAATGGGTAAAAAGCTCTTAGTAGTGCACAAACTAAGTCTTCGCCGTTCAACCTGGTCCTTGACTATGCCAACCCACAAGGTCATTTTTAGGAGTTATCAGAAACCTCTTGGACTCAAGCAATATTGTATTTGCACATAGAAACCATTTGGCTCAAACCTCAAGGAGGACACCACCTATGCAAAGGGCACCATGGTGCTGACCAAGGAGTAATCAGTCCAGAGGCTTTGATCTACATAGGAAAAATACAAATAGCAATGGAAAAGGATGAAT
Source organism: Oryctolagus cuniculus (assembly GCF_051225735.1). Taxonomy (NCBI): domain Eukaryota; kingdom Metazoa; phylum Chordata; class Mammalia; order Lagomorpha; family Leporidae; genus Oryctolagus; species Oryctolagus cuniculus. The sequence continues at coordinate 44,199,993 of NC_142869.1, read as the reverse complement.
ATGGTGCAAACTTAAGTCAAAAACAAGATGTGTTGCCCATTAACTTGTGTCCTTTATTATTTTTAACACCTAAACTATTTCCTGCCCACACATCCTCACTCGATGTGCCAGAGGTGTGGGTTAGGTCCCTGAAGCAGGAGAATGCCTCCTGGACAAGCAGCTCTTTACATGGTTATTGACTGAGAGCAGGGAGGATGCTCTTTGTTTGGAAAGTCAGATAGTACGAGGGGACACTTGCTTTCAACATGTGCAAAGCCTCCAAGCTAAACAATCCTACTTTTCTTAAGAAATAAACATGGAAATGATAAAATGTCAACAAGAATATTCTTAAAGGAACTGTTGTGCCATATCTATGAATGACACATGAATCAGATACTCAGAGTTTTATTTCAATATAAACCTACGTGGTGGGAGGGGAGGGAGGACTGGGCTCTCTGAGAATTGGCCCGTGTCAATGACTCAGCTGTGCTCTGCTCACAGAAGATAAATTGGGTGTCACGTGCTTTATTCTTGGTGAAATAGATTATACTGGGAAAAAGGCACAGAAGGTAACGTTAAAACAAAATCCCAGTGAATATGCAAGGTCCTTATCTGAAAAGATGCACGTTTGGCTTGCAATGAGAAATTTTTCTTTGCTTCTGAAAAAAATTGTTTTCAAAGTTATCTGAAACTGTACTACATGGACCCTTTGAGTTGCACTGAAAGGGAGGGAATCAAACACCAATGACAATAAAACTCTGCTCAGTCACCGCAAGCACCCTGCCTCGCATGCCACCAGCAGACTCGAGGCTGAGAAGCAACGGTGCAGGCTGTTCTGAATCATTGCAGCAGTCAAGAGAACCTATTAGTGACACATGGCAGGGAACACTTGAGATCAGTTATAAGGTTATTTTTTCATTTTACGTTCTACATTCTGTTGATGTACATGTTCTGGAGAAGGCAGGCCTCCCTCTTTCCCTTCCTTATCCCTTTGCTAATAGATCCCTGGCTTTATTCAGGGATAAGGCAACAAAATGCCTTATGGGAAGTTAGACTTAGGCCCAGAGAAGAGTCATGATTGACTGCTCCCCTTTGCTCTTGAGTGGTGAATGGTTCAAGCCAAAATAGAAACACTGCTTAGGGGCTTTGCAAAGAGACTTTCTTCCCTAATGAGTCCTTGACATGACTTAGCTGCTGAATTAACACTGCATAACTTAACCTGTGGTGTTCTTGTTTGGAGAGACAGTAAACTCCTAATGGTTTAAACCCCATTGGATATAGTGAAAATTGCAGCTAAAAGTAGCCTAAGTGTTCTCAGTGGTAGGAAGCTGAATTTATATTTCTTGAAGAAGGATGCAGGCTATATGCTATCAACTTCTTCTTCTTCTTTTTTTTTTTTTTTTTTTTGACAGAGTGCACAGTGAGAGAGAGAGACAGATCTTCCTTTTTGCCGTTGGTTCACCCTCCAATGGCCGCCGCGGCCGGTGCGCTGCGGCCGGCGCACCGCGCTGATCTGAAGGCAGGAGCCAGGTGCTTCTCCTGGTCTCCCATGGGATGCAGGGCCCAAGCACTTGGACCATCCTCCACTGCACTCCCTGGCCACAGCAGAGAGCTGGCCTGGAAGAGGGGCAACCGGGACAGAATCCGGCGCCCTGACCGGGACTAGAACCCGGTGTGCCGGCACCGCAAGGCGGAGGATTAGCCTAGTGAGCTGCGGCGCCAGCGGTGTTATCAACTTCTATATAAGTAGAGAACATAATCATTCTTAGTAAATTGTTTGAACTGAGAAAGTTGCCATTGAATGTAACTGGATGCAACAGCAGTAATAATTTCAGAAGAATTTCCTGGTGATTAATGTAGTACAGGTACAGTTCTTAATACAGCACGGGGCACAGAGGGAAGACTCAATTCAAATGTAAGTGTTATAATTATAGAGAAGAGGAGGCAAGAAGGCACTCACTTGCAAAGAAAAAGATTATTTCTGAGACTGGTGGCATGGCTACCTTGTAGTAAAACAAAAGCAAGGAGACAACAAGTGTACCAGTGCCTCCTCACCTTGCTTACTCCCTCCACAGGAGCACACAGGTGATCTCGGAACTCTCATCCCTTTTTTTCTTCAGGTTTGTGGCCTTTACCTGGTGTGCTGGGTTGAATAATGATCACCCTCCCCAAAGATTCCCATGTCTTAATACTTGCAACCTCTGAATATCAATTCACATGCATGACAAAAAGGATTTTTCAAATGGAATTACATTGGGGATCTTGAGATAGGGAGATTATCCTGCATTATCAAGGTAGGTGTATAAGGCCCTTGTAGAAGGACCATGGTATGGAGTGGGAGATTCCGTAATAGACACATTAGATTGGAGTGATGTGGGGCCAGTGTTGTGGTTTAGTGAGTAAAGCTGCTGTGTGTGACATCAGCATTCTTATGAGTGCTGGTTCACATTCCTACTGCTCCACTTCCAATACAACTAGGGAAAGGCAGCAGAAGATGGCCCAAGCATTTGGGTCCCTGTCACTCATGTGAAAGACACAGATGAAGCTACTGACTTCGGCCAGCCCCAACCCTGGCCATTGCTGCCATGTAAGGAGTGAACCAGTGGATGGAAGATCTCTATCTCCCTGTTGTTCCCTCTCTCACTGTCACTCTGACTTTCAAATGAATAAATAAATCTTTTTTTAAAAAAAGATTGGAGTGATGCTAGGAAGGGGTCATGTTATGGCCTGAATATTGATGTTCTCTCCCAAATTCATACGTTACAACCTAACACCCCTGGGGATAGTATTAAGTCGTGGGGCCTCACTCTTATGAGTGGATCGGTGACCTTATAAGAGGCTTGAGAGGGTCTCTTTGCCCCTTTTGCCATGTGGGAACTCATCCAGAAGGCACCACCTACGAAACAGAGTCCTCACCAGACACTGAGTCTTGCTGGCACCTTGATCTTGGACTTCTCAGCCCCCAGAACTGTGAGAAATACATTTTTTAAAAGGAATTACCTGGTTTAAAGTATTTTGGTGTAGCCACCCAGATATACTGAGATAGGCCAGAAGCCAGGAAGTTTCCAGGATCTGAAAAGGGGAAGGAAACAGAATCTGCCTTCAGCCTCCAAAGGTTGATGGCCCTGCCAACAGGTCATCCTCAGACTTCTGACCTTCGGAACTGTAAGAGAGCACATCCGTGTTGTTTTAAATCACTAAGTTTGTGGTAATTTGCACACTGGCACCAGGAGCTAATCTACCTGAATCACCAAGTGAGACAAGCCCCCTGCCTCCCTGTGTTAATTTGGATATTTCTGCAGCAAGTAACAGAAGCTGCAGTTCAGGAGGTCTTCCACAGTTAAGAGATCTATTACTCACATGCGAAAAGCAGAGTAACCCTGAGGGTGGTAAACGAAACAGCTTGATGACATCGTAGAGATCAGGGTTGTTTCCAGATTGCTGCTCTGCCATCCTCAGCACTCTGGCTGGCCGGTTCATGGTCAAAATTTACTGCATGGTTCCATGAACTTTACCTTTATACACTAATGTCCAAAGGTTGCAAGAGAAAACCACCTCTATCATGCGTCCTTTTTTAAACACAGGGAATACTATGTTCCCAGACATCTCTCAGGTGGACTTTACCTCTTGTTCACTAGTTGGATTGAAACATTTGGCCAGTTCTAAACCAGTCATGAAGGAGGGAACCGGAATTCAGATACACTCCCTGGGGCAACAGAAGCCTTGGTAGCTTAATTCGTGGTTTTTGTTAATAAGGAAAACTAGGAGAGGAGGATGGTATGTAATACACAGTGATAACAGCAGTGTCTGCACACTGTCCTCAAGTATCCTTTGAAAGTCAGTCAACCTTATCAAAGAGAAAACCTTCCAAGATAAAGTAGGATTGTCTACTAGGTGAAGTGTGCAAACGTCTATAATGGGTACTCTGCTCAAAATATTCTGATGAAGGAAACGCATTTTTTTTTTCATATTTTTCTTTCTTCAAAGTAAGACCTTTGTTACTTTCTGCCTCTAATCAAATTGTTTTCTTACTGGTTAATTCTCAACAGTCTGGGAAGGTATTTAGAATCTGTTGGAAATTTCATGAGACACAGACATTTATATTATATTGAATAAAATTTAAAATACTAATGCTCAGGACAGGTGTTTGGTGCAGTGGTTAAGATGCCAGTCGGGATACCTGCATTCCATACAGCTATTCCTGGATTTAAATCCTGGCTCCACTTTCAGTTCCAGTGAATGTGCACCCCAAGAGGCAACAAGTGATAGTTCAAGTATCTGTGTCCCTGTCACCCACATAGAAGACCAAGATTGAGTTCTAGGCTTCTAGCCTTGGCCTGGTCCAGCCCAGGCTGTTGTGGGCAGATAGGAAGTGACTCGCGGGACGAAGATCCTCATTCTCATCCTCTCTCTCAGTCTCTCTCTCTCTTTACCCTTCCCTCCCTCTCCCCCATGTTTCTCTCCATTTTAAATACATTTTTAAAAATATCTTTATACAATACTAGCCCCTATGTAGCATTATCTTTGTGCGAGTCATTATACAAAGGATTTTACATAACTCATTTAATTGTAGCTGTATGAACTGGTACTATTTTTTATCAACATTTTATAGATGAAGAAACTAAAGCATAGAGACTAGAGAGGAAAACCTTTACTAGTCCATAAATTCATACTTGGAAAGGTTAAGCAACAGCAAGGGGTATCTCTCTAACTGTGTTCTAAAAGGAAGAAAAAGAATTTAGGAAATAAGTGCCTGAAGTAGGATATAAACTGCAGAAGGATTTTACATTATACTTTAAAAAATTCTTTCTGATGTAAAATTAAACAGCATAGCAGCATTGAAAGCTAAACTGAAAGGTAGACAAAAATATGGGACAAAATGAAAAGTGTGTCTGTGGGAAAGAAACCAATATAAAGCTAAACTTTATAAATTGTGGTTGAAAACTCATTAGCTAGAGGAAAAATGTGAAACTTCAAGGAGTTATTTGGAATCAAGATCACTCAACTTTGCCAAGCTGAGGACCAACATTTTTAATGGTTTTTATGTTTGTAGAAGTATTTTGACCTTTCTCTGAACTAATGTCTTCTTTCAAAAATGTGTATGGAATCTTTGCTACAATTATTTTAGACTTAGGGGTCTAAAGTGTGTTTTGGCTGTTAGACTTTTTTAATCACTATTTATCCATCTTACTGCTATTGTATTTAGATATAATAGAACCAATGGTTTTGTCAATGCTTACAAATATAGAGAGGAAGGAACCAAAATACTGGCATCATTATGCTTATGTTGCTTAGCACCCCAGGAGAGAGCAAGATGTTTCTAAACAATCTATAAACATTTGGAGTTTCTATACCAAGTGAACAAAGGTAATTTTTTAACATTCCTCGTCTGAATCAGTGTGGACACAGATTTCAGAGCAGATAGTTATTTGAAGACAGAACATTGTAGATTACAAGAATAAAGTAAACAAAGGAATGCCTTCAAGAACACGAAGTCCTGAAACCCAAATAGGTAGCTAATTCATGATAAAATACAAAGCACAAAACACAAAAATCCCTAAATCAAAACAATTTTCATCATGGCAATATACTATTTTAATTCTAGCTCTATTTAAACAGATTAAATATCTATAAAGGAAAATAAAAAAAAGAAAATAAAAAATATTAGTCATTTATCTGGATAATTCCAAATAGATATTTGATACAGCAGAAGGAAAATAGTAGTGATACAGATTTTCTTCTTTTCACAACTTTGTATCCAAAACTGCTCTTGTTTCAACTATTTCCCAAATGGAATGAATTAAAATAGTTCAATGATAATTGTCAATGTGCTTCTTTTTTTGCATTTAGTTTCCCCAGACTGCTGTATTCTTGTTAAGCATTTCTGGATGTACAATTTCCACTGAATAATTGGATTTTAAATTAATACTTATGTGACACACACTGGTGGGGTTTTAATTTGTCAAAGGTAGGGGCCAGCACTGTGGCATAATAAGTTAAGCCTCTTCCTGTGGCACCAGACTCCCATATGGGTGCCAGTTCAAGTCTTTGCCAATCCATTTCTAATCCAGCTCCTTGCTAATGTTCTGGGAGGGCAGTAGAAGATGGCCCAAGTGTTTGGGCCCCTGCACCCACGTCGGAGACCTGGAAGAAGCTCCTGGTTTCTGGCTTTGGCCCATCAGCCGAGCTCTGTCCGTTGTGGCCATTTGGGGAGTGAAGTAGATGGAGGACCTTTGTTTCTCTGTTTCTCCTTCTCTCTGTAACTCTACCTCTCAGATAAATAAATAAATCTTGAAAAAATTGTCAAAGGCATTTGGTAACCAATTTCACAGAATGTACAAATCTTGCAGTGATATTTTCCTTTTAAGTCTATGATTTCTAAATTAATATGATAACATTATACTTTTAATATGTGGAATAGAGGCCATTGTTGTGGCACAGTGGATTGAGCTGCTGCCCACAACACCAGCATCTTATATGAATACCAGTTTGAGTCCTGGATGCTTCACTTCTATTCCAGATCCCTGGGAAAGTAGTGGAAGATGGCCCAAGTGTTTGGGCCCTTGACACCTATGTGGGACACCTAGATGGAGTTCCTGGCTTTGGCCTAGCCCAGCTCCAGTTGTAGTCGCATTGTGTTCATTTGGGAAGTAAAGCAGAAGATGGAAGCTCTCTTCTCTTTCTCTCTCTCTCTCTCTCTCTCTCTCTCTGTTCCACCTTTCCTCCCTCAGTCTCTCTGCAACTCTGCCTTTCAAATAAATAAATAAATCTTTACAAAAATAAAATAAAATGATCTAGAAAATGTAAAGATTTTAAATATTCAAAGATATGTTATACCTGGATTTGGATGAGTTAGATTTACTAAATTAGGTTAGATAATTGAACCAAAAACTAGAGTTTAATTAACACTACATTGTTGTTACATTATCTGGGACTGATTTTGTTTTCTTAGTTTTGATGATTCAGATTCTTCTCTGAGAATCTGACCATACTGGACCCTGAATGTAACAATAACAAAGTATTATATTTTCTCATAGTAAGTATAATAGCTAATATTGATTTAATAATTAATTAATTAATATTACTATATGTCAGGTACTGTGCTAAGTACTCCTTGTGCATGTGGAATTTAATGCTTATAGTAAACATAGTAAACATATATATGCATATAGTAAACAGTAATGTCAGTAAACTGACATTATCGAAATTTGACAAAGGATAAAACTGGAGCACACAGAAGATCCTGCCCTGCCCTAGATCATTCAATTAGTAAATAAGAGAGCTCTAAATTTGGGCTGTTAATATGGATAAAATCTCCTGAAAAGAAAAACCAAAAAAATGTTACCCAATGCTGATCTCAATAAACACATCCATCACCATAGTGGAAGTGAAGTAAATCTGAGAGGGGAGCCTAGGGTTTGGTTCTTAGAGCCATGTGTGATTTTTGGGGGGTGGTTTCCTAGGTTGAGGATCTGGGAATACAAGTTGGAGAAGTACTGATTCCAAGGATATCCAGGAGGCAGAATATGAGAAGTAATGTGCTTTGGGTATGAGTTCTGGAGCCATAACCACTGAGGTTTGCTTCCTTGCTTCCCCAGCTATTAGCTTTGTGACCTGGGAAAATAACTGGCATTCTCTGTTTTAGTGCCTATGGCTATGAACCCACCTCAGAGCCACTGTGTCTTTTAAATGAGTTCATCTAGAGAAAGCACTTAGAATAAGGCTTGACACATAGTGCTCATTATTTGTTAGCTATCGTAATTTTAGTGTGCAGCTTCACAGTTCTTGGTCTTACGCTCTCTCAGTCTCTATCCCCTGAACTTCCTTTCTCTACTTCATTGTATAGTCATATGTGGCTCTGAATTATTTGGCAGGTAAAACAAGTTATAAATGAATATAGATTGAAAAACAACCCGGGGCTGGCGTTGTGAAGTAATGGGTTACGCCACTGCCTGTGACACTATATGGACACTGGTTCAAGTCCCGGCTGTTCCACTTCTGATCCAGCTCCCCGCTAATGTACCTGGAAAAGCAGAAGAAGATGGCCCAAGTCCTTGGGCCCCTGCGTCCACCTGGGAGACCTGAATGAAGCTCCTGGTTTCTGTTTTCAGCCTGGCCCAGACCCAGCCATTGTGACCATTTGGGGACTGAACCAATGGATGGAAGATCTCTATTTCTCCCTTTCTCTGTGTAACTCTGACTTTGAAAAATAAATACTAAAAAAATACAATTACAATTATTAAAATCTACTTTTATGATATCGAATATTCAAAATGCATGCACTAGTAATCTTGTATGGTTGAAAGAGCATAACTCCAGGAATAGGAGACTTGAGTTCAGGTCTTGGTTAGGTCACTAACTCTAAGCTTGAATAAGCATCAACTCTGTCAGCCTCAGTCTCCTCATCCAGCAGGCAGGGACGACAGCGCCAGCCTGAAGCTTTACTCTGGTGTAAGTACAATCTGGTGTAGTACATCTGTTCCACCATTCACATTTACATTTGCTGAATCCCTGCTCCATGACAGACTCAATATTGAAGGCTAGATATATAGTCTTTCATACTTCGGGTGACTAACAGTGGATGAACATGCAAATGGCTATTGGAGTGTGTGTGTTGTGTGTATGTGTGTGTGTCTATATATTTCATGTATACACACACAGAGGAATAGGAGAGGAGCGGTGAAGTAGATATTCCTATTGCAAATGACAACTTTCAAATTCTGGAAAATATATTAACCACAAACAGGGGAAAAAAGCTAGCATTTGTATTGGCCATTCAGGAATGGGTCTTTTCTTTTTGATTGAAACAGATGCATGTTTCTATGGGACTTTCTACCTATAATAGCCCATATCTGCAATGTTTGTTTTGGAGATTCCATGAACCTTACTCCAGCTTCTCAGAATATTTGTTGTTTGTTTGGCAGAAATTTTTGCACTGCTCATGTTCAGTTATTGTTAGTTAGATTGAAAATATGATATTACTATTTTTCATGCTTATCACCCTTGACATTTTCCGTAAATAGAAACTTTGTTCATTGGCTGAAATCTGTTTAATACTATCCAATGTCAAAGGCAGGATTTGGTACACCAATCTCCTGGGAGAAAAGAATGTGGGTCTCTACTTTAATCACAGATGGAAATGAATTTGATAGCCCCAGATTACCTGCCAGCAATATTTTTGTAGCCACAAATGACCTGGTGACTGAGCATCTTAGCTTTGAATAAGGTCAAAAAAAGGTCTGTTTTGGGTCATATGAATCATTCACTCGCACATTTCTTCAAATGTTCATTTAGTGAGTGCCCACCATGTTCATGTTTGTTCATAGCAGAAAAGTCCACCAATCTGACCAAGGCCATGCATGTCTAGATGAAGTCAGACATCGAAGTATCTTCCAACTGCAAAAGTCTATTGCTTTGGTTTCTAAATAAAGGGAGGAGATTCCAGGAAAAAAAAAGAAATCTTAATTTTTTAAAAATATATTTATTTTACTTGAAATCAGAGTTACAGAGAGAAAAGGAGAGGCAGAGAGAGAGAGGTCTTCCATTCGCTGGTTCACTCCCCACTTGACCGCAACGGCCAGAGCTGTACCGATCTGAAGCCAGGAGCCAGGAGCTTCTTCTGGGTCTCCCATGCAGGGACCCAAGGAATTGGGCTATCTTCTACTGCTTTCCCAGACCATAGCAGAGAGCTGGATCAGAAGTGGAACAGCTGGGACTAGAACTGGCGCCCATATGGGATACCGGCACTGCAGGCAGTAGCTTTACACTCTATGCCACAGCACCGGCCCCAGACAATTTTTTATAATAGACGAGGTGATTGTACACTGTTTCAGAGGACAGCCAAGATTTCAAACTTGCACTCCAGTCCATGGGGGGCAAGTGGAAGTGCTGACATGTGCAAGTACTATTGTAGTTGGTCCAACATGATAGAGGTAGAAAGCACTCTCTGACATCCAAGGTAGCCAGCATCAACTTCCTGTCTCTGCTCTTCATTGACTATTGGCATGGACTCAATATTTGTGCCTCTCCCAGAACACATGTGTGATAACATTTGGAGGTAGGTCCTTTGGTAGATAATTAGATCATCAGGGTAGAACCCTAAAAAATGGAATTCGTGCACTTTTGAGAAAAGATAGTAGAGAAATTTCTCCCCCATGTAAGAATGTAGCAGGAAGACAATTGTCTACAGATCATGAACTGAGTGGAATTGCACCTTGATCTTGGATTTCTAACCTCCAGAATTGTGAAAAATAAATGCCTGCTGTTTAAGCTGCCTGGTTTGTTGTATTTTGTTATAGCAGCTCAGGCTAAGACAGCTGTGTAACCTTGGCTGATTGTAGTGCAGTAAAGCCAAGATGGTCATCATATTTACCTTACCATTTGTTATGAGATTTAAATAAGAAAAGGAGTGATAGATTAGAATTTATAGTACCTGGCAAATAAATATTCAATAAACTTTAGCTGCTATGACCATCAATACATTGATCACATGGCCAATACATTTGAAACCTGCTCAGTCCTATGTAGAAAACCTGAGGAAGGGATGCTAAGATAGGTCAACAGCCTCCCATGTTCCTCCATGTTCCTGTCACTGTCCAGGAAATAGAAAAATACAAGCCACGAAAAGGAGTTGAACTCGGAAATACTCTTGCATTCCTATTTTATTTTTGTCTGTATGTGATTATGTGAATGAGTAAGTGTTTGTGTGTGTGCATGTGTGTGCTTGCCTTAGTGGAATCTTTTCATTTAAAAAAAAAAAAAAACAGAGCAGAAGAAACAGACACTGTCCACGCAGAGCCTTGGGAAATATATTTACTGCTTTTCTACTGAGAGCCCAGCAGGGATTATGCTTCAGGGGATCCATTTTGAATTGCACTGTTCTTTCTTATCCTTTAAAGTTATTCAAATGTTACCAAATGTTTAAGTCCCTGGATGGATGAAAATCTCTGAACAAATTGGTAAATATTGCTGAAGCCCCACGATGGGTTATCTGAGCACAAGGAACGACCTGAATTACTCATTGCATAGAACACAGGGAACAGTCACGACTTTAGCAATAAATTAGCCTGCTAAATCAATGTCCACCCCCAGAAAAAAAGCATAGGACAAGTGTATTTAAAAGGAGGAAGTGTTAGTGAATCCACTGTTACCTCAAGTAGAATCAGTAATCAAAAACTCTAATTCCATATTCTGTGCAGGGCAAGGAGGTAAAAAAAAAAAAAAAAGTTGTTTGCTTCCTGAAAAATACAAAAGTTCATTTTTCAGATCTTAAAAAAAGATACAGTTTTAAAACGGATAACCGCAAACAACACTTTCTGCTGAAAACAAAAACCAAAGCAAAAAAAAAATTATTTATGGACATTCCCAAGAAACCGCTGTGGCAAATCTCATTGGAACCTTAATTTCTGTAGAGGCTTTGAAACATCAGCACACAGCAGGAAATGAAAGGGCGTTTGAGGAGTAAAGGACAAGTACAGTTTCCCCTGTATCCATACTTCTGTAAATTGCAAAGAAAGTCTTTATTTTTGGTAAAATTGCTATCACATTGACACACAGCAGTTCTGGATGTGTGTCCACATTTCTGTGCCAAATCACCATATCACTGTGGATCTGAATCCTCCAGAACATTTTGTTTTTCAGAAGTAGTTTTTCCTTAAAATATATTCATGTGGAGAGTAGGGAATGAAAGCTCCACTGGATAATGAGAACTCTGCTCCAGAAAACAAGAGCAATCTGCAAGAGATCCCAATGAGTATGCTATGAAGAAAAGCTCTCTTTTAGCTCCCAGTGAATTCCTCAGCAATTAGTGGTTTGTCTTGAAATGATAGCAGTTGCGAGAACTGTGGCCAGAAATCCACTGCTTGCCTATATCATGGGAATATCCCCGGCCTCTTAGAAAAACAAACTGCATAGAGTTATTGTGGCATGGAATATGTTTCTCAAAACTGTATGACCTCTCTCTCTCTCAATAATAGATGGAGTGAGCAAGTACACTAAAACGAAGCAAAGAAAACTTGTCCTGGATCAGGATTTCATAGATATTACATAGGAGACGGGTGAATTAATATCATTAAGTGTTATTTCTGAACAAGGAAGTATATGTCAGTATGCCAAGTTACCCTCCAAGAACTTAGACACTTGGAAAACTTAGCCCAAGATAAATGGCTGTGGGATGTTGCAGGTAAAATGACTAACTTTCTGGTATTATTCAAAAATATAGAAGTACAGTGCCATGAAATACCATGCACTCCCCAAACCACCACATTTCCTTGAAGACAATCTGTTACTTTAGTTTTACAATTTTTGTGTTGCTGGTAACAGTTTTATACTCCTCCCTGCCCACCCAAATGCCACATTACAAAGGAAACTGCATGGAAAAAATATCACCTATGGTTGTCCACTTTTCCACTGAGAGCCCAGCAGGCTAGACCTAGTTGAAATTATACTGTATGTGTACGGAAGTGGAGAGATTAGCACTGAAGTGTGCATAAAGTTTCATCCCATGAATATGCCATTGTTTACTTAACTATTTCCTGTCTTTTGCACATTTTACACTCTTTGAATGTTTTTTTATCACAATTATGAGGAACATTGTATACTAAAACATGAAGAAATTTTACCTTACTTTTCTGTGTGTATGTGTGCATATGTCAATTTTGGGTGTTGATACTAGATGTTTTATCTAGTATTTCTTTGATGCAGTTCCTCAAAACTTAAGGAGACTCATCTGTATCTATAATATTTAAACAACCCAGCAGTTCAATAATCAAAAGACAAATCCCCCAATTTTAAAATTGGCAAATGATTTGAAATTTCTCTAAAGAACGTATGCAAATAACCAACAAACACATGAAAATATATTCAGCATCACTAGTTATCAGGGGAAAGCAAAGCAAAAGCACAAAAAGAAACCACTTCACACCTAGTAGGATGGCATAAACAGATAATAACACATATGGGGAAGAATGTGGAGAAATTGGAGCCCTCACGTACTGCTAATGAGAATGTAAAATGATGCAGCTACTTTGGAAAATAGTGTGATGGTTCCTGAAAAAGTTAAACATATTAACCAAATGACCCAACAATTCCACTCTCACAAAAATACCCCCCAAAGAAATTAAATTTTAAATTATATATCCACACATGAATTTATACAGGAATGTTTATAGTGATATAATATTCTTAACAACAAAAAGTGGAAATAACCCAAATGTCTATCTACTAATGAATGAATAAGCAAATATGATATATCCATATGATGGAATATTACTCAGTAAGAAAAAGGAAAGTAGTATTGACACACACTACAACACGCATGAACCTTGAAAACATTATGGTAAGTGAAAGTGTTATAATTTGATGTATATTAGATATCTAGAATAGGCAATTCCATAGAGATAGAAAATTGAGAGGCAATGAGAAGTGGCTAAACAGATACAGTGTCTCTTTTTGAGATCAAATTTTTCCAGAATTAGATATTCCTATTGGTTGCACAACCTGTTGAATCTACTAAAAATCATTATGTTATATACTATAAATCTATAAATGAATGCATTGTATGGCAGATGGGTTATATCTCAATGAAGCAATTACTTAAAAAGTTAAGAAGTCTTAGTACACTGTGGAAAATGTTCAGACATTGGCTTATTTTCCATAATTTCAAGGATACCAAAAATTGACACACCACATTCTGCCAATATAGTTTTCCTAACTGCAAAACACTATTTAGTAACAAATTTCTTTATTTGAAGATACTTAGAAAATGCATGGAAATTCATACTGTGACAAAAACTAGCCAGAGATTACATGTTTGATGTGATCTTATATTCATAAAAGAAAATTTCTGAAGTTTTCTGTGAGGTTTTCAGTTGGTTTAATCAAAATGCCTATTGTTTTAAGATCAGAGTTTAGACTATGCTTCCTGGGTGAAACTAGAAAGTTACTTTTGAGAAAAATTAATCTAATTTGCCACCTTTTATTAGATAGGGAATGCTCATGTTTACATGTAGAGGTCACACATTTGACAAAAAATCTTGACAACAACTCTATAAATCCCACAGGGTGAGGCTATTTCCATTTCTAACCTTTCTAAAAATAAATGACGCCTGGCTGATTTGATTTAGCTGGCAATTCTTTGTTTAACTTTTCACAAGCATTTTGACAGCCTACAAATATCCTCTTGAGTATTTGTTCAGTCAAATGGGGATGGAGAGAGGAAGTGCAAGGTTGTGGAAGAGCAGGAGTGATCATATTTCTGTGTCAGTTTTTAGAAATATAATCTGCTATTGGAGAAAACTAAGTTTGTATTAGTCATTTTCTCTTTTATATGAATATACTTCAGATCCTTCATGAGAGGAGAATCTTTTTCTGACAGGCAGAGTGGACAGTGAGAGAGAGAGACAGAGATAAAGGTCTTCCTTTGCCGTTGGTTCACCCTCCAATGGCCGCCGTAGCTGGCGCGCTGTGGCCAGCGCACCGCGCTGATCCAATGGCAGGAGCCAGGTACTTATCCTGGTCTCCCATGGGGGTACAGGGCCCAAGTACTTGGGCCATCCTCCACTGCACTCCCTGGCCATAGCAGAGAGCTGGCCTGGAAGAGGGGCAACCGGGACAGAATCCGGTGCCCTGACTGGGATTAGAACCCAGTGTGCCGGTGCTGCAAGGTGGAGGATTAGCCTAGTGAGCCGTGGCACTGGCCCTGAGAGGAGAATCTTATGGTATGTAGAGGACCAAAACACAAAGCTTTAAAGGAATTGGAAAGAGCATAATAAAAGAATGAAATGAGGTACTTAGAGACCTATTTTAGCTACCTCTACTCCTGCACTACCCATAAACATGTGAGTGCTCAGTCTTCTACCCATTGAAGTAATTGTTTCTCTCTGTTGATAAGAATGCCAGGTTTCCAACAAAAAAGCTTTGGAATTTCCCCTACAGTTCATCCAGTCACCTCAGCCCATCCTATCTACCACTTTACTTTTCTGTAAGGAAGACTTGGTTTCCAAGCAAGTCACTAAAACTCTTTAATATGAAGACTTGAATAGTGGGAGAGATTATAGCACATTGCCCCATTTCACTGCTCTACTCTGAACTGGAGAGTCACTTCATTCAATCAGCTATGCAATGACAACACCTATATTCATATCTCCTTGGCTAGCCAAACCTCTGAGTTCAAAGCTGTATAAACAAAACCAGCATCACAATCAACACAACCGTAATGGAACCCAACTTCCATATGAATATGTTCCTTCTTCAGTGTCCCCTGAATGACTATATAGATAACCACTGAAATTGTTGACCAAAAGAACATTATGGGGGCCAGTGTTGTGGCATAATGGGTAAAGCCGCCACCTATGATCCAAGCATCCCATATGGGTGCCGGTTCGAGTCCTAGCTGCTCCACTTATGATCTGGCTCCCTGCTAATGTGCCTGGGAAAACACTGGAAGACAGCCCAAGTCCTGCACACATGTGGGAAACCTGGAAGATCTTAGCTCCTGGCTTTGTATGACTGGTCCAGCTTTGGCATTTGTGGCCATCTGGAGAGTGAACCAGAAGATGAAAGATCTCTCTCTCTCTCTCTCTTTCTGTAAAACCTTGCCTTAAAATAAAATAAATACATCTTAAAAAGAAGAAGAAAATCATGAAAATGATCCTTTCTATGATCCCTCATATTGCACATCCAAATAATTGGGAACTCTATAAGTTCTACCTTTCAGATCACACTTGTATCCATCTATTTTTCCAGCTTCCTCAGACACCACCATCCTCTTGCCAAAACCACTGAAATGATCCTCCTAAAAATGGCACCTTTGCCTTCAGACTTATCCCCTTTCAACCCATTCCCCACATGGCACCCAAACCATGATCCTTCTAAAACACAAAAACATGATTATGTTGAACTCTACCTGAAAACTCTTTATTAATGCACCCATGACCTTAAGGTATAGGGCCAATCTTATTAACATGGTCCTGTCTGTTTCTCCAACCTCTAGTCTCATCTCTTCCTGAAGACTATTTAGTTCCTTAAATGGAGTCAGCACTTCCTGCCTCAGAGCCAATGCTATCTCTTCTGGCTGGAGGAGCCCTTCCAATGAATGCTATGTTTGCAAGGTGTTCTTCAGACATTATAGATAGAGAATCATGGGAGACTCATCTTTACCAATTTCTAGTCTTCATATAGCAAGTTGTTTATCAATGTAAGAAATCTGTAGAGTGTCTATTTGTATAATACAAATGGTTGACCAAGAAATATTTTAGTGAATTGTTCCTGTTTCTTTCTTCTGTTTAGCAATACTACATTCTGTAGTGCAACAAATATTGCAATTCAGGGTATTCTATTCTAAATTGAATTAATTTTGTGATACACCTTCAGTTTTTAATCAAATCCAAGTAAATTAAACATTTAATCTAAATTTTATGATACAGATTCCAATTTCTTTCTTCTAGTTTTTGAATAATCTTGGATAATTTAACACATATTTGGTATATTAGGAAGTGCAAAGGCATTGGCAATCAGGTGAATTTGAGCTCAAATCCTAGCTGATGGTAATTAGGTAACTTTGAAATGTTACCTAACCTCACCTCTCTGAGACTCAGATTTGCAGGGTTATTGCAGTTTAAATAAAAGTAGCATAACTAAAGAA
This sequence comes from Oryctolagus cuniculus, assembly GCF_051225735.1. NCBI lineage: Eukaryota > Metazoa > Chordata > Mammalia > Lagomorpha > Leporidae > Oryctolagus > Oryctolagus cuniculus. The sequence goes on along the minus strand of NC_142869.1, from coordinate 44,183,372 downwards.
TCAAATATAATTCCTAATTTATAGTAGACTCATGGCAAATTTTATGCTTTCTCCTTTAAGTATATATTCTATATCTCAGGATACAGGCATATCCACAAACAATTTTTTTTTAGGTAGACACACAAATACCCATTTTACAGAAATACATACCATAGCAACCAAAATTAAACTGGCTACTTAGAAATAATAGAATAGGATTTTTGTCATGTTGCTCAAAAGTACTGCAGCAAACTCAAAGTAATTAAATATCTAACAAATTTAGTAATTTTAAAGGCCCTAGCCATTAGTCATTGTACTTATTCTATTCTGAGAAGAAGGGAGATGGGGATATTTGTAGTATCCCATGCTTAATCATCAGTATTAAGTGTATTAGGACTAGAACTAATCAAAGAAGCTGTTGATCACTGCAGTTTTGTAAAAGAGGTACTTGATATTCACACAGGTTAAAGCAGCCAAAAAGGACTTTAAATAAATGATCAATTTCTTTTTCTTTCTTTAAACTTGTTTTTAATAGTCTTAGTCTGTGATTAAATATTCATTTATTTCAGAGGTCTTTTTGTACAACACCTAATTTATAATCCAATCACATTCTTTTAAATTGGGTTAACAAATGATTTCAAAGGAAGAAAAACTACAATATTAAATCCATAAAATTTGACTTTTTATGACTATATGCATAGTTAATTCAATGATACAATTTAGATATAAAATGATATGGGCTGAAACCAGGGAAGACCATGATTATTGATTTAGGGGGTAAGCAAGGGCTGTGATACACATTAGAGGACATGAAAATTTGTTACGTTTATTTCATCACTAACGCCATCTCATAATTTTCCCCATGTACATTTTGCACTCATTTCTTTGTTATTCAGCCTAACTAGACTGATTGTATGCTTACAAGGGTGGCTGTAATTGGTGACCCAGTTGCGTTTCATAGTCTGGCTGGAAATATCAGTATAATTAGCATATATCTTTTCTTTGGCCTTTCAAAGGGGTATTATGATCACTAAATTTAAATTCCAGTGGTGAACCACAGAGGGTGGAATCCTCACAACTAATTATAAAATAATCCCTTTTCTGCTTATTCTGAGAATTGACCACAGCATAAGGGTTGGCATAAGACCGAAACGTGAGAGATAATTCACTTGAGTCTGACAAAACGTGCACCCACCTTGTCCACTGGAGACATTATTGAGCTATTTCTTTTGTAATTTTCAGGGGAAGGACTTATGTATTTCAATCAGCTGGAAGATGGATTCATTTACTAGGAGGAGAAACTTACACTTCTATATTAGAAGATAGGAAATGTTGTGTGTGTTTTTATGTGTATGAAAATAATATGGGGGATTTATGTAACTTATTTATGCTCACAGGAAAGTTCTGATAAACAAAGTTAGAAGATATGGAAAGGCCTATGCTTTCAGGTCTAGAAAATATTACAAAAGGGGTAAGTTGACAGAGAAAGAAGCAGTGAGACCGGTTTTCTGGTTCTGGAAGCCCAAGAATGGCTGAGCTGAGGGTCTCCGGTTGAAGACCATGAGAATTGCATTATATCAAGGAAACAGCTAAGAGTTTGAGAAGCTGGTGTGGTGCTGCAGCAAGTTAAGCTGAGGCTTGCAACACCAGTATCCCATGTGGGCAAGCGGGTTCCAGGCCTGGATGACTCTGCTTCTGATCCAGCCTCCTGCTAATGTGCCTTAGAAGGCAGCAGACAATGGCACAGGTGCTTGTGCCCTTGCAACCCATGTAAGAGAACTGGATGGAGTTCCTGGCTCCAGGCTTTGACCTGGCCCAGCCTTGGCTATCACAGCCATTTAGGGAGTGAACCAGCGGATGGAAGATCTATGTCTCTTTGTCTCTCCCCCTCTGTCTGATGTTCTGTCTTTCAAGTAAACAAATAAATAAATCTCTTAAGAAAGATACTGAGGGTTCATCAGATCCAGAGTGTCTTGTATCAGAACCTATTGGTGGTTCCTAATAAATGTCCAATGCTATAAAGAGGACTACTGAAAATAGTCTTTCTTGGATCAAAATTTAGGAGACTGCTTTTCCAGCCCCTTCCCCAGTACATGAACTGATTGGTTCTCAGAAGATAACTGGATTTTTTTCCTAGAATAAAAGCCATATCTTTGGAAATCATTAGACTAAATTGCTTTGGTATCTGGTACTATGTCTTCCAAGTAAGTATCCATGAATAATATCTAAAAAGATGTTAGTATTGTCAAAGTGATTCTGAAACACACTATATACTAAATTTTTCACTTGAAGATTCTGAGGAATCCTGCAATAAAAATGCAAGGTTTTTCAGTGTTGAACAAAGTGTTTACAAAACAGAATACTTTCTTTGTTTGCCACAGCAAACAGAATGTGAGTGTGGGAAACACAGATGATTTCATCAATCAAGATGCTTTCAGTTGCTAATGACAGAAAACACAAAAGAAAGTGGTTGCACAAAAAGTGCTTCCTTGTTTTTATTGCATGCTAACAAGTTGTGAAGAGGAGGATGGCCGCTATTGCTTCAGTGACTTCAGTGGATCCATGACATCAGGGCTAGCATCTCCAGGATTTCCTTGTCTTTTCTGTCAGTTATGAGATGGTAGAAATAGCCTCCACCTAAAATGATGGGGAGACAGGGACTGTCCACAACATTTCTAGTTTTCATCAAGAAATCAAAAGCCTTCAGAAGCCACCCAGCATGCTTCCAGTTCTTCCCTAACACCAAGTGACCTGGAATAGCTTCTATATTGGAGGCAGTTGAGAGAGAAGGGGCTAGGCTCTGACTAGGGATTAGCCAACCTACAGCATATTCAACAGAGGTAGAATTGCCTATAGGGACTTGCAATTTACCAGCAGCAATCAAAAGCTTTCAGTTTTCACCAAGAAACACTGTTAGAATGAGCTAAATGAAATCTGTTGTTTCTATAGTTAAAGAGTATTCTGTTCAGGAAGATGTTGTTCGAAGTCAGAGAATATGTTGTTCAAAGACCTACGTGAGAAATGTTTCTCAGCTCATTGCTCTTTCCTTCTCCCTGCCAGGCTCACTCAAGAGTCAAATTTACCCAGACACAATTCTTTTGTTTCTACCTTCCTCCTAAAGCCACATTTTTAAAAAAGATTTATTTATTTGAGTTACAGAATGAGGGAGAGAGAGTCTTCTATCTGCTGGTTCACTCCCCAAATGTCCACAACACCCAGAGCTGAGAAGACCCGAAGCCAGAAGCCAGGAACTTCATCTGGATCCCCCAAGATGCAGGGGCCCAAGCATTTGGGCCTTCTTCTGCTGTTTTCCCAGGCACATTATCAGGTAGCTGGATCAGAAGTGGGGTGCCGGTGCTGCAGGCCCGGGCTTTAATCCACTACACCATAGCACAGGCCCCTAGAAAGCACATTTCTAGTGCTGGGTCATTTTCTACAAGGTCTGGTGATATTCAGCAAGATTCTCATTGCGCTAAGACTCAAATATTTTTCTCCTGTGAATATGTCTGCAGGTGACTAGGAAATCTATTTTTTTCCAAAATAGACTTAATTATTTTCAAACAAAATCCCCAATAGGAAGTTTTGGGGACTTTTCTATGGTCTGCATATTTTGACTGCTACCATATACCTTCCCTGATGCAAAGCAGCAGAGTATTCAGACATAAAGGGTGAAATAGAGATTATAAATTAGTATTACAAAGACTATTTGGCTACACACTTTACACAATGCACTGTTTTTTAAAAGATTGATTAATTAATTAATTAATTTGAAATCAGAGTTACACAGAGAGAGAAGGAGATGCAGAGAGAGAGAGGTCATCCATCCACTGGCTCACTCCCCAATTGGCAGCAACGGCTGGAGTGGTGTCGATCCGAAGCCAGGAGCCAGGAGCTTCTCCCGGGTATTCCATGTGGGTGCAGGGGACCAAGGACCTAAGCCATCTTCTACAGCCTTCCCAGGCCATAGCAGATAGCTGGATCAGAAGTGGTACCCAAACCGGCGCCCACATGGGATGCTGACACTGCAGGCAGCGGTTTTACCCACAGTGCAGAGTGCCGGGGCCCCAACACAATAGGCAAATTAAGATGTTTACCTTTTAGTGTTTGTCTTTCTTTTTAGATCATAAGCTCTACCCATTTGACAAAAGTCTCAAGGACTCCTGTGTTCCTCACTTTTTGCCAGATTTTCACTCTTCACACTTTTCACACTTCATAATCCTTACATGACTTTATCGTGTACAGTTGACCCTGATGATTCCCAGACACCATATTAATGAATTCATTTACTAGCTAAAATTTATTTTTATAAATCCAAAATCAACACTGATGGTGTTTTCCTAGTCATCTGCAGACATATTCACAGTGGCTAAAGAAAAAAATGCTAGTCACCTGCCACAACGTGTTCTGAAACTGAGTAAGGCAACTTCTTCAGCTCTCATACTGTAAGACAAATATCCTTTTGCATGCTATTTAGTCTTCTTTCTGCATTTTAATACATTTTGTTGATTTCACAACTTAAAATGACCCTGAAGAATAGTATTTAAGTGCTGTATAATGTTTCTACACAAGACTGTGATGTACTTTATGGAGAAAACACGTGTTAGGAAAGTTTATTCAGGCATGACTTAACAATGCATTTCGTGATGTGTTCAATGTTAATGAACTGTGATTACATGTTAAATAAAATGTCTTTATAAAGAAACATATATAAAACAAGGCTACATTTTGATCACTTAACAAAAATGTTATGAACAGAGCCTTGCAGGAATCTATCCCTGTATTTCCCCTAGAAGCAATGTTTCAGCATTCACCAAGTATGGGAACTTTGTAGAACATGACTACAATGAATAATGGGAATCTATTTTACCTCAGTCCACGATCAGTTTAAACTTTCTTAAGAATTCCGTATTGGGGCCCGGCCCTGTGGCACAGCCCTGGCCTGAAGCTCTGGCATGCCATGTGGGCTCTGGTTCAAGTACCAGCTGCTCCACTTCCAATCCACCTCTCTGCTATGGCCTGGAAAGCAGTGGAAGATGGCCCAAGTCCTTGGGTCCCTGTACCCACATGGGAGACCTGGAAGAAGCTACTGGCTCCTGGCTTCGGATTGGCTCAGCTCTGGCCATTGCAGCCAATTGGAAGACCTCTCTCTCTCTCTCTGGCTCTAATTCTCTGTAACTCCCTCTTTCAAATAAGTAAAAATAAATCTTAAAAAAAGAGAATTTCTTATTCATTTTTATGCAACATGTAGGCATTGCCATCACTGGGACACTTTCTAAAAGTATCAATGATTATCATAGAATAGACCTGTTTGTTTTCTAACTTTTGTGGCATTTCCAATAGACAGAGTCTAATAAACATTTTTATATTGGAAAGGGGGTTCAAAGATGATGAGTCAAAGCTAAAATATTCAGGCAACCATTTAAGAACAGCAGATTTTAAAATGCTTCAAGAAAAATGATAACCACAAATGTATAAAAGTGCTTTTTAATGTTTAGCAAGAAGAATAATTATAATAAACAAGTTTTTTCTTTTACTACAGTATTCATAATACCAGCCAATATGCCTTAAGCAACACGATTATGATGGCACAGAAGTTGGAATTTGTGTGAAATTTATAAATTATTGTTCTTCAAAGTCCTATATGAAATAATAAATTGATAATAATCTCTTAAATTGTAAGTCAGATAATTTTAGTACAACTTGCAATTAAAGTACCAACTGGTTACACCACAATGAATAAGGATAAGTTTCCGCATTATATAACACACTGAAAATTCAAAAATAAACATAAGAAATGTAAACAGTTATAAAGGATCAACATTTATAAATGTTGCTTAGAGCAAGGCTATCAAAGGATGGCCCATGAACTATTTGTGACCCATTCAAAATGAAAATGCTTGTACCAGAATGAAAATCAATTACATCACTAATCACACTGGTGCCACTGACTTTTGTGATAAGGAAGCAATGTGTTGATTTATAGTCTGGCACATGTACCTTATCTCCTTACAGAGTGGAGAACAGGTACTTCTTTTAAAGTGCTATTATAATTTCATTGCTCAGCATTAGGTTAATTTTACTGAAGGGAAAACAATAAAATGACAATTTTAATTATCATCTATACATCATTAATTTTAAAATCTCATCTGGCAGGGATCTTTCTCATAGTATAAATTAAACTTTGCCAAATTATCATGATTTAACAGCTCTCTTCAGATGTATTTATGTGTTACTGATATTTGTTTTTTCATAGAAACTGTCTAGATTTTTACCTTAGTGAGATGGATCATCTGCTTTTGGTATATTTTTAAAAATTTGTGTTCAGTCTTGGAAGAATTGAGTCATTTGTTAATAAATTCTCTTGAAAGATTGGCTTATTTTCACATTCAATCAGTGAAAATATTTAACTTCACCTTTTGGAAGATTGGATTTTTATATTCCTTGTGCAGCCACTGGTTGCTTTCTTACAATAAAACTTACTGTTAGAAAACAGGCATGGAAATTTATGCCTTTGTGTAGTCTTTTAATTAAGGAAAAACAAACTATTTTAAGATTCCCCAGAGAAAAAGAAAGCTGGCATAAAATATTTAAGAACTAGTTTATAGTTCAAAATTTAAACATCTCTTGATTTTTATATTTTGTTATGGCATAATTTCTCTAAAAAACTTAAAACATAGTAACACAGTCTTTTGGAAAAGTAAATATTTCCTCATTATCCAATGACTTACTAAGCTTTCTCTAGATAATTTTAATACTGAAGGCAAATAAATGAACAATCAATAATTTAGACTCATCAGTTTTACATACACAAGAGCTCAATTTAGCTTCTGCAATGTCTAATTTATCAGACCAACAAACTGCTTCTCAAAGAAATTTTATGATATATATGTATATAAGACAAGAGCTTTTTTGGCACCTGAGTTGAGCACAATATACTAGAGCAAAAATTTCTAAGAGAAAATTGTCCAAAAACTATGTTTTATCGATCTACATATATATACATATACTTATTCGTATACAAATATGTGCGCACACACACATATATAAGTAGAAATAACTTTTCCTTAAAAACTGCTGATGGTATGAAAGGAATTCAATATTTAGTTAAATAAAGTGACCTGATGATTAAAGACTTCTAAGTTATTACTAAAGAATTTGCAGTCTTATCAAAATTTCGATATTTTAGAGTAATATTTGATTCAAAGTGGGGAATACCAGAGTTTTTCAAATATGTTTGATAAAATGGTAACATGGTCATAAGATTAGTTATCCTGACATAATAATACAATAGTTTTCTTTTTCAATTGTCACCAGGTAGAAACTCACCAAGAAGGAGTACATGTCCTCCCCCATTGGGACTGAATATAATCACTGGCCATGATTCTGCTCACCTTAGACTTAGCTGCACTGGTTCCAGTAAAAGCCCATAGTAAGAGGCTCTCTCTGGATAGCCTTATGCTGAGCCATCTCAGAAGAGCTTGATGTCATCATGTTTTATGATCATATCAATCTTGCTACTGCTGACTTTGACACTGTATCAATTAATAGTCCTACTGGTGCTATGATTTTTTTATGCATTCTTTTAAACTCTGGATGATTATCTTGTATTCCAAGACTTAGAAAACATGGAATTCAATAAGCTTACTAAAAACAGAACTCACTTACTTTTACATAAATACCTTCTCTAGAAATTCTGCAGACCGAAAACCTCTGCACTTGCCTACCATGTATTCTCTGCTTTCCAGACTTTATTGTGTCTGAAGTATGTTGCGTGTAGGCAAAAGATGTCTGTGTTAAAAGATGAAGCCATGCTGCTCTCCTCACTGCTCCAACATACAGAGAGTACCTCTGATCAGGTTTCTAATAGACTCCTTTGCTGTATTTAAATGGCCTCTATCATATAGCAGACCACATGCAAAAGAAATCTTACATGGTTTCAAATATTTGTAATTACAAAACATTTTCAAATGTAATTTCTCTTAAGTATCTATAAAGTAATGTGTATTTTGGTTGAAAGTTGGCACTGTTTTCCTAAACAACTTATGTCAATAAAGGTATAATAAAGGACTCAGTTTAGAGAGAACTGATTAAACTCCAACATCTTCATTTTGTTCAGTTTATCAACCATAATATAACCCAAACTTTTTTACTGACATGTAAAACATTTTCATAAGTTCATCTAAAAATGAATTGTTCATTAATATGTAAGCTGACATAGGCAATTTCACTTTTTGTCATATATTTAAATATGTCATTTTCCATAGAAGATGGAAGGAGATTATGCCAGCAACCAGCAATTTAACATTAAAATGCTCCCCTACATTCTCCTATACAAAAAATGCATTTATAATATAAACATGTCAGATAGAAGGCTACAAACCACAATCTCACACTGGAGTGGATTAAAAATTTCAAATTCAGTCCCAGTGAGTCAAAGGTAAAAGTGCTAACACAGCAAATCTGAAACAAGTTCATGGGGACTGGGTAATGAATCATCAAAGCGAAATCTTTTAGAAACCATGCTGCTATCCTCTGGGATATTTTCTTTGTCTTCTCGATCACCACAGGTTCCATTACAAGAGGATTTAGATGTCTTGTCTTCAGAAGACCTTACTGTAAGATCCTGAGTGTGAGAGGAAGTTGAAGTTTCTTCAGGGTGAAACAGGCTTCCAAAGTCCCACTGCTGTAGCCAAGAGTGAGAAAGGCAAATTTCTGCTGTTGGTCTTTTCCTTTGAAAGAATGCATAATGGGAAAAAGAACTAAAAATCAAGTTGCAAATGTCTTCAATTTGATAGATTTTTAGACATAAAAAATGCTATGAAAATAACACACAGTATAAAATCCAAACAGTTCAGAAGAGATTAATAATGATAATAGCTACTAACATTCATTGTAAATGGTACAGTTAAGTGAAACCTTAATGTTGCAGTGTGTTCTTTTGAACACTGTACCATGTACGCTCTCATGAAGGTAAAAAGTAAAATTATCTTCTGTTCGCTTACTCCCCAATCCCACCTCTGGCTATTTTCTCTACAGACATAACTATGTGTGTATCCATACCACCCACACACAGAGGTTCATGTTTTTCTGCAATCTGCTTTCTTTATCCACTCAGGCTTCTCTCCACATTGGTACAGAGTGAACAGATTAACAGCTATATTATTTAATACTCTTTCACAGGGATTTATCATGATTTATTTCACCATATCCCCACTAATGCTCCCAGCATTTTGGTATTATACTGTTGAAATTAACCTTGAGAAGATGGTTCTTTTTTGATAACTTCTCTCATTATTTATAGAAGATAAATTACTAGTAAAGTTATTCAGCCTTTATATTTTGAAAGATGACAATTGACTTCTAGCTTTCACTCCTACCAATATCTTCTCTAAGATTTTTTTTAAATCCTTCCTTCTTATAGTACTATCACGATTTTGCTTTTTGAACTAAAATTTTCATTCTACCACCAACTTTTATTTATATAAGGAGAGAAGAAAAATAGCTTTATTTTTTCCAAAAAACCCTTTCTTGGAAAAAAACATTTTCTTACATAGAAAGGATTTTTCATGGACTAACCACTAATTTCTCTAATGATAAATCCCAATCCTAGTCTGTCATTGACTAGAAGATATGGAAAGTAGACTTAATTTTGAAATTTCCTTTTCTTAAGAAATACTTGCCTAACTTTCTAGGTTAAATGATACATTTTTTTTTCCTACAAAGTAAAACTATTAAGTTCAAATGACTGATATTCTGTGCATTCCTTATCAACTCCAAATCTGAAACCTATTCATGTATGGATCCATTTTATATGTTAAAAGCGTTTCCTACTTGTGATTGCTGAAAGAAGAAAAACTGGAATACCCAGAGTTTCTTTAATTTTGACATATGCCAAAAATTCAACTTATCATAGAATTTACTAGTCAAAAAGCTTGAGAACATATGTTAGTCTGACAAAAGTAATAAAATTACAAAATCTGTTGGGTTTACAAACTTTTTGGAGGAAAATATTTCTAAGTAATTTATACTCTATTGTTATTTTGTATTCACAAAAGAGGCAACTATGAAATATTACAAAATCCAATCATTAATAATGTTTATTCAATACTTTCGAGTTTTTAAGTTTTGTTTTCTGTTAATGAAAGTAATATCAAATATCACAATTTTTCAAAGAACATCTACCTATACTCCTAATTCCAACCTTCATATAACTTCCTTTACTATTTAGGACATGTTTCTTTATTCTTTTGTTTCTAGGCACAGCTGTTTTATGATTATAAAAAACCAAATGTTCTCTATAGACATTTTAGAATCTAGGAAAAAGATATGTAAGGAAATGATAATTGGTGCTGATGTTGTAGCGCAGCAGGTTATGCTGCCTGTGATGCTGGCATCCCATATGAGCTCTTGTTTGAGTTCCGGCTGCTCCTGTTTCCATTTAGTTCCCTGCTAACCTGTCTGGGAAAGCAGCAGATTATGGCCCAAGTTTTTGGTCCCTGGCTATCCCCATAGAAAACCAGGATGGAGGTTCTGGATCCTGGCTTTGGCCTGGAACAGCCCTAGACGCTATGGCTATTTTGGGGAGTGAGCCAGCGGGTGGAAAATCTTTCTTTCTGAATCTCTCTCTCTCTTTCAAATATTTGTAAGATTTAAGAGGTAGGAAGTTTGGGGGGGGGGGGTGGGCAGATATATATATAGAGAGATATATATAGAGATATATATAGAGAGAGATCTTCCATCTGTTGGTTCACTCCCCAGATGGTTCCAACAGCCAGGGCGGGTCAGACCAAGACCAGGAGCCAAGAGCTTCATCCAGGTCTCCCATGTAGGTGACAGTGACCCAAGTACTTAGGCTATCTTTCACTGTTTTCCCAGGCCACCAGCAGGGAGCTGTCTCAAAACTGAAGCAGCAAGGACACTAAACTGGAGCCCATATGGGAGGCCAGCATTGGAGACAGCAGCTTAGTTAACCTGTTGTGCCATGATGCTGGCCCCAGTAAAATGAATAAATCTTAAAAAAAGAAAATTAAACGGCTTACAAGTAGAAACAAGGCAGTATGATTACTATTTCTATTAAACAGTTATTCGTATCTAAAACTTAGGGAGTGAGTTTGTTTGAACTTGAATTAACCCAATAAAATAATTAAGAAAATTATAAGGGTTTCTTTTAAAAACAGGTAATAGACTGAATTCTCCATAAGGCTAAGTAATTGTCAGAGACAAAAGATCAAACCACTAAAAAAATAAAAATCCCAATTAAAGGTGCCATATTATAGCTTCTACACCATTTTAAAGTAAACAGGCCTGATCTCAACTACAGAAAAGGTCAGCTTTTCCCTTTCTTTCCTGGAAGTTGCCAAGGAGTAAGGAAGAGTCCTGAGCCAAGGTTTCAAGTCACTTCTTCAGGAGGCTGTCAAAGTGCATCTTATCCTTCAAGATTTCCCAATGGTAATTTATACTTATTACATAGATATAATTATTTAATATAAGCATTCACAACAGTCTTATAACCAGCTATGTGTATTGTAAATTTTCTACTAATTTTAGGCAACTTCAGGGATTAAAGGCCGGTTAAAAATTAAATAACCCAAATCTTCTCTTCACTCCAGAATTCCCTGTTGTATATTTTATACTTCAAGTTATGTGTTTGTTATTTAATAATTTTTTATGCCACCTCTCTACCCAGTTTATCTGAAACCGGAGCATATTTCTAATAATTTGATGACCATTTTAGAATATATCTTTCCTAACAGACACATGCTATTTATTTTGTGATAGTACTTACAAAAATTAATGTTATTACTTACTCTGGATTTTTTACTAAAAGGCTCTGGATAAAGTCTGTGGCCTGCTGTGAAACCGATGAAAAAGTTTCTTCTGAATAATCTACATTAACTTGAGAAATATTGAGGTACGTTTCTTGATTGTCTTCTCCCACAAATGGTGATGTGTGAGTTAATAACATATATGCTATTATACCAATATTCCTAAAAAACAAGAGAATTTAAAATGTATGTTAACTTTAAAGCACTTATATAAAGTATAATGAATATTCTACATACTCCTTTCCTCAAAAATCAGTATTTAAACCAATTTTGTACAGATTTAAACCATTCTTCAAAGATCCTGTAATTTATTATTAAAAATACTGTGTTACCTCAAAGTATGCTTCACAGAAAAGGAATACAAGGAAATGCACATATATGTTTAGTGAGAGACCTTCAAAAAGTTCACGAAAATGTATATAAGGAAAAAATTATGCCATGGATTTAAAAAATTTTTACACCAAAAGGAACACATCTTTGAATTCTATTTTTTCCACAAACTTTCTGAAGTATCCTATTACACAAATATACTGTTAAATATTTATAATTATACTTTCAATCTAGCCTTCACACAGATACCTGTTTTTGAATATACAAAGTTGCTGCAGCATTTTTAAAATGGTATCCAATGATAAGGTAATGATCTATGAAATATAAGCAGGGGTTTTGTGCAAATGAGAGTCTATAAGTTTTGGTAAAGCACAAAGTGGTGCAAGTAAATTATTTTTTACTGCAAAAATTTTTCCAAGCTATAAATATATTAATGACAAGAACAGTGCTCTGGAGCTAGAAAAAGACAAGTACATGTGTCACAAACTGATTTAGCATAGGATTACTTTTCCTTGGAACACGTATTAGTAGTCTAATGGAGCATAGAGATTCAGTCTGTTCTCTTCTATTTGGTCAATGGAGTCAGTACCCACCACTGGTCCCAACCGAAGTTGCAGTATAAATTCTAGTTCCACTCCCTATTACACAAAAACTCATAATTACCTAGAGATTACCCTCTAAAACTAAACTTGTGTGCAAATACTTTCTCTTCATTCTTCTAGACCTAGGTCTGCATTGTTTGCTGTTTCTTCCACGCTTATTAAGCATTTTATCTTTATTACAGTTATAAATTTTAGTATAACACTATACCATGGCTATTTTGTTCTCTTATCCTATTAAGTCACCCAAAGCAGTGTTCCTATTTATTCCCGTACCACTGGCTCAGAGATTAAAAGCAAGGACAGGTGAATATTTTCCTGTGGCACGATAATGATACTGAGTAAAAATCTTTTCAAGAAAGTATTACTGGGGGCCGGCGCCACGGCTCACTAGGCTAATCCTCCGCCTTGCGGCGCTGGCACACCGGGTTCTAGTCCCGGTTGGGGCGCCAGATTCTGTCCCGGTTGCCTCTCTTCCAGGCCAGCTCTCTGCTGTGGCCAGGGAGTGCAGTGGAGGATGGCCCAAGTCCTTGGGCCCTGCACCCCATGGGAGACCAGGATAAGTACCTGGCTCCTGCCATCGGATCAGCGTGGTGCGCCGGCCGCAGTGCGCCGGCCGCGGTGGCCATTGGAGGGTAAACCAACGGCAAAAGGAAGACCTTTCTTTCTCTCTGTCTCTCTCTCTCACTATCCACTCTGTCAAAAAAATGAAAAAATAAAAAAAATAAAAAATAAAAAAAAGAGAAAGTATTACTGGGGCCAGTGCTGTGGCATGCTGCTGCCTGCAGTGCCGGTATCGTATATGGGCACTGGTTTTAGTCCCAGCTGCTCCACTTCCAACCCAGCTCTCTTTTATGGCCTGGGAAAGCAGCAGAAGACGGCCCAAGTCCTTGGGTCCCTGCGTGGAAGACCCAGAAGAATCTCTTTGCCTCTGCCTCTCTGTAGCTCTACCTTTCAAATAAATAAATAAATATTTTTTTTTAAAAAGGAAGTATTATTAACACTGGAATTAAAGAATCCCAGAATATACATTACCCAATTTCCAATAAAGGCATTTAGATAGCTAACAAAAATCTTACCACATATCTGTTGCCGTGGTAATGGGATCATAGTTCAAGATCTCTGGAGCTGAAAGAGAAAACAAAATTCAAACTCAACTGACAAATTTTAAAACTTCATATGAAATTCAAACTGGACTCAATTTTGTGATGCCTAGAGTTAAGATATCAGATGGAAATTTCTGAGGCCAGAGTGCTATTTAGGACATCTGCCATTCTATGAGTCTGCTGTGTATCCCGCTTCCTATGTTGGATCGTTCTCTCCCTTTTTGATTCTATCAGTTGGTATTAGCAGACACTAGTCCTGTTTGTGTGATCCCTTTGACTCTTACACCTATCAGTGTGATCAACTGTGAACTGAAATTGATCACTTGGAATAGTGAGATGGCATTGATACATGCCACCTTGATTGGAAATTTAAAATATTGATTATCCTATGATAAACATTATCTAATTTCAGTAAATTACAGGACCAGTTGGCTCAGAAATATTGATACTGGGACAGGTGTTTGGCACAGCAGATAAGATGTTGCTTGCAATGCCCACATCCCTTATCAGAGTACCTGTTTCAAGTAACAGTTTTGCTTCCAATCCAGCTTCCTATAATGTGCACCCTGGAAGGCAGCAGATGATGACTCAAATACTTGGGTTCTGGCCATTTATGTGGGAGATCTGGATTGGGTTCTAGCCTCCTGGCCTCAGCCTGGCATAGCCCTGGCTGTTATGGAAATTTGGTGAGTAATAGGCAATTTCTTTCTATCATTCTCTACGTGTGTATATCTATATATTGTATACACACATACACATACATATATCTGCCTTTCAAATAAAATGAAAATAAATACATTTTTTAAAAATACTGATCATATTCTTGGAATAGCTTTGTAGTTAAACAACCACTCATTAAGGTTAATCTCAGAAACAAAATTATGAAGATATTAAATCCTAGAAGCTAGATTTTTAAATTTGTTGTATTGCTTTGTTAGGAATTAATTGACATTATTTTATTTGACTGATTTCAGAGTAAATAGGATGATAAGCATTTATAATAACATTATGAGTAATCATTCATCCTGGAAATGTTATATTTTCAACTACATTAAATATCATTTTTAAACTATTGAAATTTAATTTCCTAAACAATTTCTGTTGTCTTTTCCCTGCCAAAAAATGGTGCAAAATAAATTCTCAATATTTTCTAAAATTACCATATATTTCCAATAGTATTTATGACTGAAAAAAGATTTCACTTGGGCCAGAGTTATCATGCAGGTTAAGCTGCCTCCTTGACAGCGCCATCCCCTATCAGAATACAGGTTCAAGGCCTGGCTGTGTTGCTTCTGATCCTGCTCCCCACTGGTATGCTTGGGAAGGCAACAGAAGATGGCCTGAGTGCTTAGGATCCTGCCATCCACATGGGAGACCCAGATGTAGTTCCAGGCTCCTAGCCTCAACCTGGCCCAGCCCCAGCCATTGCAGCCACTGGGGCGTAAACCACTAGAGGAAGATTTCTTTTTCTGTTTCTCCTCTATCTACAACTCTGCCTTTCAAATAATAAATTTTAAAAAAAGATTTTATGGTTTCAAAATATGATTTCATAATTTCCCCCAAAGAAAAACTGTTACCTAAAACCTAACATTTTTATTAATAAAGCATTTGAGTCACACATATTAATAAGCCACCTATGACCTTAGGTATTTCTGTGAGCTCAGTTATTAATAATTACAACCATTTATTTTAGGGTACTTTAGCTCATATTAGCATTCAAAAGTTAGTAATTTACTTTGATATTATTTTTGATAAACATGTGCCTATCCGAGTTGGCACTCTGTTTAGCCATATCTTTTCAACGCCTAAGTACAACAACCAAGAAATGTAAGAAGATTATTGCAAAAATTAAAAGGAAAAAAAAAAGAAGGAAGGAAGGAGGGAGGGTGGGAAGTATCATGATGTGCTTAAAATTGTACATATGAAATACATGATATCTATTTTCTTTTATAAATAAAAAATCCAAAAAAGAATTTAAATAAATAAATCATTTTAAATATAAATATATTTTAAATCAAAATATTTTAAATTCATATGCTGTTTCACATAAATTAAAAATACTTTATATGTATGATCTAATTTGAGGACTCTGTTCACTATTTCTAGAGTACCCAAACATAGTTTCCTTTTCAGTGCCTTTATTTTCAAAACCATCCTTTCATAACCTGCAAAACCTCATATTTTAAAGCGGTAGTATCAAAAAGGGTGGTATCTAGCTAACAACTTCTGTAAAACTGAAGATATAAGGGTGCTCAAAAGTTTATGGAAAATGGAATTAAAAGATGAAAATTAAAAACATAAACTTCTATTTTTTTAACATAAGCTGCATCAAGTTCAAGACACTTTGGAAATGATGAACCCAGCCATTTTCAGGGATAATACCAGTCCAACTGCAATGAACTAAGGATCTTCAGAATTTACCTATGCCAATGTAGTCTTTTTTACATTATTAACTAACGAAAAACGGGGGCCCTTTTACTAAGCACTTTTTAAGATTAAGAAACACAGAGAAATCAGAATGAGTTAAATCAAAACTATAAACTGGACGCCCAAAGGTTTCCCATTAAAATTCTTGCAAAGTTGCTCTTGTTTTATGAGACAAGTAATAGGAGCATTGTGGGACGGACAAGGATTCTCTGCTGAAGCTTTCCCGCGCATTTTTCTAGTAAAGTGTTGGTTAACTTGCTTACAACATTCTCATATTAAGCAGATGTTATCATTCTTTGGCCCTCCAGAAAGTCTACAAGTAAAATGCCTTTAGCATCCCAAAAAACTGACTTTTGCTTTGATTGGACCACTTTCAACTCTTGGTCACCATTACTTGTGCTTTGTCTTCAGGCTTGTACTGATAAAGCCATGTTTCAACTCCTGTTACGATGCCTTGAGGAAATGCTTCAGGATCTTGATCCCACTTGCTTAGAATTCCCTTGGAAGATTTGCTCTTGTCTGAAGATCATCTGCAGCAAGACTTTAGCAGTCAGTGAGTGGAAAGTTTGTTCCACTTTAATTTTCCAGTCAGAATTGTATGAGCTGAACTGATTGAGATGTCTATGGTGTTGGCTATTGTTTCTGCTGTGATTTCTCAGAACTCTTCACTTAGGGCACAAAGAAGATTAAATCATTTCCTAGCACACTGATGTGGATGGGCTGTTGCTATCATCTTCATCTTCAACAGAGTTTTTTAAAAAAATTCTTATTTATATAAAGGGAACAAGTTTCATGTATTTCATAAATACAGTTTAAGGGCATAATGATATTACTCACCCTACCCTCCCTCCTCCTTCCTTATTTTTCTTTTCATTTTTACAATGACATACTTTCAATTTACTTTATAAGCACAAGCTGATCTCTCCATTGAATAAAGAATTCAAAAAATAATAAGTAGAAAGACTACTCTTCCTCAAGAGTATAGACAAGGGCTATATAGGTAATCAAATCTCAAAATGTCAATTTTGTTTATATACATTACATGCTTTTGTAATCTTGTAATTGCTTTTGTAATTTTGTAATAGTTACTACAAATCAGGGAAACATGTCTTTTGGGGACTTGCTTATTTCACTAAGCATAACGGTCTCCAATTGCAACCATTTTGTTGAGAAGGGCAGTTTCATTCTTTTTTTATGTCTGAGTAGTATTCCATTGTATATATATTCCAGCCACTAGTTATTGGAAATCTGCGTTGATTCCTATACTCCCATGTTTATAACTTCTCTTCATTCCTTCTTAAAACAAGTTATCCATTCATAAACTGCTGATTTCTTTGGAGCATTGTCCTCATAAACTTTTCATAAGCCATCAGTGATGTTCACCATTCTTCTACTCAAGCTTCACCATCAATTTTTGATAACATGCTTTGATAGGGGCTCTTTTTAAACTGATGCCTTGTCCTTATTGCCTCAAACTAGTCTCTATTCAGAAAAGTTAGTATGAGTTTATTTTGAGGCAAAAATAATTTGAAATCGATGCAGAATTTCTCTTTAAAATGCATTTTCCATGAACTTTTTGTTTGTATTGCAAACAGCTGGGACCCGACAGATGTGGAAGTGTGATGTATCCAACACTCAGGCTTAAATGGTAATCACAGATGACTTGATTCTTTCACCTTTTCTTTTTCCATTTTCTACTCATCTCTGGCTTCCCTCTAACCCATTTCTTTTTTCATGATATGCAAAGCCTTTATACACAAACAATAAACTTTCGCACTTATGTACTCAATGTCCTAAGAATTGCTGTGAACATTTCAATTCTCCTACATTCACTACATTTCCTTTAAAATGCATCATAAACCAAGTTTCAATGCACTTGAGCCAAATGAATCCTAGAATTATATGCTTTAATTTTTAAAAAGGTATCATCTTCTTATTAAATTTCAAAATAGTATAGAAAATAATAGGAAATTCTTACCTAAGTATTCTGGTGTTCCCATGATTTCCCGAAGTTCACATGCATTCCCTATTTTTCGAGACATTCCAAAATCTACAATTTTTATGTCCCCAAGAGGGTATATACTGCTCAATAATATATTCTGTGGCTAAATAAAGAACAAAAATTGATAAGTAATATGCTATAAAAATATTAGTTTCAGTATTTCCCCCAGGTTGGATGTAAATTAAGTGGAATTTATTGATTAGCTATTATATATTTCATTAAGACATTCATTAAACATTTACTGAACTATTTTTAGAAGCAGCTATATATTGAATGAGGCATAAAGTCAAAAACAAAATTCTGGAATTGGAGGACATAGAAAATGGATGGATAGGTACAAAGACTAGTTGGTCATGATGTGTAGAATATTCATTAATAAAGATAATACTACATAATTCTGTCCATAAGAAAGTACAAGATAGTTTTATGGCAGAGATATTGTATACAGTGAGTCTTAAAAGATTAAGTAGGAATATGCCAGATAGAAAGGGGTTCTGGGAATAGCATAAAAGGCAGCATGGAGTAATGAATGTACATATACTTACAGAGACAGAAAATGTTCAGTAAAATACGATGGTTCATTATGAGCTGTGTCTGACTGTCCCCAGGTTTGTAGTCTTGACAATAAGATGTTTCATCTGTTGCCTTTTAGAACCATGTGAATCTGCTTTATTATTTTAGGCTTATTAGAAAGTTCTCTGTTGTTTGGGGCCCAGCGCTGTGGTGCAGCAGGTGGGTTAAAGCCCTGGCCTGAAGTACCGGCATCCCATATGGGTACCGGTTCAAGTCCCGGCTGCTCCTCTTCCAATTCAGCTCTCTGCTATGGCCTGGGATAGCAGTAGAATACGGCCCAAGTCCTTGGGCCCCTGCACCCACATGGGAGACCCGGAAGAAGCTCCTGGCTACTGGCTTCGGACTAGCACAGCTCCAGCTGTTGCGGCCATCTGGGGAGTGAACCATCGGATGGAAGACCTCTCACTCTGTCTCTACCTCTCTCTGTAACTCTGTCTTTCAAATAAATAAAATAAATATTTTACAAAAAACAAACTTCTCTGCTGTTTTCAAAATCTGTACACCAGGCAAGGTGCTGCTACCAGACTATGCAAAAAATCATAATAGCTTCCCAATTTGGAGGGAATATACAATAACTCTATTATTAAGTCACAGAGACTATCACAGGAGGAAAAAGTGAGAGGAATCAGCTATGTTGTCAGCTCAGTTATTGTTTAGATTCAATAAATACAGGTTTATATGCCATCCTTGACTTCAAGTGCTATGTGAGGCTATGTAACACACTTGGTTTGTCCTTAGCAGGAAAAATATCCAACAGGAAGTGGTGGGAATATGATTATACTGTCCTTGACCATGTTGTTTCTTTTTTAGGATTTTATCAATAGGATAAATGGAAGGATCCTAGGTGCTAAATCCCATCCCTCCCCTCAACAGAGGGCCCCAATTCAGAAAAATAGATTTTTTGTTTGTTTGTTTGCAAAAGGGCTAAGATGGATACATGTACAAATTAAAGATTTTAAGGTCATCTAAACAGTATCTAATCTGTAGCTGGAAACAAAGATTTGGAAATTAGGAGACAAGCCTGGGCTGTAGATAGAGTGAATGATAATGATAATGATAATGATAATGATAATGATAATGATAATGATAATGATGGAGGAGGAGAAAGGTGAAGGGGGAAGGACGGAAGGAAAAGAAAGTGATAATGGAAGCAGAAGAATCCACTGCTCAGAAAGTAAGAAATAGATTGATATAGATTTTAAGAATTTTGTGTGGATGTGGAGGATGCCTAAGGGGGAAAGAATAACAACATGAGAGAGAGAAGCATCAAGGTAAAGTAAGGAGCCTGAATGACCTGGAAAAAAACCAAAAGACTAAAGCCAAGAGCCCAGGAGTTCCTGAGTTGCCCACACATGCAGTCTTCCGTTTGCCAGTAAAAAATCAAGTGCACATAGCACACAGGCAAAGAACACCCCAGTGCAATGCAGACAACCACAACCTGACTGCAGTTTCCTATCAACACCAACTTGGAATTGTGTACACCAAGAACTGAGAAGAAACACAGTTGTTCCTTTACTTTAAATCACATATTATTGTTACCTTTAAATCAAGATGTACAATGTTATTCTGATGCAGATAATAAACTCCTTCAAGTATCTGTTTAACAAGTCTGATAACATCATTTTCAGAGACCATTTCAGCCAGCTCAGGTAAACACAAGTTGAAAATTTCTCCACCTGCAGCACTGAATTAAAATTCAAATAACAGAAACTTAAAAATCATTCACCTAAAATGATAGCTTTTAAATTGAGTACACCTGTTAAGTAAAAGACACACAATTTGTGCACATAACACATTTAAAGACATAGCGGAAAGCAGGGGACCTTAAGGAAGAAAATAAATGACAACAATATTCCAAATTCTGAGTACTAACATTTGATATTCATTAAATAAAATTAAATTGCTTTAAAAAATCAAAAGGCTTTACATGAATATTTTTGAAGTACTCTCGTATAGATATACTCTTATTTATATATACTCTTATTTCACTTCAATCCCACCCCAGTCTCAAAACTCCTTGAAGAACTAATGACAAATTAATTTAAGTATCTGTCTCAAGGTAGTGTGGTAAAGACAATCTTAACATTAAAAATTGTGGTTTCCTCTTAAGTTTAGAGTAGCTATTCCAAAATAATTTATAGAAATTGGAAATACATTATTCATAAACTGAACAACTAATTAATTAATCTTCACAAATAATTAATATGCAGACTATCTCTAGTGATTCCTGGCTTGCATGTCAATGTTTACTTCTCACAGCTCTTCTCAAGGTCTCCTGGGGGAGAGCAGAAACCCATGGTATAGACTAGCAGAGACACTTTCTTTTCCTTTCTGGCTAAATTATTTAGTTTCAACTAAAACAATCCTTTCAAAACAGAAAATGGTCTGACTATATTCCTGAAAAGACTCTCAAGACAGTATGATTAATAATATTATATTAAGTAATATGAATAATACAATTGTAAGCAAATAAGAAAATGAAAAGAACAATTGGATTATCTTAGAGTAAGTTCTTGCTAGGCATTTTACAAGCTATAAATAATGACAATATAATCCTTTTAAGAGAAATCAGATCACATAATTTCAAATTATATAAAACTGTATAAAATATCAGTTTAAGTATTTATATCTACTATATACAAAAAATAGATCTGAAATGTCTATTGTACAGCAACATAAGTTATTTGATGACAATATGAACATTTTATGATTATTTATGTACCAACATGTACATTATAGTCACTAAAGTTAATTTAATAACGAACCCCTCCCAACAATTCTAAAATTCAAAACAATATAAAACAAATAAACAAAAAAACACAAAAAAGCAAACTGAAAAAACACTTTCTGGTACCTAAGATATAAGACACCTGGACAGCAGGGTACTTATTGGGTGCCTACTAAAGTCATGATTGCCTGTGTTTCTGTTCTAATTTTGTCACTAATTAGATACATGAACTTGAACATAGGCATAAATGATAGTTTCTACTTCACTAGTGTAAGATTTGGATAATCCATATAAAGTATTGAACACAATTAATGCTATGAAGATCAAAGTAGATAATCTATGTAAGTATTCATAACACTAACACCTGGTAAATAGTAAATATTACTATAATAAGCCAACAAATATTAATTCCAAACCAAGACAACATCCAGCCTTTCTGAATTTGCAAGTTTCTTGTTAAACTCTGATTTTGAAAGAAACTCAGGAAGTCTTTGTTAAAATTCACTTTTCAGAAACATTATATCCTTCATAGAAAAATGTGTATAATATATTAAGTGAAAAAAGAGGTTAGAATTGAGTATGTCCAGATCACAATTTTGTTTCTAAAAGTACATATGCACAGATAAAACATAAGAATAATTTTTAAATATACCACAAAATAACCATAGTTCACAAATAATTTCTATTTGTTTTGCGTGTCTTCTAATTTAACATAATGAGTAGGCATTACTGCTACAACCAGGGAAGAGATCCCGAGGGTTTCCGATTTTGTTGTTTTTAGCTTGTTTCAGGAACAAGATCAAACAAAATGCTATGATTTTCAACCAACCACACTGTCTCTCCCTTTTTGTTTGGTAACTAAAAATGTTCTTTGTTGGACTACCATTTTTCACACAAAAGAGACACATAGACACATAGGTAAAGCTATGGGAAATAGAACCTTAGGAAGAGCTGAAGAGGAGGGAAAAAAAACAGGTAACCCAAGAAGCAGATTGTAAAAGTTAGCAGACACTTGAAAGTGAAACGGAAATAGTGAGCAGCAGAAAAGCAGATGCTGTAACAAAAGCTGCTCAGATCAGTGACTGCAAAAAAGAAAAAATATCTCGATAGTCAGAAAAGCCACTAACACTATTATCATTGCCCTGGCTGGTATCTTCAGGGTACTTCTACAGTTTCTCTCTTCACAAGAAGAGTTTGCCCCTAGAAGGGACCCCAACCCAAATTTTAGAAATTTGCAACATTTGTATTTATTTGCTTATGCATTTGTACATGTGTTATGTGTCAGTATATGTGATAATAGCAACCTACGTGCTATTTAGATATAATCTGTCTTCTACAGTTTCTGAAGCATTGTTCAAAAGTTAGTAGGGAAATAGAGAATATCTTTTAGAAAGATTCCTAAAATATAATAAAAATAATGCTAGTATATAAAATGTTAAAGTTATAATACTTTCCTATCAAAAATGATGAGTTCCGTGGGTTAAAGGAGGACAATATTTTCAATAAAACAAAGTATTATCTCAATTATCCATGAGATGCAAATATAGGCATATAATGAAAGCCACTGAAAACACTTTTTAAGTAAGTACTTATTTCTATTATCAAAATCAAATAATTTTTATTTATATTGTTTATTTTAAAATTATATTCCTATGCTAAATGGGGGAAATAAAATCATAGAATTTTTTTCTTACAGATTTTATTTATTATTTATTTGAGAGGTAGAGTTACAGACAGTGAAAGGGAGATAGCAAGAGAGAGGTCTTCCATCTGCTGGTTCACTCCCAAAATGGCCACAACAGCCGGAGCTGAGCATATTCAAAGCCAGGAGCCAGGAACTTCTTCCAGTCTCCCAGGTGTGTGCAGAGGAACAAGCAATTGGGCCATCTTCCACTTTCCCAGGGCATAGCAGAGAGCTGGATCAGAAGAGGAGTAGACAGGACACAAACAGGTGCCCACATGGGATGCTGCCACTGCAGGCAGAGGATTAAGCTACTATGCCATAGCACCAATAGGATTTTAGAATGGAAAGAAACTAGGCAGAGTATTCCATTGCCTCTCTAAATTAGAGCATGTGATGTGATTACCAATTGCCCTTTTTGGAGAATTGTTTTATGAATTAAATGGATTATAGATAAAATGTTTAACATAGAGCCTACTGTATGGTAAATGCCCAACATACTTTCATTGTTGAAATTGTTGAGACTATATTGAAATGCACTGCTGTAGTGACTGAGATCATTCCAGAGGATGAGGCTTTCTATTTTGCATGTTCAGTCAGTGTTCATCCTTTTCTGTTGGGTCAGTAATATATTTGGTATATGATAGACAATTTTGTAATTTCCTGACAAAAAGGAAATATGAATTCTCTCCCACATAATCTCATAAAGTTGTCTCCGATGAACAGAAGCAAGTTCCTCTTTCGAGGTTTGTTATTTCTAGGACAAAATATTTGTTCCATATTCTCCAAAAAAATAAGTACTCTTTATAATAAATTTTTTTTGTTTTAAAATTCAGCATTAAATCTTAAAATGTTCAATTAGATGATACCTTCTTTCCAGAAGTAAAATCAAAGATTTGCATATATTTTATATAATTCTCCAAATATAAATAAATACTTGGTCCAGCGAAGTCTTTGCCTCATGGAGAATGGAGATGAAATGACTCAAAATTTCTCCCCAGCTTAAAGAAAGATGTAGTATTACCTTCTAAAAAAGTAGTATTTATATTACTTCTCCAATAAATAGTCAAAAAAAGGACAAAAGATCATTTAGATGCTACAACTGGTAATGAAATATTTTCCTGTAGACTACATATTAAGATAAAAATGAAGTTTTAATAATTGCTTAAAAGCGACAAGCTGACTGCAAGGATGTAAATTTAATTCATAGAAGTCTAAGCAATTTAATTTGGTTTAAAAATAGGGTTAGATTAGGTAGAAGCAAAACAAAAAAAAAGAAACAGAATCAAAATACTTCTACTCATAGCTGTGGTATTTTAGAGGGAAAGTTTCAGACAGATTCATATAATTAACAAATGTAACAATTTTAAAAGGTTCCTTTTTAAAACAATAGTATGCCACTTACGTGGAGGGACATTTAGCAGCATCTAATACAAATACCTATGCTTTTACTCTTTGACCTAGTAATCATACTTTCATGAAGTATAGTAACACTACAACTCCACAAATAATGCACATCCATGGAAGGCTATCTGAATAAAACAAAATCCAACTATTCAATGGAGTGCTAAGCAGTCATTTAAAAACAGCTTTAGTAAAAATACTTAGGTTCTTATGAACTAATATAGGATGATTTCTGGCTAGTATAAGTTTTAAAAAGAAAGGTGAAAAGGGGTATTTGTAATATGCTAGTTTTTCTATAAGAAAGGAAACATAAGTTTATAAAAATTTGCTCATGTTTGAAAGAAGTATAAAGAATGAACCAGAAATGAACAAATGTGATTAACTTATAAAGGTTGGGTAGGAAGATAATAGAAAGTACAGGAAAGGAAGCAAGGTTTTGTAACACACATTTATATATATATATCTGAGCTTTGAATTATGCAAATCTTTTTTACAATTTCAAAATAAGAAACAAAAAAAAAAGGATTTAAAGAATCAGATTCTAATACTGAATTACAGACAAAAGCAAATGTGTAACTATACACCCTTAGTGGGCTATATACTAAAAACAGAAAGAATGAAAAAAAAATCCCAACTTGATTAAGAAGTTTGCAATTGATGTTAGTATTAGCTTTGTTATTCTGAAACTACTTCTTATATATACATTTTGGACAAGGCAAATGAGCAAATATTGTTGTAAACAGTATTTTCACTGTGGGAGAAGGGAAATACAAATATAGAATAAAAGAGGTATTGAACAACCTTGTATTGGTGGACTTGAACTAGATCTACGAGAATGAATTCACAATTTTAAAAAATACGATTTTCTGGCCGGCGCCGCGGCTCACTAGGTTGATCCTCTGCCTGTGGCACTGGTACTCCGGGTTCTAGTCCTGGTTGGGGCACTGGTTCTGTCCCGGTTGCTCCTCTTCCAGTCCAGCAATCTGCTGTGGCCCTGGAGGGCAGTGGAGGATGGCCCAAGTGCTTGAGCCCTGCACCTGCATGGGAGGCTGGGAAGAAGCACCTGTCTCCTGGCTTCACATTGGCACAAGGCGCCAGCCGTGGTGGCCATTTGGGGGGTGGGCCAATGGAAGGAAGACCTTTCTCTCTGTCTCTCTCTCTCTCACTGTCTAACTCTGCCTGTCTATATATATATGTGTGTGTGTGTGTGTGTGTGTATATATATATATATGATTTTCTAACATTGTTCTTGGAAAATACCTAGAAACAATGATACTCCTTTAAAAATAAGCATGTGTAGTACCCATCTTGCTTCCTAATTACCATTCCCCAATAAGAAGAACCGAAACTTCTTGGAGAGTTGGCTGACAAAATTTTGATGTGCATTAAGCAAAGAAATGCTCAAACACAAATAAGACCATTTCAAAAGGACAAAGGAAGTAGCCTGAAAGCCTATTTATGCCAGTAATTTTTAAAAATTTTTAGTTATTATTTTTATTTGAAAAACAGATACATAGAGAGTCTGCCAAGAATGAAACAGGCCAAGGACAGGAACCAGAAACTCAATCTAGATGTCACATGTGGGTGGTAGAGACTCAAAACTTGAGACATCACCTAATGACTCCCAGGGTACCTATTACCAGGAAGCTGGATCAAAAGTGGAGAAGCCAAGACTAGAATCAGGCAGTATGACAGGGAAAGTACGGTGCCCTAGATGGCAACCTAGCCAGTGCAACAAATGCCTGCCCCATACTTCTACTAATAAATTTAACAGTGATAAACTTGGGACAATTTAAACATGAAAAAAGATAGTGGTAGAAACTGATTAGAGCCAATTAAGTTAAAGCATAATGGTTTATTTTTAATGACTGATTTATTAGTTTAACAAAACCATGGCTATTGAAGTTTACTATAAAATAGATTTACTTTATTAAAAATTATCTGAACCTAAAGAATATTAAACCTAAATTTAGCTGATCTCTTATCTCTTCCAATTGTTACAGACATTCAAACACACATCTTAAATACCTGTGTATCAGACACAATAATAAATGTCAGACAATCATGCAATAAAGGCATTACTTAAGAGCTACATGCAAAAAAAAAAAAAAAAAAGAGCTACATGTAGGTACCCTAACCATTCTCTATCTCCATCACCCCATGAATTGTTGAATATTTTTGTGTTTTCAATTTTTCACTAACTTGTGGCAAGAGATATTTTATTTCTTATTGTGACAATTCCTAACATAGTGTTTTAAACATCACACATACTAAATGTATTTCTTTAACAAACAATGTACTAGCATACCTTGATGCAATTTATTGTTCTGTTCTCCTTGGGTAATTTTCTTGGAGATGTTTTTCAAATAGGTAGACAAAAATATGAAAATTATTTCAATTCTACTTGTCATCAGATTGTTTTCCAGAAAAGCTCAAACAATTTCTCTTGCCATCAACAAAGACTATATATGCATTTCACTACATTTCCCAAATGTGTTTTTCATTCGTTTATTTTGTGCTGTTATTTTTTGTATGTGTGTGAAGCTGTACCTTTAGCCTTGTAAAAATATTTGAAATTAAACTACCTCTCTAATATTTTATGAACACTAATTTTTAAAGTTCTTAGCATAGTTTTATCATTCTTGACATCTCAATTCAACTTATCTTAAAGCATTAAAACTATATACTATAGATTTACTTCAATATATTAAAGTATCTACTTACTATTCCAATATCAAAATTATTTCACTTGCATTTTCATAAACCTCATGAAGATTAATCACACGGGGACAGGACTTTGCCAATTCAAGTACAGCAATTTCATGTAGGATCTCTGCCCGACAATCTTGTCCTCTTCTTCTCTTTTTTAAAAATTTTGCAGCATATTCTTGGCCAGTAGATTTTGATATACATTGTCTAACCACAGCAAATTTTCCTCTGAAGGGGGAAAGTAAAGACAACTTTAATTTTTCCATAGAGAATAGTTTTTCCATAGAGAATAAGATACTATTATATTATACCTTTAAAGTCAATTCCTTTAAATATTTGTGCCACTAGGTATTTATCTTTCTGTAAACTAAATCAAGTATTATATGTATTTTAAAGTGTTTTTAAAAATTTATATAACAAGAGACAGATAGCTCCCATCTACTAGCTTTATCCCCAGATGCCTACAACTGCTGGGGCTGGCACAGGCTGAGTCCAGAAGCTGGGAACTGAACCCAGCTCTCCTACATGGTGGCAGCAATCAATCACTTGAGCCTTTACTTGTTGCTTCCCAGGGTCTGCATTAGTAGAAATCTGGAACTATGTCAAAATCAGTACTGAAATTTAGGCATTCCAACATGCTATAAAGTGTCCTAACAGGCACCTTAGTCAAAAGGCCAAATGCATCCCCACTTTGTATGTATCTTTGTAAAATTTATGGTACTATTGCATACCAATGTAAATGCCAAACAGAAATAACAAGATAAGACAGAATTATATTTGTTCTTCACTATTAATATGAAGTATTATCATCATAGGAAAATAATATCATTTGTATACCAAGTCTATACCATACTCTTGATATAAATTATTGTAATTAAGTATTATAACAATCCCATATAGTAAATGTTATTTTGTTTTGTATACAATAAAGAAGATATTTAATCTGGTCAAGATGAAGATTTAAACTTGGGTCTTTTTTCCAAAGACTGTACCTTCCATAAAGATCATATTAACACTCTAATCAAAATAGCTTTTCGTCAAACATAAAAAACTAAAATAAATGCAAAAATGGCTATTTGACATATTTCATTTGTGTAATAATTTTGCCTTTTGATACAACTTTTAACAAGCTTTGAAATTTTCTATCACAATTTGACAGCAGTTTTACTAATCCATGTCCTAGTAACACACAGTCTATGAAGCCTATAATAGGCACGTAAGGATATGTATCCTATGGGGAGTATTCAAAGACATTTCATGATCAGCTAAGAAAACTAATGGTATCAACAGCAATGCATAGGGGACAACACTACGGTATAGTAGAATAAGCCTCTGCCTGCCGTGACGGTATCCCACATGGGTGCTGGTTAGTGTCCTGGCTGCTTCTCTTCCAATCCAGCTCTCTGCTAATGGCCTGGGAAGGCAATGGAAGATGGCCCAAGTACTTGGGCCCCTGCACCCAGTGGGAGCCTCAGAGGCTCCTAGTTCCTGGTCAGATTGGCCCAGCTCTAGTCGTTGTGGCCATTTGAGGAGTGAACCAGCAAATAGGAGACCTCTCTCTCTCTTCTTCTCTGTCTGTAACTCTGCTTCTCAAATAAATAAATCTTAAAAAAAAAAAGGACAGCTTTGTACAAACAGACTCATCAAGTCACATTTATCATTTTAGGAAAAAGTATGTTTCTAGCTCTCTCCAATAGTAACTCTCAGCATCTCAGCCAAAATTTAAAAAGACATTGAAAATAAGAGTTTCCATTGGAATATTTATGCATTATAAGCCTGCATTTAGCCAAAATTTAGTTTCACAGAGGCTTAAAGCTATTATGAGTCAAAGACCATTTTGAGAAACCAATAAAATCTATTGACTGTCCACAGAGAAAAATGTATAACTTCCCTTAAAGTAGGAAGTTTTACATACAATTCCAGAAGGTTTTCTGATTTTGAAGTCTGTCTATAAACCTTCTAAGCCTGAGTCAAGGAGATTCAAAACTAAGAACTTTTATCTGAAGGGCCAAGTTACTCCCTAATTTCTGGTAGTAACAAGCCAGGTATAAATAAAGGATCTTTAGAAAAGAACTTTTGTTCTACTACTCCTTGTGACTCAGTTATCTTCAGAATATGTCACCAACACAGCATATCCGGTCTAACAAGGAAAACAATTTCTAAGTCATTTGGTGTTTAGAGGACGTGTGAGGGGAACACATTGCTTGATAGTGTTTGACTTGCTATTTCCAAGGACCAGTATTTCAAAGATTCCTACTCTTTATTTCCCACATCACCCCCCCAAATTGATGCCAATGAAAAAGCACTGGAAACCATACTAAAAAAATATAGCTAGGAATGAAAAAATCTAACAAGCTGCAATTTTACCCCTACATTTACTAAAATTTACATCAACTCAATAAATTTGCAAATACAAACTTGATGTTTGAAAGCAGTTTTTTAAGATTTAAAAATGCTTAACTATAAAATACTATCTCACTCTATTCAAAAGGAATACAAAATGCTGCATTTCAGTGAACACACAGAAAAGTAAATTAGTCCCTTTAAATCAAACCATTTTATAAATTTTTATAAATTTTATACTGCATAAACTGAGTCAGAATAAGATTAAATGACTCATGAAAGGTCATATATGGAAAAGGAGTGCCAAGAATTAAACTGCAGAATCTAGGTTCCTAGTTTTCTGTTCTAACCACTACAAAACAATTCATCTTTTTAAAATTGTTTTTGAAAAGAAAGTTAATAAGTCATTCATGTCTGCTAATTCTTCCTCAGATTTAGAGGAAAAAAGGAAATTTTAAGTTTTATAAAAATAAATTCACCTTGGAAACTTTAGGAAAAAGAAAATTGTGCATCTGAAAAAAAATGTTTAGAGTACCAATGTGGCCATTTAGTTTGGCTACAATTTTATGATTAACCTATAAGTTGGAATTCTTGCAGAAGCAAAGAGGAAAACCAAAGAGTAAAACTTTTTATCTAATTGTTTCAGATATTCCTGAGAGGCTTTCTAAAACAAGTACGGTGCTCATTAATCCAAGGCAACAATGACGAAAAGATATTGATAATAATTTCTTCGTCAGTGTTCACCAATATGTAAAAGCTCCATGAAGGCAGGGATCATGTCAGCAGTTATAAAATCTACACTATTACCTTACACACACAGGAACTGAAATATCTGTTGAATTGATGTCAGAGTTATAACCTTCTATAATACCATATACTATATAATTTTGTATCCTGTACTTAACAGTATTTGTATTTTTAAAAGTTTATTTGAGATTCTAATAAATTTATATGCATTATATATTCATTTATACAGTATAAAGTAAGTAAATATTTTTACCACAATTATCAGATGACTTAGGGGGAAAGAAAGAAGTATTTTTTTTTCCATTCTGAGATGCTAGCTGTAGTTTAGAAGTATCAAAAAATAATCTTCAACATATAATGTTCCTGTATGAAATTTAGTAGAAACATTCAAGAAAATGTAAAACCCTTAACAATAATACTTAATTCATGCCCTAAAAAGGCAAGGCTGGTGAGATTTCCCAGCAGTGAAAAGGTCTAGTAGTTACCCTTCTGCATTCTAGAGCACACAATAAAATGTGCAGGGAGGGGGAAGGTAAGCCACAAAGGAAGCTGACGTTTATTTCTGAATCTGCCTCACCCTTCTAACCACAAGAAGTCCTATGAAATCTTGCTTCAATTGGGGGAGGATGAAAAAAGCTTAAACCAACATGTTAAAAAACAGGAACAATGCAAGTTTTTTGAGAATAGTCAAAAACGAACTGTTAACTTGCACATATTTTCCTTTAGTTTGCTAAGGGAAAATGAATTCTTAAACGCTAACCTCTTAAAATTAAAAAAACATAGTTGATTTACAAAGATAATTTTATCGTTCACCAAACCACACGTTAGAATTATATACTTGAAAATGTACAGCTACATGAGAAATAAGATTATGATTCCAATTTCCATTTCACAAAAGCTTAAGATATTAAAATTGGTAACAATATTCAAAGAACCTGAAACAAGTTTTTGGCAGATAAAGAGCCATGATTTCTAATTTATCAAGGTCTACTAAATAAACATTTCAATATTTGCCACATGACTCATTAGCCTATAACAAGTCAAAGAAAAATGTTACTTAGGTTTCTTTCAGAAAGATATTAGAAGATGGGATACTGGCAATCTGAATTTAAGTCAGATTCTATCAAGAGTTTTTGCTCTAAAATGTTAAATAAAAAGTACAACTTTTTCAAGTTTATGATTTTTATGATGGCAATTTCTAAGACAATTCTGCATTATTCATCATATGTTTGAGTTCTCTAAAACCCTTACAGAAAAAATATTTTTATGAAATTTCTAGTTTCTCACATCCCTTAAAGAGTTAATTTAATAAATGTAAGAAAATTTGCCTATCAAAATAATAACAAATAGAATTCATTTTGTTACATGCACTCTTCAAGGATTTATATATTCAATTACCTATTCAAAGCAATTTCTAAACATTTGTTGTAATATACAAGGAAACTTTGAGACATTTATTAGTCTATTCTCTCATTTAAAAAGGACATCATACAACCAAGTAGATCACACAATTTTGGATCCAATCCTACATTAATCACATTTAAAGTACAAAAGGTGATGAATAAATAACTTTAAAAACTTGATTTATTTTTATAACTTTCATGTGTATTAAAATAGTAGTCTAAATGATCTCAATCATGTTACTCCTTGGTCTTATGGACTTTCCACTTTGGTAAACCTGAACAGAATTTGTACACACTTTCACTTGCAGAACATTCATTCACTGTGAAAAAGAATTTTACTATCAAATATGAATTAATTAGTTTCATTGAATTTAAGAGTAGGAGAATCTGTTTCTGTTTTTTGTAGCCCAGCACAATATCCTAGAAATTTAAAACAGATTATATAACAAAAACTTTATATCATTCTAAGCATTTTATAAGATTAACTAGTTTAATCTTCAAAGCAACCATGTAAAATAGATACAATTATATTCTTTCCTACTTTTCAGTTGAAGAAACTATGGCACTAAGAGGTGCAATAACTTAAATGAGGTCAAACAGCTAGTAAATGATGGAGACCACAACTGAACTCAGCAGTTCACAATGCTAAGTCTCTTCCCACTAACAGCCTCAAGTAAGAATGCAGATCTATCAGTGACCCTGAAGGTGGGTTGGATGTGCAATATAAACTCACTAAAGCCTACACAGATTAGATGCTGGCTTTCCTTTCCAATCACTGTAAATGATCTAGAGTAAGTTTTATAGTACTACAGAAAGAAAAAGCCAAGATTTGAATTTGAACAACATATCATAAAGTTTCCTTACCTTCCTAGTTCTTTAGATGTAAGTGTATAGAAATTATTAAAGTTTTCCATTTTCATTGGGGTTTGAGGAGTTGTTGTTAGCATGCCTGAAATACTTCGGCAATCAAATCTTCTTCGTGACATGTTAGATGACTCCCAAATATGCTTCTTTCTCACTTATTTTCACCTATCTAAAAAAAAGAGAAAGCTGATAGATGAAATTACTTAAAGCACAATTTTTAAAAACATGCTATCTCAAGCAGGATGTACATGTATAACTCCAAATATGGCTTAAGATACAACTACAAAAGAGAAGAAACAGATTTAAAAACCACCTTCCAGCCACAAAGAATAGTGAATAAAAAAAACACACACATAATCAAGTATCCCCACTATAACACTTGAATGAAGCTGCTAACTTCATTTCAGAATAAAACTGTAAAGAGCCTCCCAAATTCTTAAAAATAGTTACCATGCAACTATAACACAAGCAAGCACTTCACTATTTTAAGCTCATTCTTTACAGTTATAGCTATCACATAACTAGGTGAGTTAACATAATAAGGTAATGATTACTCATTTAATTTTATATATTCAAAGTTGGTGGTAAACTCACATATTATAAATGAATCTACTAATGCATGAATGACTATAAGAAACATAACTTGTTTCTTGGATTCACCATATTTCAATACTAAATTCAGAAACTCTTATAGGCCTTAGAGTTTCTCCTTTGGCAGAACCTAGCGCAAAGGCTTCCATGTATAAAGAGCTCAATAATTTTGTTGAATGAGTAACTGACCACATACTGAGTCTTATTACAAAATTCTAATCTGTATCTGAAGCTCACATTTTCTGGAACTTTGTGATATTTATATGCATGCAGTTTTAATATCCAATTACTTTCATATTAACTGATTTTTTTTAAAAAAGATTCATTTATTTAGTTGAGAGGCAGAGTTACAGTGAGACAGAAACAGGGACAGAGAGAGACATCGATCTTCCATCTGCTGGTTCACTCCTCAAATGGCCACAATGGCCAGGGCTGGGCCAGGCCAAAGCTAGGAGTCATGAGTCTCCCATGTGGGTGCAGGGGTCCAAGGACTTGGGCCATTTTCTGCTGCTTTCCCAGGTGCATTAGCAGAGAGTTGGATCAAAAGTGGAGCAGCCAGGACTTGAACCGGCGCTCACACAGGATGCTAGTACTGCAGGTAGCAGCTTAACCTACTATGCCACAATGCTGGCCCCCTAATTTTTATAATGTTAGTAAACAATATAAGATATTGCTAGGTTCCTGCTGTGCCTTCCTAATAAAAAATCAGGTATTATTCTTCTAGTGTGATGATAGTGGAATGGAATTTTACTGCAACTTATTTTGCATTTCCTTGCTTATTAATCAAGAAAGCTTTGATTGTGTTGTTTCTAAAGTATGGATGATGACAAAATCAGTCTTACAGATCTCTAAGGGTTAAACTTTCAAAAATGATTAACTCATTTAGAATGACACTGGTATAGTGCTACTCGTGAGGGAACATCTTGATTGTTCCATAATGAGAATACTAACATTATACTCAAAGATGCTCTCTATATACTATTTGGGGGGGGGGGGGTAGGCAGAGTTAGACAGTGAGAGAGAAAGACAGAGAGAAAGGTCTTCCTTCCATTGGTTCACCCCCCCAAATGGCTGCCACGGCCAGCACACTGCACTGATCCGAAGCCAGGAGCCAGGTGCCTCCTCCCAGTCTCCCACGCGGGTGCAGGGCCCAAGGACTAGGGCCATCCTCCACTGCATTCCTGGGCCACAGCAGAGAGCTGGACTAGAAGAGGAGCAACCAGGACAGAACTGGTGCCCCAACCGGGACTAAAACCCAGAGTGCCGGCGCCACAGGCGGAGGATTAGCCTAGTGAGCCACAGCGCCGGCCTCTCTATATACTCTTGACAGGCATATTGTTGAGTAGCTACACCGTTTCCACATACACGCTCCCAAGTTATCCTAAACTCAACTCTTAAATGTTTTTTTTTATTTTCTGTTTTGATTAATAATCGTGTATCTTGTGCCTTCTGATGGCACTCAAGATAAACTGGTCACATTACTCTCTGAAAAATCAATATGGATACTAATTTCTATGCTCAATTTTATTTTTCAGATCATCTTTGGGCTTTTTAAAGTTTTGCTCTGAAATTAAAAGATCTATGAATATGTATGTTTATGATAAAATTTACATTATACGTGTGTAATAGAGAAAGAAGTAATATAGTTGGGCTACATCCCCAACACTTCATCAGGCTTTGGGAAACAGGAGAACAGTAAGATGCCAACTGAATCATAGAGACAGAATATGTTAGGCTCTAGGTTCTCAATTTTCAGCTCACCTAAGTTCTGGATTTTAAGATATTTACCTCATGTTGCAATGTGTCAGCTTTGAAGTGTATAAAAAACTAGATCTATTTTATGAGTAAGCATTTTCCACTCCCCATTTTTCAAGATTCAATATGGGTGTCTTGTGGATACAGTCAGGATTTAGGTTCAATGAAGCATAATTTACAATGGTGAAAAAAATACCCAGAGAACTTGTTGAATCCATGAACTTCAAAGTCCAACAGTGAGGAAACAGTTAAATATATCTAAATAATACAATCTTATACATTCAATAAAAATTGTGCTTTCAAGCACTCTTTTTTAACTCAATACTAAGTGAAAAAAGGAAGACATAACTTTATATATAGTGTGACCATTATGTGGTAAAATATAAAACCAAAGAAAAGAAAAAACTAGAAAATTGGCAAAATATTAATAGTGGTAAGATACAATTAAGCTTTCAATTATACAGGTACTACTAAAAATAATAGTACATTTGTTTTCAATTTTTTTTAACTCCCATTACAATTATCACAGTAAGTCATAAGCAGATCAGTGAAGGGAGGAAAGGAATGAAAACTTAGATTTGGGGCGAGCATTGTGACACACAGCTGGCTAAACTGCCACTTGGGACACCAGCATCCTACATCAGTGTCGATTCAAGTCCCGGCTGTTCCACTTGAGATCCTGATGCCTACTATTGCACCTGAAAGGTAGCAAAGTTGACCCAAGAGGTTGGGCCCTGTCACCCACACAGAATACCCATGGGGAGTTCTTAGCTTTGGCCTGGCACAGTCTCAGCTGTTGCAGGCATTTGGAGCGTGGACCAGCATCTATGGAACATCTCCCTCTCTCTTTGTCACCATACCTTTCAAATAAACAAAAACTTTTTTTAAAAGAAACATTAGATTTGATCTGGGTCTTCCATAACTTACTTGAATGGAGAAAGCAAATATGATTCAATCAAAAGAAAAACAAAGTCCACCACACAGCTGTATTTTTAAAACATAATCATTATTATATTCATTTCAGCTATCCAAGAAAAATGTTTCAAAAAAATAGAATATATAATAATGAAAATGTCTAGAGAACTATATTGCCTGCTTTGATTCCTTCATTAGCTCTCAGTTATTTATCTATAAACTAAAGACCCTTTTTTAAAAAAAGATTATTAATTTTATTTGAATGGCAGAGTTACAGAGAAAGAGAGAGAAGCTGAAGTCCTTATAACATGCCATATGTAAAACTAGCACACATAGTTTCATTTCCTGCCACATTTATATCTGAGTAATGCCTCCATATTTTTGTTATATTTCTCTGCCTGAAACATCCTTTCTACTTTTCCTTAAATGACAAACTCTTCTTACATAGTCTTTGTATCTCAATATAGAATAGCATCTCTCCCAGAAAGCTTTGCCTAAAACTCTTAAATTGACTTAAATGCCTCTCTTGTAGGCTTCACATAAGAGGACCCGTGGTATATTTCTTTGCCTCAAAAGGCACCATATTAGACTGTAATTTTGTTTGGTGTCAAAAGGACAGTAAGCTTTACTTTTGTGCCTTAGCAGCATTGTATCTGGTACGAGGCAGGAATTCAAAAAATGTCTGATGAACTGAATTAGCAGAACTATGAGATATAGCAAAAATAGCTTTTGGGTACAGTTTGTGTTTTCAAGGGGTTAGCAGAATTTGAGATCTGTCTTGGAAGTACAGTCCTGGAGCTTCAAACACAGCTAATCCCTGCTTAATTCAGTATTTGGCTAAATAACATAAAAGCATTTAAAAATATTATTAAGGAACTTCAGTTCAAAATAGGGTGGCCACAAAGTCTGGAACGTGGATAAAATTATTTTAACATATATTGTAATTTCAATAAATATAATGTCAATGGGCAATTTATTTTATATTTAACTGTCTCTCTATATTAGGTGATCACCTGTTTTAATGTAAATATCTACTTTAGCTAAAAACATCAATATTTCAAGGGATACCTCAGTCAGGAAATTCAGATACTTGTCCTATTAGAATTGATTAATCTAGAAGTAAATGTGAAAGGCAATGGACAGCAAAGTAAGTCACAAGATCGTAAGAAAGCAGACCTCTCCTACACAGATATTTACTGCATCACGTTTTTTCTAAGAAACAGAGTAACCGCAGAATTATGTATCTAGCACCCATCAAAAGAAAAGGAGGAATGTTCTGCTGGTGTGGTAGAAGGATCTAGTTTTAATTAATCATTAGTTAGAAGTAAAGGCATTGCTGTAGGGATGATGATGATTTTCAATTTCAGGGAAGAAGCTTTATTCCTTATATTACAGTACTTCAAAAAGTTCACAGAAAATGAAATTAAAGGATAAGTTTATTTGGTGAAAACAAAATTTTTAAACTCATGCATTATGTTTTTAGAACACACATTTTCCATGAACTCTCTGAAGGCTTTTTGTATGTATTGTACTAACATACCTTTTTTAAAATATATATTTAACAGAAAGTATAGCTGAAAAGTTTAATCCCTTGAAAATCATGATAGGACACCAGTAAGCTAATTCTAGTCCAACCAGTCTCTATTTTACTACCTCAGGGCTGAAGTCCCAGGCAATGACCCCAGGCCTGATTCTGTGCCAAGCCAACAAGGCTTGATGTTGTCTCTTTGCATCTTTAGAAAAAGAATTAAACCCTATAATTGTAAGCTAGAAAAAAAAAAAAAAAGATGTTGGAAAACGGAAATATAGTGGGCCAACAAACTCACAGTAGTTGTCAATCATCAGACTGAAAATTAGGTTTCTGTTGTAAAATAAATTACTATTTACTTAATAGTACCATTTAAGTACTGTTTACTCAGTAACTATTACAATGCAAAATGGAATCTGATCTTTTAAGGATTCAAGAAGAAAATATCATCTTAATGTTAAAATTTGTTAACGTCTAAAGTAAAACTACCCCTTTTTTGGAGTAGTTGCAAAGAGCCTGGGATGAATCAAAAATATATTACATAAAAACAGTAAAAGAAACTGATTAATTCGTATGGTTAAGATCGCAGTGAAGTTCCAGGTTAAACAAAAAAGATAAATAAATCAAAGATAAAATTTAAATAAAATGTGCCTTGTAAATAGCAACATATTTAGATAAAATATGTGGTTGTGACTTAATTTATAAAAACATTTTTAATTGAAATATTCAAAGATATATACTTTGACAATTGTCTATTATAGAATATAGACTATTTATAAACAAAATCATTGTCATCAGTATTATGGGAAAATGAGAGCAACTGGATACATCTGAAGTTTTCCCAAAGTGGAAAGGTAGTACATAACTGTTAATTTTTACATTCAGGAAATATGCACCACCATACACCACACATGCAAGTTTACAGTATGTGGATCGAGGACTGAGTGGAAGTGTTAGTCATTGATTTCCTTGACTTCTGGGTTTTTAATTGAGCCTCTCAGATTAAAATGGGGAAGTTTTGATAACAAAATTCTCCCTTATAAAAGCCAGGCAGCTTTAAAACAAACTTATTAAAAAATTAAAGGTTCACTTAACAGCAGTAAAATATTCTCAGTGCAAGCTTAAAAATAAAATTGATAAAAAATGTAATCCATAAAATGTATCTTCTTCAAATGTGTTATTCATATGTTGACAGTGATCAGTCTTCTCTAGTTCCATCAAAATGATTCTATCTTAATCAAGTTGCAATTCATCAATCAATGACCAAGAGAAGTTGTAACTATTCCATCTACACACACACAAAGTCTTGAAATTATTACAGAAAGCTTACTTTTAAAACATACCACCATGTAAGTAAACCTATTTTACTTCAATTTTAGATTCCTATTTTTAGAAAAATGATCTAAAATGTATAAAGTTGTATCTCAGAAATGAAACAGCTATTAATAACTCCCATTTTTAAAATAGTTTTTTTTAGTTGAACATCTCAGCTTTTAAAACACTACGCAATTTTCTTTAAGTATGTAGTTATAAAGCTAACATTTTAGAAGTTGTTCAATACTACTTCTGGACAGTTCATCGTACAACTACAAAATAGTGTATCAATGAGAGAGTAGGTTTATCTTTTCCTTCAATTAAATTGTGCTCTTGGATGCAAAATGCCAGCTTACACATGCCGTCACTTGCCCAGTCATTTCTACAGCCCATGCCGACTCAGCTCATACTTTCTCATGGACTTGAAAACTTACAGGGGCTACACCTTATCAAACATCCCTGCAAGGTTCAGCATATCATTGCTACCACAGAGGTAAACATTACATCGGCAAAACGATCAGTGAACGTGATCCACAGACCTAATGTCCGTAAATATTGAAATCTGATCTGCATTATGGCTGGGTTTAAAAACGTATTTTTCTTCTTAATTGCAATTTACCAACTGATGTTGGAGTTGCTTCCAGTCCCATCATAGTCAGACAGGAAGGACTAACACCAGCTATCAGCTGCCATAAAGTCTCAACTTTATCTCCACTTAGACCTCAACGAGGCGCTTTTCCCCACAATAAACCGAAGAACCCGGGCAAATGTCAAAATCATAGTCACCACGGAGCTGTACAGTTTGAGAATGGGTCATGTACACTATGTGCCTTATATACTTTATTATTTTTAAAATATTGCTTAAAATCCCTGAAAATTCGACTTGTTCTCTAGTCTCTAGCGTTAAAAAAAAAAAAAAAAAATCTGGTTCACAAGAAGTAGCTGAAAGCTCCCTGCAAGATGAGCAGGAACTTCGTCGAGTACGAAAGACAGCTGTGAGCAGGCCGTGTCCGCGAGCCCAGACGTGAACACGTCCTGTGCCCCGAGGACCACGTCGGCAGGACGTGGAAGGGACGCGAGCCCGCCGCGAAGGGCTGCACCGGCTGACCCGCAAACAGGGCTCCCGCGGCTGGCAGGGGTGTCGGGAAGACCACCCCCCACCCCCAACCCGCACCCGACGGGGCCAGCGAAGCTGGACTCTGGCTGGAGCAGGGGGTCACCCGAGGGGCGGCAGGGTCCGAGCCCGTCTCCGCCGAGCCCGGGGTCCGAGAGGACCCCTCCGCTCCCCCAGCTACCCCGCCCTTCTCTCCAAGCCCACCTGCCAATCCCGACAGGCCCGCGGACACGCGAGGCTGAGGACACTGACCTCTCTGGCCACAGCAGGTTCTTCCGAGGCTGCCCCCGTTGAGGGGGCTCCTGTCCCGCCCCGCGCCAGGAACCGCGACAGGACGTGTTCGCCAGCTCTGGCAGGGTAGGTGGGAGGCTGGCAAGATCCACTTTTCCTTTTTCCCAACAGGAAGCTACAGTTGTGACCTGGCCCCCAGTGAGGAGACTCCCGGCGACCGCAGCACAGACGATGACCGAAGCTTACAGTTGAGGTTTGAAAACTGCAGCCGACTCCGGAGGCACGGCTGTTCGCCAGGTCCCACCCCCTGCGGCGTGAGGGCCAATGGAGGCGCTCGCGGAGGGTGGGGCTGTCACGTGACGGGCGGGGCGGGGCGCCGGCCGGCCGGCGGCGCGTGCTACGGGGCGTGGTCCCAGCGGTGAGAGGGTGTGGCCCGCGCCGGGCTGGTTGGCGGCGGCCGGACGACTGCGCTGGGCAGGTGGGGCGCGCTGAGGGGAGGGGTGAGGCGGCGCACGGAGTAGCTGTAACCTTTGCCACGCTGCTTCCCACCCTCAGACTAGTGCGTCCCCTAGGTACGAGGAGCGGTAAGAAGCCAAATTCGTCCCAGCTGCTTGCGACTTTTCACCAGACTTTTGTGCCTTCCCAAGAACTGTTCCCTGACTTACCGGGTCTACTTCCCGGTGCCCCGAAACTGCCCTCCCAGTGGAGGGCCCAGTTCGCTACAACTTGGTAGAAGTTCCTCGGAACATCAACATTGCTTGGGGGATTTGTGGAGCCTGGGCCCCGCTGTGAAGTCTGCTCCCGCGAAGCGTGTCCTTCTGAGACAGGGGGAGTCCCGATATGTGGAGCTAAGGGGAAGAACGCACATCGCAACCCGCTCAGAATCTGAGACAATGAAAAAGCTGAGCGTTCCTACTTTACCTATAAAATCTAGGGTTGGTGGCAGAACATATTTACACTAGCTGCAGCAAACTATTGGGAAAAGATGAAGGGAGTGGAATTGTCCTCTTCCTTTCAAAAGACTTTAAGAGCCATCATTTAAAGGGGAAATTTTCTTGTTCTGTCTCACGAAGCCAAGCCAATTTCCATCAAGCAGTTTGTTTTCTGCTCCATACTGTATGCGCCCCAAGATAAACGCATAGAATGCATCATCCCATCTAATGACATCCGTCTGTCCTTACTTACACTGATTCCTCCTAGTTTAATGGGTCTAGCTTCTAAGCCTTGTCAGGTGGAGAGGATTACTTCCATCTGTCTAATTTCTTGTTGCTAACAATTGGCCTGACTGGAGAAGCCTAATGGTGGGATGGAAATAAAAAAGGAAGTTGCATGCTCAGCTGACTTTTCAGGTGTCTGCAAACCAATGACACTGTACTTGTCTTTTCTTTCATAAACACAGGTGCTGCCTGCCAGAGGTCTCAGCACCAGCACTGCAACCAGTAAGTAACTTCTTGGTGTGTCTGGAGTACATTGCTGTGGTGGGTTTTTGTGTATGTGATTATGTAATCATGGACCTCCTTAATTTCAACATTTGACCAATTGCCAGCTGTTAGTAACCCTCTCACACAGAACCTGCCTTGTCCTTTGTCATAAACCCAGTCCAACATCACTTCACACCTGGACACAAACCCTTCTCTCCTCATCACCACTTCCAACCAATCCTCCCAGTCACAGACTCTGCCTCAGCCACCAAACTTCCTGGGGCATCTTAGCATGTCTTGCATTTTCTTTCCTCTGCCTTGGCTGCTGCTTTTCATTATCTTTTTCATCAGTTTCCAAGTCTCAGAAGGTAACTCTCTCCAGAAATCAGAAATCTTGGCTGATTTCTATTTTCCATTCCCTGCCCAATCACCTCTTTGCCGTATATTACTGGATGTTTGGCCTACATTTGTTCCATGTCTTTCGGTCATGCTCCTAAACAGGCTGTGAATGGTTGTGTCTGATGTCAGAGTTGTCTATCAGAGCTAAGCACACTCTTCCATAGACATTCAGCTACATTTGTTGGTCTCTGGCAATGATGCTCGAGTAACAAGGAATTCCTGCTGCTGCTAAGGAGACTGTACCTACTCTGAGGGCTTGCAGGAAAATTCAGGAGACAGTACATCCCTGCAACCCTCCTCTTTTGCCTGGTCTCATTCATATCACATTGAAGCTATATATTCTTGCTCTCATTCCTTTGAGTAGGAAATCCCCATGTGACTTCACAGCCATTCTGTGGTCATTGCCTTTGACCACACAATCCATTAAATTGATCATCCTTTAGTGTTACATTTCTGACCAGAGACGTAAGGCTTGACGTGTGTTCCCACTCAATTTCTGTGTACTAATCCCCTCCCAGTACATCAAAATATAGTCATATTTGGAGATGAGGCCTTTAAAGAGGTAATTAAAGTAAAATGAGATAATGTGGGTGGACCCCAATCCAGTATGATTGTTGTCATTATAAGAAGAAATTAGGAGAAAGTCCATACAGACCAAGGGACATCTACCTGCAGGCCAAGCTGTTTCAAGAAAAACTGAATCTGCTGACACCTTGATCTGGGACTTCTAGCCTCCAGAACGGCAGAAAAACAAATGTCTGCCATGTAAGCCATCTACTCTGTGGTGTTTGTCACAGAAAACCCAGCAAGCCAACACAGTGACCCTCCAGGTTGTTACCACACTCTGGCTTAAGGAGGGTGATCTTTCCAAGGCATTCCCAGTGAATTACCACTTGTAACCAGTGAGGGGGACCCCCTCTGATCATGGCACAGTACTCGCCATAGTCTGTCTAGGGGAGGTGACCTTCTACATTCACAGCAGGTCAGTTACCACATGCTTACCAAATACTGACCAGGAGAGGTGGTTTGCCCTGGTCCCACATTTATCCCCTGTAGAGTCAGAGAAGGAAGATGGAATTTAGCAAAGAAAAGAAGGCCTCAAATTCATAACTTTCTCCTTCAGGAGAAAACCAGTTATTTTTTAAAAAAATTTTAAATGACAAGATCATTACAGTTTAATTTATGTGGAAAGAACAAAATAAGCACTGTCTATAGTTGTCTGCTACCTGCTATAAATCAGACATCTATGAACAGGCTAAAAGTAGTTAGACACCAGGGGACAAACAGCCTCTGGAAGGGCATGGCTCAGACCTCCACTTAAGAAGGTACTCATACTGAATGGAAACAGGCTCCTCCTAACGGGTCCCCTCTCTGGAGGTAAGAGTGCTGGATATGCTCAGATGGAGACATGACAGTCCATTTATCCCCGGTGCCTATGGCCCATCCCAATTTGGGGAGCATTAACCAGAGAGGCTCCTGGAGACCTCACATTATCTGACTCTATTGAAACAAACCCTGTTAGCAAGGGTAATT
This sequence comes from Oryctolagus cuniculus, assembly GCF_051225735.1. Lineage (NCBI taxonomy): Eukaryota > Metazoa > Chordata > Mammalia > Lagomorpha > Leporidae > Oryctolagus > Oryctolagus cuniculus. The sequence continues at coordinate 44,139,851 of NC_142869.1, read as the reverse complement.
TAGGCAAGTCTTTCCTGATGAGAGTAGTGACTCAGACTGGTACAGGTGCCTTCCTTAAAGAGTGACACAGTTCTTTTCTCCAAAACACCCATGATTGACTCAGCCCAGTATGCGAATTCAAACACCTACAATAGTTTATAGAGTTTAATGCCTAAAACTGTTCATAATAAATGTCAAAGACATTTGTAACCACATTTTGAGAAGTAAAAACAGATTGAATTAATGTTTTATTTAACCTAATATATCCAAAATATTGCCACTTCATATAAACAATATAAAAATTATGGAGACATTTTCTTTTTTATATTGTCTTGAATCTTGTGTTTATTTTATACTGATAGTGTGCCCTAATTTGGAAACCAAATTTTCATCAAGAACATCTGATCTATATTTAGATCTCAAAAATTTTATTATTGAGAAAAGCAGAGTCACATCCTTAAATTGTTTAAAAGTAAAGGTTTTCAAAAACTGAATGCAGTATTAGTTTCTTAAATTTAATTAAGATGATATAAAATTTAAAATTCAGTCATGCAAAGTACATTTCAAGTGTTTCATGGCCACATGTGGCCACTATATTGATAACATAAGTCAAAAGTCTTAGAAATGTACCTTCTAGTTATGTCTAAACCGCAAGTTGTTTAATGTAGTACTAGAGACAGTATAGGTTTCCAATAAATCATAGTATCAGAGAAGTTTGAAACTTCAACAGTTCTTAAGGTTCAGTAGCCCAATTCCCTTGTTATAGAAAGGAAGAAATTTAGAATAAGAGATGTGAAAAAACTTGCAAAAGATCCTTCACCTAAACTAATTGGTGTGTATCAGAAAAATAATTTAGAGCTCCTGACTTTTAATCCTGAGATAATTTCTACCTCTTTAAATCAGACATATTGGGGCAGGTGCTATGGCATAGCAGGTAAAGCCATCAGCTGCAGTACCGGCATCCCTGTATGGGTACCAGTTGCAGTACCAGCTGCTCCACTCTGATCCAGCTCTCTGCTATGGCTTGGGAATGCAGTAGAAGATGACTCAAGTCCTTGGGCCCCTGCACCCGTGAGGGAGACTTGGAAGTTGCTCCTGGTTCCTGGCTTCAGATAGGCCCAGCTCGGCCGTTGTGGCCATTTGGGAAGTGAACCAGCGGATGGAAGACCTCTCTCTTTGTCTCTTTTCCTCTGCCTCTCTGTAACTCTACCTTTCAAATAAACGAATAAATACATAAATCAGACATACTTTGGGAAAAAAGATTTTTAAATTCATTTAAATAATCACTTCAATCATATGGGCAAAGGAAAGCAAGCTTATATCCTAATTACATCTGTATAATCTGATAAAAGTGCTTACAATGTTTAAGATAACCTCCTTCCACTGTGGTTTGGGGTCCAGGTGGCTGATTCTGTCAGTGCCTCCTACCTCAACTTGTCACTGCTTCCTCTTCTTGAAGTCACCTGACTGCACGTCTGTCTTACCCACCCGCAGAGCATCCGGCCACAGTTTTCTGTCTGCAGATGTCCTTTCTCAGCTCTCTGCCATAATTTGTTTAAGGTTGAGCTTCACAGAATCCTTTACATTTGCAAACCAAAATATTCACTAGAATCTTTAGCAAAATAGTAGATTGGTTGTACTTCAGCTACTAATATGCTGGGCCCTAAGGTCCTATCTCGTGAGAAATTGTGTGTGACACAGAGAGGATCTATGTGTGGTTAAGCTAGCATCTGACAGACCTGCAGTCAAGTCCCAATTTGGCCTATTCCTTGTATGACTCGTGTGGCTTTGAGCGATCTTCAGTTTTTCTCATCTGCAAAATTGAGCTATATTAATAGCCATGTTGATGAGATTTAAATATGATAGTGTATACAATGCAGTGTCCAACAAGAGCAAATTCATCTTATTCATGTTTTGTGTAAGCTGCTGTTATTTACCAGGAGTCTACAGGATTCTAAAGGAGAAGGACTGAATATGACTGGATCACAACCGAACCCAGCAATAAGCAAAATGCTTAATAATAGGCCTTATGTAATATTTGTCAAATGACTTTATTGGATACTAATAATTTCCCTCAAAGCTTATTCATCCTGGCCAGTGCCACGGCTCACTAGGCTAATCCTCCACCTGCAGTGCCAACACCCTGGGTTCTAGTGCCAGTTGGGGCTCCGGATTCTGTCCCGGTTGCTCCTCTTCCAGTCCAGCTCTCTGCTGTGGCTCGGGAAGGCAGTGCAGGATGGCCCAAGTCCTTGGGCCCTGCACCCGCATGGGAGACCAGGAGGAAGCACCTGGCTTCTGGCTTCGAATCGGCGCAGCGTGCCAGCTGTAGCAGCCATTTGGGGGATGAACCAACAGAAGGAAGACCTTTCTCTCTGTCTCTCTCTCACTGTCTAACTCTGCCTGTCAAAAACAAACAAACAAACAAACTTATTCATCCTAGGAGGAATCATTGGGGGAAAAATATGGTAAAGTTACTGGTAAAGAAAAGAGAGAAGGAAGTAACTGCCTTCCATTGCAGAATTTTCCTGGTGGGAGCAACAACTTCAAAATGAAGCTCTAAGGTTAAGAAGTGGTAACGTTCAGGAGGCTGTGTAAGATAAAGAAATTAGTCACTAGTGTCTAAAGGGAACTAGATGTTGAATGGAGCTAAGAAATATAGGGTGTAAAATTGCCATTTATTTGAGTTGAAAAGATAATGCCTACCAGCTCTCCCCCAACCAATCTCCTCCGTTTTCACTTTCCTAAGAAACTTCCTCTACCAGCTTAATATACCATGAAACATGACCTGGTATCATATTCACCAGAGCTCACGAAGGTAGAAATAGGGAGGCTTCAGGAACCCTTCACCGAGTGAGTCTTCTTAAAACAGGCAGTGATAGGTATAGATAAGGCAAAGCTAAATTTTAACCTCTACCAACTCCCCTGTAGGAGTGATCTTTGCCTCATCTCCCTTAGGGTAGCAACCTGAGCATTGAGAAGGTCAGTTTACCCCACTAATTGAATTATTTCATGTTATAAAACTTGTGGTAATATGGTAAATGGTAGTGTTACTGGTTGTTACAGTGTCCAACATTGAGAGTATTCAGACCATCCTTGAACTGTTTTAGTATCTTAGGTTTATACAACAGCTTTTTAGAGCTTCATTTTTATAGAAAGAGTTCAGAGCTGTTCAGAAACTCCTGAAAGGTCACAGATCTAAGTATGATTCTGTTATTTACTAGATGTTCAAACCTTGAACAGGCTAGAAAATCTCATGCCTCTATTTTTTTTTATCTGCAAAATGGAGATAATAGAATACTTGCCCAATTGTGTACACAGTGATAACAGCTCATATAATGAGCCTAGTAATTTTCTAAATGTGCCTTTTCAGTTAATTCATTTAATCCCAACACTCTTGTGAGTTAAAGTGCTGTATTTTTCTCCATTAAAAATAAGAAAAATCAGGGACATAAAATTTATACAATGGTACTTTTAAGTTTGTGGGAAAATGGAATTAAAAGATGTGTATTTCATGTAAAAATTTTGAAATTCATGAAGAGTTTTTTTTCATAAAATTCATTTTCCATGAATATTTGGAAGATTTTTTGTGTGTCTGCCTACAGTAACCCAAGCAGTAACTAGTGGGGCCAGCATTAACTGATTCTTTACTGTGGATATTTAATAATTGCAGTTACTAATAAAGGAGGACAATTTCTTGTGTTTAATTCACCCTAATCCATTGAGTCCCTGTTTCATTCTAAAAATTATTTTGTTTCCTCTTACACCTGTCATTCCCAAATTGCTTACTTGTTAAAATAACTTTATAAGTATATATTTTTTTAATTTAAAAATTTTAAACTTTTTTAAAAGGATTTTTTATTTATTTGAAAGGAAAAGTTAGAGAGAGGGAGATACACAGAGAGAGATATCTTCCATCCACTCGTTCACTCCCCAAATGGCTGCAATGACTGGGGCTAGCCCAGGCCAAAGTCAGGAGCCAAGAGCTTTATCTGGGTCTCCTATGTTGTTGCAGGGTCCCAAGGACTTGGGCCATCTTATGCTGATTTTCCCAGGCACATTAGCAGGGAGCTGGATTGGAAGTAGGGCAGCCAGGCCATGAACCGGTGCCAATATGGAATGCTGGTGTTGCAGTTGGCAGCTTAACCCACTATGCCACAATGCCATCCACACAAGAATATTTTTATTTTTGATCCCAGAAAACTTTTATTTAAGGTATATAAACATGCATTTCATAAATACAACTTTAGGACCATAGTGATTCTTCCCACAGTACCATCCCTCCCACCCACACTCCTACCCTTCTTCTTCCTCTTTCCTATTCCCATTCTTATTTTACTTAGATCTTATAGATCTTAGATTTACTAAGATCTATTTTCAATTACCTTTATACACATAAGATTAACTCTATGTAAAGAGTTCAGCTATTTTCAAATAGTATGGGGAAAAAAAGTTCTTCAGCAGGGGTAGGGGGCAGATGTGGTGGCTTAGTAGGTTAAGCCAGCTCTTAGAATGCCTCCATCTCTCTCTCTCCCACTCTCCTCTCTCTCTCTTTCTTTCTTTCTTTCAAGATTTATTTGAAAGATAGAGTTACAGAAAGGCAGAGAGAGAGAGAGAGAGAGAGAGAGAGAGATCTTCCATCTGTTGATTCACTGCTCAAATGGCCACAACAGTTGGGGCTAGGCTGGGCCAAAGCTAGGAGCCAAGAGCTTCTTCCAGGTCTCCCACATGGATGCAGAGGCCCAACCACTTGGACCATATTCCTTTACTTTTTCAATGCTATTAGCAGGGAGCTGTATCAGAAGTGGAGCAGCTGGGATTTGAACCAGCACCCATATGGGATGCCAGCACTGCAGGCGGTGGCTTTACCCACTACACCACAGCACTAGCCTTATGACTGCATCTTTTATCTAGTGCCAGTTCAAATTATAGCTGCTGCTACTATTACTACTATTACTACACTACTATTACTCTTCTGCTTCTCTTCCACCCCTTCCTCTTCCTCCTCATTCTCCTCTTCCTTCTTTTTTTCCCCCTGCTTTCCAGCTACTCCACTTCTAATCCAGCTTCCTTTAATGCACCTGGGAGGCAGAGGATGATGGCTAAAGTATTTGGACCCTGCCATCCATTTGGGAGACCCAGATGGAGTTCCAACTCCTGGCTTTGGCCTGACCCAGCCCTGGCTGTTGTGGGCATTTGGGGAGTGAACCAGAAGATGGGAGATATATCTCCCTCCCCCCATCACTCTGCCTTTCAAATAAATTTATTTATTTATTTTCAAATTTATTTGAATGTCAGATTTACAGAGAGAGGGAAAGACAGAGAGAGGAAGAGATCTTCCATCCTCTGGTTCACTTCCCAGATGGCAGCAATGGCTGGGGCTGGGCTAGGTTGAAGCCAGTAGCCAGATTTATCCAGGTATCCTATGTGGGTAGCAGGGGCCCAAGCACTTAGGCTATCTTCTGTTGCTTTTCCCAAACCAAGCTGTTCTGGGCATTTGAGGAGTGAAGCAGCTGATGGAAGATCTCTCTCCCTCTCTGTCTCTCACTCATTCTCTGTCAGTGTGCCCTTTTAATAAATAACTAAATTAATTAATTAAAATTAAAAGTGGTTTCTCTGTAGTTATATATCCTGTTCTCATTTATACCATGAGCCTTTTGAAATTCGATAAATAAACTATGACTGAAGGAAAGACAATGTAAAATAAACTGTTTAATTAATTAAACATTTTATATTTTTGAAAGGTGAAAAAAAGTGTTGGCATTCTACTTACTCTTGTCATAAACCTTTACCTAGACTTTGGAATTCTGATCCAACTTTCAACTAGCACAGTGTAAGATTTTCATTGTGCTACTTCCCCACTATACAGTTTCTGTAAAATGTGCAAAAGGCTCTGAAGAAAATGGCTGGTGATGCCATGCCATGTACTTAGTTTATTAAACATCATCTCAAGTCTGAGGCAATCAAAATAGTCATGTTCCAATTCTTGTGAGAGTATCTTGTTTTATAGAGTGCTTAAGAAAGGCATGAAAAGCACACTAGATTTCAAATGTACCAAATCATCAAGAAAGGATTTTGGAACTGGTTTCTATTAGGTTACTTTTGATTATTATTTAATGTGATCTATAAAATATAATGCTTTGCTGTTGGAACTGCTTGGCCCTGGAAAGATTCTGCCTTCCACAATTTTACAAGTCAATTTTTAAAAGTATTTTTATTCTAGTTTCCTTTTTCCTGGACATCAAAAGTAAAATGTGTGTGGGGCAGTTAGGCTTTTCAGATCTTCCCATTTCATTCTAACTCAAATTATTAAGGACTTACAATTAATTTGGGGTAGAAAAAGCATGCTCTACAATTGAAATGCTATCACAGATGAAGTATTCCTAGAAGTTGTGTCTTGAGATAATTTAGGGAAAACGAATAAGGTAAGCAACCCATTGCTTCTTCTTGTAATCTTTGATTGTTGGGTTTATGTTTAGGGGTTCTGGAATCTGGTCTGTGTCTCAGAAGAAGGCTTGTATATAGTAGAATTGAGCAGAAAAGCATAAATCAGCACATCTCTCCTAGAGAAATTAAAAAACAGTCCATGTAATAACCAATGATAATCTATTTCTTGCAAGCCTAAATTAGGGGTGCATCCTTTAAAATATGAGGTTTTTGAGTAAAGATGATTGTTTTGGCATACTTGAGAAAAGCTGCATAGGCATAAAATCATTTGACTTTATTTCTTCCTGTCTGTCACCCATGGTATTTTTTTTTTCTCTTCCTGGCAAGAACAGGAAATAGCAGAAATAAAGATTTAATCAGGCCTATTACTTCAGTGAGCCCTGTTCAGTTTAATCTAGGTGAACAGAACATTTATATTTGCTCCCCAAATTAAACAAATTATTAGAATAGGCCAAGTTTGTGTAATATTTTATTTTCTGTTAATCTTCCAGCCCTTGAGTTCTCCTCAACTATTAATCCTAAAGTTTCTCTTTCAAAGTAAAAATAGGCAATACCTTTGAGAAACTTTCCATTACTCATTGACCTAGAAAAATCCCCATCTTATAGCTCCATCCTGAATAGGTCTAAAAGCTTCTAGGCCAGCTGTGCATGCTGAAAATGGCATAAAATATTTTAATATTAATTAATAGCACTTGAAATCTATACAGCATTTTACAGTTATTATAAGCTTTCACATGTAGTTTTTTATCCAAGCTTCAACAATCCTAAGATTACTGCAACAAGGCTAGTGTTACCCCATTTTATAGATGAGAAAAGGGACTGCCAAAGTGACTTGCCCATCAGACATCATGGCTTAGTCTACAGCTGCAGACTGTAGACCCTTTTTAGGCTACCTCTAATAGAAGGACTACAAAGAGAGCAAAAACATCTGACCTGCTTTCTCTCCTCTCTCACCACTCTTTACTGAAACACTTCCTTATAAGCTATGCTATGACAGATCAGCCATGGATAATGCGGAGTAATGGAAAATGCAGTTTATCAGGAGGACCCAAAGTCCAGATGGCAAACCACGCTGAGCTCCACAGCTGTCTTATCTGCAGCTGAGTACAGCGCTATCACCCCAAAAGTCAGTGTTCCCATCTCCCAACTGGCTGGGCCTCTTTCATTCCTAGCCACTTGCCCTGGGTTTCCTGAAGAGGTTTTAGATGGAGATTTAGGAAAATCAAGAATGATTTATTACCTGAAAGTAGTCACATTTAGCACTGAGCTAAAAATTTCAAATCAACAGACAAAATTAGAGGAAGATAATTTAGAGAAAGGAAAGTACTTGTTTTCAAGTTGGCATTTCCATAGTCAGACAATGTAAATAAGAGTACAATGAATTAATGGTTTTGTGGTGAATGGCAGATGGAAATGTTCTAAACAGAGTATGGCAATGCTTGTTTCATGCAAGATGCTATGTATATTTTATTTCACTTCATTCTTGGAACATAACCTAGGGGTAACCATCATTATTCCCATTTCTCAGATGAAAAAACTCAGGTTCAAAGCATTTGAATGACTTGCCTAAGGCCTTATAGCTCATAAGAAGGGATAGAAATTGAACTCAGACTATAAATCCCATGTCCTTTTCAGTATACTGCACTGCAATCAGGTTACCTGTTCTCCTTTTCTATTTCCCATAATGTCCCATCTCTGTAACACACTATATAATCAAGTTTGATTAGTGTAGTGGATACCCATTTTTCTGGCTGTAAAACTCCCAAGGAACAAGAAGTAGACCAAAAGTTCTCCTGAAGAGTAGAATAGATATTACAATGTTCATATCTGAGAAGAATTTCTCCTTGGCAGTGATTCTGTTTTTCATGTAGACTAATTATTTTTAATGTTTACAGGACTGCCATGGTAGAATACTGTGTAACCTTCCCTCTTCTCTTCCAGGGACTGACTATTCTTCCACCTTCACTTCTCATCTTAAATGTCACATTCTCTGACAGGTCTTTTTCTTGGCCCATTGTGACTCCCTGTTTTTTTTTTATTTTTTAATCTTAATTAGTGATCATGGATTTATTTGTTTATTGCCTGTCTTTCATGTGAGATTGTAAAGTCCCCAAAGGCAGGAACCAGGCAGTTTTATTGAACAGTGTTTTCCCAGCATTTATGGCACCTGGCCCAAAAGTAACAACTTAATAAATGTTGACTGGATGAATGGATGGATGAACAGATTTATGGATGGATGCATGGACGGGCAGATGAATCATTCCTAGAAGATCCCAAAAATATCTGAGGAAATAGATGACTTGGCCAACTGTTAAGGATCTTTTTGTGCTCCGGTAGAAATGTCACTTCTCACTACATTTAGAACCTGAAACCTGGTGGTTTCCCAAAGACAATACACAGGAACTACTAAGCTAATCCACCAGGACAAAGGGATAAAGGGAAGTAGCATCTACTGAACACTTGCCAAGTGCAGAGCAATATGCTAGATTTATATAATTTTATTTAACATAAACACTACATGAGAGGGGAAGTATCCCTATTTTGCATATGAAAAAAGAGACTAAGGTTGCCCAAGTTTACACAATAAATAAGTGGCACAGCTAGTATATGAAGCTAATTTGTCATATGTCAAGGCCATGCTTTTTGTTGTTGCTTTTTTCTTAAAAAGCAAATTTATTTAAGAATGTTTTTCTTTAACTGATTTATAACTTATATACAAGAAGTGTTCATATTTTAAGTGTACAATTAGTAAACTTAAAATACTTGTATGTATACCCTCTTGTAACCATCATCCAAATCAAGAAATAGGGCAATTTTAGCCTCTTATGTATTTCTTTGCATTTTTTCCCAGTCAGTATGTCCAAGACAACCACTATTTTAACTTCGATGTCCGTCATGACAGGCTCCTCTTGCCTGTTTTAAAACTTCACACAGGGCCGGCACCGCAGCTCAATAGGCTAATCCTCCACCTAGCAGCGCCGGCACACTGGGTTCTAGTCCCGGTCGGGGCGCCAGATTCTGTCCCGGTTGCCCCTCTTCCAGGCCAGCTCTCTGCTGTGACCCGGGAAGGCAGTGCAGGATGGCCCAAATGCTTGGGCCCTGCGCCCCATGGGAGACCAGGAGAAGACCTGGCTCCTGCCATTGGATCAGCACGGTGCGCCAGCCGCATCACGCCAGCCGTGGCGGCCATTGGAGGGTGAACCAACGGCAAAAGGAAGACCTTTCTCTCTGTCTCTCTCACTATCCACTCTGCCTGTCAAACAAACAAACAAACAAACAAAAACTTCACACAGGGGCATTGTGGCTCAGCAGGTTATCTGAGTGCCTGAGTTTGAGTTCCATTTCTGCTTCCAATCCAGTTTCCTGCTAATGCACATTCTGAGAAGGCAGCAAATAATTCCCCAAGGGCTTGGATCTCTGCCATCCATGTGGGCGCCCTGAATGGAGTTTCTGGCTTCTGGCTTTGGTATGGCCCAGCCCTGGCTGTCACAGGCATTTGGGAAGTAAATCAGTGGATGGAAGATTTCTCTCTCTCTCTGCCTAACCTTCTACCCCTCCATTGCACTGCCTTTCAAATAAAATAAACTTTTCAAAAAGCTTCACATAGATGGAATTTTACAAAGTGCTGATTTGTGTTCGGCTATTGTCTATGAGACTTACGGACAGTATTAGTTTTTATTTTCATTTACTTGAAAGATACAGAGAATGAGAATCAATCTTTTATCTGCTGGTTAAATCACTGGATGCCCAGAATAGTCAGGACTGGTCCAGGCCAAAGCCAGGAGCCCAGAGCTCCATCCAGGTCTCCCACGTGAGTATTAGGGCCCCAAGCACTTGAGCCATCATCTTGCCCAGGATGCATCAGCAAAGATTCCAGGATTTGAAGTGGCACACTGATAAGAGATGTGAGAGCCTAAGGAGCAACTTGTACCACAACTGTTCTACCACAGTGCTTACCCTGGTTATTTATTCTTTTATATCACTGAATTATATTTTGATATATTACTATAATCACCATCTTATTTATTCTACTATGGGTGAACATTTGTATTATTTCTAGATTATTAATAAAAGTGCTATGGAAATTCTTGAACATGTGTTTTTGGCAACATAAACACTCATTTCTGTTGGGTGCACACTCTGTTGTGAAGTTTCTGGTCATAGTTAAGCATATGTCTGGCTTTAGTCTGTGCTGAAAAACAGCTTTTTAAAGTGGTCACATCAATTTACACTCTCACTAGCAATGCAGAGAATTCCCATCATTCCATATTCTTGACACCACTGATGCCATCAGTCCTTTTAATTTTAGCCCACTGTGTTACAGGTCGGTCTTGCCTCTGTAAACTGTACATTGGTGCCTTATCATGGGACATGAACCTTCAGAAAAGGGACGATTAAGAGCTTATTTATGGTCCTTAGATAAAGCTGACATAATTCTACTCCCTGGCTTCTAGTATCTTAAGAAAATGAGGCTCATGTGTTTGGCCAGACTCAGCACATGTTTGAACACCAGAATGGGATTCTCTTGGGGGTTAGGTAAGGGACGGCTCTCTTCACTAGCAGGTCAGATATCAAAATTGCCACTATAGTCATCATATTTTGAGAATCGTCTTTGTAACAGACACGGTGCTTCATGTTTTATAGAATGCAGTGGTCAGGACTGTTGGTCTGTAAGTAGTAGAGTCTAACCTGATTATTGGTAAGATTTACTTAAAAGGGCAGCTATTTATTCTGAGATTATTCTCCTCATATATGTGTAAAGTTTGACTTCTTTTTATGTAATAATAATTAATGATTCATAATCAGTATGAATTTAAATGGTATGTTCATATTTTATGTTATAATCTAATACTATTTATTTTGTTGCTCAAATATTTCAAGCCTTGGCCACTGAAGCTCTTAGTTTGTTCTGGAGTGGGTTCTCTTGGTATGTCTAACATTTTTATCATATTTCAAAAAATTTATTTGAAAAGCAGAGTGGCAAAAAGAAAGAGAGTGAGCAACAGAGAGGACTGTCTTCCATCTGCTGGTTCACTTCCTAACTGTCTGCAACAGCCAGGGTTGGACCAGCTCAAAGCCAGGAGCTAGGAACTCCACTTGAGTCTCCATATGGGTGGCAGGGACCTAAGTATTTGAGCCATTATATGTCGTCTCCCAGGATGTGCATTAGCAAGAACAAGGATCAGAAGTAGATGTGGAGCTCAAACCCAGGCACTCTGATGTTGGATGTGGGAGTCCTAAGCAGTGGTTTAGCATGCTGTACCACAACACCTATCCTCTAATTTTTTAAAAATCACTTTCTTATTTCTGGCACTACAAGATGCTCCAGGTTCATTTTGTAATTTTTCTAGAATCAGTCATTTCTTCAAATGATAGGGTTAATTTTTGAAATTGATTTTATGTTTTCACTAAAGTCCTTATCTGAGGACAAGCTAAAGTTACTTAGGAAACACTAATGTGTACTCATATAACCTCCTCACACCTACACTACATAGTAAATTAGAAAACATATGTACATATACCCACCCGCAACACTACTGGTATTCCTGCTTGGTTCTGAGATTCAGATAGCCTGTTATCTTCATTCCTCCTTAAACATTATGATTGATGTAACAGACAGGTTAATTGCGTATGAGAGAACACAAACCCAAACATTTTGGCTCCAAATCATCAGTAGTGTTGTGTGAGAAAGGGTCTGATGATACAGACTTTGCTTTTGAAACCAATGTATACACATGTCCCTGGCCAAGGAACAAAATGGCATCTTGGTGGGTCACCACATGCGTTCAATAATTGAGGGGCATAGGAACCAGTTGTTATTAAAACTGAAGGTGAAAAACTCCTTATGTTCAAATTGAGACTAAGTTTGATATATGCAAAATTTACTTAAATAAATGAAACATGCATGCAATTTTGTATTAGTAGTATTCAACCTACTTCTCTGTATTTGAAGGGAACTCTATCATTATTGATTATTTGATAGAAAGTTTAAGAAATGCCAACATGGATTCCTAATTGAAAGTAGAGTAAATTAGCAGTAATTGGTGAATAGTTTATTAGCCAACAGTTAAAAATGGCTTAATATTCTTGTTTGTTTTGTTCTGGGAAGCCAATCAATCAGTAATAGAATTGGGCCTCAGGAAATAGTTCTTTTCCATTCTTTCCTACTCAATCCCCAAGAAGAAATATTATTCTGGATCAGCCAGCTTTCGGAATCCAGACTCATGGTTTGTTCTCTTTTTGGATTTTATTAAGTTTCTCTTAGTTTTCTAAGTCATGAAACTAGAAGGTAAGAGAAGGTACCCAGCTTAGAAGAGTATGATTTTACCCACCCAAAATTGGGGCCCCACTTCCTGGCAAATTCTAAGAAGCCCACCAAGTGTTGTCACACAAAGTAAGTTATTTACAGCAAATAAGGAGGCCGTGGTGAATAATGTCCAAAACTTTGACTCTGTGATTGGAGAAACATGTATCTTTTTGTATCTTTTATTTTAGAGGGAAATGAGTAAGTAGAAGGATAAGTTCTTGTTATTGCCTATGGTGTGGGTACAAGTCCACGAAGGCACAGTTCAGAAACACGCACCAGAAAAATTGCTGTTAGGTAAGAGGGATTAAGCTCCTCCTTGGGTGGAGATTTCAGTATTAAAATTGAGCATATGATGACATTTGGATACTTTTTGACCCACCTGTACAGGCGTTGCCCTTACAGTAGGGTCTGGACCAGTCCAGGGTGGCTGGAGATTGCATCTCTTGATGAAATGAGACTGGAAACCTGAAAGACAACTTTGAAGAATATCAGGAGCTGTTTGGGGTCTTGAAATAGAAATGAGTCACTGTAGACTTCTGAGGTATTCGGGCATTAGCCAGTGACATGAACACTTCACACTGGGGCTCTCCCATTTTTCTAGATCCATTGGAAAGACAGGAATTGTTTTCAGGCAGGACTTATCTGCCCTGAAAAGACTTGGGGTGCGTAATGCGCACCAGCTCTACTCTTAGTATTAGAAATACATTCTCTTGGCCGGCGCTGCGGCTCACTTGGCTAATCCTCTGCCTTGCGGCGCCGGCACACCAGGTTCTAGTCCTGGTCGGGGCGCCGGATTCTGTCCCGGTTGCCCCTCTTCCAGGCCAGCTCTCTGCTGTGGCCAGGGAGTGCAGTGGAGGATGGCCCAAGTGCTTGGGCCCTGCACCCCATGGGAGACCAGGATAAGTCCCTGGCTCTGCGCCGGCCGCAGCGCGCTGGCCGCGGCGGCCATTGGAGGGTGAACCAACAGCAAAGGAAGACCTTTCTCTCTGTCTCTCTCTCTCTCACTGTCCACTCTGCCTGTCTCTCTTACTCCTCTTCCTTGGCTAGCTTTTTCTCCCTGGGATTTGTCTTTCCTTTAAAATAAGTGATACAGAATGTCTAGCTCTAATATAGACTTAAGAAGAAAAAGATATAGGAAAACTCTTGGCCTCTTGGTATGTTAGTCTCTTCAGGTTGCTGTAACAGAAAATCAGATGGGGCAGCTTATAAATAATATAAATTTATTTCTCACAGTTCTTAAGGCTTAGAAGCTCAAGATCCAGGCTGTGAACCGTGGGTGTCTAGTGAAGGCCAGCTTCCTGGCTGTCTTTTCCCTGTGTTCTCACATTGGGGTCTCTTCTTTAAGGGCACTAATGCCGTTCAAGATAGCTCCGCCCTAATCATCTCTCAGAGGCCCTTCCTCTACACATTATCATGGAGGGGATTAGGTCTCTGGATAAGAATTTTGGGGCAACACATTAGAAAGCACTTGGTTTCTTTAGACCTGTCTCTACTGACTACAAAGGGTGTTCTTCATATGATTTAGTCCCATTCTAGAGAGATTGCACTGAACATTTGGACAAAAGTCTCATAGCAATGAAAAAACTGGCCTTTACTTGTCCTTGAAGTCAGGAATTTAATTTGGTGAAGGTGATATGGGGAAGGTGGTAAAGGCAAAGAGAGATATATGTTGGCAGTGTCATGACACGTTTCAAAAATTGTAATTGTGTGTGTGCACATTTCTGTCTTTTGAATAAAAATAAATAAATGGGATGGGCTTTTCATCTAGTGGTTAAGATACTGGTTTGGATAGAGATAACCACTGCTGACATTTTAGTGTTAACATTAGGGTTTTTGGTGTTTTTTTTTTCTTCTGTAGACTTCCATAAATAAGTGTGTATTTTTAAACAAGCCAGGATGCTACATACTAGTTTGTATTTTGATTTTTGTAATAAGAAGAAAACATGACATAATTTTTATCAGTAAAGAAAGAAATAGTCTGGATGCCTGCATACCATATTGGAATGCCTGGATTTGAGTTCTGGCTCCCAATTCTAGCTTCCTGCTAATGTTCACTGTGGGAGGCAGCAGCAGGTAATGGTTCCAATTGGTGAGTTCCTACCATGCACATGGGAAACCTGGATCTGGATTGAATTCCTGATTCTCATCTCGTTTTGCAGGCATTTGCGGAGTGAACCAGCAGTTTGGAGCTCTCTCTCTTTGACAGTCTCTCTCTGTGCCTCTTAAATTAAAAAAAAAAAAAAAAAAAACCTTGAACTTGGGGTCTATTTTCTGATATCAGCTAAATACCAGCCTAGATATGAGTTATTATACTACTCAAGCATTTTCTGAAGCAAGATGTGGTATTTTATAACATTATTATAAATTGTCAGAGAAATATTTATTATCTTAGTGATTTATGTTTTCACAAATTCCTATATTTTCCTTTCTAGAAGAATAAGCAGTGAAAAAGAATCTTTTGGGAGGTTCTATCTGCATAAGAAATCTTAAATAATAGGCCAAATAAAGTATGTGAAACTCATATATATCAATATAAGTATTATATTTTAATTGGATGTTCTCATTTTTAATTTATTCTTGTGATTTCAAAGTTCATTTTGGTTGGCAAGTGTAACATTAGTGAAGTATCTATATGTATATATATATAGAAAGAAAAAGAACTCATTAATAGGTAAACATTTTTGAGCAAGAAAAAAGAGAAAAGTTTGATGAGAAAATATTCCTTGATTAAAAGATTAAAGGCTTTTTTTCTACTTCATGGCTTAAGGGTGAAATAGAAAAAAAAAAAAAAACTCAGCATGAAAGACTCCTGGGATGGTGGGTGGTGGGAATTATGCATTATTAAACATTCACTGATTTAGTGGGCTGAAGGTTTACATTAAATGATCATAATGAGGTAGATTTTTTTTATCATAATAAAAGCACATTGAAATCAAAGGGTATAGAAGGAATGTTGTAATTCAAAAACCAGGAAGCCAGTGCCTTGGATACAGTATCTTGCTCTTGCCTTCAATAACAATGTCAGACTTTGGTCAGGTACAGGAGATGAATCTTCTGCTTTTCCTGCTCTCATTTCATATGTTTAATTTCCAATCTAAAATAAATAATACTGAGTTTTATGGCACATCTCTTCCATGAACTCTTGACAGTGTTCCTCTTAATTCACTTGAATTAATATAGCTGGTTTTCAGAAAATACTGGGAGGGACCAGCGCTGTAGCATAGAGGGTAAAGCCCCTGCCTGCAGTGCCAGCATCCCATATTGGTGTAGGTTCAAGTCCTGGCTGCTCCACTTCTGATCCAGCTCTCTGCTATGGCCTGGGAAAGCAGTAGAAGATGGCCCAAGTCCTTGGGTGCCTGCACACGTGTACGAGACCCAGAAGTGTCTCCTGGCTCCTGGCTTCGGGTCGGCACAGCTCTGGCCATTGCAGCCATCTGGGGAGTGAACCAGCAAATGGAAGGCCTGCCTCTCTCTCTCTCTCTCTCTCTCTCTGCCTGTCCTCTCTCTGTGTAACTCTTTCAAGTAAAATAAAATAAAATCTTAAAAAAAGAAAATACTGGAAAACAGAGACCATGTTCAAGTGAACCCTTTAGTGACTGATTGTCCTCAAGGTATATATTTACCTTCCTCCCTTCCCCTATCTCTTCCTATTAACTGCCATGTCTCAGTAACACTTTAACTGATCAATTTATTTATACTATCAATCAACTATAAAAGATGATGTCGACTAAATCAAGGGTTTCAAATTGATGACCTACAAGGCAAATTCAATCTGTAGATCTATTTGGTTTGGTTCACGTTGTATTAAAAATATCTGAAACTATCACATAACAATTTGAATTTCTGGATGGCTCTTGAAAAGTCAGATGATCTTCCAATACTGTACCTCAATTTCATGCGGATGGGATCTGCTGGAGCAACTTATTAGAGTTCCTCCTTTAGGTAAAGCCCATCTCTGTTGCTCACACCTAACCAGAGTTTTCTCATTAAATATCTACCTCTCTGGTCCCTGTAGCTGTATGATAATGTGACTTTGGCAGGAAACTGGTATGAGTGGGGGTAGTAGTGGTGGTATATATACTTATGAAGTAAGCATAGGATCAAGATGGCTTAACAAATATTCCCAACCTATGTGAGTTAAGATATTATTATTTGTGTTAATTCATTCTAGTAACATTAATTGGTGGCCTATCACACAGTAAAATAATTTTTGCAGGGATAAAAAATATAGGTTCCTAATTATAAATATCATGAAAAAAGAGCTTCCTGTATTTACAGAGTTGCATATGACCCCTGAAACCTCTTACTCTTATTTTTGTCTTCCTCCTCCTCAGATTTTTTTTCCTCCCCAAAGTATGACAAAATCATACTTTATTTTTTTTAAAGAAGATTTATTTTAGATTAAGTGATTTCATGATGCAACATGGTTTTAAACAAAAATAGAGATCAGTATGAAAATAAAACAAATTGTACACATTAAAATATCTTTCCCTCAAAGCATTTCAGAATCATAAAAAATACAACACAGGAGTCAGGGGTTCAGGTGAGGATAATACAGACTTCCCAGAAAACAAACAACTCATCCACCAGTCAGAGACCTAGCCTCTATAGCATACACATGAAACATTTCTAGGATGTCAACAATCTGCATTATTTGCTTTGGAAAAAAAAATGAATTTAAATCTAAGGTGAAATAAGAGCTGTATAATCTTAATGCTAAAAGCAAATATCTCCCATTATTATTATTATTATCTATTAAAAGTCACATTAAATAAATATGAAACTTAACTCAACTCAACCAAAATAGAAATGGTGCTATTAACTGTGCTACATGGTATAGCAGACATAATGAGTGGGGTTGCTGAAGAGAAATGGAAAGGCTTAAAAAAATACACCACCTGTGCTCTACTGAAGTCTTAGAAATAAATGTGTTTTTTTTTTACAGAGCCTTGGTATTAAAAAGTAAGCATTATTATAAAATTAGAGTAATACTTTCAGTAAGAGGTGAGAGAGATGCATTATTTTTATTCATTTATTTTGGAATGCCTGCATCCCCATTATAAAAACATGTAATCTTATGCACTTTCCAACATATTAACAACCCCACATTTTAATTATATAAAGAGAAATAGGTTGTAATTACATCTTTTAGAGCATTATGACCCTAAAAGAACATTCAGTTCTGTGTGTTTCCTGGTTAATCTTTCCAAGGTATTTCTTAAACATTAGCCATCCTTTTGTACAGAAGGTGACAGTAACCAGAAGTATACTGATGGTTCCTTACCTGCATCAGTAATAGGTGATTCAAATTGAATCATACAACATGCCTATCAACACTCCTTAGGGTTGTAATATCTTAAAAGAAAGTTGAATAGGAAGAGATCACCTGCCCAAGGCCACTAGACTGAAAAGCACATATACATATACATTGGATTCCAAGAAACCATACAACTAGGACTATCCTATCCTGCTGAATTGTTCAATCAGGAAAGCCAATAAATGACCTCGCAGATAAAACCTAACTAAACATATTTTGGTTTCAATTAATTTCAGGTCTCCAATCGCAATTCAGTTAACTTCATTCTTAAGATTTTGCTTTCTAGATTAACAAGGAACATTTAAACCACCAATAGAAACCATGAAAATGTCTCAAAAGAAATTCGAATGTCAAAGTATATCTGCTAAAAACCAAATTAAGCATAATGAAACAAAAGCTCTCTTTCTTTTATTTCACATTGGGTGTTCAATAATAGTAACAATATTAAAAATTCCCAACATATTTTAATCCTAAATTGTGAAATCTCTTGATTGAGATATGGGCATCTTTAACACTTTGGGCTAAATCCATTTTTCAATACAGAAAATGTGAACCTACTGAATTTATAAAATGAGCATATTCCTCACAAAGCAGATTATCAAGCAGTGCCATCACTAGGCAGCATGGCATTCTTTTCCTCAAAGTCAGATACCAAACTAAAGTATGATGATGATACCCCAGCAGCATGCCCAGAGATGATCCTCCCACCCCTCAACCCCTGCTCTACTCCTATCCTTCCCCATTCTTCCACTCCTGGCTCAGAGAGCTGTGATACAGGCAGTGCGCACACTCATTATATCCTTTGTGCCAGCTCCTTGTCATGCAATTAGTGCTCCTGAATCTTGCCAATTAACTAGTAATTAGCATATCATTCTTGGGAGTGTCACAACTGCAGGACTCCTTTCTCTTATACCCCTTTTCATGGGCAGCAGTTGGCCTTATGCTGCAACTCAGAAAGCTTCAGTGTCTCTGGCATTCCTTTGTTTCCCTGCTAGACAAACGGATTTATCCAGAGAATACAATTGAACCAGAAATGAAATGGGTTTTTACAAAATCAGACACTTAATTAGAAGTGATATTCTCATTAAAACTCAGGTCTCATGGAATTATGATAGCTAAGATCGAGAGTGTTGTTACTCATCAACTAAGTCAGAAAGCAGATAACACAGAGCAAGAGGGCCCAAACTCAGACTAGGTTTGGAGACTGGACTCAGCTCTTCTTACGCACATTTTTATAATGCAGAGTTATTGATGCCTTTTTAACGATGGGACAGCATCATCTTCTTGCCTCTGCAGTTTCCTGAATAAGATAAAATTGGAAGGACTCAACATTCTTCATTATAAGATGTTAGCCTATTAAAAATGGTCACATCAGAAATAAAATTTGGGCAGAAAGATAGAAAAAAATCATTTGCATGAATATGAGATCTACAAGGAAGAATAGGGAACCTGCATTGTGGTTCTGTCATCCATATCACGGGAATTCAGCTGTCCAGCCTTTCTGAATACATTCTTATTAAAATTAAAAAAATAAAATAAGGCTTCTTATTAGTGCTGTTTTCCTATTATTTTGTTTGCAAATTATATTTGGGAAAATGGAACTACCATACTATATATAAATCTACCAAAAACAACCAAATTTTGCCTCCTGTTTTTAATTTCTCATGACAAACTATAAAGAGCAAACATTAAGTTTTTGGGGAGTTTTTTCCATGAATGTACTAATTTCTTCATAGGCTGTTCAGATGGTGTTACAATTTAAGTGCGTTTGTTTAGGAAAATGAGTTTGGATAGACAAGGCATTTTGCACTGAAAATGGAGTATACTGGTACAAACACCAGTCCTCACATTTCTCGAGACTAAACAGAATTGTCTACAAAGTCCTAAAACATCCTGCCAGCTATTCTTGAAAATTAGCCTCAACCCAGATGGGACTTGATACTTCTATCATACAAAGCGAGAATCAATAGTCAATGTACCTGAAAGCACTCTGAAACTCCAAGTACTATGCAAACAGATGATACAAGTGCTGTTATTTTTTTGGAATGCATTTTTATCATATCTAATTGTTATGCAAGAGAAACAGATTTTCCTTTGATTACAGAATTTCTACTAAATGATAAAAATTGTGACTACATTCCTCTGACCAAAATCAATTTATTTTGTGTACAAGAGAAATATTTTAACCCCAGAAGTTGTTTTGAGTCAGCAACTGGGATATTTCACATTGAAAACCAAAGGTACATTGTGATTTAGATGAAGGAAACAGAGGGAAATGATCAGATTTGTTTTTTGCCATTGCTTTGATCATTTGAAGATGCTTGTGTTGAGTAGCTCCTTCACTTTTCAGCTCCTATGTACACATTTTAAACCCTCTTGTGTGAATGCACCCTAAGTTTCACCATTTGACAAGTATTGGCACACTATCACATGCCATGAGTTATCAACAGAAATTACATTTATGTGATTTACTTTTTGCCACTCTATCTCCCACAGATGAAGCCATCGTTGAATCTCCTACATGGAATAAGCTGTGTTCTCCTCACTTTTTCAATGTAAAACTTACAAAGTTTTGCTTACACTGCTTTTTTGGAACTTTGGTGTCTTCTCTAGTCAATTGTGAGCTTCTCGAGGGCAGGCTGAGAATCTTGTAGTTCTGTTTTCAGACACAGTGACTGCACAGAGTAAATGCCAGTGGTGTGCCTGTTCTCTTATTCAGGAGATGTTCTGCATATGTGAATAATATTGTGACTGTCTATGGTGGAAGGATCAGCACTTGTGATTTTCTTAAAGCAAATAAGCCCAGTTATCTGGGTTCATAGTCCATAAAAATATTTATGGGTATTTTTAATTATAGAATATATTAAGGTCTAATTTTGTCTGTGGAAATGTTATTTAATATTTTATATGGTTATTGGTTGCCTTTTATTTTACTAATGAATAATAATAGATAAGTTATCATGGTGTTCTGATATGCTAAGCACATCTTTGATAATTCCCAATTTAGAGAATAATATCAACTAGAGGATTGAACTAATTAAGAATGTCTGCATACATTAAAGAGAACAGTTATTTGGGAATAAGTTGGTTGCCTTAACAAAGAAATATATTTGTTAGAAATTATTGAGATACATTTTATTTCAAATCTCTTTTACCTAGCAATATGGCATATGGTAACAAAGTGTCTCAAATCCAAATGAAAGGTAACACAGTCTACCAATGTATTTTTGAAATAAATGCAATTATCTACATCGGTTGCTTAGAGAACACCAGCTCTGAAACATCAAACATGCCATCAGAAACATGATTTTTAAAAAAAGTATGTCAGTGTGTTATAGTATTTGTCTTCATAATGAAAAAATACAAACAAGTAAAAAGTTTTTAAAATTAAATTATACTTATATTCATGATCAATAAGTACAAACTAACATTTCCAGTTAAAATTTTTTTGTCTTCCCCCAATTATGGTATACCAATAAATCTTCCCCTTTTTATTTCCAGATATCTGTAACCTTTTTTTTCTTCTTCAGAACATTCCCCTACACTGAAATATCTGCCTCTAATGCAGGAATGCAACATGAGTGACATTCTTCTTGAAGGTCCCAATAATAAACATAATTTAGCCCACAGGAGAGCAATCAGTTCCTACAAAACACCTAAGCAAACTATGCATATGACCCCTATAAAATATAAGATTGCCAACATCCCATAATGGGAATTCCATGGCTACTTAGAAACATAATTCTTAAAGAAATGTGTAAGCAATGCCTGTAAACCCATAGGCTGGAAAACCGAATGTCAATCCAATGATCCTATTACCCTCAATTTAACTTCACTGTATTGTGCGTCTGATTAGTTATGGCCATATGTTAAGAAATAAACAATGAGGTGGGGTAATCCCAAAAGCAATTAAAACAGGATATACCCTGTCATAAAATTAAGCAGAAATAAGGTTACTGATGTCATGCAGTTTTAAAGATTCCATAGAAAAACTGTTTCCTGATATTGATAAGAAAACTATGCATCAGTGAAAATGCAGGCTTAGAAATATAGTGCTAAGAGTTTCAATTCGTGATGTCTTCACTGATGAGAGAAAATGGGATTCTTATTACTAAAGAGAACTGATCTCCTCAGTGTTGCTGATGGCTCCCTAACTGAGCTCAGTGTTTAATGATGCTGTACAAATAAAAAGCAGTGGGGAAAATACGAAATATCAGTATTAAATGCCATCCGGTAAAGTATCTGATGGATGGAAGAGAGTCTAATGCATTTTAAATAAATGCATATCATACTATCACATATAGTGAGTCTTAAAAAATTATTACTTAGATGCACAGTCCTTGTAGTGGTAGACATGGCACTGTGAAGAAAGTTTGATTTAGAAGCTATTTTCTATTATACTTGTCAAGTGATGGAGTTGCTGTTACTCACATTGTAATATCCCTCAACTTTGGTACATTCAGTGCAAAATATTTCGGGGAGTTTTTTAACCTTTATAAAAATAAAAGGCCCTTTTGTTCCCTTGAGAGTGCTTAAAAGAATACACACTAGTATGATGCCCGAGTAAGCGTGGAACATGGAAATGAAACAGGTTATACATACAGTATAATAGGTAGGTTCTTATATACATCTTAAAGAACATAAATATAATGAACCTATTAAAAAATGAACTCACCGTGTACTTTTTCCTGATATGCTGTGATTAATTGCTAGTTATATTTAATTTTTTCATGCATTATAAAGCATAAAATCTGTCATTAGTAATTCATTGAATAAGTTTGTCTTCACTCATAATTACACATATACCACTTGCATATACATTGTCACAGACCACCTTATTGCAAATCTTTTAAGTTACCTCATAATGATGGTTTCATTTTCACTCGTGTCCCATGAAAGCTGAAACCTATGGTGCACACCATGCAGGCACTCATAAGCAAGAAAAGAATATTCTGTTTATAACTTAGGGCTTAACTGAATGTACTTTCATGAAATATAGCTGTTTTTATTATATTATATAACTTGCACTAATTTGGAGAGTGGGCCAAGTGCTGCCAGTTTGGCTTGAAGCATGTTCAAGGGTAAGTTTCAAGATTCTCCTGAGTCCCTAAAAATTACCATGGAACTAGCTGATCATGTACAGGTTCATCTGTGTCTTGGAACATAACAAATGGAAAAAGTTTGGCAGTCAAGAACTGTTGATTGAAAGACTGTTGGGCTGTTCCCTGGGCATCAAGCTCACCCAAATCCTAGCAAGAAGACTCATCACCAGTCCTCAAATGTGATAGGACGCATGTTCCTGCAATATAACAGCACTCAGCTTCACTCCAATTGAAGCGCACTCTTGAAACCAATGTTCATTAATTCTTCTAAAGGGCAGTTCCCAAAATTGCTGAAATTACATAAAGAGCTGGGCATTGTGCTTCCAGGTCACTCAAGTCCAAAGGTACTGGTCTCTTCAACTGCTGTCAAGAGTTTTTCATAAAGCATGGAAAAGGATGGATATGGGGGCAGATCCAGACGGTTAAAACAAGTATGAGCCCTGCAAACAGAAGAAGCAAAACACAGTTTAGAACAATTCAAGTGAAGAGAGAATTGTGTGTGGATGTCTATCTTCCTGTTCAAATTCATTTGTTGTCAATTTTCACATTTGTTTTGGAAAAACTTTAAAAACATTTGGCTTTTAGAATTCAGAATTTGATTTCTATAAGAGAAATAGAATATTTAAAAATATTTTGGGGGCAGGCGTTTGGTGTGTCAGTTAAATTGCTGCTTAGGCTACTCACATCCAAATCCCAGCTACATTTCTGATTCCAGTTTCATGCTCATTCACACCATGGGAGGAAGTAGGTAATGATTCGTGTGTTTGGGTCCTTGCTACCCATATAGGAAACCCAGATTGAATTCCAGGTTCCTGGCTTTGGCCTGGCCAGTCCTGGCTGCTGCAGGCATTTGGGAAGTAAATCAGCAGGTAGAAGAACTCTTTGTCTAATCTGTTTGTCTCTGCCTTTCAGATTAAAAATAGTATACATTTTTTCTTTATATTTTCACAACCACCAAAAAGCTGTATCACATAAGACTTGTATAGTTACCATTTGTTGAGTTGTCCAAGAGTCACAAAGCTAAGGTTGGTGTTGTGTTTCTCTTTGGTGATAGATTTTTTTTAAAGACTTGTTTGTAAATAAATAAATGTGTGTGTGTGTGTGTGTGTGTGTGTGTATAAAACTCACTTTCAGAGATGGCATTGATGAAAATGTCATCTCTCAGACAATCTGCATTTTATACTGTAGAGCAATAAGTGTCCCTGAGGAACCACCTTATGGCCTGGAGCTTGGGAAACTTCATGGCTGGCCTTTTCTGCCTGGCAGTAGACCATTGTTATCTCTTTGAATCCTGTGTATAATCTGTTTTCTCCCCAATTCCCAAAGCAAAAAATGACCATTTAAATCATTCTATTAAGTATTATTATTTAGAAATACCCCCACCTTTTGCCAAGATAGGAAAAAAATATGTTTTCCTGTTATTTGCACCTGAATCACAATAAGAAATGACAGTCTCCAAATAGCACATCTTATCAGAAAGCCAATCTGCACTTTTGACATGGAATAGGAAACGTTCTATTCTGAATGTACAACAGCTTGTTTGTGGGAGCTACATGATTTCGACTCCTGAAATAATATGAAATTTCAAAAACCATGATTACTTAGACTATTTCAACAAAGTCACATTCTTAAATTTTTATTCTTCTAAATCATTTTTACTTATGAAGTAAACATGATTAATATCCAAATATATAGTGCAGAATAGTGGGATGATCAGAGGTTTGGAGTTGGACAGACTTTGGTTTGAATTCTAGCTCTACCAGTCAGCTGTATGATTTACAGTGAATTATAAAAACTTTGAGCTTCAGTTTTCTTACCTGCAAAAGTACACTAATTTCATTTGTGTCAGAAGGATGCAAGGGTTAAATGAAATAACAGAAAAATGCTTAATAGGGTATCTATAGTGTTTAATCAATTAACAATAAATGTATTGTTAAATTT
The DNA here is from genome assembly GCF_051225735.1 of Oryctolagus cuniculus. NCBI lineage: Eukaryota > Metazoa > Chordata > Mammalia > Lagomorpha > Leporidae > Oryctolagus > Oryctolagus cuniculus. Next base: position 44,114,761 of record NC_142869.1, on the reverse strand, counting down.
TATTCCCATCAGAATTATTTACTCTCACTGCCTTCAGTACATTGCCAAAAGTTCATAGTGACTCATGCAAGCTATAAAATAATACAGCAGGTGTGTGGCCATATGGAATAGAAATAAGAATGTGAAGGGACTCTGTTATAAGAATACCAGTGTTAGGACATAGAGGTAGAATCTGAATTTATCATTTCTATTACTACAAATTCTGGGATACACTGGTGTAAATGATTTAATTACTCTTTGATAGAAGAATTGCATTTACTATTGTCATTTTACCTCATTATATTGGAACCCAACCCCTAGACCTAAAGGAAAAGTGTTTACATCTTTTAAAATTCAACTAGTAATTTAGTAAAGACTTGGCATGGTCTGAAATCCATCTTTTATGAAACATGGGATAAAAATATTACATGAAGTTTTTATCTCTATAAGGGGAAGTAAGGAAGAAGCATGGAAGTGAAACATATTTTGAATAGAATTCTGTGCTATACACATGCTTTATGCTCTAAATATGTAACATTCATTATCCCATTAAACTAACAGATGGTACCTCATTATGAATTTTCATTTATTTGTCACCAAAGTAAAGCATCTTTTCTCAAGATCACTTGTTTCATTTCCTGCTATATGATCTATATGCTCATCTCTTAGCCTGTTTATTTTTTTGTTTCAAATTTTTTTGTTGTGGGCTGGCACTGTGGCGCAGTGGGTTAAAGCCTTGGCCTGAAGTGCCAACACCCCATATGGGTGCCAGTTCTAGTCCCGGCTGCTCCTCTTCCGATCCAGCTCTCTGCTGTGGCCTGGGATAGCAGTAGAAGATGGCCCAAGTCCTTAGTCCTTAGATATTAGCAATTCTGCTAATATCTTAAGGAATCACCATACTTTTTTTTCAGTCTCTCCACTGCATCTGCGTGGGAGACCTGGAGGAAACTCCTGGCTCCTGGCTCCCGGCTTCAGATCGGCACAGCTCCAGCCGTTAAGGCATCTGGGGAGTGAACTAGCAGATGGAAGACCCTTCTCTCTCTGTCTCTACCTCTCTCTGTAACTTTATCTTTCAAATAAAAATAAAATCTAAAAATATTTACTGTTGTAAAATATATATAACATAAAACAGCATTGTAACCATTTATATGTGCACTCTTCTGAGGCATTAAGCACATTCATATTCTTCAACAACCATCACCATGGTCCATCTCTAGAACTTTATCATCTTAAAAAACTAACACTCCATACCCAACACTGGTAACTCCCACATGTCACCCTTCCCAATCCCTGGAAACTACCACTCTCCTTTTTGTCTCTACAATTTCAACTGCCCTGTGTACCAAATATAAGTGGATTCTTAAAACACTTTCTATTGTGACTAGCTTATTTCACTTAGCATATGTGTTCAAGGTTCCTGTTGTTGCACGGGTCAGAATTTTCTTTCTTTCTAAGGCTGAATAAATATTCCATGTATATTTACCATATTTTTTTTATCCATTCATCCACTGATAGACATAGACTGTTTCTACCTTGTGGCTATTGTGAATTGTGCCGCTGTGAACATGGGTGTACAAATATCTGTTCAGGTCCCTGTTTTCAATTTGGTGGGGGGTGGGGCGGTGGCTGGGTTAATATCCAGAAGTAGAATTGACAGGTTATATGGGAATTCTGCTAATATCTTAAGGAATCACCATACTTTTTTTTCAGACTGGTTTACCATTTTATATTCTCACCAACAGTGCAGAAGGGTTTCAATTTCTCTATATCCTCATTAACTTTTTTTTGTTTTTCCATTTTTCAGAATAGTAGCCATCCTAATGAATATGAAGCCCATTTATCTTTTAAAGTCTAAGGATTTCCTATTGATTTATATAAATGCTATAAATAAAGAGACCCTCACTATTGAATTTGAAAAAGCAAGCTGTCATAAATTCTACAATTGCAAGGAATGAATTCTGTCTCTAACCTAAGGAAGCCTGGATGCAGATCCTTCCCTAGCTGAGCCTCCAGTGAGAATGCAGTCCAGCATTCACCCTGGTTTCAACCTGTGACACCAAATAGAAGGCCCAGCTGAGCTGGCCCTGGGCTCCTGTCCCATGAAACACTGAGATGATAAACATGTGTTTTTGTAAGCTGCTAAATCTGTGGTAATTTGTTTTGCAGTGATAGAAACACTAGTAACAGGTCTTAACATAGTTGAACAGTCCAAGAAGAGGTGGTAAATGTGATGATACTTGTGACATAACAGTCATCTGTCCAGGACAAATGGTAAAGCAAAGCGGGGAGGAAGCAGCTGTCCTTTCATTCTGCCAGGTTTCTGAGTGATTAACAGGAACTCTGTGTAACTCCTTGCAGTTTCTGGAGTATCCTTACAGATGCTAGAGTACTTTATCCAGGAAATCTACAAGCCTGGGTACTGGTTTCTGCTCTCAGCACAACAGGAAGGACTGTCCAGGTTTTTTTTCTCCTCTTCAGTCATAAGACATCATCTCTGTCACTGATTCACAAGCTAAGGCTATCACTGCTTCTTAAATGACCTCTGGTTGTATAAAATATGGTTAGCACAATATAATTCTCCTTCTGAATCAACCAAACAGCTCTTCTGGAAAAATGTTTCATGAGAATGCAGCAGGCATATATTGTGGAAGGGGAAACTCTATGGAAAGAATAAAGGTCAAGCTGAATCAGAGGCTAAACCAAGAATATAATCTCAACTATGGGTCTCCTAGGGGAAGTCCAACATTAAACTGAAAGCAGGCAGAGTGATGCTCACTTCTCCATCCTTTTACTTCTGCAGGCTGGAGTATTCATTTCATTCCACTCCTGAATCTGAACTGCTAGTTCTTAGCATCCTATGAGATTACATAAACTTTGAGGACAGAGATTTGCAAAATAAAGTTTCAGATATATTTTAGATGAACGACTCAATCACAATATGTAGTTTCTCTGGGAAAAATGACTGAATGACTGAGTCTGGGTCAGCCCAGAAAACCCTGGGAGATACCAGGGGATTTTTAAGTAATCAAACCATCTAGTTCAATCTTAGGCTTGCCAGAATGCAGATACTCAGATGGGTATTTCAGAATGCCACAGATTCACTGGAGGAGCTTGTTTACAATGGAGATGTTTGGTGGTACTCTAATTCAGAAGGTCTGGAGGTGGGCCTGGGGATCTGCACCTGAACAATCCAAGTGACTCTGACACAGGCAGTCTCCACCATTGGAAAGACATCAAGTGGATTAGAAATAAAATATCTACATTGGATATTCACACCAGCATTCTGTGTGCCTGCAAAAGTTTCAAAACTGCTTATAAATAAGACAGCATTGCTAATAAGGAAATTGAGGAATAGTGCGGTTAAATAAATTGCCCAATGTTTACCATCAACTGACTGTATAAGCCAAGAACAGGAAGAAAAAAAAAGGGCAAAACAAAACACAATTCTCTGAGGCTTTTCACACTCCCACCCCCGCCCCATTCCATGTCCTAAGAAAACTCTAGCAGCAAATAATGGGAGGGCCCTTGGACTGTGTTGGTATTGGCAGCAAAAGTGCATCCAGCTATTCAGTCTCAATAAAAGAACATTCTTCAAATCTCTAGAAGCGAGTCACACTAAAGCTATGATGAGTTTGCCTTACTTTAATTTATGCAGCCAGAACCACTCAAGGAGAGCGGGTCTGAACCCATCTTTGGGAAATCATGCTGGCATTACTATCAAGAAGACTTGAAACCATCCAGACATCTGGTCTGACTTCATAGATTCTTGATGCTTTCTGGATTCTTCAAGATCTCATGCTTACCCTCTCTTTTTCTTACAGATTGACAAGTAAATTATCCAAACCAGTGAAACAAGTATCTCAGTTACATTTTCATGACTTGGTTAATTGATTAATATCTCTCTCTCTCTCTCTGTGTGTATGTGTGTGTGTGTGTGTGACAGAGACAGAGAATGTACTTTCTCATTCACTTATTTCCCCTTTTCCTGGAAATAATTCTTGGTACCTTATAAACACTGAAAATATAAGATAAACGAGATTACAATCAAAGTTTTAAAATGATGAGAAAGGATTAGTACATCGTAACTTCATTTTATCTAGTAGATGCAGCCCTAGAATATCTTTGCCTCACATAAATCCTTTTTATTTGCATTGTAATTGAGAAAATATCAACACTCTCATTTTCAACTGGCAATGGTGTATAACTCTTCTGATTTTAGTTTTCTTACTCCTATTTCCACCTCTTCATCAGGTAATTTGTAAACCAAAAACAAATACTCAGTGACTGCACATGCGGCATTGAGCTGTCCCCTGATACATGAGGATGAAAAGCCTGATTTCTGTCCTCAGGAGTTTACCTTTTGGCAGCAACATACACAGGTAAATATGCCAGCATGGCTCTGCACTGGGGGATCTTCCTGAGGTGAGTGGGCACTGAATCCAGCCTTCCATTGGCTCTGCTCACCAAACCACACACACGAGCTCACAGCTGTGTTTCTCCAGAGACTATGAGACTTCATTTAACACAAAAGGGTCTATGGGCTACTAGTGGACTGCACACGGTTATGTGACACTGAATTACAAGTCGACAGTGTGGTCAGAGGAGGCTTTATAGAGGATTCTATCTGTACTGAGCCTTGAAGGATTTGTATGTGAGCAGGGTTTCTCTGGATCAACAACAAGGAGAAGGATGTTCCCAGCAGATGGCCGGAAGTGTGAGAAAGCATTGCATCATCAGGAAACCTGGGAAGTGCAAGTGTTCAGGTGACAGGAGCCAAAACTGGACCTGAGGCCAGATGGGGAGGCAGGGCCATGTGAGGAAGTGATCATGGAAAGACCTTTTCCATTTATTTCATGGATGAAAGGGGGCTAAATAACTGGATGTACAGAGTAGGATGGCAGAGGTGCCATTATACAAGGCAGAGCATATAGGGAACCCACAGGTGATAAATTCAGAGCCTGTAATCAGCATGAAAAAAAACCAGTGTTACCAATCACACAGAGTGACAAATCCAATTAAAGTAATAACTAACAGAATTAAAGGTATAACTTCTGTGAGGATTTTAAAAATGTTTATAATTTTTCTAATATCTTCATTAATATCTCCTTAGTCCATGGTTGACAGCAGAATTCCTGCTAAGAGTAGGTCACAAATATTTGTGTAACCAATGGTGGCACAACACAATCTTGATCTTTACCAGGTGTTCAATAAACTTAAACTAATGGAAAGGAATTCTATGGTACATACTATTCCAGCTACTCATTTGTCATATACCATTTGGTGGCCAATGACATTGTTGATCTGCTCATGAAAAGTTCTATTCCTTCCTTCCTTGTGTTTTAAGGCCCACATGGACAGAGATCAGTTTATAACTCCCACAGGCACAGGTTTTTCATATATTAAATGCATGATGAGTACCTATAGTATCTATTCCTCTATAAAGGAATTAGACCTGTGAACTAACTAATGTCTTATTTCTTATTTCAATGTCCCACACTAAGCCACCTTGGTGAAAATGTACCGAAATCTATAAATACAGTACAGAATGCTCCTATAGTGGGAATTCCTATACCTGGGGTATATAACAGAAGAAATTCTTAGAAATATGCATTCTTCAGTGGGTAATTTCTTTACCTGTCACTGGGTTTATGGAAAGATGAAGAGTAAATACTTTTAAAATGTCAGAATCTAAATTTAACAGAAAAAGTCTAGTGTGAACAGGTTCAGGAATGGGAACTCTTGGAAGTCTAAACAAAATATAAATATCCAGAGTGGATGTAGCACATTTCTCATGTATATAATGGTTGTAAAATATCATGCCAGCCCTGAAGGTTAGATATTAAGAGCAATAGTAATAATAGCTACATTCATTGAATGATGTGTTAGGCCTCATTTTAAGGATATTGCATGTGTTATTTAATTTACAAAAGTAGTTTATAAGGTAAATAAAAGGGGTCTTCAAAAACTTCATGAAAAATAGAATAACAAGATAAATTTATTTTGAGGCAATGGTTTAGTACAGCAGTTAAGGTTGCTGCTTTGCATCCCATATGGGAGTGCTTGGCTTTGACTCAAGTCTAGGCACTGCTCCCAATTCCAGCTTCCTGCTATGGTGCACCCTGGGAAGCAGAGTTTTGGCTCCTGCTTGGCCCAGCCATGGGGCTGCTGTGGGCAACTGGGGAGTAAACCAGCAGTGAATCTGGGAGAATTCTGTCTTTCTGTCTCTCTCTCTCTTTGCCTTTCAAGTAAACATAAATAACAATTGAAAAATTATTTTGATGCAAAAAATTTTGAAATCCACAAATAGTTTTGTCATAATATGTATTTTTCATGAAGTTTTTGAAGACCTCTTGTCCTGTGTTTCAGATGAGAATACAGAGACATAAAAGTAATTTGAAAGGTGGGGCCAGAGATGTGGCATAGTGGGTTAAGCTAGTTCTTATAAGGCCAGGATCACATATCAGCGCTGGTTTGAGTTCCAGCAACTCCACTTTCAGTCTAGCTTCCTGCTTATGTGCCAGGGAAGGCAGCAGAAGATGCCCCAAATGCTTGGCCCCTTCCATGGGAGATAAATATAGAGGTTCTTGGATCCTGGCTTTGGCCTAGCCCATATCCAGACCTGGTGGTTGTGGCCATTTAGGGAGTACGAAAGTCATTCTCTCTCTCAATCTCTCTCTCTCTCTCTCTCTCTCTCTCTGTTTCTCTCTCCATCTCCCTGCTCTCCCTGCAGCTCTGCCTTTCAAATAATTAAGTAAACCTTTTTTAAATAGCGATTTTTGAATATTTTGTCTGAAGGTGGTCTAAAGTCATCCCTCAAGTTTATAAATCCATTAAAAGCAATATTAGTTGGATGCTATACTGATTGGTGCCAGCACAGGGCTCTGTGTTCGGGGCAAAACTGCATTGAATTCAAAAAAGGTCCTTATTCTCATTGGAGTGATATTCTAAAGGGAAAGACAGAAAATCGGTAAGAAAACTGATAATTAAACATGAAGCTTGAGTTGGGGTAAGTCCTTCCAAGAAAAAAGGGAGACAGAATGACAGGTGTACTGGGGCAGAAGGCTTGTAGGCCTTTCTTAGAAGATCTTGGCTAAGCTGAGTTCTTGCAGATGAGAAAGTCAGTCATATGAAGAACCAGAAGAAAGAAGATTCAGCAGCAGATCCCAGAGTCTTGAGGCAGAACTGAGTTTACCATGTTCATGGAACAGCTAGAAGGAGGCTGGTGTATTTCACAGGTCGGGGTGGGGGGTGGGGTGGTAGCGGAGGTTTTTTTTTTGGACAGGCAGAGTGGACAGTGAGAGAGAGAGAGAGACAGAGAGAAAGGTCTTCCTTTGCCGTTGGTTCACCCCACAATGGCCGCCGCAGCCGGCGCCGGGCCACAGCAGAGAGCTGGCCTGGAAGAGGGGCAACCAGGACAGAATCTGGCGCCCCAACCAGGACTAGAACCCGGTGTGCCAGCACCGCAGGCGGAGGATTAGCCCAGTGAGTCGCGGCACTGGCCGGTAGTGGAGGTTTTAAATGTTGAGATTGGACTGGGAGGCCAGACGAGGTCTCCTACCTGGAAATCCATTGGAATAAGCCATTGGAGGGTGTAATCAGGGGAGAAAGGTGACCTGAGTACTTGATCATAGTGGTTGCTAAGTGCAGAATGAATGAATAACAGGGTCCCCAGGGTAGAAGCAGGAAGGCTGCCAGCAGGTTATGCAGAAGCCAGGTGAGGGTGATGATGTCCTGGACTAGTCTCAGGGAAACAGATTGACCTAAACTGTTTTTTGCTCTTGAGGCTAAGAAAAGGGGAGAAGCATTCTTTAACAGTTGTGATGTCTATCACTAAGAATAATTATTTAAAATATGACTGTGAATGGGTTTAACTTGGACTATTACTATCCTCTCTTGCCAGCAACAATTAAATCTCTTTTCACCCATTAAATAATCGCAAATTGCTTAGTTTTTACCTTTAGTGTTTATTTTAATTACTAAAGTGTTCCCTTTTAGACATAGTGTGTGTTTAAGATAAACTTACCTACCTTTGAAAGTAAAGAGCAATCCAAAAGGTATACCACATATAAGAATTTTTAACATAGTAGTTTGCAGTATCCCTGGCACATTTTTGTTAGTTCATGTTGATTCCATGGTAGAATAAAGTTAAAATTTAAAATATTACTCTTGATCTGAGAGGGAAGGCAGAGGGGAATGGAGCTGAAGAGGGTCCTGTATCTGAGACTGAGCTGTGGAGCACTCTAGGCTATGGGAGTCTACTGCCAGTTCCCTCCCAAACCAAAAAACACCTCAGCTGCTCAGCAGGAATAGGGAATTGGGGGAGCGAAGGAGGAACACCTCAAAGTAAATACACAAAAAGGTGGCATCAAGGGGACCATCCAGTGCTCACCTCTTTTCCTATTTTTTAAATTGAGGAAAGAGACATTATATTTCAGGACTTTTCAGATATGATTCTAGTTACTAGCTGAGAGTTCACCCTGACAGTAAGTAGACAATGCTCTCCATACCAGAGGAGAAAAATTTGAATTACTGATGATACTGTAGAGCAATATTTAATAACATAGGAAGATGCTCACGATTAGTGACATAGTATAAACAAGAAGCAGATTGCAAACAAGATGTGCAGTATAATTATATTTTTGCTTTTAAATGTATATGTGTGTGCACATAATATTTTGTAAAAACAGTTGGAAACATACTCCAAAATGTTAACAGAGCTTATCTCAGTAATGGACTTTTGACTAATATGTATGAATATACTTCAAATATATACTTAATATATTTTAATATGCACACATATTTCTTGGCATTTTTTGTAAATGGTTTTTTAATAATAAGAAGCAAAACCAGAGTTTTAAAGTGAAAAAAAAAGCTGTCATATCTTCTTTTAAAAAACTATTTTATTTTCTAAAGTTCTAGTCCATTGGAAAAAATGTCTCCCTGAGACACCTATATCATAATTAACTCTTACATTTTATTTCTTAAGTTGGGTCAGCATTTCATTCATAATAATCTCCAGACACAGCCATTTTCAAAAAAGTAATGCTTCCTGCTTTGGCAAAAACTCGTGTTCCCCCATCTCCCCTACAGCTTGCCAACTGCTCTGCCCTATCACCCTGTATGGCAGGAACCTCAGAGATGAACACAGGAGTTTTACACAACATGATCGGAGAAGTGCACTACCCTATATCATCCAGACTGGCATGGGACAACCCACTTTTTGGACTATATGAGAGCAATTGACTTATAGTGAATTGAATCTCATGAACTCCGGCAGAGCACTGGGGATAGGAAGTCTACAGAAATGCAAAATGCAGAGCTAACCTAACCAGCAACCACAAAGCAGAGGAAGTGCAGTCATGTGTTCAGGCTGAACGTCTCCATGGAGACTGCCAATGGTTTGCATCATTATTTATCATCTGGGTCTCAAGTTACTTTATTACCACAAGAGAGGAAAAAAAGAGCCATGCACTCAACTTGTGCCAGCTTCAGAGACAACCATATATACTTTAACCCATTTCTTGTCCCACACTGTGAACACTGCTATTCACTACTACTGCAAAATTAGAGTAGGAAACTGAGAAAAGAATGAGACACATTTTCCTGCTGGAAGGCTGACAGGCCCTGGGTCACCCTACAGACTAAGATGCTCTCCCTCATCCTGTCCAGCCCCTTCTAACTCTCCAGGACACAACCATCCATGCCCATTTCAAGATGATGCCAGGCTTCTTGGAGGATTCATTTTTTTGTTTTTTAAAGAAGGACATCCTTCCATTTTCCCTCCAATGTTTATGTATAACATCACACTGTAAATGCTAAACATAGTCTCACTAATAGGAAAAAGAAATACATTGGTGCTTACCAGCTTGGGACAGACCAGCTCTTCATGCAACCTATTTCATAAAAGGAGAGTAAAATGGCTCGAGTGAATGTGTTTCAATGGTGGGAAACATGGATGTGGTCATGTAAAACAATCTCTTTAAACCAGAATTAATCATAACCCACCCTTTTTGCACTTAAGGAATAACACATGGTTCTTAAAGGGTGATGATAATGTTTTCAGTAAAGAAATTGTATCTGATAGAACTATACTGTCATGTGTTAAAGTGTGTGCGTGTATACCATATTTTAATGGAGTAGAATAGTAGCTTATAGACATTTTGTATAAAAGTTTTAAAAACAACAACAAAACCAAACTAGCGGCTGGTGTTGTGGCACAGTGGGTTACACCCCACCAGGAACACCAGCATCCAATATGAGTACCAGTCACAGCAGAAGATAGCAGAAGTACTTGGGCCTCTGCCACCAACCATTGTGTCCATTTGGGGAGTGAACCAGTGGGTGGAAAATTTCTCTTTTTGTCTCTCCCTCTCTTTCTGTAACTCTGCCTTTCAAATAAATAAATAAGTCTTAAAAAAAAAAAAAGACATACTACCCTGAGGTCTTTCATATGCATTGTCTTACTCAGTTGTCACAATATTCTTTGATCATGTCATGGTTATTCCTACTTCACAGAGATGGATCTAGGCTCCTGCTTAGGATCATATGGCTCATGTGTCAGAAGGCTCAGATCTGTGCTTAGGTCTTTTAGTTTATATAAGCTGAATACAACGCTGATGTAGAATATTAGTCAAGTGATTTTTTTCCCTTTTATTCATCTCCTAGAGCTAGAGCTTGTTGGAGAGTGTCCTGCTATCATCTTTATCTGGGATATTATATAATTTAGGTAAAACTAGGAATGTAGTAGCAGTCTTAGATCATGATGAAGAGAGGAAGAAATCATTCCTGTTACCCAGCTGTGTGACTGCAGTGACAATGAAGAACACCCCATTTACAATGACTCAGCATGTGAACTTCCTAGAGCTACCAAGAGAAGTAGAAATGTGAACACAGCCTGCGCTCCAAAATTCTGTATCAGCCTTTCAATGTTACTTTCTACAATCCAATCGAATTTACCAGCCCTTTCCAGTCTTCTACAGATGAGAAAACTGAGGCCTACAGATCAAGTGATCTTCAAAGTCCCAGGGTTAGCTGGTGGCAGAGGTGGGACGGACTAGAACCCAGGTGTTCTAATTGCCAACCCCATGCTCTTGCCTAATACGTGTTACAGGTGATGGTGACAGAATCACAATGACAGCTGCCATTGACCGGATGCTTACTCAGGTAGTAGTGAGTGTCTTACATGAATGATTTTAACCTTCAAAATCACAAACCTACAAGGTAGATGAAGAAAGAGATGCTCATAATTAAGCACATTCACCAAGAGCCCACTGAAGGTAAGTAACAGAGCTGCGATGAAGGTCAGATCTCTGTGACGCTAAAGCTACATGTGTGTATTAAATCACCTTTTACTTCCCACCAGGTTTGGGGAAAACTGCAGTGATTAAATATGAATAGCTGATATTTCTGCTTATTGTTACAGTTTATGCCACATATCTTAGTGATTTTAACAGAAATAAATTTCAACAAAAAGTTGACACATTTATCTGCCCTGTCTTGCTTCTTTGATGCTAATTCCTAGGTTTTTCAGGAGAGTGAAAAACCTTACTGTTTCTAAATCTATTTTGGGAAGACAAATATGTGCTGAATTAAGGAAAAAACCCATTATCCAAGCATAAATAAAATATGCTAGTTTTTAAATAAAGAAATTACAGCCTCCCACATTTGGAGCATCAGGTATGCCAGGTAATGCTTAGGTATTTGGATGTAGCACCTGTTTATGGATTGTGATGCAAGCAAGGTAGATGAGGAGCGTCACAAGCCTCTGAGTTTGCACTATTCATTTCCGTTTGTATTTTCAGTGTTCCCCAGATTTTTTTCACCTGTTGATGCTAAGAACACAGTTCTTAAGAATTTGTGTTAGGGCCAGCGCCGCGGCTCACTAGGCTAATCCTCCACCTAGCGGCGCCGGCACATGGGGTTCTAGTCCTGGTCGGGGCGCCAGATTCTATCCCAGTTGCCCCTCTTCCAGGCCAGCCCTCTGCTGTGGCCAGGGAGTGCAGTGGAGGATGGCCCAGGTGCTTGGGCCCTGCACCCCATGGGAGACCAGGAAAAGCACCTGGCTCCTGGCTCCTGCCATCGGATCAGCGCGGTGCGCCGGCCGCAGCGCGCCGGCCACAGCAGCCATTGGAGGGTGAACCAACGGCAAAGGAAGACCTTTCTCTCTGTCTCTCTCTCTCACTGTCCACTCTGCCTGTCAAAAAAAAAAAAAAAAAAAAAAAGAATTTGTGTTAGGGGCCAGCGCTGTGGCACAGCAGGTAAAGCCTCTGCCTGCAGTGCCAGCATCCCATTTGAGCGCTGGTTCGAGTCCTGGCTGCTCCACTTCCTATCCAGCTCTCTGCTATGGCCTGGGAAAGCAGTGGAAGATGGCCCAAGTCCTTGGGCCCCTGCACCTGTATGGGAGACCTGGAAGAAGCTCCTGGTTCCTGGCTTCAGATTGGCATAGCTCTGGCCATTGCGGCCAACTGGGGAGTGAACCAGCAGATGGAATAATCTCCCTCTCTCTCTCTGCCTCTCCTTCTTGCTCTCTGTGTAACTCTGACTTTCAAATAAATAAATAAATCTTTTAAAAAAGAAAAGATATAGTTTAGGGGCTGGTATTGTGGGGTAGTAGGCTAAGTCTCCACCTGCAGAGCTGGTCCCATATGGGTGCCAGTTTGAGTTCTGGCTGCTCCTCTTCCAATTCAGCTCTCTGCTTGTGGTCTGGGAAGATTGCCCAATGCTTGGGTCCCTGCATCTGTGTGGGAGACTTGGAAGAAGCTCCTGGCTCCTGGCTTCAGATCAGCCTAGCTCCAGCTGTTGCGGCCGTTTGGGGGGTGAACCAGCTGATGGAAGACCTTTCTCTTTGTCTCTCCCTCAATCTGTCTGTAGCTCTACCTCTCAAATAAATAAATAAAATCTTAAAAAAGAGTTATAGTCTTAAGCAGTATAGAATACATTCATGATTTAGTATTTTTTACAAACCATAATGGTAGCTTTTAATGAAGGGATTCTAAGTAGTTATTAACATAAACTTAAAACTTGAACATCTGGAAACATCTAGATTTGAGCCACAATCATAAGCCACAAGTAGGATGACCAATGTTGCTTTACTTATGTGAGCAAATGCATTAATTTTGCGTGTGTTTTATAGTTGAAGGTAGGGGTGGATTTGCCCTTTTTATGGGAGACCTGGGAGATTGCCCTTCAACCCTTCCTGTAGAAAAGTAATCAGAGAAAAACTCACTCTACAAACTTCTTCCACTCTCCCAACCTTTTAACATAAAGTAGTAATTAGTCAATATGTAATAAATTACGGTCACTCGTAGAAATGTAATTTTCTGTTTTACCTGGGAAGAGCAGTAATTTTCCCCCATTTCTCCACACAGAATCTTCTAGGGCCATTGCTCCCTCGGAGAGAAGCAAATCCTTCATAGGGAATGCTGGATGTACCGGTAACAAACTATCAAGCCAAGAAAACAGAAAGGAGCTGGTGAAACCAGAGACCAGCAGGCAGGGAACCATGGCATCACATGGGTGCAGAGCGCCTCAGGAAGAGCAGGTGGGAAAGTTCGGAAGACAGAATTTTTTGGGTGTGGGATAACCATACACAGGAATTCTGACAATCAGCCAGAATGAAATACTAAAAAAGAACAATGCATTATAAAGGGAAAGTTATGGAAGCTTTCTAGAAAATAAGGGGTCCTATGAGCTCAGAAGCTAACCCAGGCATAGTTCCTACTATAGATGAATAAAGTGGTTATCAATTAACTAAGTCTATTAGCATCAGCCCCTGACCAACTCAGGGTTAATTACAAAGAAACAGAATTTCTAGGCCTGCACATTTGAAGTTCAGATCCTTAACCTAAAGGAGCTAATATGCAGTCTGCTTGTAAGGCTGTGCCCGAGCATGCAAGAGCCCGCCTCATGTCTGACAGCTCCTCAGCAGCAACCAAGCGGCAATTACCAGGGTGCCTATAAACAGCACAACAAAATAAAGACTTGCCAAGTGGTCTTGAATGTCATTGTTTTCTCAAATTTGTGGCAAGTTCAAAAAAGAAAAAGAATTCATTGTCAAGGAACTGGGTCCCTGCTCAAAGTGTTGAAGATCATCTTTTTGCTGCTAGGGATGTGGGCCTCTGGGATATCCTGCAGGCCTCTTGCCTGAGGGACCAAACTGCCCTGATGGCAGACGTTGTTCCTGGGATCCTGGGACTTACAGCTCTCGTGAAATGCTCTGACTCAGCTGGGCATGTTCTGCATAGGGACGCAGACACACAGCCCTGCAGAGAAGTCTGGAGCATTTCTAGATAAACATGGTATGTTTGTATGGACAATATTTAGCAATTATTAAAAATGTTGGGGCCAACATTGTTGTGCAGTTGGTTAAGCCCCTGCTTGTGACACTGACATCCCCTAGTAGAGCATGGATTAGAATCCCAGCTGCTGCGCCTCTGATCCAGCTCCCTGCTAATGCACCTGGAAAGCAGTGGAGGATGGCCCAGGTACTTGGGCCCCTGCCATCTGGATGGAATTCCAGGTTCCTGGCTTCAGGCTGGCCCAGCCCCAGCTGTTATGGCCATTTGGGAATTGAACCAGCACTCTTTCAAATAAATAAAATAGATCTTTAAAAACATACATTTCCAACAATAATCATACTGATTCAATATACAGATTTACTAGTGACATCTTACCTGTAACAACCTTAGTCGTTGTTCATTGTTGAATCTTTCCACTGCAGCCCAGAACCACCGAATTACAATATGATTGTCATGATATCCTATCAAACCAATCATGAAAGTCCATATTACTTTGATTATTTTATCCTAAGCCACCAAGATTAGCAACAAAAGACACAACCCCCAGACATAGACCATCACCTTGAATTCTTTAAACGTTGTCAGTGAATTAAGACTAAGGATAATCAAAAGATAAACAAAAACAAAACTAAATGAAACCAACATTTAGTGGTGACTAAATGAAACTAATGGCAAGAATGACAATAAATGAGTTGTTTGAACCAAATCATTTCTGAAAATTCTAATTGCTGTTACTGGAAATGCTTAACTCTTTTGATCAGCCACATAAAAAGTAATTTTCAAGTACCACTGCGCCTAACACAGCACTAAGCTTGAAGATACAGTGGCAAAGAAAATGGACCCTCACAGGGTTTCTAATGGAGGACAGACATATTTATCAAATAATTTATACAAATAAATATATAATTGGAAGCACATATATTTTAAAATCAAATTACTTTTGTGATGATTTACAAATAAAAAGCAAAATATCCTTTAATTCTTTCAACTAAAAATATCATAGTCATCAACTAAATTTTAAACTTTAGTAGAATTTAATAAAGTATTGGAAGTATCATTTATAGGATAGAGGAAGGCAGTGCTTGTGAATTCCAAACCTTTCAGTGAAAAAAAATTTAGAGAGAAGGCTGACAAGGATGATGGTACAATTAGTGATTCAAACCAATTAATAGACCTATTTTATGTACACAAGAACTGCTTTAATTCTGAGTCAATAGTTCCAAAAGAAGGTGAGTAGAAATCATTTTATTTCAGTAGCTGTAGAATCCGGGAGGACTCTCTCTCCCCATTTACCATTTCACTAGAGTTGTATGATCTTCTTTTAGAAAAGAGAGAGACCCTAGTGAAGGGTAAACAAAACTGGATTGAACCTAGTCACACCAGGGTCTGTGTGGAGCCTTTGGTAAAGAACAGTTCTCTGGCACTGAGCAAACAGTTTTCTCATCTGTACAATAAATGCAGTGGCTCTTTGTAGCTTTGAAGTTTTCTGGCCTCATGAATCAGTCCTTCTTCTGCTCCTCCTTTGCTTTCCTGGTGCCAAGCCTTTTGGAGGAGGAGAAGTGCATGTGTCTCCTCATATTCTCCACACACAGCTGTGGTATGGACAAATGGCAAGTGGCCGCACAGCCACCTCCTCCGTCAGTGCCAGCTAGTTGAGTTAGCAAATATGGAAGCTGAGTATCTCATCCCTTCTCTGCCCTCTCCCAGGGATTTCATTTGAAAAGATTTATAATAACCATAGAGATAGATCCTTGACTAGTCAGATAGAGTAAATACAATTTATACTGTGTAAATATAAAAATAGCCACTTTGATGAACTTCATTGCTATTAGAATATCCTGGAGAACAAGCTAACAGTCATTATTGTAAAAATCTAAGCTATGTTGCATGCCAGAGAAAGTATATTTTAGTTAGTAAAAATAGTCTGGTGAACACAATTGTAACCAGCACCATATATGGGCTATACATAGGGCCAATTGGAAAGACTTAGTTCAGCCACTGAACTTCAGAAATAGCAGCAATGGAAACTGCAATTTAATACAGTCTTTCAAAGAAAATGGGCAAACAAGTTAGCCATGGCAAAAGGACAGGAAAGAAGAGTTAAGCTCAGGCAAAACCAAAAGTAATTTACCAAATGTTAACACATTTTTTTTCTCAAAACATGTCTTTCCCCCAATATCTGTCTCAAGTGACATATAATTGGAAAATGGGTCTGCTAATTTATTAATTTGGTGACTATATTTTTTTACTACTGCTAAACTTGCTGAATTTTAAGAACCCTGTGTTACTCCATTCAAGTGTTTCAACTGTGAATGACAACTAGTAAGTAGAACTGCAGAAAAACTGTGCTGATTAGGAAGCTCAAAGGGCGTGCTTCTTTGAGTTTTAAAATGAAAATGAAATAGGTGGAGTTTGACCAGCTGGCTATTAGCTCCCCAGTGCGTCACTAACAACACCATAAAGTAATTAATTACTGTTCCTCTGGTCACATTTCCAACCATTAAGAGTTATGACATCCTCAGATGATGTGTAAACAGTCCTTCCCCCATCTGACAGATGAGGTAACTAGGAAAAGAAGGGAATGTACCTTGCCCAAAGTCTCAAGGGAGACTGCATCAGTCCTATGATTAGAGGGCAAGTGCTTTTGCCTCTCCTATGTTCAGATCAGCACGCAGAACCATACCTTCCTTTAATTTTAAACTTAAAATCCAATGTCTATAAACCAAATTTCACCTCCTCTATATTCCGTGTTGTTTCTCCAGTCACTTAGGTCTATTTCAGCTGTGCCTGCGATGACCAATTCTAGTTCTCTCGCATCAAAAACAGACACCAGTCTGGCATCCACCACCTGTGGAATAATAAGAATATGGGGGTATGGCTTAAGCACCTGGGAAAAATTAAGTCTCATCAGAAAAAGGAGGTTTCAGAGATTTTCAGGAATAATATGGATGTTCCTGTATAGGCACTTGGGAATTTTTTTTTAGGAAAAGTTGATGAGACTTCACTCAACAGGATTTTGGTTTCATAATTAATACAGTTTCTTTTTCTCTTTTGAAAAGGAGTTAGAAAAAGTCACATGGAATACATGTAATAGCTCATTCTGACTCTCAGATATGATTTCATATATCAAACACGTGGTTTGATTAAACATATCTAAGCATAAGTAAGGAGTATGACTTAAATATTATTAGTGGCCATAAACCATCACATGTTCTTTGAATTTGGGTCATAGTATGTTATTTCAGTGACTCATGTCACAAGTACATTAAGCTTTTTTGTGCTCTTGAAACATAAAAGAAAAAATATTGGATTTTTAAAATTAAAAGAAAATAGGTAAATGCAACAGAAGACAAAATGGAATTGTTCCACGCCGTACAGGGAGATGAGCCTCAGCACCACTTATATGAGACTGATAGCTATCTTTACCTCATAGAAGCCACGCACTAGGCTCTCTGTTTGTTGTACAACACCCCTTTCAATCCTCCACTTCACCATCCTCTCGATGTATTCCTTCTTGTTCTTCTCTGTCACTGGGATATTGGCACCCCCTGGCTTTAATTCTCGTTCAGTAATCTGAAATTTAAAAAAAATAATAAACAAAACAAAACAAAAAAACAGGAGGACTGACCAAGGAGGAATGCTCTTGATGTCATAAGAACACTGATACCAAAGAGCTGACCTGTCCCTATCCTGCCCCTACATTGCATAAGCAGGCAGGGAGGTTCTACACAGACAGCACATGTAGGCACAGCACTCACTTAAGACTGGGCATTGGGCTGATATTTGAGAAACTCAGTGGTTAAAAAATATGCATTTCAAGTTCTAAATCCTAACAAAGTAAATCTTTTAAGATGTAAATGAATTCATTTCAGACACTAGCCCATTATTAGAAGTAAACATTATTAGAATGTTTAAAAAAGCCATTTCACGAATTCCTCTAAGGTTCAGAATCCAGAATGTCCAAATAGCCAATATCTAAGTAAAGGTTTACTTTAATGAAGCATAGTCATTCTCAAGTGAATGTTAATTGAAAATTTCATTTTTAAAACACATGAAATACAGCAATTCAGCCAAATATTAATGCCTAAATAAGACTATTACTTATGAGATACTATATGGTGGGGAGGTATCTTTCATTTGCTGGTTCACTCCTCAAATACTTGCAACAGTTGGGACTCGACCAAAGCAAGGAGCCAGGAACTCCATCCAGGTCTCCCATGTGGAGGCAGGAACTCAAGTTCTTATGCCATCAGCTGCTGCCTCCATGGCTCACTAGGAGAAAGCTGGATCAGAAGTGGAGCAGCTGGGACTCAATCCCATGTACCCCATATGGGATGTGAGCATCTCAAGCACTGTCTTAATCCACAGCATCATAAAGTTCGTCGTGAAAGAAGTCTTTTAACCTACCCTTCTGTCAACATCAAAACAACAACAACAACAACATATTCTCTGTTTTTAAGGCTTCTCCAAATATGGTTTTTATTGCTTCAGCCTTAATACAATCAATTTTGATACTTAAATCTGAAACAGAGTTAACTACAAGTGGTGATTAAATAACTTAATATTCAACTCTGGGATAGCACAAACATTTGAAAACTGTATTCTATCCAAGCATATGTTCAAATATTTGTGGATATTTTAGTTGACAATAAAAGAGAGTTTGCTTATAACATACAAAGAGTTACTATAATTGGTAAAAGAGAACATCTTCATCTGCAATTAGCATTAGAATAATCTTTGTAACCAAGATTACCATCACATTGTATGATCTTGGGTTTAAATCAGCCAAGAGTTACAAATGTATAAGCATCTTTACTGACCAATAACCTTCAATTACCATACTCAGATAGCAGGTGTGCACATGTACAGACCTGCCCAAAAACTTCTTCATTCACAGTGAACGTGAGGTCCAGGATGTCATGGATGTCATTGTCTTTCATCCACTGCAGGCTCTGATGGAACTCTTCATCAAGGTATTCCAGATCACTCAGGTCACACAGACTAGGATAACAAATGGATAGAGACAAATGCATGAGGCTATGAGGAAAGAATCAAAGAATTAAAGGCAAGAACACCACCAAACAAATAGGCAGTGATTCCTGGAAAGTTCTTAGTCAAGTTCAGTAAGCAAACCTGTGAAATAATTTTGAAATTTGGTGTATGTTAGAAAACCCTGGACATATAAAAATGCCTTAGGACTTACTCTGTCCTCTGTTTCACAGACATAGATCTGGAGGAACAGAATGTCAGTCAACACACATCCACAGTTAACACCAGATCAGGAACCGGATAGAACTCGAGTTGACAACTTGGGTCCAATATTTCTTTTGGCTGCATTACATTACCATAAAATTTTGTTTTCCTCATTTGAAATTATTTCTATATTCCTGCAATATTATACTTTTTTATTTAAAAAATTAAATTTTGTGATGTATATTCCTATATATCCCCTTTTCCTCCATGGTTCTTTTTCTTGTGCTTCTGAAAACAGTAAGCCACAGAATTTCTTTACAATTATAATGGCTTTCCATATTTCTACATTTTGCTTCATTGCATAGAGAGGATCTGCATGAGGTAGAGCAAGTATTACATGGTCCTGTTGTAAGGTAGCAGTAATTAATTTGCTACAGTAGTTTTGAAATATTCTTCCGTCTCAGCCCAATTTGAAAGACATTTTGTGCGAGTCAGTATAAATGTTTATCGACATCTTAATGGCTATGTGATGAGCAGTCACTGTGCCCAGGAGCTACTGGTCTAGTTGGGGAAATGGACACACAAACAGATAGTTGCTACGGTAGTCTTTTTTTATCTGTAGTTTCACTTTCCATGGTTTCAGCTACCTGTGTTCAACCATGGTCTGAAGATTTTTACTAGAAAATTCCAGGAATAAACAATTCACAAGTTTTAAATAACTTTTATTATAGTAAGTTGTTTTAATTTTGTCTATTTATTACTTATTGTTGTTAATCTCTCACTGGGTCTAATATGTTAAACTTTACCATAGGTATGTACAGGAGAAAATGTAGACTATACATAGTTCAGTACCACCTGCCATTTCAGGAATCCACTGGGAGTCTTGAAATGTATTTCCCTGAGGATAAGGAGGACTACTGTATAAACTGGTGTGTGATAATATGCAGTAGGTAATTTTTAAAATTATGTAATATTAAAAGCATATGCTACACATCAATTTTTAAAAGATTAGGTAGGTTCAGGTAGCTGTCAGAGCAAATGAGGGAGATCTGCTTTGATTTGGAGATTCAGGAAAAGCTTTCTAGAGCAGATAACATCTACATTAAAATTTTCAAGATGTTTAGAAGTTAGAGAGTCCAAAGCGAACAAATGAAGGAGAAGGGGGAAAGCAGGAGCAAGTAACATGAACTGCACACAAAGGCATGGAGTGTCAAGATACTCCCAGCTTAAGAGAACTTACCACAAGGCAGAATTTCCAGAGCACAAGGCTAGAAAGTCAGCTGGGAGCAGGTCATGAGTATCACACTAAGGCACTGGTGATTCAGAACTATTGCAAGGCCTGGAGAAGGCATGACAGATCTGATGTGAGGTGTGAGTCCTCTGGAGACTCAGTGTAGAGGTTTGTCGAGCACTGAGACGAAGCTGGTGGTTATCATTAGAAGGCGGAGAATAGTTAACAGACCACTATGGTAATTTGGCCAAAATTACACAAGGGGTCTAGTTAGGGGAGACTATCAATGGTGGAGAGAAGAAGAAGAAAATGAGGTTTGGGAGGCACAGGTGCAGAAATTAATGGTTTTATTGGGGGTTAAGTATAAAGAAAGATATCTAAAATTGGGGTGGCAAATGAAATCAGGTTGAAAACTGACGTTGCTTAATTGCCAGTCTTGACTGTCTGTAAGTTGAAACTATTTCTGAGGCAACAATGAGTTCTGTGGGAAAAAGTCCCCTGTGTGATTTTCGAACTAGATCATGGGAATGAGATCAGAAGGGAAGAGTAGAGCATGTACCGAGTGTTGGCCATCCCTGTTTAAGGACAACTTCCAATTTCTGAGTAGAGTGGAGAGTGTGGGTCCCACTTTATTGCAACTTGAGCACAGGAGAGAAGGTACATATTTTTAGGTTATGGTGAATTCAAGGTTTAGTTTTAACCATGTTGATTCTGAGGTCCCTGTGAGATATACAAGTGAAGGTATTCAGTGAACTGCTGACCATGTGAGCCTACACCCCAAGAGAGAGAGCAGGACTGAGGGACAGATCTGGGAGTCAGCAGATGAAGCAGGAGAAGAATTTCTCCCACGACAGCGTATCAAGTGGGCAAAGCAGGAGCCACAAATGGACACTTCTGGAACACCCAGGTTTCAGGGCAAGGCGAGGAAAGGCCCTACAAGGAGAGCTGGGAGGGCACAGTGGTCTGGAGGCCAGGGGGAGGAAAGTCCCAAGAAAGAAAAGGGCAGGGGCAGTGCTCAGTGGTATCAGAAGCAGCAGAGTGGTCTGATACCACGTCCACAAAGTATTCTTTACACGCCTCCATGTGTTACAGGTATAAAGAAGCCAGGCTACTACTGTGCATTGAGGGTATGAAGTTGAGGCAAGTGAAAGCACTTGGCAAAGACCACTCATTCAGAAAGCATCAAAGAGATCAGAGACAAGTCAATGAAATGGGAAAATACAAAGTGGACCAGAGAGAGGGAGAGAACGGTGGCCATTACCCAGAGCTGTATGTGCTAAGACACTGAAAGAAAGGAAGGCAAATGTCTTCCTCTTGACCCCAGGAAGGACCCATAGCAACATTCTGTTTGCTTTCATGTTAAGTCTAAACTTGCATTTTACAGGAAGCAAGTCCATGACCTCAGTGAGGGAATCAGCTGGATAGAATCACGCAGTAATTCAGGGCTCTCCCATTACAAGTTTGAGCTACTACCTTACAGACAGTTTCCTTCTCCTGTTCAGCCTTGTAAATGACTAGGTACTGATTACAGGCCAGACATGGTTTGCTCTACATTTACAATCATTGCAATCTTTCATTATGATAACAATGAAGAAAAAGTTCTGTGAATGTCAAATTTTCAGCTCCCACCATAAATTACTATTTTGCATATAGAGTCCTCAGGAAAAGTATGACACTGTCCATTCTTAACAAATAAAAAATTAAACACAAACAAAACCAAGAATGAAAATTTGAACAGATAGCTGAAAGTTTGCATAAAGCAAAATATAAAATGCATCTCATAATGAATGGGGGCTGTGAGTCACTAAGACTTACCCACAACTATTCTATTAATAATCAGCATTAAGACCACAAGAATTTCAGTGCTGTGTCTGAAGCATAATTGTTTTGAAGAAACATGTGTTGCAACAAACGAGAATAAATTATTGGGTAGAGAGCAAAACTAAGATGTTAGGGCTAGATAGGAATAAAGGGTCAAACGCAGGAAAAACAGTAACCATGAAATTGTATTAATTTCTAAAATCTAAAGCATTATGAAGTTATTGACAACAGGTTTGAGATAGTGAGCCAATGAACAAAGACTCTGACAGAAGATTCTTTCATATAAATACTACATTTTTGTATGCAAATTATATAAGCAAGAAAACTACTCTTACATTCTGAGAAGAGCCTTATAAAAGGGCCGTGTGAAGAAGGCATCCAACAAATACTGGTGTATTAGTGCAAGACCAAGGATCCTACCACTGAACCGGAACCTGCAGAGGAAACACATGAGACAGCTTACACGTCATGGGACAGTTTCTAAATGGTTCTATTTGCTTTCTACAATGCCTTCCAACTCTAACCACCTAAGTTTGTTCACGATTAACTTCCTACTAGGTCCATGAGAGTTTGTGTGCACTATAGGCTGTACCTGAATTAGGCCCATAATTCATATCTACTTGTTAAAGAAATCTGTGTCAGTCTGATAAACACTGTTCCACATTTACCTTGTGCCAATAATGTCTACTAAGTAACACCCCACATTGCCAACTGAATCTCCCACTAGCATTTCAATGAAATTTCCCCAAACCTCTTCCAAGAGATGTTGACACAATGAGATCAGAAGAGATAAGGAAAATGTTTCCTGCTAGTTTGTGTGCGTGAATATTAGCTGAACTGCTCAAACACAAACCCAGCAGCAATTCTCTCATGAGGAAGAGCGCAGTCTCAGACTAGGAAAGCTCCATCCCTGTTCTCTCTGAAACTCCGCTCCTGAGGATAACTGTCACCATTCAAGAATTATGCATATGGACGTATGCAGGGATTTTCCTCGTGGGACATTCTGTTCTCTGTACTTTCGAGACTCACTTCTATTCTGAATCACTCTGGAAACTTTATGAAATATATCTGTTTTGACTGATTTCGCTGCCTGAGATGTACACTTATTTTCTTTTTCAAAGGTATTCAAGTTTCTAACTCTTTGAAAGCCTAATGCCTTCCAAAAGAGTAAATCTGTATGGAGACTCATATTCTCCGTTTGTAATTTTAGTATTAGGCAGCTGTTTTAAGATTAATGTCCAGCAGCTTTGCTTCTCTTTATTTCTACTTAATTCTGGCACAACTGTATTAGCCACAGTTAGGACTTCAAATCATAGCTAAACAGAAGTTAATTTGAAAAATAAGGCCTAAAAGTCAATGCCTTTCAAACATCAATATTAAGCTCATGTCTCAAAGAACTTTTTTGCGTGAGTCCTACTCATGTTACTTTGTTTATATCAGTGGATTTGACCAGGCACAAGGTAATAGGAGTTATGCAAATATTTAAAGTCTATAAATGCATGGATTTAAAAAGATGTAAGGATGTTTGGAAGGGGCACAATTTGAGATTTTCAGAATAAATAATCTCCAGCTGGGAACCTTAGCTAAATCAGGTTTCCTTGATGATTTTGTATGAGCAATTGGTTAAAACTTTAAATGGCTTCTACAGAGAATGGCCAGTGCTCGTGACTTCCCACTCCTGCTGTTCCTCCAGGTCACCCCACCTCCCCAGACCTCACTGCTACACTGGCAGCCAGACTCACGCCCTCCTGCTGCCCCGCCCAGTGACAGCCACTTCCCCACTGGGCAGCTGCAGAATCTTCCTGACTGCTGGGTGAGGCCCTCCCCCTTTTCACTCCAATCTGGGCTTGGCAACCATAGACAGCCACAGGTGAGGAGAGGGATTTAGGGCTCTCACTGGAAACCTATCATCATCTGTAACTTTCTTCCAGTGGGGAAAATCTTTTGAATTCTGCCCAGCTTACCTAAGAGTGCCTTTATGGAACATAATCTATTCCTAGCTTGCAGCCTGTTTGTATATTTAAATTTGATATCAAAAACAAAATTGAAATGAGGTATTTAACTGAAGACATGATTTTGTTCAAGGAAAAACACCTTAAAAGAAATCTGGCTTCCTATGGGGGGTGCAGTATCATAGATAATCAACTAAAGAAACTGTTGCAGAAAGACTTACCATTCATGGTGATTGTCTACAAAAGCAGACATGGGACTTATTTGTACTGTGTATGTGTCATTTGCTGAATATTCAAATAAGCCATAATATGGGTTAAAGAGTTCTCTGGATACCAGGAAGAAAAATTCCCTGGAAGGTCCACTGTAATCTAGCCTGTAAAAATGACAAACAGAATAATCAGTTATTTTTTTTCCTAGATATTGGGTACATTTTCTCCAGACATCAACTTTTTATACAATGTTAACTACAAGTCTAATTGTCCACATATCAAGGCTGCCCAAAACAAACTGAAAGACTATGGTTCCTGATTCAATCAAGTCTTGAACCAGAAGGGTGATGCATAGCCCAAACTAAGCTCCACATCAGAGAATACATATAACAGGCAAATGTCCTATTGATTTGTATGTGTATGCATAAAAGGCAGATCTTTTCAATGTCTGGAGTGAAGTTCTGGGGGATGGGAATACAATGGGAAAGCTTTATTAAACAGAGAAAAACCAGAGGAAATCAGCTGTGTACTCATGAGACATGACGTCCTCATGGATGTCTGAAACAGTTTTAAGTGGGGGAAGAGACTTCTGTGAGCTGGAGAGAGACCATTACAGACTCAAGACTCCTGAGGGAAATCATATGTAAAAAAAAAATGGAATGATAGGATGCAAGTAAAAATTCTAAATACCAAGGAAAATTAGAAACAAGAAAGTTGAGGTGTCTAAAGCTTCCCAAGGAAGGAATTTGGAGAACAGGCTGAGATCGCAGCACCCGGACTACAGGGTAAATTTGACTGCACTTAACAAAGACATCAGGGTCAAAGTAAAACATAAGGAAAGATTGCAGAACGTTTAAGAATGACAAATGGCTGAAAGCAAAAAATGCAATAAACAGGAGTTCATTATAAGGCAATGTGATACGCTGAAATTAAACATACGAAGTACATCCATGATAAGCATGTGCACATCTAATGCAGTGTACACATCAGGGGAGGAACTCTGAGGGAAAATGAAGGCAACTGATTAAAAGATATTACTGTAAGACTTTTTTCCTTTACTCTTTCTTTCTCTTTTTTTTTGAATTTCTTCTCTGGGCATTGCTGTACTTTTTTTTTTTTTTTTAAATGAAACAATCCAGTGATGGGACTGTGATAGAGAAAATGATCCAGTGACAGGTAGAAGTAGCAATTGGGATGCTAGCAAGAAAAATACATAAAAATGGCTTTTATATGTCTTACTTGAGAGTTTAATAGACTTTACATAAAACAATGTTCTACTACTCACATACTAATTTCCTCATTTTTGCCATGTGTGAAAATACTATTATTTACTTAATATCTTTCATTAAACCAGCTTTAAGTTGATTTGCATTTTCAGTATGGCTTTGGCTTGCATAGCACTTGTGACACATTGATGTGCTATTTTTCTAATATACATTAAAAGAAATACATAAATGTTAAAATAAAAACAATCAATTTTCATAGTGGCTGAAATCTTTTCACACATTTCAGTGGTATCAACACACCCAGACAGCACTGACAGGAAGCCTACGAGTGCAGAAAAATGCAAACACAGCAGACTCTTGGGAGGAAAGGGGCCTTAAGGTGGCAGACGTCATGGACGCTCTGTGGGGAGGCTGGACGCAGCATGCCAAACAGGTGGCCACAGAATGGGTGACACCATCCTCAGGTTACCCTGAAGACTCTCAAGGCGGAACTCAGGCTGCCTGCAGGTGCAGGAGTGCACAGCCCAGCCCTTGTCATGCCAGGACGCAGGCAGCCTCACTGAGAACAGGCAGCCCACAGGAGTGCTCTTCACATTCTCAGAGTCTTGCTGTCTCTGAGGGCTGACTACATTCTGAGTGCTAATCTACATCCTCAGCACAGGAAACTTCTCCCGAAGTCACTGTGCACAGGGAATCCAAGTTGAGCAGGTAGCATATCCCTGGCCTCTGCCCGCTCCCATCCCTTTGCTCATTCCTGTATGTTCATTGCCCTCCGCCCTCTTTCCAGGCAGGATGAGGGGTGGGAAGTCCCTTGCTTCCTCCGTGGCATCTAAGACTGATCACAACACTTGAACTGTGCTCATGTCAGCAGGGCTTAGAAACTCCTGGCCATGCTTCCCCACTAACGGGGCTAAAATTACCCTGCCTCTCAGGGCAGCCACTTTACTTTGTTGACTGCTAATGAGCGAGTCATCAGCTGAAGCTAAACTTTTCCCTCACACTGCTTTAACCAGGGACTCCCCACTCCTGTCTGCATGTAGCTTTGCTTTTTAAGACCAACATACTAGACTTATACTTCTCCCCTCTAACTTTGGGGGATTTAGTCCCCTGTGTCTTTCCAGAAACAGAGAATCCTGGTGCTCACCAGTATCTTAGAAGACATTTGTCCATCCCCTTGTTTTACAGAGAAGACAAAAGTTGTAGGAAATCGCTTGCTGACATCAAACCAGTGGAAGAACCAGGCCTTGTGGCCTTGAGGCAGGTGTCCTGATCCCAAGTTTAATGCCAGTTACTCCTTTCAACTTTCCTTCCCTTCAGAAAGTCTTAATGTTCATCATGACTGAAAAAAGCATTGCTAATACAGCAGAGTTTAGGCAAACTATGGCTTGTGGGCCAGACACGCCCCATCGTCTGGTTTTATAAATAAAGTGTTATTGGAACACAGCTGTGCCCCTTTATGCTCTCTCTAGAGCTGCTTTCTTGCTACAATGGCTGAGTTGAGTAGGTGCCACAGGACACAGACGGCTGGCAAAGACTAACGTATTTGCTATCTGGACCCGTACAGAAACAGTCTGCCAGCCCTTGTTAAACAAGACAGGACATGGAGGGAAATGTTACCTGATTAAAACACTAGCTTACTACAAACCCTCTTCCGTACAGAAGATTCCTTTGAGGAAACATAAAATGGCTATGCTCTCCCAGGGTGTACAGCACCTCAGGGAGGGGTCGCAACTACTCCTAAGTGTGAGACGAGGTGAGCAGCTGTCTGCCGTGGGCACTGCTCGACTCCAGCTTCCAGGCACAAGTGAGGCCTGTGACAGACAAGGGGTCACAGACAGCTGGAGCATGAGGCAAATAAATACTTCCGGAGTCAGTTTTTTTTACAGAGCGACAACTGGTATAAGTCATGTGGGTTACTTGCTTAAAATTAAACTGTGGCATTCAGTTAAAACGTGCATTTCCCCTGCGCTATAACTGAGGGTTTTACTACTACTGCACTCAGTAGAGTGATCGGTCCATGTGTCTGCTCCGCTACACACACATTAGGCTGTACTTGCTCTGAAGGCAGGCACTATATCTTACTCATTTTGGTATTCTAAGTCCTTTGCCTACCTGATAACAGACAGGGTTCCATATATATTAGTCAGTTGATGAGTGGAATTCTCCAGTGTGCTCTAAAGAAAATCAGCATCGTCTACACTGTTACTTGTCATTTAGCAGAAGGAATAAACTTGCGCAAGTTACCATGAGGTGGTATACTGATTCAATGACATGGAAAGGTTATGCTAGACTTAAAAGACAACTTGAAAATGGTGCCAGAATTTCACAAGTGAATTATGCTTAGAACATTTTGTGTGTGTAGTAGCTTTAATTACGGTAAAGTTTAATAAAGCCACAAAAACAGACCTCATTGATCAGTCCCTTCTCTATGAGGATAAGACATATTCCCTTAGGCATTAAACTGAAAAACAAAACTTTTTTTTTTTCCTTAGAACAAAGCTAATATTCTCTCAAGGAGGAAATGTGTCTTCAGCTGGTCAGGTTTTATCTGCTGTTCTTAACTCTGGAGCCACAGACGGAGTCACTGTAAAACTAAGACACCCTTTAAATGTTGCTCTGTTTACAATCTGAAACTCAGAACTGCATATCTGAGAGCAAACTGTAGATTACTATATATATATATGTGTGTGTGTGTGTGTATATGTCTAGTTAATTCAATAAAACATGTCACAGCAGGGTACATGCCGCATGTACTTCCTGTAATGTCTTAGCAACCCCCTTCCATATAAATAGTTAATATGACTCATATCACAGGGATGATTTGTTACATTCCTGTTTTGCCAGTTAGGTTGGTTCCACAGCTAAAGACTTGGCACAGAAATACAGAAACCGGACAACGGGTGTGTAGCCACACAACAGCTGCATCAGAGGACATTTCTGAATAAGCACAGATGTCTTTTGGGTGGCCATGTAGTTTGGAAATCCAAGTGCTGATGAGGCATTTCAAACACTGTCACATTGCTGGGCTGGCTCACCACGCACATTGTCAGTGTCACTCAAGCTCTGTTAAAATCATGGATTGCACTCTGCCATTCTTTATTTCCAACTAAGAATTAAGGACAGCGAATTATTCCAATGGAAGTAAACTGCAAAATGAAAGAAGATGATGCCCTAGGAAGTCCACCATCGTCATTTCCTGCAAGCTAGCTCAGGCACACATGGCCCATGGACATCCTGATCCTCCCTCAGACATTTATAGCAGCAAGGCCTTGGTTCTTGAGTCACTTAGGAAGGCCTGGCAGCTGAGCAGGGGATTTTGATATAATCAACAAACCTTATACCTGGTGATGCCAAGGCAAAGCCTAGATAGAGACGCACCCTTATTTTAGTGTATTCTTATGATGTTTCTCTTTGGAAGAAGACAAGCAGCACATAAAGTTTAACTTGAAGCTTCACAGATGTCTGAGGAACAAATGGTTAATTAAGCTCAGGACCCCAAACAACTTCTAGTGCAGATCTGACTAGTTAGACATGAGAAGAAGACACAGAGGAGAACTGTTTCAGATCTCATCCTTTCTTCTGCCTGTCTCAGGAGAGAGATTACACAGGAGGTGCAGCAGAAAGAAAGAACAGAAAGTTTTTTTTTTTATTTTTTGACAGGCAGAATGGACAGTGAAGAGAGAGACAGAGAGAAAGGTCTTCCTTTGCCGTTGGTTCACCCTCCAATGGCTGCCGCAGCCGGCGCGCTGCGACCGGCACACTGCGCTGATCCGAAGGCAGGAGCCAGGTACTTATCCTGGTCTCCCATGGGGTGCAGGGCCCAAGCACTTGGGCCATCCTCCAGTGCACTCCCGGGTGACAGCAGAGAGCTGGCCTGGAAGAGGGGCAACCGGGACAGAATCCGGTGCCCCGACCGGGACTAGAACCTGGTGTGCCAGCGCCACTAGGCGGAGGATTAGCCTAGTGAGCCACAGCACCGGCCAAGAACAGAAAGTTCTTAAACCCCCAAACCAAAACCATTTCCATATATCTCTTCCCTCATCTAAGTGTGACTTTGCAGATGATTGATGTCATATTGATGGCACCTCACACACAATGAACTCATTCTTTCCTAACAAAAAGGTGCCTTTTACAGGTTTAGCCATGAAGAAAAAAGTGCTGGAACAATCTCAATGTAAACATCTTCTCTTTCTCTAGCCTATTCTTTCTTTACTGTCTGGGGTCCTAAGAAGTTAATGGCTCAGGATGTCTTATCAGAACACATTAGTCTACGTAGCTAACACTGACATCAAATAACCTTCAGTTGTTGGAACTTTTAATTTAAAAAATAATATTCTACTGGAGAATATGTAGTATTTCACTGGTCCCTC
Source organism: Oryctolagus cuniculus (assembly GCF_051225735.1). Taxonomy (NCBI): domain Eukaryota; kingdom Metazoa; phylum Chordata; class Mammalia; order Lagomorpha; family Leporidae; genus Oryctolagus; species Oryctolagus cuniculus. Next base: position 44,084,482 of record NC_142869.1, on the reverse strand, counting down.
TGTAGAAGAACAACTTCTAGGCAGACTGAAGCTCAACAGAAATAAGCAGCACTCAGAGTAGCTGACTCAGTTTCCAGCCACTCCACCACTGCCAACCTCTCCTCTCCTCAGCCTTGCAAGGGGAGATAACCACATCAAGTTGAGGAGAAATTTTAATAAATAGAACAAAATGCCCCAATGAAATCACTAATCACAAGACAATATACAGATACTATCTACCTTTTGTAAAAAGTCAAGCACAACATGAAGTATGAATGAGAAATAATAATCGTCAACTAAAGTATTTAATAGGTTCTAGGATTATTTTCATAATTTAAGAAATTAATTTTAATTTTATTTAGTTTTTAGTAGATTCAAGGTGTTTTGTAGATACAGTTCTAAGAACATAAAGTATTCCCTTCCTTCCACTCTCCCTCCCACCATCTTTCTTTTTCCCTTTCCTTTTTTTTTTTTTTTTTGTAATTTTCAATTGCATATAGGCATATAGGCATCTCCAATATTCTGGGATTAATTGTACCTCATAGGGAATTGATAGTCATCCTATAAATTTCTGACTCTAAATTTTCCTGTAATTCCTCTTGACCCTACTCTTATATTTCAAGGAAACATTTACATGTCACATTTCAGAAATATGCAAAGAAACACCTTAGAGCAGAACTGATGTCTCTCTGTGGGGAGCAACTGGGAGCAACTCGGACTAGACTAAGTTACTGGAATTAAGACTTATTCTATGCATCTGCTCTCCCACAATATGGCGCTGAGAAGGGAGTAACAACTTCTATGCAGCTGCGTCTCGCCAGCTTGAATGATGACCTGCAGGAGCTGATCCTGCTCCTGATTGCAGGAGAGCAGCGTACTCGGCGTGTGGGTAGCAGAGTTGGGATTGGTGGAAGAGGACTATAAAGGAGGAGAGAGACAACATGCACCAGGAACATCTAAGGGGAACATCTGAGGGAACATCTATCTGAAGGAACACCTGTGCAGCCCCCGAGAGAGCCGGCCGGTGGTGTGCCGCTCCCCCGCGGAAGTGGGGAAAAGTGGCCAGGGGGAACCGCCCTTCCACGGAGGTGGAAGGGTTGGTAGCCAACCCGGGAAGAACCAGCAGCAAACCTGGGGAGGGCCGAGCAGACAAAAGAACAGCGCAGGGTCCTGTGTCGTTCCTCCATGAAGAGGGGGAGCGACATAATGGTGCCGTGACTCGGATAGGAAACTTAGGAGGGAAGAAACGGGAAGAAGTGGGAAAATACCGGAGAGAGAGACTAGCAAAGAGCCTAGGGAAAAGCCGGACGAAAAGGTGCCGGAAGAAGCTATTGAAAGCCTAGGCATAGACTCGGATATGGACTACGGGGGGAAGCTGGGAGAAATCTTTAAGGTCGAAAGCGAAAGTGAAAGCTAGAACAAACAGACTCGGATGCGGACTGTGGGGAGAAGCCAGGAGAAATGAGGGAGGAATATTGTTGGAAGAAAAGTTAGGAAACATACCGGGTAGAGAAAAATATGTTAGGGAGGATGAAGCTGCGGGGGCAGGCCGAGGCGGAGACGTAAGCCAGCTTGGAATTCTTCAAGTCAGCCCAGGGAGCAAAAGGCGAAAATCTGGAACCAGAGGCAGAGACGTGGGCCGCCAGGTTGGAATTCGCCAGGTTAGTCCGGGGAACTTGGACTGAATGCTAGTGGCGGAGACGTGAGCTACGCTGTGTGATTCGCGGAAGCCGCCACGTGCAGAGAGAGCATGGGGCGTGAATAGATAGGGAACGCGGGGCTGGCGCGAGGCCTTGGTGGGGGTGCGAAGGGCGTGGAGACAGAGGAGTGTGCGCGCGAAGCCAAGCCGCAGAGCCGGGAGCCCGCCACAGGGCGGGTGCCGGGAAGCCACGCAGATGAGAGAAGCGCGGGCTGAAGCGGCTCAGAGCCGGGAAGCCGCAGAGAAGCAGCCTCGGGGCGGGCGCCGGGAAGCCGCTGGGATAAGGGAAACAGAAGTTTAGAAGTAAAATGAGAGAAATAGGAATGCTGGTAGATAGAAGTAAAATAGGAGAGATAGGAATGCCCGGAGGTAGAGAAATAGAGAAAAATAAGGCCTCCCCTCAACATGGCAATGAGAGAGCTTGGATTCGGTCTGCCTGATTAGGGAGGTGGTGAGCACCTGTGGGCGGCTAGCAGCTTATGCGCCGCAGGTCACCGAAGACAGGCACGAATTAACATCAATAAGTCTCCCCACAATACCACAATGAGAAGGCTTGGATTCGGTCTGCCTGATTAGTAAGGCAATAAGCACCAGCAGGCAGCTCGACCAGAGTATGAGCTGCAGGTCACCGAAGATAGGCACGTTATCAACACCAATAAGTCTCCCCACAATACGGCAATGAGAAGGCTTGGATTCGGTTTGCCTGATTGCTAGGGCTTGTAAGCACCTGCAGGCAGTTCTAGCAGAGCAGAGCATGTGCTGCAGGGCACCGAACACAGGTACGCATCAGTGCCTAAAAACCTCCTCACAACATGGCGAAGAGAGGACCCGGATTCGGTTTGCCTGATTGATAGGACTTGTAAGAGCCTGTGGCAACTCTAGCAAGCAGAGCAGAGTGTGTGCCGCGGGGCACCGAAGACAGGTGCGTATCAACGCCAAAAATAAAAAGAAAGGGGGATCTGTGGGGAGCAACTGGGAGCAACTCGGACTAGACTAAGTTACTGGAATTAAGACTTATTCTATGCATCTGCTCTCCCACAATATGGCGCTGGGAGAGGAGGAAACAGCTTCTACGCAGCTGCCTCTTGCCAACTTGAGTGCTGACCTCCAGGAGCTGATCCTGCTCCTGATTGGAGGAGAGCAGCGTACTCGGCGTGTGGGCAGCCGAGTTAGGATTGGCGGAGGAGGACTATAAAGGAGGAGAGAGACGGCATGCACCAGGAACATCTAAGGGGAACATCTATCTGAAGGAACACCTGTGCAGCCCCCGAGAGAATCGGCCGGCGGTGTGCCGCTCCCCTGCGGAAGTGGGGAATGTGGCCAGGGGGAACTGCCCTTCCACGGAGGTGGAAGGGATAGTGGCCAACCCGGGAAGAACCAGCAGCAAACCCGGGGAGGGCTGAGCAGACAAAAGAACAGCACAGGGTCCTGTGTTGTTCCTCCATGAAGAGGGGGAGCGACATCTCTCTGTGAATCTGATAATTCACATCCTTTTTAAAGGGCAATTAGATGTAGTACTCTTAACAATAAATCCCCTTTCCTTTATGTCCTAGCTATTCTGTTGTAAATACTCTGATCATGACAGACAGAAAACTTGATCATTGAGAGACTATCACAAATTGTAAAGTATTAATCCCTCAGAGATAACATAAAGGTGGCACAAAATATTATATATCTACATCTATATCTATATATCAATACCATACAGATTAGACATCCCACAGAACTTTCTCTACATATGTACTTATTACTCTACTGACCTCAGGTACAGACACAGATGGATTCATAAGAAAAAGTACTCTCCCTTGTCTCGACTGTTGAGGAATATTTTTTTTCATACTATTTGTTGAACTCTTTATTTATTTATTTATTTATCTATTTTATTTTTTGACAGGCAGAGTGGACAGTGAGAGAGAGAGACAGAGAGAAAGGTCTTCCTTTTACCGCTGGTTCACCCTCCAATGGCCGCTGCTGCAGGCGCACTGTGGCCGGCGCACCACACTGATCCGAAGCCAGGAGCCAGGTGCTTCTCCTGGTCTCCCATGCGGGTGCAGGGCCCAAGGACTTGGGCCATCCTCCAGTGCACTCCCGGGTGACAGCAGAGAGCTGGACTGGAAGAGGAGCAACCGGGACAGAATCCGGCGCCCCGACCGGGACTAGAACCCAGTGTGCCGGCGCTGCAGGTGGAGGATTAGCCTATTGAGGCGCGGCACCGTGCCAGCCTTGTTGAACTCTTTACTTAGTGTAGGGTTAATCTTATGTATATAAAGTTAATTGAAAATAGATCTTAGTAACAAATAAGAATGGGAATAGGAGAGGGAGGAGGAAGAAGGGTGGGAGTGCAGGCGGGAGGGAGGGTAGGATGGGAAGAATCACCATGTTCATGAATTTGTATATATGAAATGCATTAAGTTTGTATACCTTAAATAAAAGGTTTCTAAGTAAAAAAAAAAAAATCCTACAGGCCAAAAAAAGAAAACGAAAAAGTACTCTGGTGGCATCTACTCACCAGATAGCAAGGTCATAAGAAAAGTCATTCAAGGATCCTCCCACAATCCTGACTACATGTTTCCTTTTAACAAACTTTATTTCATAATAGTTTTTGAGTTACAGGTATGTAAAGAGTACAGAGTTCTTGCATCTCCCATATTCAGTTTTCCTCTTTATTGACATGTTATTCACATGTCTAGTATACACATTGTATGCTAGTACAATACATTTGTTATAATTAATGGACCAATATTGATACATAATTATTAAGTGAAATCCATACTTCATCTGGATTCCTCAGTTTTTACCTAAGGTCCCTTTTCCACAGTTCCATCCAGGAAGCTACATTATGTTGAACTGTTATGTCTTCCTTTCTGACAGTTCCTCAGACTCCTCGAATTTTTTTTTTTAATAGCATGACGGTTTTAAAGAACACTGGTACACATATTTTGCACAACATCCCTCAGTTGTGATTTGTCTGATGTTTTTCTCATGGTTAAATTGGGCTATAGATTTGGCAGGGAAGGCCACAGAGGTAAGTGCCATTCCCATTATATCATATCAAGGGCACATATTACCAACATGACTTATGATTGCTAATGTTAAACTTGGTCACATGACTGAGATAGTGTTTTTATCCACTGCAACCTTACTTCTTCCTCTTCATACTGAACTGCTTGGAAGAAAGCCACTGTGTACAACCCACACTTAAGGAGTAGGGAGTTATGCTGAATTATGTGGAAATATTCTAAACAAGAGGCTTTTTATGGTACTCTATTTCTTTATTTATTCAATCATGTGTTTCATAAGTAAGCATATTTATTTTATACTTTGGGTTATAAACCAATACTATCTTACTTTTTTTGTTTGTTTATTTTTGTTGATCACGTTATTCCAGCTTTGGCCACTGGGAGCTCTTCAGTTGGGTCTTATGTCCTTGTGACATATCCCCATCACTGTGGGATTTTTGAGGACTTCTTTACTTTCTGGTAGGCACTACAGTATACCCCAGGCTCCATCTTTATATCTCCTGCCCCAGTCCTAGAATCATCCATTTTTCCAAGGAATCTTGGATTTTTTTTTTATTGAAGAATGATATTAGAAATCAGGATCTGAGTGCCTGACATATATGTTTTTAAATACACATTATGGGGCTGGCGCTGTGGTTTAGAAGGTTAAGCCTCTGCCCGCAGTACCAGAATCCTATATGGGCGTCAGTTTGAGTCATGGCTGCTCTGTTTCCAATCCAGCTCCCCACTAATGCACCTGGGAAAGCAGCAGCAGAAGGCCCAAGTGCTTGAGCCACTGCATCCAGGTGGGAGACCTGTAAGAAGTTCCTGGCTCTTGGCTTCAGTCTGGCCCAGAGCCAGCCATTGTGGCCATTTGGGGAGTAAACCAGCAGATGGAAGACCTCTCTCTCTCACTCTTTCTCTCTGTATCTGTACTTTTCAAATAAATAAAAATCTTAAACATATACATATTACTAGCTGTAGACATGAACAACTTACAAAAATGATACATTTTGTGAGCATTAGAACTGGTGAATGGAAAGTAACAGAAAACTTCCATTTCCACTTTTTACCAGTCAATGAACATGTTTGAGTAACTTTTCACTATGGGTATTTATTATAATTCAAAAAGAAAAGCTATGACAGCTTATTTTAATGTGATAGAGTCAATGTGCTTGAGAAGGTGGCAAAGACTAAAATAACTCCTTAATTTTATACTGCTTTGAAGTTTCTATTTTTCAGCGAGTTCTGTTTTAATCTTTCAAAACAGTATGTGTATTTTCAGTGCCTCAATAGATGAAAAGCCTCTTTCTAACAATCAACATGTATGATACCGACATGACAAAGCCATGAGTCTAGAAATCTAGCTTCAATGAGCCATATGCACAGGGAGTAATAGATTTAAGAGACTGTCTCTGATAAGTCAGGTCACGCCCCAAAACATCCTCTCCCTTGTTTTCCCTCTGAGGTCACAGGAAGAAGACACATGATGCAGGCAGGAAGCATTTGGACATCAGTAGCAATCAAATACAGAGATGTCAAGCCCCACTTAGGCCAGGTCTCCTCCTAGAAACCAATGTCATCAGTCTAAATTCTGGGGAACCATGGATGAACCAAGCAAGATAAGCATCTGTTCTATTCAAACTATATCAGTGCTTTTGAAGATTCTCCCCTATATTTCTGAGATCTCAACACACTGTGGTCCGATAATGAAAGAAGGCAGCTGGAGTTCTGGAGGAGGAAAAGTATTCTCCTCCAAACCAGACTGGTTATGTAAGGAAATACTTGGAATCCCATGCATACCTATGATTAAGCTAACAACATTTGCCTTCATTTCCAATCACGCACCTGCATCCTTAAGCCAACTAACACAAGCTGGAAGTTCATTTACGCACATGAATGTATAAACTTAAAGCCTCAAGTTTCTGCCCAAATTTTGTCATGTCATATTGTATTCCCAAATAATATTTTACTTTAATCTAGTCATAGTTGGGAGATTATACAGCAATGTATGTGACCAGAGCAGAAGTTATGAGTCAGAAGCTAGAATGGTGGAAAGGTTCAAGGATAGGAAAAAAATTCAGATAAACATGAGTTTAGGAGTTTTTCTTGTATCCAAGAGTACTGAATGAGAGACAAAGGCCTAATTTATAATCGTGACTTTGCTATTCTCTAGCTCCATTAGCATATACAAGTTATTTCCCACTTTGGAGTCTCCATTTTCATCAACTGTGTATCGAATGGCTGAATTTTGTTGGAAAATGCTACCATGATTCCCTAATCAAATGCACTTATTCCTGGGCATGACAAAGAAGGGGTAGCCTTAAAAACGGATCTAAATCAACAGAGTCAAGGACATGACCATAGTCGAGACAACTGGATGGTATTTTTTACATTCTCTTTGACAGCCGCTGGGAGCTGGCACCTTCTCAGGCGAGATACAACTGTTATGTCTCTGGTGCCGAAGGCTGTATAGGAGTCTCCACCCCTTCATCTCCTGTCTCTTACCCAGATAAGCATACTCACGGAAGAGTTACAAAAGGCCAGGCACATCTGTGTATGACAGGTGGTTACACTGGTAAGTGTGCTGCCCTCCCAAACCATGAGAAAAGCTGGAGGCAAAGCAGTGAGACCCAGGGTACAAAGTTACTGCTGTGGAAGCTTCCTGGTAGAACAGGAGGATTCTAATTCAGGATTCTGAAACAGATTTATCTAACAAGTGAAGCCCACTCTACTTAGCACTCCAGGGCAGAAAACAAGATTATAGATACTGAAACTCAATTCCTGGTTTTTCCCCTTTTAAATCACTTTCTTTTTAGATGCATACAGAAAAATAACCAAACCAATCTTTGGCTCTCAAAATGATCTACAGCTATGAGTTTTTGTCAAAGAATTTCTATGTCAAATGATTTAAAAACCAGAGGAAGCCTAAAAAAAAAATCTAAAAAGTGTAAGCTATGAGAACAGCACTTCCTGCCAGAAGGATTTCCTGTTTCAGGCGACCACAACGACGTGGAGAAACATCCGGCCATGGCCACAGCCTAGTTCCCTGTGTCACTTCTCTGTTCTACTCACCCTTCCTCCCCGACAAAGGTAACATACAGCTTATTTCTCTGCAGGTCTTTTCTGGAGTAGCCCATAATCTGATTGAAAGCATCTTCTAATAGATGATCTCTGCGGATTATTAATCTGTTTGTAAAGAGACAATTTGAAAAAACAGATTATTTCCTAATCCTTATCTTTCTAGAATTTGGCACTTGCCATGTAATTACCATTTACTATAATTAGCTAGACGAGCAGAGGAGTTACTTCATATTACTGCTGTCTGCCATACAGTACAGATTTGTTTTTAACTCTTAACAGCATTAGCAAAAGTTACGTAAGAGAATCATTGGTAAATAGGGCACCCCACCTATGGCCTGTAAAAACAACTCAAGGGTCCTTTCTGAACGGTCTAATCATTCATCCCAGAGGGAAAATTATCATAGAACAACACACACACAACTTCGGGTTAGTAAAGAAGGAACAACCCTATGAGGTAATGTTTTCAGCCTGAATACATTTAGACAAGAATTCAATCACGAAGGGCCCAGAGGGAAGACTGAGAAGGAGGAGGAAAAAACTCCTCATTGTCCTCCAAAGCAGAGGAGCTTACACTGTGCTTCATTGAATATTTAAATTGGGTGATTCTTGAGATTCTCTGAGGGACAGACAAAAATGAACGATGCTTGTGGCAAATTAATCTACTTGTTTGAGGATGACAATGCAAATCATTTCTCCACTGATATCAAGTCAGCCTGAAGGTAAACAGACAAAGCAATGAGAGGAAGGCTGAACACAGGAAACCTGGGTCACCCAGATCTTCCCAAGTGAGGTGCGAGAAAAGGAAAGCTCAGGGAAGTATGGGGTTTGGGACAGGTCCATGTGTTTTGAGGGTGCTGAAAGTGAACTGAATGGCGCAAGCCCTCACGTATGGGGCAGTGAGTCACATGCCGCTGTTGCTGGCCTGGCCCCTGTCCCCTCTCTCAGGCAGCCAGGGGCGTGATCTCTACTGAGGATAGGGCAGAGGCGGTGGGGAGGGGGCAGGCTAGCAGCAATGGAACATTCTAGGCCAAACAACATGATGCTGCTTCCATTTCCCCATCTGAAGGGAGGTGGGTAAAGAATGGCAAAAATAACATGCATGGCCCACACGGTTGGACAAATGAAGTTTGCTTCACAGAACCAAGTAGAGGTAAGCACAATTCCTACACTCCAGGCAGCTCAGGGGTCAGTAACATACAAGACAAGACATGGTGATCACTTCATACCTAATAAATATAGTATAAATCAGGAGAAAAAAACATAAACTAGCTTTTTATTTTTCCTATATTTTTTCATGGAAAATAGCAGTGCTTTCATGGCTTATTTAAAAACCTTAGGTTTAATCATGCTTAATTCCAGAACTATGTTTTAGAGTATCCTGAAATTTACAAAAGCCAAAATAACTATGCAGACCAAAACAAAAGCTAGTCATCCCAAGTCACAATGAATTTCCTAAATCTCCAACTGCATGTCCCACCTTTCCACCTTTGCTAAATCATGTGGTTTGTGTTGTTATCACTTTGAACTTACTTTAATTTCCCTGGGCCTTGTCCATATCCTTTTGTCTCTAACTTTCTGTAAAAGTTCCTCAGTTTGGCTTCAAAATCTCGTTTGTAAGGGGCTGGAGCACGGGCGTTGGCACGCTGAGTACCTACAGCAAACCACAAAAAGAAGACAGTCTGGATTTGCATTTTGTCTTTATGGTCATCACATCTTCTGCCATTTTCCCTTCTCTAAGTTGAAGGATATAACAAACCCTCACCAGGGTTTTAAGAGGTGTCTTCTTTGAGGAGAATAAAACTCCTGTTTAAATAGTACAGTGATGCCAAGTGTTTTCTCAAATGTGTTTCCCTTTTCAGTCCACTGAGTTAAACAGTTATTCATGTCTAGTGGAAACAGTTAGGAATGAAATGAAACTTATTTGCTATTGAAATGATATCATGGAAATTAGAGAGGAAGTTATAATGCAAAAATATGTAGTATATAAGGCAAAAATATTGAATTTCTATCACTCAAATTTCTCACCAAAAAAAAAAATCCACAAAAAGTCCTTTTAGGTATGTACTACCACCAAGAATGATTTTAGGCACGTAATTATATACATGTTACATTGCAGGCTAAAACAATCTTGTTAAAAAGCAAAATTCAGCTATAATTCCAGAAGGCATATGTCTCATTGTTCCCAAAAGAGTAAATAATACTAGTATTTATTGCATTTTTAGTATGTGCCAAGTACTGTGAATATATAATGGTGAACTAAATATATTTATGTGTTAGTCAACGACAAGGATCATTAACAAAATATAAAAGCAATGAAGTTTTGCTCCTCTTCTCATGGAAAAATTTAGTTTTGTGTCACCAGATGATTAAGCAACAAGCTGGGATGCAAAACTAATGATGAATGTGGGAGTCACAGAGCCTTGACAAAACACTGGACATTTCCACCGAATATTTCTCCACTCAAGAAAAGAATCTAAAAGCAAAAAGTGTGAAGTTTCTTTCACTACACACCATGCAAGTTAATTAAAACTTCTTTCAACAAATGAATCAACTAAATGGTTACTACTCATTCCTAATACTCTATTAGGTGGTTCAGCCATGAGGCACCCTAAGTGAGCAAGCTAATGTTGCCAAATTGGATATCCTGGTTGGGGAGGCAGAAAATAAAACATATCAAATAATAAGAAAATAATTAAGTCCTAAACTAATGGTATATGATCATAAAGCAGAGTGGAGAAAACTATAGCCCTGGGGCTATGTTCAGGCCTATAGATCTGTTTTCTTTGTCTTATAATCTTTTCAAAAGATTGATAATCAACTGCCAACATTAAAATGTTCATTTATTTAAGAGGGAGGGAGGGAGAGAAAGAGAGAAAAAATGAGAACGAGAATGAATGAATATTTCCCATCTACTGGTCACTCCCCATATGCCTTCGATGGCCAGAGACAGGAACTGGAATACAATCCAGGTCTCCCACACGGATGGCAGGAACCCAAGTACTTGAGCAATCACCTGCTGCCTCCCAGGGTCTGCACTGACAGGAAGCTGGAGTTAGAAGCCAAAACCACGAATTAAACACTGACACTCTGATGTGAAACACAGGCATCTTGACTACAAAGCTGAATGCACAAGCCCTGCCAACATTTAAAAATTAGGAGAGTTCAAGTGAAAAAAAAAGTCCAGAATTTTCTCTTGAAAACTATTTGGGAAATCTGGCAACAGCTGGCTTGCCTTTCCTGGGGAACATGGTGGAAGCTGCTCCATTAGACAAGCACAAGCTCTCTACGCTGCTAGTCCTCCAACGACACCAGCTGCCTGGTGACCCTCCCCCTGCCAGGTCTCTGCATTTGAGGTCTGCATTATGGGAAAGTAATATTAATTATACAGAAAACGTATAAGGAGGGGTGGGTATTTGGTTCAGTGGTTAAACCTCTACTTGGTATATCTACATCCACATTCCATATCTGGGTACCTGGGTTGAGTCTCAACTCTGTTTCCAATTTCCAGCTTTCTGTTAATGTACACCCTGCAAGGTAGCAAGTGAGATCTCAAGTATCTGGGTCCCTACCACCCTCATGGGAGATCCAGGTGGACTTCTCCAGTCCCAGCTGTTGTAGACATTTGGGGAGTGAACCAGCAGATGGAAGATAGCTCTCTCTTTCCTTCTTTCAAATAAAAATAAAAATAATTTTTAAAAGAGGAAAATACCTTAGGGAGGAGACTTAATGGAAATCAAAATTGCAAATGGAGGAGAATCTATGTTCTGTATGGGGAAGGGCAGGAGGAGCTAGAATAAGCATTGCATGGGTGTTCATGAAATATTGTGGCCCCATTAACCTAGCATGGAAACACAGTGCCAGCAGTAAAAAAGTTGAAGCCAAATTATGAGAAAAATTTTAAAAACCAAGCTGAGGAGTTTGGGCATGATGTACACAGCAAGAAGCTTCTGTAGGTTCCTGTGCAAGAGAATAGCATACAAGTGCTGTTTCAGTTAAGAAATTATTTTCAGAGTGTGTTGAATGGATTTATGGTGGGAAAGAGAGAAAGAGACAGGAGGGTGGAGACTGAATTAGGAGTTGTTGCAGCAACCAAGGCCTGAGGGGATAAGGACTAGACTGGAGTGTGGTGACTCAGAGGAACATTTACAGTGTGAAATGAGCATTGGTAACCGTAGATAAGTAAGCAAGAGGAATGGGAAGCCCTGATGATAATAAAAAGTTTTTAAACAATAAAAACAGCCATAATTTGTTAAGTGTCTGTTGTTATTAGGAAGGATGCACTTTATGTAGGGGACCTTGAGAAATCCTCACAAGTCTAAAGTGTAAATTATTATTACCATGAACACTGTTTTTAGAGCCAGGAAAATGAAGATGCTGTTTCCTGTTTGGGATTTGAGCCAGGTGTATCTGATGCTAAAAGCAGTATGAGCTATGACATTGGTGGATAGTGTCATGTGATGCTTTACCCATCCTGGGTTGGAGAAGAGAGCTGGCGAAGAGAGCTATAAGCACTATAGGCATGTGAAGACACAGATTGGAGTACAGCTGGAATGATCAGGCCACACTTCTGGATTAAATGAGCTAGTGCGTGATTGGCACTTTGTGCAGTCCCTGTAGCATGAAAAGCCACATATAAGCAAGTACTAGCTGCTATAGCTATCTGCATAGAATTGAATACTAAAGATACAGGGAAATGTCTTGAGGTCTTAAGAATGAACTTTTACAAAATTGGCTACTGATTACTAATATGTCTGGAGGTCTATTTGTATAGTTATGAATCTTCTATGCAAAGAGCTAGGAGTTATGCCATCACAAAAACAAATAATTTTGACCTTAAAAGACCTGAGAATCAACAAGACAGTTGTAAGCAGTTGTCCCGAATCTTCACTGCACAAGAGAATCATTCAGGAAGCTTTTACAGATCCCAGCATCCAGGCCACACCCATGGCCCATGACATCAGATGCTGTGGGGGTGGGACCCAGGCAGAAGTGCTTACTCTCCAGATGTTTCCAATGTGCAGCCACAGTTGAGAATCATCCCTCCTTTCCAGGAAGGTCAGGCTCAACAGTGAAACGTGGGCAGCATCCAGGGAATAATACCGGGTGAATGCTTTCTGTGCACTTGAACGGTATTGCGTAGAACATGCAGCAGCCTGTGCTGCGTGAGCAGAGGCTGCTCTCCTGGGTAGATGAGAGGTGGGCTGGCGCAGTGCAGCTGCACTCAGGGTGGCACAACAAAGCTGTTAGTGCCCTCGTCTGAGAAGGTGCAGTGAACCCACACAGCTCAGAAAGTGACTCAACAGCACAGAGAAGACAGAGAAGAAGAAGAAAAAAAAAAAAAAAAAAAAACAAAGGACTGAATGAAAATCTCTCAAGACCCAAAAAAACATTTTTTTAGTGAGAGTCGATCTTTTGGGGCTGGCGTTGTGGCACAGTGGGTAAAGCTGCTGCCTGTGACTCCAGAATCCCACACGGGCACTGGTTTGAGTCCCCACTGCTCTACTTCCGATCCAGCTCCTTGCTAATGGTCTGAGAAAAAGCAGCAGAAGACAGCCCAAGTGCTTGGGCCCCTGGCACCTACGGGAAAGAACCAGATAATCTTCCTGGCTCTAGGCTTCTGGCTTCAGCCTGGCCCAGCCCTGGCTGTTGTAGCTATGTGGGGGAGTGAACCAGCAGATAGAAGACCTCTCTGTCTCTTCCTCTCTCTGTAACTCTTTCAAATAAATAAATAATTTTTTTTTAAAAAAAAGAGTTGATCACTTAAAAAACAGCATATACAAGGGGGATTCAAAAGTTCAATGAAAATTCACATTATCTTTTAATTCCATTTTCCCATAAACTTTTTGAAGCTCCCTTGTATATTATTGCTGCATACCTCAAGATGCTTCAAAGGATGTGGGAAATGCCATGAACATTCCATTCATATCAATTCAGACACAATAAAAATTAGATCTGAGTCTGTTTACACTCAGGGTAAAGGGATGAAATTAGAGACTGGAGACAAAAAATTGTTAAGTCCAAGAAAATCTATTGCTAATAGTTCTATTATGGGCAAATCATTTAAACATTATTCTATCACTTAAAATGCAGTAAATCATGCTATTGGTCTTTGTCAAATGAATACATGCCAGTTACAAATGCCAAATTGCCAGTCTGGAAATTTAAAAAGGTCTTACAAGATTGAGCTGACCGAGTTGTATGAGAACCACAGCTGCAAGTGAAGTCTAGCAGATAGTACTCTTACAGAGATGGCAACTGTTTTATGATCGTTACAGTCTTAAGGAAATCAGATACAAAAGGGCAGGGTTACATCTAGTATGTGATCAAATGCGGACTGATTTCATAGATTGTCAGCATTATGCTAATTACACATATTTGCAGGAGAAAATTCAGCAATGGATATTGAGGGTTTTTTCTTTGTCATTTTACTAGATAGACATAAAGAACTTCCTGATGGTGTTACATTACTTCCATATAATGTTACAGAATTGCATAATCATATGCAAACCAAAGAATTCTAGCAGACAAAATATTTCAGATAACACAAGAAAAATGTTAGCATCAAACCCCTAGGCAACAGGAGCCTTTAAGAGTCCCAGTATGAGCCTAAGGCCCATATTGCTTTCACGACCAGCACTTGCTCTGCACTGGACAAGAGTTGGAGCTTGCCGTAATCCAATATGGCTCTAGGCTTTTTTCCTGGGATGGCTAACAGCCTTCAACTCTCCTGATGCAGTTAGAAAAACAAAAAGTAAACAAACACACAAAAATAAATAAATCTCTATGGCTTTTTTTTCTAAAGAAAGTCTTTGTTAGTGAATAAGAACAAACCATCAAATAATTTCTGGAATACTCCATCTTTTGGGACAAAGCTCAACACAGGAAATTAAGGGGAGAAAAAAAAAAAAAAAAACCTCCTAAATAGCTCTCCCAAAGCACTGAAGTCCTTCCAGTTTTTCTTAATTCTCCAGGAGTAAAAGGCCCTCTGGTCACTTCTTGAGATTGCTAATTCATTTATTGAAAACAAAAACATATGCTCTGATCTTGGCAAAAGTCTTGGCAATGACACAACTTATTAAAAAGGAAAAGCTGGGGCCAGTGCTGTGGCACAGTGGATTAACGCCTTGGCCTGCAGTGCTGGTACCCCACATGGGCACTGGATCAAGTCCTGGCTGATCCACTTCCAATCCAGCTCTCTGCTATGGCCTGGGAAAGCAGTGGAAGATGGCCCAAGTCCTTGGACCTCTGTACCCACTTGGGAGACCGGAAAAAGCTCCTGGCTCCTGGCTCCTGCCTTCGGATCGGCACAGCTCCGGCCATTGCTGCCAAATGGGGAGTGAACTAGCATATGGAAGACCTCTCTCTGCTTTTCCTTCTCTCTCTGTGTAATTGTGACTTTCATGTAAAATAAATAAATCTTTAAAAAAAGGGGGGGGGGGGCTGAAGGTCATGCCAATGACAAGCAGCCTGAAGGCTCTAGGGTTAAGGACAAGGGAGACCAACAACAACAACAAAAAAATCAAGTCTTTTCAGTTGACAGAAACAGTATCTGGGAAAAGAGGAAGAAAGAAGAAAGGATGGAGCAAGGGAGGGGAAGTGGAGAGAAAATGTTGGTGAAAAGAGTAGGAGATGAGGTAAGCAACTGGTAAGATGCTGTTGACTGTAGGAAGAGATAGAGGAAATGAGAATCCTATGGAGTCCCTTTATGAGTCGGGAGAAATAATGCCCTCAGCTCAAGACGACCTTCATCAGTGACCCACAGGGCTCTTCAGGCTCTCTCAGTCTCCCATACTCCTGATGGAAGTGACTTCATGCTGATCCTAGCTGCCAGGTAGTCCAGTCCTAGTCAATGAAAAACAGCCCTGTACTATAATTTGTTGGCACAGTGATCTCCTCCCTAAACCATGAAATATTTTCAGTGCTGTATATGGGAAAGCAAGGAGATTAAGTATTTGTTAAAGGGTTCCATCATATAGTAGGTTAAACAAACTCTCATGTAGTTAAAGTCATAGCTTTGGTTACCTGTAATATCCACATAAGAGATTACATCTCCAACAATGTTAGATAAATTAGGTGTTATTGCATTTAAATTCCTAGAAATGTGGAACTTAAATAAAGTTCTGAGTCCCACATTTGGCATTCCAAACCATATGGTATTTGGAAAGATCTGTTCCTCCTGGCATAGCTGAGGTAGAAATTGCCATTCTAATAGTCCTGGAATAACAAAATTTCACGTTTCAAAATTTTGACAAATTTTAGGTGAGAACTGTAACAGTTGCAAGAAGTAGTAAGTCAAAGTTTCCAAAGCCCCCCTCTCTCCTGTACTTGAAAAGTCATGTAAATGTGCTTGGAATGAGGAAAAAGTGTGGAAAGATTACCAGGTTTCTAGGCATTCTCAACAAAGATCATCAAAATTTATTATTGTCATAATTTTTATATTAGTCCCACACCGCAAAAAAGGGTAGAATCATAGAAGATGACAGATCAGACTACATAAAAAACATGTTTGAAATGTGGCTTTCAAAAAACCTTCTGGAATACTGGTAGAAGAAGTTATTTTATTCATAGAAACAGAAGATTCCTCCAGAAGGGAAATGAGGCTAGTAAGGCCTGCCCTTTTGCCATGTGGAATTCGTTAAGAGTTACGTCCATTGATATCAGGCAGTACATCCCAATTCCAAGATCAAACATAGCCCACGAAACAGACTAGGCCAAAAATATGGAGAGAATTCTTCCTGAAAATTAAAACCACCACGAACACTGCTAGCAATTTAGATATATTTGGATTACACATGTCTTTGGAAAATGTTTAACTCTAAAAAGTTTCCAGAAGGCATTTTATGACCACTGTGAATTACTCATGGGCATTTGTGATGCTAAATGAAGACATGAACTTAGTCACCATTTAGAATGTGCACACAGTCTTGAAGAATGCTCAGCGAGGCATCAGGAACGTGTCTTTGGAGGGCTTGGGAAAGAAAGAATCTGCTGATTCTTTCCAGTGGAGGATGGGCCACAGAAAAATCTTGGCATGTGCAAGAATCCACACTACTTCCTTTCCCTCCCCATACAACACCGGATAAAGGAGAGTTCATCTTAAACCTCACACCGGTTCTTACCAAGATAGTGTTAAATATCAGATTAGCCAGCTCTTAGATCAGGAAGAAAAGGAGCACATACTTTGTTATGAAATGGTTCCAAGCATGAACAAACTCTACTTCTCCGAATGAAATTTCCAGAGAGAAAGGAAAAAGGGATCAAATTAGTGTTTATTATATAGTTACGCTTAAGCCACCATGCAAGTTATTCTCCCAAAAATAACCACAGGAGGAGAGGTGATTATTACCAGGCCCATCTTACAGGAAAAGGAATTCAAGTTCAGGAAAAGTAAATGGACTAAAGTCACACCATTACCAAATGACTAAGGCCTGTTGTGAATGCCCGTCAGTTTCCCCCTACTCTTCTAAGCTTGCATGTATTACCAAAGATGTGTTTCCTTCATCCTGTCTCATCAAAACAGGTGCCTCTTTGTTCCCAAGTTGATCTGTGTGCTTCTGCCTACAGTGTTCTGCCTTCCCATGGGCCTGGGCTGCATTGATGGCTGCTGCTTTGCCTCATTCAACAAACCACCTTCCTTCCATCACATCCTGTGACCTCTGTACACACAGGCTCAACCTCCTATCCTAAAATCCCTTCTTTTACACTTCTTCTAATGTCTGCCCTATTTCGCTTTTGGTCTATCTCCATTCTTTGTGAAAAGATATTCTACACTCCTGTATTTTACATTGGGTATCACGATCCAGTTCACATCACAATCCCATTTATAGCCTATTACATCACAGCACTGACCATTTTCAACTTCATGATATTCACATCCAGTACCCTCTTTTCAGACCTCACTCTTCCTGAACACTTTGAGCACTTGATTCTCTTAACCAGTTCTCCTGGGAAACTGGCTCCTTTGAACAGGCCTTCCTAACTGTATTCCAAAATCTGTTGGTTCTCTTTCTTTCACTTGCTTCTCCACCTCGACTTATCCCTTAGATATTGGGGTGGTTCTTGTCACCATCCTCCTTGGTTCTTTTAATCTACACTCTGGGCTTCAGCTGACATTAAGACACTGAGTTCCCAGCTAGCAGTCTCCCTTGGCCCCATGACTGTCTTTTAGGGTTGTCTTTCAGAATTTCTCTGATGGCCCCCAAATTCCTCACAAAACATGTCCGAACCAGGCTCATGTGGCCTTTCCTCTCCAGCCTTACCTTTTTCCTTTCCTAGCGGTTGATGCTAACATCTGCCTGGTAGTCAGGGAGTAAGGACCCTCAAATCTGTCTGGCTCTTCCCTGTCTGGACTCAGCATCCTATATATCCCTTGAATTTATTCCCTTATCTCCATCTCCACTACCATGCAGCCTCTTATCATGTCTTCCAGGATAATGCAGCAGACCCAAAACTTTTTTTCTCGGACTCTAGTCTATCTTGTCATCTAATCCATGTCCCTATTTCCACCAATCTGATCTGCAGAAAACAGGATATCACTGGTGTTCCTTATTATAAATTCCCAGTGGCTTCATACAGACTACAGAGTAAGACTCCAATGACCAAACTGGCCATAGCCTACCTTTCGATCTGAGCTTTGAGAACTTTCCTTCACTTGTATGTATTAATTTACCCTGAACTATGAGTCTTTGTGTTTTCATGCTTCTGTGGCACAGCTTATACTACCACTTTGACTAGAATGTCCTTCGCTCTCTGGTCTGCCTGGTAATCCATTCATCACCCTTCCAGGCCCCATTTTACCCTGTTATTTCCATCTTTCCCCAAACACCCCAGCCTCATCCCTGGAGGGACAAGTGTTCCCACATTTATGTCCCCATACATCTCTTCATTACAAGACTAACTACAGAACTTTACAGAGCCATTATTGGCTCACTGCTCCATAATTAATCCTTCAAAGGCAAAAACTGTCTTAGTCATCGTTGTAGTATCAGGGTCTAATTTAGTGCTCAGAACATTGTTAGATGCTCAATTAATCTGTGTTAAATGAACAAATTAATAGACCTTTTTTCTGTTCACAGTATTCAATTAGGCTGTCACTTCATTACCATAGCAGTATGTGAAAGCACATGTTATAAATGAAGAAACATACAGCAGTTTTAGTTACACACACGGAGTTTAGATTTCTACTGAGATAGCTTTAAATTCTAACAGCTGTTCCAGTGTAGATAATATATTGCCTATGGTAAGGATAAATATAGCTGATATTCTGTTAACATCCTATTTACCCTCAAAAAACACTTATTTGCTAAGCTGAATTTTCTACTGTTCATTGACATCCACTCATCTGCCCCCTCATACCTTCACTTATAACTATCTCTTTCAAAAAGAGTTGTAACTTAACAAATTTGAGTGTATCTATCAATATGTTCTTTCTGTCCATCTATCACTATTCTTCCCATTTAAAGTAGTTAATAAACTTGGCAGGGGAATATATCCAAGGTTGTTAAACTGAATAATGTAAATTCTATATTATCTCTTGAGAGTTACATTACACATTATTTCTATTGTCTATCAAATGGTTTCCTAACTACCATTTTTTAAAATGCAGCAAACTAACACAGTATTTGGTTCCCTAATATTTTCCAGAATATATTAGGAATTAAATAATACAATAAAAAGTAAACTCTAAACCTGAGTATTCCATACCACTAACATTTATCTTTCTATTCACTATTTTTCTTCTGAAATCTCAAGGGAAACAAGCCACTTTTATGAGACAGCAAAGACCATGCAACAATGCACCTGTGGTAACATTAAAGATGCATCCAAAGTGTTCCCTTCCTGTGCTTTATGAAGGAGAGAGGTCTGACTTTAGGGTTCACTCCTGAGAATTCACTGTGAGCAGCAGGTAGACTTACCTGGTGAGTTCTGGGGAGATGACACCGGGGAGCCGCGGGGAGACTGACAGTAGCTGGGGTGGAGTAAGGCGTGTGGAGGCACATACGACATTATCTCTTCTTCAAATAAACTGTGGGAAGACAACAAACAAAATGTCTTAGCCAAAGAGGCACCTGCTTCCTTTCTCCCATAGGTAATCCTTGGCACAGACAGCTGGCTGTTATAACTTTTGTAAAACCTACAGTTATTTTCCTTTTTCACTACTAACTTTGGACACTATGATCTCTATTTTACCATTTTAATATATGGGTTTCAGTGTATATGTTTGTTTGAGAACAGTACCTGAGGTTTTAGATTTGGAAATAAGGTTCAAACACAATAGAAAATGTTGATTGAGAACCCATGATACATATACAAAGTATCTCCATTCCAAGGACTATTTGTCGAGGTCTTAGCCTTCAAAGAACTCTGGATTTAATTGGAGAATGAAGAGTAAAGTAAAATAAAACATCTCCCAAATAATTACAACTGCTAAATAATTAGATCCCTTGTTTACTCTGGCATTCTATTTTTTTTTTAGATGTGAAGATTTTGATTTTAGATTATTCAATTGATCTTTTCTCTTGCATATCAATATTTTGGTCTCTAATACACTCCTAAAAGATAATAGAGACCTGAGATCTTGGAATCCTAAATGTTTCATTAAATATCATAGTAAAGAAAATCACTGCTGATAGGACTAAGCTAAAACAAATAATCTTGCCCAAAGAGCAGAAATATATTTATTTTTCCTCAAATTTATTCAAACCTAAAAACTTGTTACATTTTCAGAAACCATTCACTAGAAATCACTACAGTTTAATCCTGCCAAGATTTAAGAAAAGACGATTCTCAACCAAGCTAATGGCTGAGCACAGTTTTGGTTGTTTTAACAGAGGGAGGGTGTGCTACTGGCATCTGGTGGGTAAAAGTCAGGAGCTGCTGGACATCCTATAATACAAGGGATAATTCCCTGAAAAAAAAAAAAAAAAGGAAAAGAAGAAGAAGCAGGGAGGAAGAACAGAACTCATCTATCCCCAAGTATCATTACTACTAGAGTTGAGAAACCTTCAGATACAGCAGTGCAATAACAACCTGGTAATTCTTCCTCTGGTTCTTCATCCACATGTACACCCCTGCAAGACCACTGCAGCAAAAACATTCTACATGATTTGAAGCTACCATTGTACCTTTAGACTATAAGTCAAAGTCACTTAAACAGCAGTGGTAAATAATCTTACCTCTAATACAAAATTAAGCCCTGAAATATTTAGCACTCTTTTTCAATAAATCAATAACTATCAGAATAACAAATTTAAAATTAGTTGCTAAGCGAAAGTCTCATGGAATAGTTGATACCCCAAAGATATAGTAACCTATAGCTTAATTTGTTAACAAGTAGAAAGCAGCACTCCTCAGACATCTACACTTCTGTTCATAACATTTATTCTTTAATATATATAAATATAACCAATAATCAGAAATCATGTATATCAAAAGATAAATTTCTTTAAATAAAAAGTTTAATACATAAAAGAGAGACTATAAGACACTTGATGTACATCACCTAGGATTAATAAATATTAATTACCATTTTTTCATAAATAAATAGATACATAAATAGATCTGCATATATCTGACTCCATATATCTATGTAAGTGTGGATGTCATCCATATGTATATATGAAGTCCCTTTTATTCTCCTCTCTCATGATTTAACAGGAATACTTCCTTCCATAAATTTATATTTTATAACATATGTGTACAGATAAATAATATATAGTGTTTATAGGTTGTTAAAAATCACATAAATGTTATGTAAGCATACTCATATGCTTGAGATTGTTTCTATTCAATAATACAGTTCTGATGTCAAAGCAGATACATAAGGAAATAATTTATTCCTTTCACCTGCTTTATAGTAGACCATTCTATGAACATATACTTTAGTTATCCATACCTCTTTTGAGAAATATTTACTTGGTACAATGAACATATTTTAGGTCAACTTTTGTACATGTAAAAATAATTTCCTTGTATAAATAAAGTATATATATATAAAAGTAGATCTGCCTAGTCACTATTATTTAAATGCCGTTTCAACTATACGTGGTAGCGTCAATTTGTACTCCAAAGATGTAGAAAATATAATCCCACAAAGTACAAACCATATTATGGCTCCTCTATCTCATTTGGTATTATCAGACTTTTTGATTTTTACCAAATAGTGTGAAACAATGTCTCATTATTTTAAATTGTTTTTTCTTATTTTTAGCATGTTTCCTTGAATTTAATGGCTAGTCATTATTCAAGGTTTATGAAATGCCCTTGAAATCCTTTATCTACTTTTCCTTTTAGGCTATCTTAATTTGAAGGCATTCTTTATGTATTCATGACATTTTTACTTTATGTATTGTGAATATACCCTTCCAGTTTATTACTTTTCTTTATGCTTTTATTTGTAGTATCTTCCACTATAATAATTTTAAATAGTCATTTCCTATATAACATAGAAAATTTTTCACTTAAATTAGTGACAATCAAGTCCATTTAAACCAGAAGTAATTTCTTTTTACAGAAATAGACAAAATATAGAAAAGACAAAAAGTCTTTTGCTACATATATAACAAGTACCCTGTTTGAGTTTATATTCACCAATTCAAATTACTCTAACACAAAGGAGAATAAAATATAAAGAACTGATGATATGATTAAAATCCAACATTTTCAATAATCCTTAAATATTTTATTAAGCTTTCATATGTAATACATTGGTTTTTGTGTACTATTATTAAAATAATAAACACATTTGATCAGAGGAAGTAAAAGTCTAGAAATGCTAATGATTACAGAACTATTATCCACACATTAAGTTTTTATACTTCTCCAAAGTCTCCTTAGCTTCCAAGTACATAGTTATTTTACCAAACAAGGGGAAATGCAGTCTTATTCTTTATATATGAATGAGTTTTCAAATACACAACCACATAACACATCTGCAACAGGTCCTGTTCATAGTCTAGTGAAGTTTCTACAGAGAGTGATTACATTCTTTTGAATTACACTTCAATTACATGGTAAAGGATAATAACTTTCTGGTAAAAATCAAGGGGGTAGTCAGAAATATGGGAATAGATACGGTAACTATCAAGTGGAGAGTTAGAAATGGTTAGGGTCAAGCTCATCATGAAAAACAGAAATCAGGTTGTTAGCACTTAGGGATAAATAAAACATTATTTGAATAGTTCAGCATACCATTCCTTTCAACTCTATGGAGGTTATGGAGTAGGTATCTCAATTACTGGGTACAGCAAAGCATTACTTTTATTTGGCTTGCTTACATTTTAGGGGTAATACTAAAACTAAGAAAGACTTTTGAAAGCTAAAGTTTTCCCTCTACACTACTCTAAAATTTAAAACCAAAGCTAGTCTAACATCAAGGGAAAAAATAAAATTTTTCAGTTTTATGAAGGACTATCAAGATGGCATGAGTACCAGTGATCAAATTTCAACTTTCTGATCTGATTTCCCAAACCCAAACTCTAAAAACAAAGAAATGTCTTGCATCAAAAATAGGAACAAAGCACATTTTGAGGAAAAATATTTGAAAGAAAATATAGAATGATTTCCCTTCTACACTGAAGGGTAAACTATGTGTACTATATTTAGATACCTTCTGTTCCATTCTCTGAGTGTGTCAATTCATTCATTAGTCTGTACAACTTTTCTTTCACCAACACTTCCTTTACCAGCAAAGTAAAAATAGAATTAAACAGATTTCAAGAATAACAAACACAATCTGAAACAAACTATCACTAAGTCAGCATCCTAAATCTTCAACATGAATATGTCTTTAAGAATAAAGGAAAGACATTTTTAGGTTACCTATTGCCATTAACACTCCATAATACCCAATGACAGGAGACTTTATATTGTAAGACTGTTGTCCCATACCTGAGCAACATGACAAGGTCTGCATCACTTGAGAGACGCACCAACCCTGGGGTCCCTTCAGTTCGGATAAACTGGATCTTCTCCCTATTCAAGCAAAGAAATAGCTCAAAATATATGTGGTAGGCTTTTGGGACATAACTCTGTGGTAAAACTGATTTTATAATGGTAATTTTTTTGTTATTTATTAATTGGCACTTATTGTGTAATACCCTAGGAACATACGTCCAAGAGACTTGGTCCCTGCCTTGAAGAA
The DNA here is from genome assembly GCF_051225735.1 of Oryctolagus cuniculus. Classification (NCBI taxonomy): domain Eukaryota; kingdom Metazoa; phylum Chordata; class Mammalia; order Lagomorpha; family Leporidae; genus Oryctolagus; species Oryctolagus cuniculus. Next base: position 44,060,580 of record NC_142869.1, on the reverse strand, counting down.
TGACCTTGTGTGTTTCAAGATCTCCCAATTATAACACTGGGGAAAATAGATAATTTTAGTACTGTGATTATTTTGTTCCCTGAGTACTACAAGAAGTAGTAATACCATTCAACCATAAAACCAGTCCCTGCTTTGAGTTAAAGCTGGTTGTGGGTCTGAATTAAGCTGTGGTCATAGGATGATCCATCCTCTTCCAAAAAATAGTCAGGTTCACCCCTCACTGTTCCAAAAAGGGGTTGCATGGGTATATTTATCTGTTTTCCTAATGGTGTATCTTTAAGTCATATGTGATGAGTGCATTACTACTTTGAAGCAAATATTATCTATGCATTATAACAAGTATATTCAATATAAGTGTATATAGCTTTTAAAATAAGCGAAAAACTCAAATACTTTTGGCTACTACAGTTGCTGAAGTAGATTGTGTGTAGACCTGTGGAAATGTATAAGTATATACATGTGCATATATATAAACACAATGTTACTTCTACTATTATGACACTCATTTTTCTTTTTGTTTTATGAGTCACTGTCATCTTACTATTTTCAATGAATTATATAAATATCATTTCCATAAAAATTCCCCAGCTGTTTCCTCTTATTTACATCATGCTATGTCAAAGCAGGGCTATCAATTTTTATAAGACGAGGAAAAATCTACAGTACTGAAACCATTTCATTTGATTGAAACAGAAAGGCCAAAGCAAATATGCAAGTTTATTCTGAGTGCTAAGGAGACAATAATCAAATTACTGAACTCTGAAGTAAATACCAACCTCTAATGTAAATATGTATTCAGATTTAGTTCTTATCTATAGAGCATTTTACTTTTCCATTTGCTGTTTTTCATCGATTCCCACTGCATTTTATATTTCTAAAATCTGAATTTTCTTAAGGTTACTTACTGGTCTGAAAGCAAGGAGGTAGAAGGCAAAGTTTAATTGTTCAGATGAAAACTTCCCTAATGTATAGAAAACTCAATTAATTTGCCCTTAACTATACATTATACAATGCATGATAAACATTTTAGTCTTTATTTTCTCCTAGCTAGTATCAGTTTGCATAATATTTTTGCATATTTCAGCTTGAAGGCTTGAACCAGGCCAAATATTTTCTTCCAAGTGTTAGAATCCTATGCCTGAGGCACATGATGGAAAACAAGGCCCATTATCTGGAGAATTTTTTTTTGATAAGAGATTGAAATGTTGAAATTAAGACACAAAATTATCTTGGAGAGAAATGAACTGAACCAAAAAGTACTCTTACAAGGGTCAATAAAAATATGCTTTGAGCTTGAAGAATCAAAAGCTATCTCCAACAAATAGGCAGTTTATTTTCTCAGTCTACATCTCGATGAATCCCGGCAAGTAGAACAAAACCCACAGACAGGCTGAGCACCCTCCCATCTCCCTTTACTAGAGCTAAACACAATGGGTTGAACGATGGTAACGATATTATGCTCTGGACAGTGGCTTTTAGGCTTCCTGTGAATAAGAAAACCATCATAGCTCCCTGAGTCACAAGGATGACAGAGTGAGGAAAGGAAAGCGAGAAGGCGCCAGAGGAAGTATGCCAACTGGGAAACTTTTCATCACTTTTCAGATACTAGCAACTAGGCAGTGAAAGCAACTGATCTTATTTTTCATGCAAGAACATACCAGAAGGCAGGCGGAGACTAGTTTTCTACCAGGCCAGTTAATATATCACAATGACAAGCTATGGGTCATATGCTTCCAGAAACCACACTGGAACATGTTATCTGATGTACCTCACGCTACAGGTACTTTCTTATACCACTGTTCGCTCATTCATCAGCACACATTTTCTGAGTCCTCACTTAAGTGCTGGACGTGGGACCACACACTGGGAATCCATCAGAGAGTAAAACAAAATCCCTAGTCAAGAAGCATGTGGTGCAGTGGACGAGAATGGCAACTGGCAATTCTAGTACTATGTGAAAATATTAACCTGTCTGTTCATTTAACTGAACTCTATTTACCCTTTATACCCGCTCCTCTGGTCATTTAAATGTGTCATATAGAAACAAAGAAGGCATTCCTTTATCAACTGTCACAGAGCAGATCAAGGCTGAGGAAGAGAGAAAAGTCACTAGACATCTGAAGTGTCACCAATCTTTTCTGAGAAAATAAAAAAAGGAACCCCTTGTTGTTATTAGGTGTTTACCCAATATTTTGTAGACCAGTGTTTCTCAACCTGGTGTCCTTGTCTAACAGTAATCTGCAGACATAATCTCAAATTCTGCAAGAAGCTTTTGTGTTTTCATGTTGATGTTCAAAAAGACTAAAATGAGATAAGTGTATTTAGTTTTTACTTACTTTGTATATTTTTTCATTCTATAGTTCACAAAAGCTGTTAGCATAAGTGCATTCCTTTTGAAATACAAGTTTCCTGATGGCAGAAATCCTTACTCCTTTATCTTTGTGCTCCTCAACTACCAAGTAGTGCATGGTACTGTGCACACAATAAGTGCTTCCTAAAACGCAAGTCAGGCACCTGACCAACTAATGCCAAAATAACAGGTTTGGCTCCTAAAAATTTCCCTTAGTGGTATTTGGAATAAACAGCCTTGCTACCATTTTTTGCTGAAGCCAAAAAAAAAAAAAAAAAAATCCAGAAGCTGGTGTCAGATTATATACTAAAACAGAATCTACTATTAAGGGAAACCCAGAGAAGGCACAGAAGCATTCCCTTGGTGAGAAAACTCCCAACTGATAAAACAAGATGCTAATCTGCATAGTGATGACCTCAGGAAAGTCTCCCAGGACTCTCACAAATCTAGGCCTCTGTAGCCACTTCCCCCATCACCTCCACCTCCCTCTGGAAGATCAGCTCTGGCAGAAGATCATTTGAGGACAATAAACAAAGTCTCAAGGTTGGAATTCCCACAGAAACCGACCAACATTTTGGCGCAGTTAAAGAGGAGCACGGGTTCAGGAACAATCAGAAGCAGTTTTGCTCTAAACCGCAAAACACTGGATTGCAGACCAGGGTTTCTGCAGACACAGTTCAGTGACACATTCACAAATACTTAGGTTTCTAAAAACGCCTGAGGGAAGTTTTAGAGAAGTACTCCTGACTTCCCTAACAGTAAAATGTCAAGAAAAGAAAATTAGCATTGACCATTCATACTGATTATTACAGTCAGAAGACACTGGCTGACTTGATGGACAGAACCAAAAAGTAGAAAGTTTTTTCTTTCATTTCCCACTATATAGCTTACATTTGAAAATTCAAGTCCATTGCGATCATGTGATTCTTATAGATACCTAGAAGTGAAATGAACTACCCACATGACTAGGGGCAAAATTTGTCATAAATGGATGTAAAGTATCCCCTTGCTAGGAACTTAGAGAATTACTTAATTCTCTTAGGTTGTTTCCTCATCTTAAAATCAGCATAATTACAGAAGGTAAAGAAAATACCTAGCCTGGAGCCTGTATAGTAAGCACACAAAAATTTTAAACTACTGAGAATATTATTAGAAATGCCTCCTAATTCTGTATTCATTCTTCAACAATCAGCATAACTACTGAAAAGAAAGCCAAACTAGATTTCTGGTGACCCAAATCCTTTTGCTGTTTTCTGTTGTTAGCAAATTGTTCTAATCATGTTGTTCATCTTAGCTTATTTCATGAATATTTACTGAGTATTTCTATGATCTATAATAACCTTTCTATAAAATGGAAGCAATGTTGTATCAAAGAGATAATACATATGAACGGTCTACATGTCTCATAATTCAGTGGATAATGGGAAACATTATTCCCAAATGAAATAAAGTTCTACATTCATAAATAGCCCTCCCTTATCTACATTTTTTGCTTCCATGATTTCAATTCCCCATGGTCAACCATAGTCTGAAATTATTAAGTGGAAATTTCTAGAAATAAATAATTCATGTTTTAAGTAACTTTTACTATCATATATCGTTATAATTGTTCTATTTTACTATTAATCATTGTTGTTAATCTCTTACAGACCTAATTTGTAAATTAAACTTTACCATGGGTGAATATACACATAGGAAATACATAGCATATATAGGGTTTGGTGCTACATATGATTTCGGGCATCCACCGGGGATTTTGGAACATATCCTCTGTGGAGGAGGAAGCACTACTGGGAAACAAAACCATTTCGTATTCCATAAGAGGAATTCACACAAAAGCATCTACCATTCTCACAGTTGGAACCCAAAGTCCATTATTCTAAAGAATTAAGACCTAGGAATATACTGGAATGCTAACCTACAGAGTGATGGTCACATTTTCTTATGAATTATGATAATTTTTTCTGAATTTGGTAACAAGAATTTCAATTTTAAACATACTCAGGACTTTAAAATATATTATGTTATTATTTTATTCTTAAAAATACATACACAAAAACACAAAATATACATACCAAAAAACCCACAAAAATTAGTTACTATGAAACACTTGGAATGGGAAAACCAGCTGCATAGCTCATAAAAGGATTATTGGGATAAGGTAGTATTTTCCAAACAGTAACATAAACATCAAGGCAAAGGAAAAAATAACTTGAAGTACCAATCTCTGGAAAATAATACTAAAAAAAAAAAAAACTTGGTAGTTGCTTATATTTTGGCAATCAATAAAAAAATTCCACCTACAACAAAAACATGAAACATTTTGTCAAAAAGCATTCAGTTACTACATAAAGAAAATAAGAAATATTTATTTCAAGAAGTAAAAAGATTGAAGACATGAAAATATAGTTGTAGAAGAAAAAAGGACAATTGTAAATATTTAATTGTACTCAAATTAATTCAAAAATAAAACATAATATTAATCAAATCCTAATGTAATTGAACATTATTCAAAATCATCTCAATACCCAAGATAATGCTATGTTTTAGAGAAATTTAGCTATCAAAATAAATAACTGCTATGATTTTTTGGGATATAAAATACATAGTAGAATATACAAAGATACATCAACTGCTACATTAAAAAGATGAATTCTGTGTCTTTATGTAGGTCACTCTGAGTAACAGAAATATAGCTGCTTGCCCACTGGAATAGTTTAAAGTGTTATTATTAATTCTCAGTTATACATATGGTCTCTGAAATTGATTCACTTAATAAATGCTTATCAAACATCCATTACATGCAACAATGTGAGAAGTCCTATTAGGATTAAAAAGATGAGCAAAACGCAGAAACTAACTTCATATAGCTTATACTACATTTGGGATACAAGTATATGACAATAAATATGGTAGGAAAGCACAGATATTTTTAAATATTTTAAGTGTATGCTATTTCCACTGTAATTTATAAAAGTAAGACACATATCATATCCAGTTCTCCAGTACACTGGCATTATGATGGATTTACAAACAATGTTTTCTGTGTAATGTATCTCTTCCTCCAAAGAATCTGAGGGTAATAACTTATTCAATGTGAAATGTTAATAGTAGCCACTTGTATGCAGGACAATGTGCAGTAAACAAGGTAATTTTAATTTAAGCAACACTGATGCTATGTCAGTTTTTCTGAAGAGAGTTTTCATTACTATCTAAGTCTGCTGCTAGAGGAAAAAAAAGAGAAAAATACTAACAGAGGGAATTCTTATTTTGTTTTCTTTGTAAGAAATACTTCTGTTTCACTAATAATTGATGATTCACTATAATACTAATAATAAATACATGTAAAAACTGATTTCATTAAGAGCATTTTATCCTATGTTAAGCGATACTCAGTGTTCCTTATGATTTTAGAAATGGACTAATTATGCTTGTGGGTTTGGGGAAATCATAGAGGCTGGATTCAGTATTATTTTGCTTTGGTCCACAGAGACTCCATATCTGACCAACTACCAACAAAAGGCAACATTTTACCACATTGTTTTCTTGATAACTGAAACAAAAATAAATGGCAAAATAAAAAGCAAAGATTAACAACTAAAAAGATACAACTAAAACATGTTTATTCCTCATGTGAGAAAAGACTTGAAAACCCTGTTTTATCAGCAAGCAAACATTTTGAAGAAATATCTAGTGGATAAAAATATTTACAATTTGGGAACCTCTCAGTTATATCAGGGAACCATATTTACAGGAAAACAATTTAACAAGTACTTGTTTGTGCTATTCTGAAAAGTATGTAAACTAATTTTGGCTATTAGAATTCTTGTTTGGTGACTTCTTATGTTAAGTAATTGACTAATCAGTATTTTTAAAACTAATAGTTCTGTAGTTATGGCAGTCTATCCATGAATATACCAAAAGTACGTATACATCTAGAAATTAACATGTCTGTTTAAATAAAATATGAATGGCAATTGTTCCTTTTGCAGAAGTCACAGAACAGGGAACAATACCCCAAATCTCTCATTAGAACTTCTAAGTCACAGCAGGGTGACTACAGTTAACAGTAATTTAATGGATACTTAAATAATAGCAAGAGGAGAGGATTTTAAATATTCTCAGCACAAAGAAAGGATGGAGGAGATGGCTGTGCTAATTAACTTGATTTGATCATCACACATTTTACATATATTTATCAAATAATCATGCTGTACCCCATAAATACATACAATTATTAAAATTTTAATTTAAAATAAAACTAACTGCTTGTGATGTCTTCTGTCTAGGCATGAACTAATCAAGTCTGGTTTTACCATACATGTAAAAGACTTTAGAGTAAAGTTCCCCATCGAAAACTGTATAGGGACCAGTGCTATGGCATAGCTGATAAAACCGCTGCCTGTGGTGCTGGTATCCCATGTGGGCACCGGTTCGGTTCCCAGCTGCTCCACTTCCAATCCAGCTTTCTGCTAAGGCCTGGGAAAACAGTAAAAGATGGCCCAGGTTCTTGGGCCCCTGCACCCGCATGGGAGACCCAGAAGCTCCTGGCTCCTGGCTCCTGGCTTTGGATCAGCTCAGCTCTGGCCATTGTGGCCATCTGACGAGTGAACCAGCAGATAGAAAATCTCTCTCTCTCTCTCTCTCTCTCTCTCTCTCTCTCTCTATCTCTATCTCTCTCTGTCTATGCCTCTATCCCTCTCTAATTCTGCCTTTCAAATAAATAAATAAATCTTAAAAAAAAAGAAAACTGTGTAAAAACAGCTTTAGAAAAATATTCCACCCAGATGATAATCATGGAATGAAAGAGATCCTAGCTGCAGTTCAATTAGATTCACAGGACCACATGTTTCCACTTACAGGTATGGTCGGTCTCAGGAATAGGGATTTTGAGAATTAGAGTAAGTTTAGGGGCAAATTACTTTAAACTGTGTCTCATGGTACAAGGAATAAGTGAGGACTACTAATATAATTATATATATACATATATATAAAATTCACGGTATGCCTTCTATGCTTACACAATAGCAAGTGCTTGATATATATATACATATAATATATACACATTATATATATATATGTCCTTTTAATCTTCAAAGAAATCCCACAACTTAGAAATTTCTATCTTCACTTTACAAACGACAGTTACAACTTGGAAGGTCGTTAAATGCCACATTCAGTCACCTAGTGAATAATTTCAGGGTGAGAATCCAAGCCCAGGTCTGTCAAGGCCCACATTTGAGCTCTTAGGATCAAAACCTACTATCTGACCATTACTGCTGGTCTCCCAGGGAGTTATACCCGGGAACCAGATCATTCCACTGGCTTTGACTATGTAGTGTGAATTCATTATTTTAAGCAAGTATCCTTAACAATTCTATTATTATCCTGATGTAAAACCATAGAAAAATCTCAATCTAGGTTTCCCATTATTGAAATTTGGTACAAAAAAAGATCAAAAGATTGCCATGTTGGTCCAGACATCTGAGTGAGCAGAAACAAATCAGAGGACTGAGAGAGAGAGAGAGCAAATCTTAACAGGAAAATGCATAAGGACTCACAGATGTAAATTCATGCTATTTATACTAAGCAGTTAGATGTTAACTGAGATTAATTATTTCTACCCCAATATTAAATATAGAAAAAAATTGCTATAAAGCTAGATGAGAAATAGGTTAGAAATTTTGAAATCTGGGGTTTGTTTTATGTAGGATAGTTTTTGCAAACTTTTAACTCTTTTTAAATTTTTTTAAAAGATTCATTTGTTTATTTGAAAGAAGAGTTAGAGAAAGAGAGATCTTCCATCTACTGGTTCATTCACCAAATGGCTGCAACAGGTAGGGCTGTGCCAGGCCGAAGCCAGGAGCCTCCAACTCTGTCTGGGTCTCCCATGTGGGTGGCAAGGGCCCACGTACTTAGACCATCTTCTGCTGCTTTCCCAGATGCATTAGCAGGGAGCTGGGTTGGAAGAAGAATAGTCAGGACCGGAACTGGTATTTATATGGGATGCCAGTGTTATAGGCAGCAGCTTAATCCACTGCACCACATTTATGGCCCCAGAAATTTTTATTTTTATTTAAATTTTTATTCCATAAAAGTCTGTATTGTTTAATAATTCCAAAATGGGTAAATATTATTTTTAAACAAGAAAAGATGGAGCAAAATTAAACTACAATAAAACTTCAGGACTCTTAAAATACCATAATGGTGAATCCTAAGACACATCCATTTGCCTTTTATAGCTCAGAATTTCTTGACTTTCAAGTTACTGAATTTACTAAAAACATAAAATGTGGGATGGTCTTATTTACACAGATGAAAAAAGATCTCATTCTCATGGCAAGGGAATCCGTGTAGAAAGCATTCAAAGGGGAGTTAGCTTGGTGCCCAGAATAATTATCATCAATGCCTGGGGAGAGTGGGAGGGGTCGAGAGTAGACGGCTGGACAATGAGAGAGGAATCTCAGATTTCAACTCAGGTTATGACATCAGATGCTTTTTCATAACACAATATTGTATAAACACCAAAACCAAACATTTTATTGCATGCACATGTATTATATCATTTTGAGGTTGTTTTTAATTATTATTAAAGGTTGCTTTTAACAAGTTTTTCTGCATTTAGATACACTATTTACTACATTCTGTTTCAGTTTTTATTTTCTATGTCACAGTATATAAACATTTTAGTATGAGTAATCACACTCCCAATGAGAACCAAAGATAGTATATAATAATATATAATAATCCAATGGAATACTACTCATTAGAGGTAGTACCAAATTCTGATTTATTTATTTACTTATTTATTTGAAAGTTATTTTCAATGACACAGAGAGAGTTAACGACAGAAAGACCCTTTATCTGGTTTACTCCCCAAATGCCCACAACAGCCAGGTCTGGGCCACGCCAAGGTCAGGAGACAGGAACTCCATCAGGTCTTCCCCATGGGGGCAGGGACTCAAGCACTTGGGCCGTTTTCCACTGCCTTCCTAGGCGGAAGCAGGCAGGACTCAAACCAGTACTCCAATGTGGGATGCCAGCATCACAAGTGGTGGTTTAACCTATTGCACCACAACGCCTGCCCCATGTTGCTACCCACTTTTGATGCTGATTTTTCTCATTTGGAAAATAAGTTTCTTCTAAGATTAAAATGTAGAAGGAGAAAAGAAAAGCTTGGTGTCATTCACAGTTACACAACAGATGAAGTTGGAAAAAGCAGTGATATAAATACAGCCGTTGAAAGTAAAAGCCATGTCCTATTGCATGGAAAATCACAGTCATTCCACAGGGAAAGATAGACATGTGAACTCTTATGGAAGAAAAAGCTATATACAGACACAAACTAAATAAATTGCTTATTCTTCTCTGTTTTAGGAGGAATTACAAGAAAAACCCAGAGGTTCTCAAGTCATATCATTTATTTCCCCTTTATTTCATAGAGAAAATAAGCACGGTTCTTTCTCTTGAGTGACTGTGCCACAGATGAGGAAGAACGTATATAGAGTTACCATGGGATTGGTGACCCTTGCCCAGGTCCAAAGTAACCTCTGACACACAGATTACCCAGTATCTCTATGCCACACGTAAATCTGTTATCAGAAATATCATTAAAATGTGAGATTAAATATCTCCAGCTGTTTCTCTGCATTTGTGAGAATACTGATTACAATGCAATTTTAATTATATGAAACAGAATGTTCTTTCATATATATGAACTTCCTCTTATGTTGTTAATGATAAGCAAAATGCTTAACTACCAAAAACTTTGCAAAAAATCAAAGTGCAGTGTGATACACACTCAGGGTAAGAGGATCAGCATTCTCTCGTTGGGTTAAGCTCCTGCTTCCTTCTGCTTATTACTGCTGCATAGTCTTTCCATGGTCAAATTCTGTAAACTTTTCAGAAGTTAGAGGTGGAAACATATTTCAAAGCCTATGAAATAATTTCTTAGCAAGAAATTACCATGTGAGATCTATATTAGAAGATTAATCTTCAGCAATCCTCACGAGATTGGAGACATTTAGACTGAAAAAGCAGAAACAAAACAAAACAAAAAAAAACACAAAAGTTGCCAACTGCGGTCAGTAGCTTTGCCTTTTGTCAGGATTTCTTCAGGTTTCCACAGCTCAATGAAGAGTAATGATCAAGTTAGGTGCCCAGTCAGGTGGACTCAATCACCTAATTTCTCCAATGGTGACGATTTAAAGATGTGTTAACTGCATTAAACAATAATGTGGAGTGCTAGTGCTGAGAGTAAGTGGAAAACTTCGTGTGTGTGTGTGTATGTGTGTACTATCTGGAGCTGTTATCCTGTGCTTAACAAAAGAGGAGAAATTTTGTTTGCCCTGATTTGAAATCTGGAATCTCTAAGATCTTTAATTAGAGCACTGAACAGCTCATTTCTACAATTTTATTAACTAAAACTTCCTACGCAAGACTTTCTAGTGGACTAGGGATTACTGAGTGGATGCCATTAAAAACAAACACACAAAATTCATACTTGGATAATTTTCTATAATCTTTTTGTGACTGAGAGGAGCATGCTTATGCTGGGGAAAGCACTAAAACTTGAGTTAGATGTTAACCCTGTGAAACTGTGATTTCTGTAATGTAAGCAACCCTTGTAGTGTCATATTTGAAAGCCTTTGGAAATTTTAGAAGTTAATGACAATCTTAAAGACATAATAAACTGAGAACATTGCAAGAGTTATTTGTTAATTAATTTATTTTTAAATATTTATTTATTTGAAAGGCAGAGTTACAGAGAGGCAGAGGCAGAGAGAAAGAGAGAGGTGTTTCATCCTCTGGTTCACTCCCCAGATGGCTGCAACAGCTGGAGCTGGGCCAATCTGAAGCCAGGAGCCAGGAGCTTCTTCCAGGTCTCCCACATGGGTTCAGGGGCCCAAGGACTTGGGCCATCTTCTACTGCTTTCCCAGGCCTTAGCAGAGAGCTGGATTGGAAGTGGAGCAGCTGGGATTCGAACCAGTGCACATATAGGAAGCTGGCATTGAAGGTGGCAGGTTTACCCTCTGCACCATAGTGCTGTCCTGGTAGTTTATTTTCCATCAACAAATAAATATATACAGTCACTAATTGCAAAGTGCTATTTTAGGTGTTTGAGCAGTAGAGAATCGATGAGTTGGACCAGATCCCTATTCATAAGGATTTTAAAATATACTCGAAAAGAAAGCATAAGGATTTGAAATATCAAAGCATGGAAGTTGAATAGTCAAAAGAGTACAAAGCACACTTTGATACACTACATGATTAATCATCAAATTAGTGTCTAGACCAGAGGTGATTACACCTGGCTGTGCCATGAGAATTACATGGAGAGATTTTAAGAAAATAATGCTTGGCCTCTATCCAGACTTCCTGAATTATATTTCCAGCCAAGGTGTGGGAAGATAATGGTATAAATTCAGAGAAGAGAGAAGAGATAGAAGGGGTGAGGCTTGGAATTTTGAATTTTATAAAGCTCACTTTGGCACAAATGAACCAGTGTTTGATAAACACTGCTGTGGGCCAGGAGGGTACCATTGGGAAAATATATTTACGCCTGTACAGGTAACATGCAGACCAAATGGGTTATGTAATATTTTCAGCAGAAACTCCTTTTTCCACACCTATTGATGCCTAGCACACTGAAATTGAGACAGTCTATGCCAGATCATGAGTGAGAGTCCATAGCAGAGTTGAAAGATTTCAAGGAGGGGGAACTTGCACTAGGCTTTACAAGAAAGATCTCTCTTGTTAAATTTAGATGAGGAAACTTGCCAGAGAAGAGGAGCAGCCTGTCTTCAAGAAAATAAAACCTGGCTTCAAGCACAGTACATTGAAGAGTTGTTTAGAAGACAGGGTTCATACAAGGGAATGTTGGACTAAAGATCCGACTTACTACTTGTGTTCCCCTGTGGGGTGTGTGTGCGTGCGTGCATATGTGTGTAAAAATGTGAATACCAAGTCTAAGACTTTACCAATTTTAATTCAATAAACTCTGTTATTTTGGTTTATTCAAGCTATATTTCAAAAGGATAGTGTCTCATTATTTTAATTATACTCTGAACATCTACACATCGATGATGCATTGTGGCTATACGTTTTTGTTTGTTTTTCATATCCCTTCTTTAAAGAGAATTCTAGGTGTTTTGGTTGAGCTTATTCAACTCTTATACTTAATAGAGAGAAGCCAGTGTTACAATGACTTGATGTTGATGACACAGAATACTTGTGCACAATATGCCTTTGTAAAGAATGCTAGAAGAAAAAGAGTGAATTCCCAAGGTGATTATCAGTGTTACTAAGACTTAATGGTTGAAACTTAGGCACCTTGAAGCAAGTGAATATTACAGTTACCTGAGTGAGTGATTCCTAGTGAGATCAGGTTGACGCTCCTGTAGAATTTCAAAGATATTGGGTTGACGAAGAAATGCAACAATCTTGTCATTATAAGCTGAAAAATATCAGAAAAGATAACTTTTTTTAGAAAATTTGTAATTTATTTTCTGGCTATGAATCCAAACTTTTAAAAATCTGGTTTTTGGACAAATATTCCTTGTATTCAAGCTCACAGCTTAGAGCTACAGTTTAACTACTACTATATTACATTCTAATTTGTATCTAACCTATTATCTGATTATTAGAAAACATCTGGTGGAAATGGTTTATTAAGCATTTTTTAACAAAATTTTATTTATTTGAAAGTCAGATTTATAGAGAGATCTTCCATCTGCTGGTTCACTCCCCAAATGGCTACAATGGACATGGCTGGTTCAAGCAGAAGCCAGGAGCCAGGAGCTTCTTCCAGTTCTCCCATGTGGGTGGCAGGGGCCCAGATGGTTGGGTCTTCTGCTACTGCTTTCCCCAGGCCATTAGCAGGGAGCTGAATCAGAAGTGGAGCGGCTGGGACACAAACCCATGCCCACATGGGATGCCAGCATCACAGGCAGGCCGCTTTATTCACTATGCTACAATAACAGACACTACTTACATATTTTTATTAAACCCATTTGATCAGCCCCATATTTATGATATTTAGTTCACCAGGAATACTGCTGACATTGATCACTTTAAGCTTACCAGGATCAACCTTACAACAAATGGTAAGTCAGAAGTAGAAAACCATCTTCTGGTCAAACTTCTGATTGAGTATCAGCCAGACAGAGGTTATGAGTCAGAACCAGAGTTGTCAAACTATAATAGTTGCCACTGACAGCTATGACTAAAATGCAGAAGACAGAGCACTCCCAAACTCTATGTGGAAATAAATAACATTAAGCCCCAAATAGTTCTTCACCAAACCAACAATATCAACAGTTATAAGTATCATCATCATCAACCATGTACAAAATATGTTTTTAAAATAACCACTATATCGTAGTCAAGTCTGGATGAAAAAATTTAAAAATAGCTAATTAAAGTTTACTAAGGACCTATTAATATTGCTCTTGTCAAGAAAATAATTTTTAAAATGATTCAGTTTGGTTATACTTATTAATAATCGGAAGGAGGCACAAATTCACAGAAAACAGATTGATTCTCAAACAAGAGAGATCCTGGTGCAGTCAACAATTTTGTTTATAACTATAACTAAGAAATATGCTTTCCTAAAAATAACAAGCAATTAAACAAAAGTATGCTTCAGTATTTATGTATCAACTCAAATTTTAGCTACATCACACTATCTATATATATTTTAATGAAATATGAAAAAGACGTTTTAATAGATACTATCTGCTAAAATGGAATCCCACTGCTAACTCAGAGTTTCTCTAAATTAACATTTCATAACACATGAATAATGGAGACACTTTTGTAATTGAATTGAAGTTTATATTCTACCCAAGAGCAGAGACTTGATAAATTTTAAGCAAAAATTGTATAGTATTTTAAAATTCTACATGCAATATTTAGTATTGTGTTAATAGTGATATCATAAAACACAAACTGCTAGACTTTGACCCTAGATTTCTTCCTATCAGTAGTTGTCAAACTTCTTTATGTCATGGCCATTATACTTCAAGATAAATTTTTTTAATTAAAAAATTTAAAGCAGAAGCAAACAAATAGAGAATTTCTCTAATTTAAGCTGTAGAGAAGAACTTGTACATTCCTCTATCCACCTGTCTACCCCACCTGCCTTAGAGGTTCTATAATTGAAAATCACTGATTTACTTAAACCTTATCATTTAACAAATTTTTTAAAAAGACTGAGTTATTTATTTGAAAGTCAGAGTTACAGAGAGAGAGAAAGATCTTCCATCTGCTGGTTCACTCCCCAAGTGTTTGCAATGGCCAGGGCTGAGCCAGGCCTAAGTTTAGAGCTTTATCCCACATTGGGCAGCAGGCGCCCAAACACTTAAGCACTCTTTCACCACTCTTCCCAGGCCATTAGCAGGGAGCTGGATTGGAAGTGGAATAGCCAGGACTTGAACCAGCACCAATATGGAATGCCAGTGTTGTAGGCTACAGTTTTACCTGCTATGCTATGATGCTGGTCCCAAACCTTATTATTTTAATAACTATTCAAGTTGTTTTCTACTATATGCCTGCATTGATTTATTTTTAACTTTCTCTTTTTTAGGCTCTTGATGCCTCCAATTTGCTACAAAATATCTCAAGAATGTGCTATTGAAGCAGATATTTTGTCTAGTAGATAAGACACCAATTAAGATGCCTGCATACTACACTGGAATGCCTGGGTTCAATTTCTGGCTCCTGCTCCCAATTCCAGCTTCCTGCAATGCAGACTCTGGAAGGCATAATGTGATGTTTCCAGCCTTAGTCCAACTGGGGAGTGAATTAGTAGATGAGAGTCCTATCTCCCTCTCTGATTCTCTCAAGTAAAAAAAAAATATGCTATCATTGTTTTTTTTAATTTGCGAGGCTATTACAGATTCCCACATCATCTAAATTCTGTCTCAAAGCTCAAGTATACACTTGTCCAAATGCTTACCTCACAATGATTGCAAAATAAACAGTTTTCCTCAACTTCAGCAATATAATAGTTCTCAGAAATGGCAGAATAATAATAGTTTTAAAATCTCCTCCTATAGAATTTTGCAAGACAAAGCCCTTGGAGATTTAAGTCTCCAGGATTTGCTCTAAATTTCTTAAGGATAACGAGGCAATTTCTGAATGCACATCAAAAGTAGCAGGCGGACAACAAGGAAGTATTTGCACAGTATACGTGGTTTCCTCTGACATGAAAGCACAAAAGCTTCTGGAAAGGGGTCACATACCCACTGGAACCATGTCCTGGTACTGTGGCCTGCTGACTGTATTGAATGTACTGGATGGCCTGGGAAGAACTGGTGGTCCTGCATGTCGAGAATCTTCTCCTACCTGCAAACACAAGCATCATTTATGTTCTGTGCTCAGAGCTAGAGAGCTTTCTATCAGCAATCTCAACCAAATTGTTCCAAGTACTTAACAATGAGCATGGTGAAATACCAAAGGACTGGAACAGCTGCCAGCTGTGGAGCTGAAACAAGGTTCTCAGTCCTTGAAAGCCCCACTTTAGTAGCTGAACAGAGAGAAGAATGGCACAGCCATATCCTTAAAAGGAGGTGGGATAGTGGCTATTTAGCACTGAAGTAGTTCAATATGCTTATGATTACTAAGAATGCAGCAGCTAAATAGCAGACCTGTTGATCAGGAATAACTTCTGCATTGACAGAACACAACCTGCAACAATACTGTCAATGGGAAGAACTGGGTGGTACAAAATATATTGGGACAGAGCCAAGATGTTCCTTCCATTGGCCAAGGCAGGCCAGAGAATTCCCTGTCTCAGCAGAGGAGGGATGAAGAGCAGCAATCTTCCTGTGGGGTTCTGAGTTAATGTATCATCTCCTTAGAAGCAATTTTACATGCCTATTAGAGCACCTGGCACAACAGCTCTTTCTGGTTTGAGCCTCCCACAACAGGGAGCTAACAGCAGCAGGTGTGGAGGAGCTAAATTGGGTTGCCCTAACCTGAATTATTTATTGTACTTATTATAGATTTAGAAACTCATACACAAAAGCAGATAGCTAAGTATACCCATTAATAGTGTTAGTAGAAAGCTCTAACACTGGTCTAGCTTTGCCTTAGCATTTCCCCCCAAATACTAGAGGTCTTTTAAGACAACAGTAGAACAGTAGAAAAAGCAGAGAACAAAAGGAAAAATAACATAGATTGATATATTGATATTTTTAAAATAGAGCTTGTATTCCCACCCACTGAAACCTTCACAACCATTTTATCATACTACATCAGTTAGCCGTTGGCTGAGGATTTTTCTAAAGATCTAACACAAGAAATATCTTCCCCACCCTTTGCTGCTTGCTTATCCTTCAAGAATGCTCTTACCCATTCTTCAAAGCCTGGTTCAAACAGTCCCTACTCAACGAAGACTTCTCTTCCCTTTGAGATCTAGTCAAATGAATCTCCTCAGAGCTTTTGCTATGCTTGATGTGTATTTCTAAAGTAGTTGTAATTATTAATAGTTTTTATTATTTATCAATTATACTTTAGTAAAGGCAGAAAGAGAAAGAAAAAAATCTATCATTATCTAAAAGGGTAAAGACACACTTTTCCTTCTCAACTATTATAAAAGTTTATAAAGCATTTTTCACTCATGTTTATTCATTTGTATTATGATTTTACAGATTCTCTCTCAATTAAGGAAACACATGTTATTTATTTGTGCCCCCTACAACATCAACCACCATGTCGAACACACGGAGTAGGTGTTTGGTAAGCGTTAATGTGTTGTATGGGAAAGATATCAAGATTTCTACTGACCAGAGGATGGGCTGAATGAGTAGGAGATGGAGGATGGAAAGACTCAGATATACAAGTAGGAGTTTTCTCACCTTGCTTGTTTTGAGTTAGTAGCTTAGAGTCACTCTCTGGGGGGATTCAATCATTAACTACACACTATCAGTCAGTCAGAAAATTTATGACCTCAATATGCTGAGATGTACTTTCCCTCCTGTCAGTAGGCTGCCATGTGTTTTCATTTCTGAGAACAGCCAGAGGTCTTCTCGAGACCTCACTTGTGGAATCAGATTGTGGTAAGGATGTGCACACTTCCAACAGCTGCATCAGAAAAGATGTGCCTGCAAAGGTTTAGCAACACCATGGCTGAACGCTGCATCCTGAGGGAGTTACTTCTGTTCTACTGGTCAGTTAATATCAATAGGATGAGAAATCTTCACTCAAATTTTAACGGACCCCTTAGGGTCCCTCCCTCACAACAGTCTAGTGCTGGACCATGAAAACAATTCCAGTTGTAAGGTAGAAGGTTTAAAAAGTAAGTATATCTAACTATCCTATGCATGTTTCCTAGGAAAACAGTCTTGATTGGCCTGAACAGTCAGACTCATATTATGAACTCACAATAAGGGAAGTGGCTCAAGTGCACTCTCCATGTGAGAAGTCAGACAGTCATAATTATGCTACATATTGCATACAGGTCCAAAGGTTTGTTCTGCTTTTAAGACAAATGCTGCTAGCGTCATCTAGTTCACCACTAATGGTTTATATGAGAGCAAGGTAAAGATTTATTAGCTACTCATAAAACATAAATATTTTTTGTACATACCTCATCCCGCAAAAGATTTATATATCATTTTTATATGAGCTTCTCATGTATATTCTTCTGTGTCTACACTTAAAACCAGCAAGCACATGAGGCATTAGAGCAAGCATGTAAATTATGAAGGGAAATTCCAAGAGTGGAATTTTGATGAACCAAATCCAGTTATTTATTGCATTCATAATTTTTTCTTTTAACAGAAGCTATAAAAATATTGGCCCTACAATATAATATTGAAAATATGACATACACACAGATAGAAAAGGCATGCCAGAAAAGAATCTTAATTCTATTTATCTAAGGAAATTTTTAGAAACAATGTACATCAATGATGACATACACTTGAAGCATAAGCCCATATTAAAGGGGAGAAAATTTGTCCTAAAACATTCCTTCTAGTAATTTAAGCTGCTGAAGGAAAAAGTGAGATTTTTTTGGTCCTTTTGGTTAGGATATTAGAGGGCCCTCATGTGGTTACCATGGGTCACTGCAAAATGACAAAGTAGAGCACAGTAAAATTACAGTAATTCTTAGTTCAGCCAATTTTCTCCAGGCAACTCTCAGATGAATAATAATTTAAAGGAATACTAATGAGGATTCCACAATCCCACAGCCTTGGCTGAATATTTTAATGTAATCTAGCAAACCTAACTTAAAAATTTCTTCCCCATATTTAAGCAAATTTTTATCCCACTGTAACTTTCATTTCTTCGTATGGGGTTCTCCTTGGATGTGCAAAAGGGCTTATCAGCATCTTCTCTTGAACTTCCAGTCATTACTAATTCCTTCTTACTTTTCTCCAAATTAAACCAAATCTTTAATTCTACCAACCTTGCTTCATATATCCTCTCTTTTAAATGTGTAATTTAGGTTATAGGTATGTTCAGAGAAGCCCTGTCAATATCTCAGGGCTTTTCAGCCTCTGAACTACACCCTCTAAATCAAACCAGAAAAACAAAGCACATAATAAAAAGTCAAGCCAATTCCATAAACCACCATATTTTAGGCACTTACACCAACCGACAGCTCGGGCCCTAACGCATGCGACTCACCTCACCGGCACTGTGACTGCGTTGCCTTGTCAGGTGTTGCCGATGAACCAGCGCACTCGTGGGTCTGCTGCTCTGAAGTGGGAGCCGAGGGTCAATGAAAGTGGTAGTACGGGAGTTGTGGTCGACAAAAAATGCCTAGGACGAATCCACATGATTAACCGTCTCTACATGCTAAAACACATAGCTGATCTATTATATCACACATTCAGGAAAAGTTCCACTTTCTGCCAGAAATTTAGCATGCACTTTGGCTTGGGGTGGGGGGGAGGGAGGGAGAATGGTCCCATCTGCTGGTTCATTTCCCAAACGCTGGGACAGTTGGGGGTGGGCCAGGCAAAAGCCAGGAGCCAGGAACTCAATCTGGGTGTCCCATGTGGGTGGCAGCCCCCCGCCCCCGCATCACCTCTGCTTCCCAGGGTGCACATTAGCAGGAAGCAAGAAGCAGGACTTGAACCTTGAACCCAGGTACTCCAATAAGGGATGCAAGTGTACTAGCCAGTGTTCTGTTTTACCAAATGCTCACTCCAGACCCACTTTTGAGTAATAATCTTTGCTCCATGTTCTTGCCCTTGGACAATTTCCCCTTACCTTATTAGGACATATCAGAATAGAGAAAGTCATACTTAAATTGGGTTTAGAATAAAGAGAGTTAGAAGGGACATTATGGTTTTAGGAAATAGTGTTATAAGATAGTATCAAGGAAATGGTCTCGGAGAACCCCATAAAAACAGACAGTAAAGCTTCTTTTAACTGATGCTCTTGTCATCCATGATTATTTTGAAGCTCAATTAGAGCTTCGAGCATCATCAGTTTCTCTTGCTTTTTGCTTCTCTTCCTTCTCCTATGCAGTCAGCCACTAAATCCTTCCCATTTTCCCAGTGTAGTGCCCTCTGTTTGTCCTCTCCCAGTCTGAACTGCATTTGATTTGGAAGGGCTCTATCTTACACATATACATACTTGTAGTTCCTCAGTTGTTCCACGTATCTACCACCTTCATTCACTTATAGGTACCTTGCTAAAAGAAAACTCTTTCTAAACACTTCGTCACCACCCTAATCCAAAGCCCTAATGGCTATCTATCATCTACAGAAAAAAATCCCAATTCTTAGGTCAATTTTTCAAGACCCTAAAAATCCCTTTCATGCCTGGGAGGCCCAGTTAGCTGTCCTTTAGACATCTGTACAAACTCATCACATCGCATCTCCGACTTTGAATTAAGTCACTTAAGTTCTCTGAGCTAAAGATTTCTTATAAAAATACATATCCCTCATTCATAATAAATATTTCTCATCACAGTGTGCTAGGAGGGTGGAAACTATGTTGCTCATGTGTACTGCAGAACCTGGCAACATGAGATCATGAATTAGCATAAACCATCTATCCCGGTATTCCAATGAAGATGGAATATAGAAACGTTCTTCCATTTGTCTAGGTCTAAAACTCTACACCTGTGTAGAGACAAATGTTGTAAATTTTCATAGAAAATATTCACTCATGGTAATAATGAAACCCATTATCTCAAGTACATTTATAAATTCCATGTTTTCCATAATCAGATAAAGTTACTTAGGTCATCAAGAATGAAAGGGACTGTTAAGAAAACCAGGAGACTTGGTGCTGACAGAACGAGTGTCAGGGCATATGATGCATGCCAAATAACATAGGCCAAGGCAAACTGACTTTTCAGACTAATGGAGCTCAGTTTATAATGTTCCTTAGAAGACTAGGAACGGTGGCCAGCATTGCGGCACAGCAGGTTAAGCCACTGCCTGCAGGCTGGCATCCTTTACAGGCAATGGTTTGAGTCCTGGCTTTTCCACTTCTAATCGAGCTCCCTGCTAATATGCCTGAGAAATCACTGGATGATGGCCCAAGTGTTTGGGCTCCTTCCACTCACATGGGAGACTCCGATAGAGTTCCTGTCTCACAGCTTTGACCTGGCCCCATTCCAGCTGTTGCGACCATTTGGGGAGTGAATCAGCAGATGGAAGACCACCACCACCATCACCACATCCCCCTCCCTGTAACTTTGCCTTTCAAATTAAATTTATTATATTCAGTAAATAAATCTTTTTAAAAAAAACTAGGAATGAATACATCTGGGAAAATCCAGAAGCATATGGTATATACATGCCTATTAAGAAAACCATGTTCCTGTTACGAAAAAACATGTTTCTTCACACACATAATTAAAACATGGAGCAGGCCGGCACCGCAGCTCACTAGGTTAATCTGAGCACCCCGGGTTCTAGCCCCGGTTAGGGCACCGGGTTCTGTCCCGGCTGCTCCTCTTCTAGTCCAGCTCTCTGCTGTGGCCCGGAGTGCAGTGGAGGATGGCCCAAGTGCTTGGGCCCTGCACCTGCATGGGAGACCAGGAGGAAGCACCTAGCTCCTGGCTTCAGATCAGCACAGTGCGCCGGCTGCAGCTCACCGGCCATAGTGGCCATTTGGGGCATGAAACAACGGAAAAAGGAAGACCTTTCTCTCTGTCTCTCTCTCTCTCTCTCTCTGTCTAACTCTGCCTGTTTAAAAAAAAAAATGGAGCAAAATAATCTGTAGGTAGCTCCCAGATAGAAAAAAAACCACGACAGCTTCATAAAGA
The DNA here is from genome assembly GCF_051225735.1 of Oryctolagus cuniculus. Classification (NCBI taxonomy): domain Eukaryota; kingdom Metazoa; phylum Chordata; class Mammalia; order Lagomorpha; family Leporidae; genus Oryctolagus; species Oryctolagus cuniculus. The sequence continues at coordinate 44,038,989 of NC_142869.1, read as the reverse complement.
AATAAGCGTAAGGTTAAGCAACAGATGCACTAGAAAATAAAGCAGAAAAATAGGATAAGAATTTTTCCCACACCTTCCTCTTCTTTTCCAATTTCAGGTACAAAGACTCAGTGAAATGGAGGTTCTGTGTGAGATTTTTGTCATCAGCTTAGCGTCTTGGGTAATACCCCTTCTTCTCTAACCCATCAAGTGAAACATCTTTCTTTTCAAGTATTTGCATAAAGCTATACCAGCAATAAACTCCACACATACTTGTACCGACAGGCCCTGCACCCACATGCCACACGAGCTTCTACAACACTTGTCCATTATTTCTGTCACTATTCAAAAGGTCTTAGTGTAGGGATTGCTTTGCATATATGAACATGGTGACTACCTAGTTAGGTACCATAATTAATCTCTTTATGTAAATTATGCTTAACACGCTTTTTAAAATTTTTAAAATATAAACCATATTATTTAAAGCAAAAATATACGTAGTACTAAAATAGCATTGCCTATGTACCTAATTTCTTAGGAATGTTTTATAAGGCCATTAGAGTACAATGATGCACTTTTAATTAGAAGGACAAATGAGTGTCTACATTTAGGTTAATTGTGATTTGTATGCCGTGTCATAGCCTAACTTGATGTTAAGAGGCTGTCTAAAGTCTATTCTCTGAAGAATTATATTGTAAAAGCCTTTAAGGGAAGGACAATTTCTTATTCATCCTATTATCCCCAATCGCTTTGGGGGCTGTCCCTAGGAGCAAGAGAGTGCTCAGTAAGGATTCCTGACTGAAATATAAAGAGACAACTCACCATTAACTAACCAAGTATTAGAAATTCATGTGCTTTGGGGCTGGCACTGTGGCATAGCAGGTAAAGCTGCTGCCTGCAGTGTCTGCATCCCATATGGACGCTGATTTGAGTCCCGGCTGCTCCACTTCTGATCCACCTCCCTGCTGATGTGCCTAGGAAAGCTGGGGAAAGTGGCCCAAAGTGCCTGGGCTTCTGCACCTGCATAGGGACCCAGAAGAAGATTGTGGCTCCCGGCTTTGGATCAGCCCAGCTCTGGCTATTGTGGCCATTTGCGAAGTGAACACGTGGATGGAAGATCTCTCTCTTTCTCTGCCTCTGCCTCTCTATGACTCTGCCTTTCAAATAAATAAATAAATATTTTAAAAATAAAAAAGAAATTCATGTGTTTTTACATAAGCACAGAAACACTTACAAAAAAAAAAAAAAACAAACATGAGGGGTATGTGTGTGTGTTTTAGGTGAAAAGAGTGGAAAGCCAAAGACCCTAAGAATACAAACCAGACTAAAACCCAGTGTATATATGAATAAACTACCAGGTTAACTATAAAAGTAGGAGGCAAACTGATGATTAAATATTTAGGAACTGGAAAAAGATGGGTCTGGTTCTGAGCTCTAGTCCTACCTACAAACTAATTAAATGTTTTAAACCTCAGTTTCTTTTCTATTAAATGAGGATGATATCCTAAGTTAAGTTAAAGGCTAAATAAGATGGTTCATATACATTTTTAACACAATGCCTGTGACTCCTCAAATGTGAGGTATAGCTTATTATTAATAATAGTTTCCAATTATAAAACATTTTTTAAGGATCACAATGTTCCTCGCTACAGCCCATAAACCAGTCTAAAAAAATAAAAGAACTAGTGAAAACTACACTTTCCAGGTTTCCATGTAGGTATGTATGGCCAAGACTAAGTTCTGGCCAATGAGACATCACACTTCTGAGAATTTCTCATTACAGAGAACAAGTTGAGACCTCCTTTTTTCTTCCTCCCTCACATACAGATGTACTAGCTGGAGCTCTGGCAGCCACATGCAGCCATGGAAATGAAGGATGGCTGAGGGGCCGGCGCTGCGGCTCACTAGGCTAATCCTCCGCCTTGCAGCGCTGGCACACCGGGTTCTAGTCCCAGTCGGGGCACCGGATTTTGTCCCGGTTGCCCCTCTTCCAGGCCAGCTCTCTGCTGTGGCCAGGGAGTGCAGTGGAGGATGGCCCAAGTCCTTGGGCCCTGCACCTGCATGGGAGACCAGGAGAAGCACCTGGCTCCTGCCTTTGGATCAGCGCGATGTGGCTGATTGGAGGGTGAACCAATGGCAAAAAGGAAGACCTTACTCTCTGTCTCTCTCTCTCTCTCTCTCTCACTGTCCACTCTGCCTGTCAAAAAAAAAAAAAGAAGGATGGCTGAGTGAAAAGTGAGAAGGAGCAAAGGGCTTTGGAAATTTGATGAACCGCCTAATAAACCCTTACTTGTTCACTTCTGAACTTCTCTATGTGAGAGAACACAATTGCGTGTTTTAGATTTTGTATGGTGTTCCATCACAGTAAGGCTAAGTTAAATCCTAACTGATAACAATGAAGTCTCTGCACTGCAGAAGAAAGAAATCTCTAAAATTTAAGCCAGAAATATGTACCACTATAAAGAAAGATTTTCATTATTTGATAATGGTATCTTTTTATTGTTCACCTTTAATGCACTGGGTTACAGTTCCCAAGCTAGGAGACATGTATGGTAGGAACTACTCAAGCTGGCCTGGTGGAACTATACTGTGTGTTGTAGAAACTAGTCATCCTCCTGTCTGACTGCAAAGCCTGAAGAATACTAACCTCTTCCCACCCCTACCCCACGCCCATTCTGCTCATGTCTCTTCTTTTTTTCCACTCTGCTTTCTGCCTACCATCTTTTCTTTATGTTCTTCTACTCCTCTCAAGCCTTGTACGAGTTCAGCACTTGATTTTAGAAAAACATTTAAGTCTGTCTTGAATGAGGCTGACATTAACAGTCACTTGAAATATGGTGAGGCCATCACCATATTTCAACACTGCAAAGACTGCTACTACTGATCCCAGACAGCATATTTCACACACTCTGCACCATTCCCCTCGCTAACCTGCTGGAAACATGACCTGGCATGGGGGCTTGTGTTTCAGAGTCAAATGGAATGCAGATAATGTTTACAGAGGCTTATCAAATCCCAAGTACTTGGGGCAGAAAGTTCTCCATTGTCGCTCCCCGTCTTCGTGGAGGAACAACACAGGACCCTGCGCTGTTCTTTTGTCTGCTCGGCCCTCCCCGGGTTTGCTGCTGGTTCTTCCCGGGTTGGCTACTATCCCTTCCACCTCCGTGGAAGGGCAGTTCCCCCTGGCCACATTCCCCACTTCCGCGGGGGAGCGGCATACCGCCGGCCGGCTCTCTCGGGGGCTGCACAGGCGTTCCCCTTAGATGTTCCCCTTAGATATTCCTGGTGCATGCCGTCTCTCTCCTCCTTTATAGTCCTCCTCCGCCAATCCCAACTCGGCTGCCCACACGCCGAGTACGCTGCTCTCCTCCAATCAGGAGCAAGTCCTACAGTTTATTGGTTGAACTGGAGGCAGCTGTGCGGAAGCTGTTTCCTCCTCTCCCAGCGCCATATTGTGGGAGAGCAGATGCATAGAATAAGTCTTAATTCCAGTAACTTAGTCTAGTCCGGATTGTTCCCCACACTCCATGAAGACCTCTATCCATACCACACAGCTCGAGCGCTAAGAGAATACAGCACTGGAAGGAATTCCTTGGCGAGAGTGTGGCTCTGCCATGGGCCCACTGTGTGACCTTGGATATTTCCTTAGTGCTCTGCTTTATTCATGTAAAGGGGATTACTCAGGTCATAGCTGAGCTGTAAAAAAAAAAAAAAATGTGTTCCATTTTACAGCGAAGAGAGCAGAGAAAAATCACTGTGAAAATTCTAGGTTTGCTATTTGTGACACACAATCAATTATGTCAAGAAAGTGGATCACTTTCCCACAGGAAATGCTAACTAGTGCAAGCCAGTAACGAAGCTGACCTGATACTTTTTTTAAAAAAAATTATTAATATAAAAATAACAGATTTCATGTTTTTCATAGATACAATTCTAAGAAGATAACTATTCCTCCCTCCCTCAATCCCCTCTCCTTCTTTTCCTTTAATTTTTACAATAACATAATTTCAATTTACTTTATAAACACAGGCTCAATGCACCACTAATCATAATGTTCAACAAGTAAAAAGTAGAATGATCTTCAATTTGGGTCACTTTTATGTTGTACTTTTTGAATAACCTGCCATTATTTATGAAAGTATTTAGCATGTATTAACTGTCTGGATAGAGTGTGTTGAAGACGTACCTGAGATGAAAAAAGCAAAAACAGATCCTTGTCACATGAGCCACCAACAAAACAAATTTTAAACAACAGCAATTCCCTCCTGTTAAGTCTCATTAAAGACATTCACCAAGCCTTTTAGTGCGGGGCCAACTAAGACCAACAATGAAAAACTGAAAAGGAATGCAAGTGTACAAACTCAAATCTCATTTTAAAAAATTCTATCCTTTCACTGCTTCAGGGCATAGCCAGTGTCAGGAAATATGGGCTGGTTGGAGCCAAGTGGTATTTTAGTGAGGCCAAACAAAATACATTGCTCTCTTTACACAATTCTTCCCTTCTTTTTTTTTTTTAAATTCTATTATTTTAAGAAAAGAAAAAGCCATCAGTATTTGTGAAGAAATCCCAACCTCAGGCTCAACAAATCTAAGCTGAAGAAGTTTGAAATTGTTTCCAGTTAACATTTTGCCAAACCAGGAATATGTATTAAAAGGCCATGTAAACAAAATAAAACAAAAGTGCTTGTAACTATGCTACAGCAAGATATAATATCAAGTCTTCTATATTTCTTTCTCTAAAGAGCTATGGAAACAAAGAAAGGACAATGACTGTCAAGTCAGAAGTGCTGCATATTGGATTTGTTCTAAATTCTGTTTTTTTTCAGCCCTACAAATTCTCTGGAATATTCAAAAAGCAACTTGTAATCTGTTTTAATTTTTATAAAGACTGTATTTATTCATCCATTCTCTCCCTTCCAAAATATAAATCTTGTCTTAGCTCCCAACCCTCATCCAGTATCTCCCCAATTGCTTGGAATAAGCAAGCTATTATTTTCTCTATATTAAATCTTAGACTTTCTCACCATAGTAGAGATGAAAAGAGCTGAATGAAAGAGTTTATTCTAAATAAAAATTAGCCATGTTAATTGGTTCTTTTGAAGGAACGAGTAGTCTCAAATATTTCATGACATTTGCATCAGTCACAAAAATAAGGTTAAAGGTTATTTTGTTAAAGTTCTGTGATCCTAGCTCTTAAGTTGCTAAGAGAGATCTATGATACTTGGCATAGTGTTCTGCAGAGAGCTGGTTGGTGGATGTGGGTAGGCACAATACAGCTGGCCCTCTGTGTCTATAGTTTCCACATCCTTGGATTTAACCAACTGTTCACAGAAAATATTCAAAAAGGGACAGGCATTTGCATGGTGGTTAGGGTGCTTTTTGAGATTCCAGCATCTCATATTGGAGTGCCTAGGTTTAAGTCCTGGCTCCACCCCAACTTTCTAGTAGTATGCACCTTGAGAAGCAGTGGTTAATGGCTCAAGTGACTGAGTCCTTCTTGCCACCCACATGGGAGACCTGGATGGAGTTCCTGGCTCCTGGCTTTGGCCTGGCCCAGTCCTGGCCTTTGGGGCCATTTGGGGAATGAACCAGTGGATGGAAGATTCTCTCTCTCTCTCTCTCTCTCTCTCTCTCTCTCTCTGTGTGTGTGTGTGTGTGTCCTTCTCTCTCAATAAATAAACATTTTAAAAAACAGTTACAGAGGATCATATAGGCTATGTGCAAAAATACCAGCATATCACTGTGGAAGATTGAGAAGGGAATTACCCAAATTAACACATTAGGCAGAGTAGAAAGGCATTACCATGAAATTTTAAAATAGCATATTTAAAAAGACATCCAATACAAGTCATGAGGACAATTACTGACAAAGAAAAGCCCAAAGGCCATCTCCATACTTGGTCAGTTCCTTCAAGATTCCATGAATCTGGCACTTCACTCAGAAATACACCTACAAAACCACAATGTGTTCTATTATCTCATTCAAAAGGCACGCAGCCTTAGAAATGTACTTTATTTTTTGCCATTTGCTTTCTATTTGTGCTTACCTGTGAGTTATTTTTTAACCTAGCATCTTTTACTCCTTAAAAATAGACATGAGATCCTCAAAAACAATGTGCTATCTATAAATTTAGAGTTTAATTTCATCTCCAGCCAGATTGCTGTGTAACTTCTAGTAACTAAGACAGGGAACCACCACAAAGAGATACTAGTTATTGCAAACATATTAAGGAGATGTGCCACAGAAGGAACACATGAAGTGGCCAACAGACAAAAGACAATTTTGCAAAGCATAGAACTTGTCCTGCCCAGAGATGTTTGGAATCCACTTTGGGACCCTAAATATTAAGATGTATGTTACTCACTGAGATAAGTAGAATTAGACCCATCAGTGGCCATCAGTTTCATGTAGCATTGAAACTAGGGTTTCAGTTGTCCAGAGAAAATTTCTGCAACTGCAGGGCCATTAAGTTCTGGCAAAAGGAGAACTCTCAAGCAGGCTCAGCTGGTAGTAATTTCCACCATACAACTATGTGTTCTGTTCTAAAATCTATCCTTATTACCACAACTGCTACTTGCTTTTGTTGTCAAAGTTGGTATTTGGGCCCTTTTGATGCTTGAACTCCCAATCTGATACCCAAAGTCACAAATACCTGGGGTTACAAAGCTTGGATATAGAAGAGTACTTCAAAAAGTTTGTGGAAAATATGTATTGCAAAAAAACATTCATGGATTTTTAAAATAAATGTATATTGTACAGTAAAATAAATTTGTTTTAATTTCACTTTTCCATGGTCCCCTGAAGTTCTCTTACAGAAACAGATGCCAATTTAGCTAGGAGAGAGTATGGGGAGAAGATGACAGAGTAGGGAGGGTGCTTGCAGCTCTAGTCTAGGAGAAGATAGCTTAAAAAAAAGTGGAAAGAGTGCATTCTCAGGGAAGAATTCAGGAGAGAACAACAGAAGAAACTACGAAAATTGGAGGGACACAGTGGTCCTACGTGCAGGGGGAGGACACGCACCACTCAGTACTCCAACAGCAGAGGGCCTCTGCACCAGCATTGGAAAATGAGGTAAGACCAGACTGCAGCAGTCCAAGCCACTGGCAAAAAAAAAAAAAAAACAAAAAAACAAAGGTGGGGCAGGTCTTCTCTCTCCCCAATCACTCTACAACAGCATCCCGTGATAGCTAACAGAGAGAAGGTGCCATTTGGACATATGTATAAGCTGCTTCAGCTCATGTCCGCACCCAGCAACCAGCCAAGTAGAGGCTCCTGAGTCCGGTGGGGAGAACAGATGGGTCTGGGTGCTCGTGACTGTAGGAGGCTAGTGTGCCGGCACTATGAAAACACTGAGGCTGAGGGGAGGACTCAGGGTGTGGCTGGGATTTGGGGCAGTCACCGTGGAAGGCGCCACATGCTCAGGGATCCCTAGTTACCTGGTGAGGGACATTGCTGGGGAATCTGATCTTACACTGAGGACTGCACAGATCCTTTGTGTGGTCTTTGTGGCAGAGCAGATGAATAAGATAGCCTCTGGGGCTAGCGCCCAGGCACTGGTCTCCCTTGAGCAGAGAAGCTCAGCTGAGTCTATACCAACAGACAAGAACAAACCTCCCCTTTGGTAAAAAAAAAAAAGAAGGGGGGGCATTTACCACCCCAAACCTGGGAGTGTCACCTCAGACACATCCTTCACCCTGGAGCACCTAACAGAGCTCCCTGGTCACACCCATCACATGCCTCTAGGCATTCCCTGAAAGCAGACAATCCACTAATCCACTCAGTCCAAAGACAAAAGCCACCACAGTGAAAAAAAAAAAAAAACAAGGAAACTATTAAAAGAGACAAAGAAGGGCACTATGTAATGATTAAGGGATCACTTAAGCAGGAAGCTCTTTGTGTAAACTTGAGAAATAACAAATTTCATACCATTTTTCTTGTTATCCATGTCGTTTCATAGCATTATCTCTGTTACCCTCTGCAATGCAGCTTCCATGATTTCATTTGAATGTTAAGAGTCTCCTGAAATTCACCCATTATTTCTTCACAGGAGCAGACATTCTCTCCTGGTACTTTCCTTCTTTATGCCTCCCTAGTCCCATTTTCTTTCTCTTATAGTCTCTCTCTCTCTCTCTCTCTCTCTCTCTCTAAGATTTATTTATTTATTTAAAAGGCAGAGCTACAGAGAAGCAGAGGCAGGGAGAGAGAGAGAGAGAGAGAGAGAGAGGTCTTCTATCTGCTGGTTCTTTCTCCAGATGGCCACACCAGCTGGAGCTGTGCCAATCGGAAGCCAGGAGCTTCTTCTGGGTACAAGGGACCAAGGACTTGAGCCATCTTCTATTGCTTTCCTAGGCCATAGCAGAGAGCTGGATTGGAAGTAGAGCAGCCGGGACTTGAACCGGCGCCCATATGGGATGCCGGCACTTCACCCGGCAGCATTACCCACTACTCCACAGCGCCGCTCCCCCTATAATCTTTTTTTATCAAAATCCCGCTGATCATCAAAGGCTCAGCTAAAGCATTACTTCTGCTGTGAAAATTTTCCAGGTATTTCATGCCAGAAAAAAGTCATTGTGCCCGGAACCTATGCATAACCTACATCAGCGCTGTGACACACATTCTTTCAAAATCCAGAGGAGAGGCATTCTGCGTGAGATGGCAATGTCTGTGGGAAGAGTGTTTAGTGGCCTCACACAGGTAGCATGTGATTCTATACAAATATATGGATCTGATTTCAATTCCAGTTGTAAGTTATATTTCAAGTATGTTTTTATTTTTTTTACTTTAAATTTCCTTTTTTTAGTTTTTAACAGATTCAATGTGATTTGTAGATACAATTCTAACAGGATAACAAAATTCCCTTCCTCCTTCCCTTTCTCCCATCCCTTCCACCCTCCTTCCTTCTCCCTTTCTGTTTTTTGTTTTGTTTTTGAGATAACACAATTCAAATTTACATTACATTAAAAAGGCTTAAGATTTCACCAAGGGGCCAGTGCTGTAGTATAGCAGGTAAAGCCACTGCCTATAGTGCCAGCATCCCATATAGGTGCTGGTTGAGTCCTGACTGTTCCACTTCCAATCCAGCTCTCTGCTATGGACTGGGGAAGCAGTAGAAGATGGCCCAAGTCCTTGGGCCCCTGCACCCACATGGGCCAGGAGCTCCTGGCTCCTGGCTCCTGGTTTCAGATCAGTGCAGTTCCAGGTATTGTGGCCATCAGGGGAGTGAACCAGCGAATGGAATACCTCTCTCTCTGTCTCTCTCTCTCTCTCCGTGTGTTCTCTCTGTAACTCTGCCTTTCAAATAAATAAATATATCTTTTTTTTAAAAAAAAAAGACCACAATATATCATTGTGCTTGCAGCCACATTAATAAAAAAGACTTCCAACAGCTAGGTATTTATTTTAATGTGACAGTGGAGTTCTGTCTTACAATAGACCTTGTCACAGATTCTTGGAAAAATCAGCCTTACAAAATAACTTATTCTAATAACCTTTAATTTCATTTCGTCTTCTCAGACTGAAAAAAAGGAAGAATTTGAACATTAGCAGAAAGAGCTGTAGAAAGTCTGCAAACCAACCATCACCAAGCTGTACCAGAGCGCAGGAGGCATGCTTGGGGGCTTCCCTTGTTGGGGAGTGCCTCCATGTGATGGTGCTTCCTCAGGACAACATTGAAAAGGTTGATTAAGCCAATCCCAGTGTAGATGCAGCATTGTTACACATGGTAAAACATGGAAGGACCCAAATTTGTAACAAATTCTGTGTCAGTTTTAAAGTTCAGCTGCTATAGTAAATTACTGGGCATTCCCAGTACTTGAATTTGGAACATGTGCACAGGGAAAAGAAATAACAATGCAGTTTATAAGCACTGTATCTAAGTGGAAAATGTAATGTCTTAAATAAACATGCATTTAACATTGGCCAAAAACAGAGTAAGAAGTTTAACAAGTAAAAAGCAAAAAGACCCTAGTTTAGTGGGAATATAGACAATAGTCATAAACAATAATTGAACGGAAAAATAACCATTTCGCCAAAATACAGTAAATTTTAAAGTAATCACAGGTCATTAAAACTATAGCAGTATAATATTCTTAACCATTGGTTTGACAAAGGTGTAAAACAATATTTACAAAACTATATTTGCAGCAATACTGATATACACAGATATTTTGATTTTTGTTTGGTTTTTAAAACTTAGCTCCCACATATAAAGGAGAACATGTGGTATTTGTCTTTCTTGGTCTGGCTTATTTCACTCAACATGATGTCCTTCAGTTGTATCCATTTTGCTACAAATTGTAGAATTTTACTCTTTTTTTATAGCTGAGTAATATCCCATTGGGTATATATATCACATTTTCTTAATCCAGTCATCTGATGACAGACATCTTGGTTGATTTCAAATTTTGGCTGTTGTGAACAGTGTCGCTATAAATATGGTGGTACAGTGGCCAGCGCTGTGGCATAGCAGGTGGGGCTGCCGCCTGCAGTGCTGGCATCCCACGTGGGTGCCAGTTCGAGTCCCAGCTGCTCCAATTCCAATCCAGCTCTCTGCTATGGCCTGGGAAGGCAGTGGAAGATGGCCCAAGTCCTTGGGCCCTTGCACTCGCATGGGAGACCAGGAAGAAGCTCCTGGCTCCTGGATTTGGATCGGTGCAGCTCCGGCCATTGCGGCTAACTGGGGAGTGAACCAGTGGATGGAAGACTTCTCTCTCTGCTTGTCTTTCTCTATGTATCTCTGACTTTCAAATAAATATACATACGTACATTTGATAGACTCTCTTCAAGTCTTTTAGGTAGTAGGATTGCTGTCTTATGGCAAGTCTAATTCTAATTTTTAAAGAAATCTCCACACTGTTTTCCACAGTGGTTGCACTAATCTACATTTCCACCAACAGTGTATAAGCGTTCCCTTTGTCCACATCCTCACCAGCATTTGTTACTCCCTCTGTTTTGGATTTTAGCCTTTGTGACAGGGGTCAGGTGATATCTTATTGTGGTTTTCATTAGCATTTCCCTGATGGCTAGTGATGTTGAAAATTCTTTTCATATATTTGTTGGCCATTTGTATTTCTTCTTTTGAGTCTGTTTATTAAAGTCCTTTGCCCATTTCTCAACTTGTTTGGTTGTTTCTTGTTGCTGTTGTTGAGTTTTTTAAGTAGCTAATATATTCGGGATATTAATCCTTTGTCAGATAGATGGTTTGTAAATTTTTTCCCCATTATTGGATGTCTCTTCACTCTACTAATCATCTGCTTTGCTGTACAAGCTTCTGAGTTTGATATAGTCCCATTTGTATAGTTTTGCTTTTGTTGCCTGTACTTTGGGGTTCTTGTCCAGGAAGTCATCCACTACACCAATGTCTTTGAGTGTTTCCCCTACATTTTCTTCCTGAAACTTCATAGTCTCATGTCTTAAGTCTAGGCCTTTGATCATCTTGAGTTGATTTTTGTATATGACGAAAGGTATGGATCTACTTTCATTCTTCTACATATATACATCGCGTTTTGCCAGCACCATTTGTTAAAGGATTATCCTCACTCCACTTTATGGTCTGAGTACTTTTGTCAAAAAACAGTTTGGCTGTATGTATGTGGGTTAATTTCTGGGCTCTCTGTTCTGTTCCACTGATCTATTTATTAGTTTCTATGCCAGCACTATGCCATTTTAATTACTATAATTTTGCAGTATGCTTTGAAGTCAAGTGTTGTGATACCATTAGCTTGATTTTTCTTGTTCAAAATTGCTTTGGATATTCCAGGTCTTTTGAGATTCCATATGAATTTTAGGATTGCCTTTCCTAATTTTATAAAGAATGTCATTGGTATTTTGATCGAGATTGCATTGAACCTGTAAATTGCTCTAGGTAGTTTAGATATTTTAATGATATTCTTCTGATCCATGAGCAAGGAATATCTTTCTATTTTTTTGTGTGTCCCTCATGACTTCTTTCATCAATGCTTGATAATTTTCATTGTTGAGGTATTTCACTTCTTTGGTTAAATTTATTCCTAAATATCTTATTTTTTGTAGTTACTGTGAATGAGATTTCTTTCTTGATTCCTCTTTCTGTGAGTTCATCATTAGCATATAAAAAAGCTACTGGTTTATGTATGATTATTTTATATCCTGCAAGTTTACTAAATTGGTTTATCAATTCTAACAGCTTTTTGGTGGAGATTTAGGTTTTTCCATGTACAACATGATGTCATCTGGAAACATGGATTATTTGACTTCTTATTTTCCAATTCTGATGCCCATTATTTCTTTCTCCTCCCGAATTGTGCTTGCTAAAACTTCCACTACCCTGTTGAGTAAGAGTAGGGAAAGAGGACATTCAAGGATGCTTTTGAAATTCTACCTTCATGACTGAAGTGATGGTAACTGCAATCACCTTGCTCTTGGAAGGCTACTGCTGAAGCAAGAGTGCAAGTCTAGCAGAGACACTACATTAACAACATTTGAGGTAGAGGAAGAGAGAGCATTCTGGGTTATTAGACAGGTTTAAGGCAGAAGAAAACATCCCTCAGAGGTCAAGAACAATGTACATAAAAGGATCAAAGAGGTAAAACTACATAATTCTAGAGAAAAATATAGGACTATTCATTTGTAGCCTTGGGTTACAGAATATTTTCTTAGATATAACACCAAAAATAAATTACAAACAAAAGAAAATACAAATAAACTGGACTGTATTAAAATTAAAAACTTTTGTGGTGGGTATTTGGTCTACTGGCAGAGATACCAGTTAAGACACTTACATCCCATGACAGGGTGCCTGGGTTTGCTTCTCAGCTCTGACTCCTGACAGTTCCTGTCAATGTAAACCCTAGAAGGCAGCAGGAATGGCTCATGGAATATGGTTCCCAGCTCCAGGTTTCAGCCCTGCCCAGTCCTGGCCCTTGTGGGCATTTGGGGAGTGAATCAATGGATGGGAGATCTCACTCGCTCTCTGTCCAGTACTCTCCTTCCCAACCTCTCTCTCTCTGTTTCTCAAATAAGTTCTTTAATTTTTAAATTGCCTCTAAAATAATACATAAAGATAATGAAAAACAACCCTGAGAATGGGAGAAAATATTTGCAAACCAGATACTGATAAGGGCCTTGTATCCAGAATATATAAAGAAATTCTGTAACTCAATAATATAAAGATAAAAACACATTTAAAAATGGGAAGGGGCTGGTGCTGTGGCGCAGCAGGTAAAGCCACTTGCCTGCAGTCCTGGAATCCCATACGGGTGCCAGTTCAAGTCCCGGTTACTCCTCTTCTGATCCAGCTCTCTGCTATGGCCTGGGAAAGCAGTAGAAGATGGCCCAAGTCCTTGGGCCCCTCCACTGTGTGGGGGACCCAGAAAAAGCTCCTGGCTCCTGGCTTTGGATCAGCCCAGCTCTGGCCATTGTAGCTACTTGGGGAGTGAACCAATGGATGGAAGACCTCTCTCTCTCTCTCTCTCTCTCTCTCTCTCTCTCTCCCCCCCTGCCTTTGCCTCTCTGCAACTCTTCCTTTCAAATAATAAAATCTTTTTTTAAAAAAATAGGACACAGAATTTGAACATACATTTTTCCAAAGATATACAAATGGCTAATAAGAAAATGAAAAGATAATTAATCTATTAATTTTACAGATAAGAAGCCTCAGAATCAGGGAATTTAAAAGATGCCTCCCAAGATAGTTAGTGGCCCACTGAGTTCTAGACTAGGCTTGGTATTAGTTAAGTGAGTGTTGGTGTTATATACAGAAAGACCTAGATTGGTAGTCAAGATTTTCCCCTTACACAATTAACTTAGCCTCTTTGATCTTTGACTTCTACATATGTAATGAAATTATTTCTCAAGATTGTTGTAAAAATTAAATGAGCTAGTACAATGTCTATAGCATAGAGCCTGGTTATTAATAAGCCAACCATATAGGGTGAACTCCATTCTTGGCAAATATACTGCTTTCCTAGCATGAGGCCTTATGATATTTAAGCTCAAAGCCATGTATGTGATGTCCTCTGCTAGAACACACTTGTGATTCGACCAAAGCCTAAATGTATGATTCAGGATTGAACGGTACCAGTAATCCTAGCATCTGCCCTTGAACTTCTGTTCTTCGTGATGCTAAAGAATCTCTCATTTCCAAAGACCTTTCCTTCCAGTAGAGTATAGTGATTAAGAGTCACACTCCTAGAATTGAAATCCTGGATTGCTCACTTTCTTGCTAATGCATACTAATTAACTATTTGACACCTCCAAAGTAAAAGTAGGACACACTCCACCTACAGTAAAATGTAGGTAATAATAAAACCTACCTCATAGACTGCCATGAGGTACAAATGAAATATTCCATGGAAAAGTACCTAGTATAGTGCCTGGAACATGGTGCTACATTATTAAATACAGGCATAATCATCATCATTTTTCTAATAATACCCGATTCTCCGTTTTTGCTCTTTAATTGTAAATTTTAAATTAATATTTTGCTTCCCTATATATATATTTTTTGGACAAGCAGAGTGGACAGTGAGAGAGAGAGAGAGAGAGAAACGTCTTCCTTTGCCGTTGGTTCACCCTCCAATGGCCACCGCGGCCAGTGTGCTGCAGCCGGCGCACCGCGCTGATCCGAAGCCAGGAGCCAGGTGCTTCTTCTGGTCTCCCGTGGGGTGCAGGGCCCAAGCACTTGGGCCATCCTCCACTGCACTCCCTGGCCACAGCAAAGAGCTGGCCTGGAAGAGGGGCAACTGGGACAGAATCTGGCGCCCCGACCGGGACTAGAACCCCGTGTGCCGGCGCCGCAAGGTGGAGGATTAGCCTATTGAGCCACAGCGCCGGCCCTGCTTCCCTATATTTTTATGTGACTCAAACACATTTTTCACCCTTCAACTTCCAGAGTACATCAGATATAGAATCTTACAAAATCTCATTCAATTTCAACCCTTGGCCATCAGTACAGAAAACTAAACAAAAACTCTTCCAAAGTTGAAGACTGCTAAAGTGCAGTATAAGCAGTTACCATCTTATTTAAACATGTAATGTGAAAAAAAAAAAAAAACAGCATAAGAGAGGTCAAATGGACCAAATCTAATAGCTTCTACTGAGAGTGTAGGAGGCAGAAGGAGCAAGAACGGGAAGGGATCCTGGAAACTTCGTCTTGGTTTTTCCAACAGAGATTACTCAATAACATGGAAACTACAGGTGACAGGTTTCATTCATCAACTTGTAAAAATCTTCTGGGTGAAAGGACTGGGTTAGAAGAAAGAATGATTCAAAGATAAATAAAACAACTCTCAGAAATGGGCTCCTCTGTTGGAGAAGGTAAGACATGTCAAAAACTGTACCAGGAGACAGATGGGAATAGCTGTCATGAGACAACACAAGCAAAATTACACTGGAATTCAAGAAAGATGCAGAGGACTATGCCTCACAGACTATGAGCAACTCAGCCATAATCCACCCTTGTATTCTATGTCCTTCTCAGGGTCCCCAAAGCTCTTACTGGCCATTGCAGCCATTTGGGGACTGAACCAGCGGATGGAAGATTTCTCTCTCTCTCTCTCTCTCTCTCTCTCTCTCTCTAACTGCCTTTCAAATAAACACATCTTTTGAAAAAAGATTATCAGAACTCAAGACAACAGTTTCAATGAATGTTTGAGGGTTCCTCACATAAGGACATAGTCGTAAGCGCTTTTGAGGATGCTAAGGGAGCCTGGGGTTGGGACTTCAACCACATTCAAGGAGGTAGGAACTTTTACACATGTCATTTACGGGCAGCCTACTGGATGAATCGTTCTTAGCTCAACGGGCTTAGGAGCTCAGTCCCTCTCCTGAGTTTACACGTGCCTGTAACAGCTATTTCTGACTGCCTGTAATTTCTGAGATGACAACTTGGAGCTGAATTTAGAATGAAGAAGAGGCTACTGTGGTATCATTGCTACAGAATACTTGAGCAGAAAGTAGCATTTGCTGAGTGCTGAGCATGTTCTATTTGCTCTGAAAGATCTTCCTCTAATATACTTTAATTCCCACTTTGTTCAAGTATCTGTTCACCTATGGCTTTACCTATGAGGCCTTCCACAACCATCCTATATAAAATAACATTCTCCATTCCTGCCTTTCTTTAGACCCCATCTCCTGCTTTATTCTCTAAACCACAGAATTAATCAGATCTGGGCAAACTGTTTCTTTAACGATTTGTCTGTCACTTGCCTCTGTCTGAAGAATGGCAGGTCAATGAAGTAGCTGGATTAGCTCTTTTGTGTAGGTGTTCAATAAAGATTTGTTGGACAAACAACCTGAGGATTGTTCAACCCTTTAAATATCAAGTCATTTTAATCATTCCTACTGTCCAAGTTACATAATCCAAGGCTTTTTATAGTCAGGAAAACTGAAGCTGGTTACTTACCACTTGGAGAGCACCACGCTGTACACAAGAGCACAGCCCCTTGAACAGAACGCCGGGCCAGAGCCCAGCTCAGCCCCTGCCTATCTCTGTGATACGCCACTGGGATCATTCTGGACCTGGGGCTCCTTATCTATAAATGTGGTTTACAGTGCTGCTTTATCAAATTGTAGAGAGAACCTTCCACCTATAAACAGTTTAAACTATTCATGGATCACGGTAGGTGCTATATAAGAATTAAACAAATAAAACAAAAATCTCAGCTGAGAAACACCTTCTGGAAAGTACTAACTTTCTCATTCTGATTTTACTCATACAACAACTTCCTGATTGCAACCAGCCTTTCTGGTTAATCTGTCTACAAAGGAAGTACAGATGTGGTTACTCTGGCCTGTGTGACCCAGTTACCTATTTCTTGTCAAAAATTAATCAACGAGTCATGTTTAAAGTGCTAACAAAATCAGGGTTCTGAACCAACACGACTGAGGCCCAAACCCAGACAGTATCATGAAGACACACCCTGTGTCAGGTACTTGTTCAGGGATGTCTAGGCATCTTCCCCAAACAACCCTACAGTTTTTTTACTCAAGTTTCTACAATATAAGCTGTACAACTAGCAAGAAGGAAGTATTATTGCCTAAGAAACTTTTCTGTAATCAGCAGAAAATAGTGAGAGATGACAGATGCAAGAACATCTAATGAAAAGCGCATCTCACCAACTTCATTACCTCCCCCCGCCCCATATACTACTTTAGAATGCTTTTGTAACTACTTGTCCTTACAAACACCCTGCTTGTCCAGGTTTCTCCTGGACCAGGCTGGAGCCAAGTACCAAAGCCACAAGCAGCCATTCTCAGGAATCACTCATTCAGCAGCTCCCTGTGGAAATTCCTGTGTTACCTTGCCCTGATGATCATGTTTCATTTCCCAGCCCCTTGGCAGCTCCAGCTGTTTGTTCGCAAACATGTTGAGGAATCCTACAAGGTCCCGGTTATGCTGGTAGCGTTCAAAGTGGTGGGTGTCCCGCCGGACTTTGGTGATCATGTGCTTCAAACACGTGTTGTTTGTAAACATGCGGTAGGCACTCTGGAGAAAAGAATGGAAAGCCAACATTAACGTGCTGGTGACACAGACATCATGAATACCACATATGGGTATATCTATTCTTCTAGTAGGAAACTTACATAAAATGCATATATTGGCTTCAACATAACTCTATAGATTTATATGCAGAAACATCAGACACAGCAAAGTATCTTGAACCAAATAAAATACAAAGACAGTAAAAGGTAAGGCAGTCTTCATCATTTATGTCTAGTTTCCTAAAGAACAAAGATGCTGTGGTTTCTCCTTTCACTAGGGGCATTAGGAGGTCCTAAAGTTGGTTTTGTACAAAACACACAGTCAAAATTAAACCATGTTGGGGATGAATATGCCACCTTACAGTGAACCTTGACACAGCCAGTTCTCCCTCCAGCATTAGACCAGATCCCTGGCCCCTCGGGTCAGCATAGTTAACACCTGGTGTCAAGCTGCATGGAAGAATACTTATCACATACTTGAATATTAGAAGTAAATGCAATGGAATGAGTTGTTCTTACTGGCAGCCATGTTCAACTGAGATCACTTTAGACTGAAGTTTTCATCTCACACCTTCTTGGAGGTATAAGGTCAGTGACTGAAAGAGTAGGCAGAACTGCCTGGACTGTATTATCTCCTTATTTTAATTTCCCTCTATCTCTCTCATTTTTCTGTGTATATGACATTGAATTTATATGGTTAAAACTCAATAAAACTCAATAAAAACTAATTACCTGGCAAAAGCTTTATATCTTTCATCTGTATAAACTCAAAGACTCCAAGGCATTGATTATAAGTCACGGGTTGTCCACAGTTGAGTCAGTCAACAGATACTCTTTGCATGATACCATGTGCCAATCAGCAGAAAAGGAACAACAGCATGAGAGCTATTTCCTTGTGATATTCATGGAATCGACCAGACCATGAATGATCTATATCAGAATTCAATTTTTTAATTTTTATTTTATTTTTAAAAAGATTTTATTTATTTATTTGAGAGGTAGAATTACAGAGAGAGGAAGAAACAGACAGCAAGGTCCTCCATCCTCTGGTTCACTTTCCAAATAGCCAAAATGGCTGGAGATGGATCAATCCGAATCTAGGGCCCAGGAGCTTCTTCCAGGTCTCCCATGTGGGTGCAGAGGCCCAAGCACTTGGGCCATCTTCCACTGCTTTCCCATACGATTAACAAAGAGCTTGATCAGAAAAGGAGCAGTGGGGACAGGACATATGGGATGCCAGCACTGCAGGCAGAGGCTTAGCATACTACACCAAAGCACCAGTCCCATTTAAATTCTTTTTAGATAGATTAAAAGGGCTTTGGATACCTCCTATCTTTAATATCTCCAGGACTTCATTCTAAGTCTGGAGGCCTTCAAACTTATCTTCATGGGTTCTGTAATTTATTTCAGTCTAAGACAACCCAAGGCAAAAACACCAGATTTCTTGGAAACCATTTCAATGTTCATAAACATTTACTGCTTTTGCTATGCCCACTACTGTGTTAGTTATTAGGAATAAAAGATAAATGAGTATTAGGATAATCAACATTACTCCATTCTTTCCATTTTCCCTCAAGACTTTTTGTGTACAATTCAAAACATTGATCTAGCCAAAATGAGTGCTTCTAGCATTTTCTTCCCTTGGGCACAGCAAGCACAGCCATTAGAAATGTTGATGTGCTAGCTGTTCCAGAGCCTGGGTCCCTGGGTCTCTGAATCACTTCAGGTATCAGAAAATCCTAAAAGCCCAATCTGGAAAGAGAAGCAAACCTGTGTTGGCTCAAGACACTGAGATTTGTTGGTCACTTTTACTGAAGTGTTACCTAAGCTATTCTCACTGACTCATCATCATCACATTCTTTTTGCTTCATATTAAAATCCAGGGGCTGGCACTATGGCATAGCAGGTAAAGCTGCTGCCTGCAGCACTGCATCCCATATGGGTGCTGGTTCGAGCCCCAGCTGCTCCACTAATGATCCAGCTCTCTGCTATGGCCTGGGAAAGCAGTAGAAGATGCCACAAGTCCTTGGGCCTCTGTACCCACATAGGAGACCTGGAAGAAGCTCCTGGCTCCTGGCTTCAGATTGGCCCAGCTCCAATTGTTGTGGCCATTTGGGGAGTGAACCAGCAGATGGAAGCCCCCCCCCACCCCGCCTCTGCCTGTCTATAACTCTGCCTTTCAGATAAATAAATGAAATCTTAAAAAAAAATCCTGTTCCCTAATCAAAAAAATGGAATGGAGAAAGGGAAAGAGGGGGAAAGAGATGAGGATGGAAGGAGGAAGAGAGGAAAGGAGGAGGAAGACCATGGTGATCCATCCTCAAATCTTAGCTCCTTTACATCTGAGAATAAAATACTCTGGGGTTGTATTTCAAACTCAGTCTAAATGAGAGGAGGTTTTGCTTGTTGTGAGAGCAGTTGTGGAGTTGAGTGCACAGAGTGCTGCCAAAACAGGCAGGCCTATGCAGGGGCTCTGGGCAATTAGAAAGCATGAGAGAGTAAGAATGTGATACCATGAAAACCGAGAAGGAGACTAATAAAAGAAATTGGAGGTTGTCAGAGACAAACTGCAGCTAATAGTTTAACCTGTGGCTGACCCTGCCCTGGAGTTTTAAATGCAGTCAGTGAGGCGTCTGTTTTCTGCATTTGGCTCCATCTTGCCGATAGACTTTCTCATAGGCCACTGCAAGTCCAGGACCACACCAGTTTGTTGGCAATGCTAACGAGCTTTCAAGTCTTACACCCTAACAAGCTTCTTTGGGGACAAACTATTGTGGCCGATTTTGTCAGATAAATCATTTTTGCCATCAGCTGTTGTGCTAGAGAGGTGTAGCTCTTGGTCCTCCTCACTGATCCCCCTTCCATTAAAATAAGTAAATAGGCCACATCATGATGCTTTATTTAGAGCACCAGAAATTCCTATAGGTTGCTAAAGAAAAGAAGCACAACTTCATTAGGGCAAGAAGTAGTGGCAATTAGGTGAAAGAACCCGTCCCAGTCTTAGGCTTGAAATAATTCCCTGGAGTTGGACAGCTTTTTAAGCACAGGAATCTTAAGGTCGGTCTTATAATTAATTATGTCCTTTCATCTTCCTCCTCTCCTCTCAAAGAGACACATAGTATGGTGCCAAGTTCGACTGATCTTTGCAGAAAGCAACTACCAAAGTAAATTAGCTGTGAGAAAGACTTCTCTCATTAGTAAATGGCAAACAAGCTTCAGAACCACAGCTTTTCAAGTCTGAATAACATGCACATGACGTGCAGGGTCCATATAAAATGCTGAAGTCCAACAGGAACATCCCTGTGGATTGCTATGTTTTTATAAAGAGACTATTCTTGACCAAACATACACATGTATTACAAATACTGTATACATACCCCAATGTAGTATATATTACAGAGTATACATAGGTATACATGTATAATCATATAGTATATGTATAAAGAAACAGCATCAATAGAGACAGATTAAAAAGTGAGAATTCAGGGCCGGCGCCGCGGCTCACTAGGCTAATCCTCCGCCTAGCGGCGCCGGCACACCGGGTTCTAGTCCCGGTCGGGGCGCCGGATTCTGTCCCGGTTGCCCCTCTTCCAGGCCAGCCCTCTGCTGTGGCCAGGGAGTGCAGTGGAGGATGGCCCAGGTGCTTGGGCCCTGCACCCCATGGGAGACCAGGAAAAGCACCTGGCTCCTGGCTCCTGCCATCGGATCAGCGCGGTGCGCCGGCCGCAGCGCGCCAGCCGCGGCGGCCATTGGAGGGTGAACCAACGGCAAAGGAAGACCTTTCTCTCTGTCTCTCTCTCTCACTGTCCACTCTGCCTGTCAAAAAAAAAAAAAAAAAAAAAAAAAGTGAGAATTCAGAAAGGATATTTGCAGTCTAGTTCATACAGAGCTACAGTGAGGATTATAGTCACAGCTCTGTTACTCATGGACAGAAGCAGAGAAAGTTTCAATCTGTCTGCCTCAATTTACTCAGTTGTAAGATGGAATCAGAACTGCCCTCTTTCTTCATAGGTATGTGAGATTCAAATCCAATGGAGTAAAGGGTATAAATGTGCTTTGAAAGGGTAAAAATCACTATAAAAATATAGGGCATTACCTAGTAAAAGAACACATTTATACCTAGCACAACCCTATTATAACTGATAAATAACAGTAGTAAAATTGTTTTTTTGTTTTGTTTTTGTTTTTGTTTTTTGTTTTTTGTTTTTTTACTTTTATTCTTTGAAGATCTTGGGCCAGCATCCCACTTTCTACTAACTGAAGAGGGGTCTCAAAACCTTTCATTAATTATGTGCTAAGTCCTGGGTGAAAGCATGTGGACACAGAGATCAGCAAGGCCTGATCACTGGAAAGGAGGCAAAGGAAAAGTATAGGTGGAGGCGGGAGGAAGAGGACTGCTGGAGGCAGGTAGCTGGGAAAACAAAGAAACACTGAGGCTCACTGAAAGAGCTGGGGCAGCCAAGTGGGAGGGACCCAAAATGTCACACATGAAGCACGCGAGATTAGATGAGAAGTGTTCAGTCCTCACAGAAGCTGCCATTGACAAAACTGTGGGTTAAGAGACAACGGGCATCTACATTCATCCTGCGGGGTTTAATGGTCTACCTAGGTTTGGATGTTTTTGTGTTTGTTTGCTTGTTTGTCTCAAAAAAAAAAAAAAAAGATAAACGCCTGTCTCCCTCTCTCTCTTTCTCCCCCATTCCTAAAACAAAAGTAGATTAGGAAAGAACAAATAGTGCCTATTTCAAAACATAGTGTCATGATAAAGTCTAACTGATATGAGTGATCTCTCCTGGAAAGCTGTTGCATGTGGATCCACAGGTAGATAAGGTGGGTTGGCAGTTGTTACCAGTAGACAAGGCCCTTTTAAAGGACACACAAGTTTTGTGTTCCTTTCAGGTGATTCCACATTTCCCTTTAGTTCTGCCTTCTTTACTGCAAAACTCCCTTTCCCAGCCTCCCTCATTATTGTTCTCATCTTCTCAGCAAAAATAAACACAGAACAGCTGAGTGAATGATCAACTGAATTTCTTCAGTGGAATTTTGTTAAAATAAAACTCTTCAGCACTTAAATGTGTTTTGTTTGGTTAAAGACTGAGGATTTACGGCCGGCGCCGCGGCTCACTAGGCTAATCCTCCGCCTAGCGGCGCCGGCACACCGGGTTCTAGTCCCGGTTGGGGCGCCGGATTCTGTCCCGGTTGCCCCTCTTCCAGGCCAGCTCTCTGCTATGGCCAGGGAGTGTAGTGGAGGATGGCCCAGGTGCTTGGGCCCTGCACCCCATGGGAGACCAGGAAAAGCACCTGGCTCCTGGCTCCTGCCATCGGATCAGCGCGGTGCACCGGCCGCAGCGCGCCGGCCGCGGCGGCCATTGGAGGGTGAACCAACGGCAAAAGGAAGACCTTTCTCTCTGTCTCTCTCTCTCACTGTCCACTCTGCCTGTCAAAAAAAAAAAAAAAAAAAAAAAAAAAAAAAAAAGACTGAGGATTTACAAAGTAAAAAATACTGAGAGAAGTTGAGGGGAATTCTTGCTATTTAGTAGCAGAATGAGAAAATGCTATATAAATACTCAATTCTTTTTTTTTAACTTAAGGGGAGAATGTGTTTCATCCTTTATTTTCAAGGGAAGTCTGTATATTATTAAAACAAACATTTGTTATATCTTTGAATACAGAACTCAAGTTGCAAACATTTAACCATTTTCATCACACATCTAATGATCTAAAATCAAAATCACCTTGAAAGGCTACAGTCTTCCACTGCTTTATGAAAATCATATTATCAGATTATGGTGACTACTATTTCTTTAAAGACACAATTAAAAATAAAACCCAGTAATATTTAACCAAAAGCATATCCTCATTTTCTATTGCTTGTTTTACAGAATAAACACTATATTAAGATTAAGCCTTTAGACATGAAACATGTCTAAACCCCCTAAAGAATATACTAGAAATAAACAAGACATTTGGAATGCTTTAATATTTCCAGTAAACACTATTTGCATCAGGAACTGCATTGTTGTAACTTTAGCATTTCACATAACTAGTCAGTAACGGCATTTTTAAAGGGTAGGAGTGAGAACAGAAGGACAAGAGACACAAGAATGGCAGGTTTCACACTTATGTTAATAACTCAAAAATCAAAATTACTTTCTTCTCTGCATCACAACTATACCACAGACTTGATGCATGTTTTCAGCTTTAATCCCAGGACTCATCATCAACTGGAGTGGGAGTTTGTGAAGTAGAAAACCCTGCAGTTAAATATTCAATTCTTTTCAATCAACTACAATACAAATAACAATCAATTATATCTTGTAAGTTTTTCAATTACGTTGTACTGACCCTATGTCCTGGGTTATGTGGCCCAGTTCTGATTTCAATTACTTTTTTTTAAGATTTATTTATTTATTTGAAAGGCAGAGTTACAGAGAGGCAGAGAGAGAGAGAGAGAGAGGGAGAGAGAGAGAGAGAGGTTGTCCATCCACTGGTTCACTCCCCAAATAGCCGCAAAGACCGGAGCTGGACCAGGAGCCTGGATCCTCCTCTGGGTCTCCCATGTGGGTGCAGGGCCCAAGGACTTGGACCATCTTCTGATTTCCCAGGCAATAGCAGAGAGCTGAATCAGAAGTGGAGCAGCCAGGACTCAAACCAACGCCCAAATGGGATGCTGGCATTGCAGGTGGCAGCTTTACCTGCTACACCACAGTGTTGGCCCCATCACTTACTTATATTCTGTTCAGTAATACAGTGTATTGCTGATAAATAAAATCTACCTAATTTATTTTAGAAACCCTTCATAAATAGGCATTATGAATTTGGAGTTAGAAATAGCACCACTGTATCTATAGGAAATGTTTCTTATTTTCACAAAAGAGAAGGCTTAAACACTGTAAAACATTCTTTGCTACAAAATCTATTATAAACAAAATCCAATAACATTGTTTGCATAAGATATTGCTAGGACATGGAAACTACCCTGTTTTACATAATCTATCTTAATAATATTTTTAATTGTAAAGATTTTACACCATTTTCATTTAACTAAAGAATAAAGAATAAATGGAGGTGACCTGAGCTATAGCACAGTGGATTAAGCCACTGTCTACCATGCTGGCATCCCATATGAGCTCATGTTCAAGTCCAGGCTGCTCTACTTCTGATCCAGCTTCCTGCTAATACACCTGGGAAAGCACTGGGGCATGGCCCAAGTACTTGGGTTCCTGCACCCATGTGGGAGACCCAGAAGCTCTTGGCTCTGGCTTTGGCCTGGCCCAGCCCCAGCCATTGCAGCTGTTTGGGGAGTGAATCAGAGGATGGAAGGTTTCCCTCTGTAACTCTGACTTTCAAATAAATAAATAAATCTTCAAAAAAAAAAAAAAAAAAAAAGAGATGGAGCTAAATTTAAACTTACTAACAACACTAACTATAAACTATCAATTCACCTATTTTGCAATAACAGGAATTCTTAACTTGTATAAATATACTTACAAATTTTGGAGTAATACTTTTGTTCATTAAGAACTAAAGAATTTAGTTGATAACCCGAGAACGTATTTCTAGAGCTCATTAAAAGCCAGAATAGGGGCTGGCGCTGTGGCACAGAGGGTTAAAGCCCTGGCCTGAAGAGCCAGCATCCCATATGGGCACTGGTTCTAGTCCCAGCTCCTCCTCTTCAGATCCAGCTCCCTGCTATGGCCTGGGAAAGCAGTAGAAGATGGCCCAAGTCCTTGGGCCCCTGCACCCATGTGGGAGACCTGGAAGAAGCTCCTGACTTCTGGCTTCAGACCAGCGCATTTCTGGCTGTTGCAGCCATCTGGGGAGTGAACCATCAGATTGAAGACCTCTCTCTCTGTCTCTACCTCTCTCTGTAACTTTGTCTTTAAAATAAATAAAATAAATCTTTAAAAAAAAAAAAGGCCATAAAAATAATTATTGGAGACATATGCTGTAAACATTATTCAGCTCATGTATTTATGCATGAAATTAACCAAACAGGCATACCAACTATAAAAGTCATGGCATTAATAACTAAAACTTGAGTTAACAGGAGATATAGTTTATGGAGAAAATTTTGGAAGAAATCTGATCATGACCAGCAGAGGGCAGTAAACTATATCTGAAAGCAACCACAATGCAAAAGAAAAAAAAAAAATCCTGCAGGAGAGGGAACCCTGAAAATTTTGGTTCTCAAATTTTCCTTTAAGTTATGGCAGTCATATTGTTACTTAACTTTGTTCTTTTCAACAAGAGTTATATGTAAATTACTTCTGCATGATATTCACTTGCATGACTTTTAATATAAGCTGATATCTTCATATCTATAAAAAAGAATTAGGAAAGATTTTCAATTAAATACTACTTTTACTTGTTGAACACTTTCAGTCTGAACAAGGAATCCATGAAATGGTTATAATCATAAAAAATTCAAAGGAAATGATATAAAAAGAAAACCATAAAGCAGGAAGACCAAATACAGTTTGTTTTGATTCTGCTAATCTAGGAAAAAGAAGACATTCCACAAAGTAATACCTTCTACAAAAAAATTGTCTGACTTATCACCATTCATTCATACCTTTAGACTTTTAGCAAGAAAAATATAGCTACTTTATTTCCTGATATATATGTGTATATATATATATATATATATACACACACATATATGTCAGAGAAATAAGTCTTCCTAAACATAACTTAAATATTACAGAAATTCAATAAATGTTCAGTATGTTCAGTATGGATCACTGTTTTAGGGAATAATGATTGAAGTTAATGTTGAAGAAGAAAAAAATTAAATGTTCAGAAAGAATACTTTAAAACCAAGTTGGGCTGCCAGAGGAAATTTTAAAATCATGCCCAGGTAAAGGAAAAGACAATAATAACAAGAGAATAAAATAAAGAAGAAAATCTTTAAGGTCTCAACCATATTCTCAGACAGTTAAAATAGCTGTAAAAAGCCCACATGAATTATAATTGTGACAAAATTGGTGAAGTCACTTAATTTAACATCTCTCTACACTAGGAGATCCCAAATTACAAGGAATTCTTCTAATTGCACCAGAACTATGTATGAGGCTTGAAAGGAAACATCTAGGGTCCTTGGACCCACTCTAGACCTAATAAATCAGAATCTTTAAGGAACAAAAAATATCCACTTATTTTTAAGTATACCAAAATTTAAAACCACAGCCTTATACCCTAACCCAATGACTGGTTATCTAGCCTAACATTGCACTGAAAAGGGCCTTACAAGGCAGCCTGAATAGAGAAACCAGAACTTGTGCTAAGTGATTTCACTGGCAGCTTGCAATTGGTCAATGCTACAAAAAACAGTTGATGCAAAGTAGGGCTTGGTTTATTGTTTTGTGGGCTGTCTAGGTCATGCGCTGTCTGTGTTTTAAACAAAGCTTCCTTGGAAGACAGGTCCATTTGTTTACATATTATTCTTGGTCCAAAAGCCTAAAATATCTACTCTCTACTTGGCCCTTTAAAGAAGTTTGTCTCCTTCCATGTGCTTCCCCTCAGATTTAGTCATCACCCCATCAGTGTGTCTTCTAGAGTCTTGAGCTATTGTACTCATATCTCAGGGCATGGTACTGTAACATGTTGTCAAGTCTGGCATTCCAGGGCCCTCCACTGTTAGAACTTTTGTATCCCTAGTACTTAGCTCAGTGCCTGTTACATAATACAAAATCAATAAACTATTGCTAAATTGAATGCATAGTAAGTCTAACCCTCTTGCTTGATGGGTAAGGACAGCTAGTATATAAAACCATTGGTCAACCTTCTCCCAAATCTTGACTGTTCCAAGTTAAATCTGTAAACTAGGAGATAATGATGATTACAGAAAACTGGTGCTTATACTTAAAAAGCAAAGCTAATGAAGTGAGACAGAAATAGATCAACATCAATAAATATGTACATACTAATGACCTCACTGACAACTCCTGGTAATAAAACTGTGCTGACTTCCAGTTTTTCCTATGATCTACTCTGTTTTTCCCAAGGTGTGTAAATCATTTTGTTCAATTCAGTATGTTCCCTTTTCATTCCTTTAACAAGTTCCTCATTCTAAATGGCCTGTTACTTAGATATTGTTGTTTATTATTTATGTATTAACACTCATCTTCAGTTTCTCTTCTACTTAGCGACCAAATCTTGCTAACTCTTAGCCTGTCATGCCTCTGATGTTGGATCCCTTTTCTCTGCTTCCTTAGCTCCTAGTCCAGGCTCAATACATGCCATGATGAATGGATTATATACAGCTTGACTTCCATGGCCAATGTCTCCCTCCTTCTAAATTATTCCATGTTCGGCTAAGTCAACCCTCCTCTTATTAACACATCCTGCAAGTTACTTCATCTGCCTTTAGACACTGTGGGGGCAATCCAACTGCCATGGTCTGCTGGTGTACATCCCCTAAAATTCATGCTGAATCTTAACTCACTAGTGTGACAGTATTAGGAGTGAGGGAGGAGGGGGAAGGAGGTGATTTAAGAAGTGACTACGGCATGAGGGCTCCTTATTCATCTCCTGGAATTAGTGCTTTTATAAAAGAGACCTAAGAGAGATTCCTCAACCCTTCCACTCTGTGAGTCTAAAGTAAGAAGGTGCCATCCATGAACCAAGAAGTGGGCCCTTACCAGAGACCAAATCTGCCAGTACCTTGATCTTGGGCTTCCCAGCCCCCAGAACTGTGAAAAATTAAGTTCTGTTGTGTTTCAGCCTCCAGGACTATGGTATCTTTGCTATAGAAGCCTGACAACCTAGGACAGTTTGTTTGGATGAAGTGGATTAGAACACAGAGCACATAACACAGGGTCTGGTGCACAGTGGGTGCTCAGGAAACATTAGCTATTTCCCTTCTTATATTATTACATGAACAAGGATCATTTGTTTGCCCCTCGTGTGCTTTCAGATTTGCTACTCACAGGGTTAGAATGCAGCACGGTGAAGAACTCTGGGCTGATGAGGAACTTCACAGGGGGAGACTGTAACAGTAACGTGAGCCTGGATCTCGAGGTAGAGTGGGGCAAGACGTTCTCCCGTCGGAAATCTGCACAGACAGACCACAGAGGCATTTAGCGAGTGCTCCCTGCAAGTTAGAAACATCTATTCATTTCAGTCTCTATTTTAAAAGAGCCAGAGAATATCAATATCATTTGCTATTATTGTAATCCCCCATATTTTTTTCTTTGCTGTAAATTCACACATAAAACCCAATTGTTCTTAAGCACACTAAAATGGAATTAAATGTCTATTCATTATTAACATTTTAATACATCCTTAGATTTTTAAAAAATAATCCAATTCTGCTCTCCCTGAGATCCAGAGGTTAAGGTAGCTTATATATCTTAAGATTTCTTTGTTTATTTGAAAGGTAGAATGAAGAAAGAGAGGGAGAGGCACAAAGAGAGAGCTTCCATCTGTTGGTTTGCTCCCCAAATGGCCACACTAGCCATAGCTGAGCCAGGCTGAAGCCAGGAGTCAAGAAATCTGTCCAGGAATCCCACATGGATAGCGGGAGCCCAAGCAGTTGTGCTGTCTTATGCTGCCTTCCCAGGCATATCAGCAGGTGTCGCTCCCCCTCTTCGTGGAGGAACGACACAGGACCCTGCGCTGTTCTTTCGTCTGCTCGGCCCTCCCCGGGTTTGCTGCTGGTTCTTCCCGGGTTGGCTACTATCCCTTCCACCTCCGTGGAAGGGCGGTTCCCCCTGGCCACATTCCCCACTTCCGCAGGGGAGCGGCACACCGCCGGCCAGCTCTTCTCGGGGGCTGCACAGGTGTTCCTTCAGCTAGATGTTCCCCTTAGATGTTCCTGGTGCATGCCGTCTCTCTCCTCCTTTATAGTCCTCCTCCGCCAATCCCAACTCGGCTGCCCACACGCCGAGTACGCTGCTCTCCAATCAGGAGCAAGTCCTACAGTTTATTGGTTGAATTGGAGGCAGCTGTGCGGAAGCTGTTTACTTCTCTCCCAGCGCCATATTGTGGGAGAGCAGATGCATAGAATAAGTCTTAATTCCAGTAACTCAGTCCAGTCCGGGCTGCTCCCCACAGATCCCCCTTTCTTTTTATTTTTTGGCGTTGATACGCGCCTGTCTTCGGTGTCCCGCGGCACACACTCTGCTCTACTTGCTAGAGTTGCCACAGGTTCTTACAAGTCCTATCAATCAGGCAAACCGAATCCGGGTCCTCTCTTCGCCATGTTGTGAGGAGGTTTTTAGGCGCTGATGCGTGCCTGTGTTCGGTGACCTGCGGCTCATACTTTGGTCGAGCCGCCTGCTGGCGCTTACCGCCTTAATTAGGCAGACCGAATCCAAGCCTCCTAATTGTTGTATTGTGGGGAGGCCTTACTGATGTTAATTCGTGCCTGTCTTCGGTGACCTGCGGCGCATAAGCTGCTAGCCGCCGCAGGTGCTCATCGCCTCACTTAATCAGGCAGACCGAATCCAAGCTCTCACATTGCTGTGTTGTGGGGAGGCCTTTCTCTTTCTCCATTTCTCTATCTCCGGGCATTCCTATTTCTCCCATTTTACTTCTAAACTTCTGTTTCTCTTATCCCCGCAGCTTCCCGGCGCCTCGCCCTGCCAGCAGCTTCATGGCTCCGTGCGGCTTCCCGGCGCCTCGCCCCGCCAGCGGGCTCCGCCCCGAGGCTGCTTCTCGGCGCCTCACCGGCTCTGAGCCGCTTCAGCCCGCGCCTCTCTCATCTGCGCGGTTCGGCTTTGCACGCACACTCCGCGGTCTCGCACTTAACCCTTTCGCGTCTGAACCACGGCCTCGCGCCAGCCCCGCGTTCCCTATGTACTTGAGCCCCGCACGCTCTGTCTGCGCGCGGCAGCCTCCGCGAGTCACACAGCGTAGCTTACGTGTCCGCCACTAGCATTCAATCTAAGTTCCCCAGGCTAGCCTGACGAATTCAACCCAGCATACGTCTCCGCCCCACGGTTTGGCTTCCCGTCCTTTGCTCCCCGGGCTAATCAGACGGATCCCAATCTGGCTTACGTTTCAGCTTCTGGTTTCAACTTTTCGCCCCCTATTCCCGGGCTAACTTGAGAATCCCAAAATGGCTTTCGTTTCCGCCTCGGCCTGCCCCCCGCGGCTTCAATTTCCCTAACATTTTTCTCTACCCGGTATGTTTCCCTAAGTTTTCTTCCAACAATACTCCTCCCTCATTTCTCCTGGCCTCTCCCCACAGTCCGCGTCCGAGTCTGTTTGTTCTAGCTTTCACTTTCGCTTTCGACCTTAGAGATTTCTCCCAGCTTCCCCCCGTAGTCCGTATCTGAGTCTATGCCTAGGCTTTCAATAGCTTCTTCCGGCACCTTTTTCGTCCGGCTTTTCCCTAGGCTGTTTGCTAGTCTCTCTCTCCGGTATTTTCCCAGTTCTTCCCGTTTCTTCCCTCCTAAGTTTCCTATCCGTCCTAGGTTTCCTATCCGTCCTAGGTTTCCTATCCGAGTCACGGCACCATTATGTCGCTCCCCCTCTTCGTGGAGGAACGACACAGGACCCTGCGCTGTTCTTTCGTCTGCTCGGCCCTCCCCGGGTTTGCTGCTGGTTCTTCCCGGGTTGGCTACTATCCCTTCCACCTCCGTGGAAGGGCAGTTCCCCCTGGCCACATTCCCCACTTCCGCAGGGGAGCGGCACACCGCCGGCCGGCTCTTCTCGGGGGCTGCACAGGTGTTCCTTCAGCTAGATGTTCCCCTTAGATGTTCCTGGTGCATGCCGTCTCTCTCCTCCTTTATAGTCCTCCTCCGCCAATCCCAACTCGGCTGCCCACACGCCGAGTACGCTGCTCTCCAATCAGGAGCAAGTCCTACAGTTTATTGGTTGAATTGGAGGCAGCTGTGCGGAAGCTGTTTACTTCTCTCCCAGCGCCATATTGTGGGAGAGCAGATGCATAGAATAAGTCTTAATTCCAGTAACTCAGTCCAGTCCGGGCTGCTCCCCACAAGCAGGCAGCTAGATTGGAAGCCGAGTAGCCAGGACTTAAGCCGGCATGCTGATATGCGAAGCAGCAGCTTAACCCACCGCACCACAACACTAGCCCCAGTTTACAGGTTACTTGATTTGGGGTACTTTTCTTAGTACTAATGAAAGATTGAAGATTAGAAAAGGTTTCTGATGAATTCTATGTTTTGAAGATCAAATTTTATTCAAGCAAAGCCTTATTTCATAGAAATCCTTACTCATCTTTTCTACTTTTATGAGCTTCTAAAAGTACACAAAATCAAAGCCTCTTACCTGCACTGGCTTGGTGAAAGTCTGCCTCCTCCCCTGCCCCATCGATAGCGTTGGTATTTTCCTCAGGCCTCTCGTTAGTCATGGTTCTGCGGATACTCTGATAGCTAAAATCATAAGTCTAGAGTTACAGTCCAGCAGCTTCAGAAAGGCAGGATTCAATTGTTCCCCCAGGGCACAAACTTCCCACACATTTTCACTCTCAGCCTCAACTGTTTCCTCCTCAAACCTCCATTCCCAGACTTTATAGGCCATCTGTTGGTTAAGTACATTACATTGCACTAGATTTCTTCTGTTCATTATTTGTGGAACATTTTCCTGAGAAAATGACAAAAAAATTTTTTTCAAAAAAAAAAAAAAAACTATGGCTCTTAATAGAAAAAAAAAACTAAATTTTTACAGTGTTAAAGAAAGGAATGACTTTTATGTTCCATAGCAATTAGTTTTTGCAAAAAGAATGATTTAAAAACCTCGGGCTGGTATGAAAGATGCGTCAGAAATGGAGATTCTAGAGATCAGAAAAGGTATTTGATTTCAAATTGTAAATGTATATATTGTGCTTTGCTAAAAATCAGTGCCTTGGATTGATTAAGAGGGTCATTTATTTCCTCTCTAGTTTCCAAGCAAGGTGTGTATGTATGTGATTTTTTTAAGCACTTCAAGTCCACGAAAAGACTTCAAAAGAACTAACACCTACACCTTGATGACAGAACACCCAAAGATGAAAGCAGCGGCTGTGTCTTCTGCTTCCTAAAGCCCAGCCATACAATGGAACAGGAATAGCAAAAGTGCTCCTCTCACCGCCGGTTCAGCTGCTCCATTTGCTGGATGGAGTTGGATCTCTGCAGCACCTGTGGGGCCGGGGGAGCCGTGGGCCGCTGCCACGTCGTGGTCCTGTTGACATGATCCACATAGAAGATCCTGCCATGGCTGTCGATGCGAGCCTCCCAGTCTAAACAGCAGTGAGGCACCGAGAGAGGGGTGAGGAGGAGGAGCTGACACCATTAATGTGGTTCAGTAAGTTCAGCACATGTTTTTTTCTCTCTGCCATGCTATAATTTGGGGCTAATAATATACACCTCACAACATAATCCAGCACTTTTCCCCAGTCCACTCTACACTTTGTTGTGAGCAGTTATTAAGCCTATCCTGTGTGTGTTAACACCAATCTCTGAGGAGTCTCTAAAGGTAAAGAATCTTTCTAATCTTCCCACAGTGCTCACCGTCACCCAGTATTCTAGAAACGTGTGTTCTGGGATCACAACTAGGATCACAACACTTCAGATAGCCATATCAAAGTTGGTATTGATGCTTATTTTCTCCAAAAATAATTTTTCTCTACTTTTTTTTTTAGCTTACATGAAAGACTCAAAGCTGGAAACTTCTTTGTGCATATTTACATACAACTGTAGTAAATTTAGTCTTCAAAAGAAAAGTAATTAATGCTAGCTTAGCAATCAAACAGTATCATTATCTACATACTTCAATTTGTGCCTTCTCAAAGATGAATACATTTTTTCAGGGCTTCTTGGCCTCCAATCTCCAATAAATACAATAAATACAAAGCTTTGTAAGGCTGTTTAGTTTAGGCAATTGCACTGATTAAGTGTGTTCATCTTTGTAAGTAAATGCCTAGTGTATGCTCAGTGAAAAATAGAAAGCAGTCCTGTCTTTGGAGCCAGACACCCACTTTTATAATGCTCTAAAAGGCCATATCCCAGTAAAATCTACGTAGCATGAGTTGATATTTTCAAAAGGCAAAATTATGAAACTTGTTACAGTTGGCAAGAGTAATTTATACAAAAAATAGGAAAGCATCAGAATTCTATTCTTTACTCAGCAAAGCACTTTATATGTATATATTTCCATGTAAATTATTTGAAATTAATAAGCTCTTTCTCCTGAGTAGGTCAGTTATGCCAGATCAATTATTCTCCATATAATCACATGGCTTATGATTAACACCATGGGTCTAATCCTGAAAACCAAGGGAAGCCATATGCATTTTCTCCTGACCACCAAATGGCATTTGTTCTGGAGTGAACACAGCAAGTCCAACAAAGGCCTTAGGGTTGGAAAGACCTGTGTAGTAGATCCCAGCCTGCACTAGACCGCCATGGAGGGCTGCCACCCTCAACAGGAGTGGAAAGATATCTTGTGCTGATCTCAGTACATTGGAATTTATAAGAAATGGCAAGAGAAAAACTGGACTGAAGAAAAGCACCACAGAGACAATAAATCAATGCCACTCATGCTCCAAAATAATCCAGACTCATAATAAACTAGCCTGCCAAATCTGAATTCTTTGGACACACCTACAGCCCTATCAACAGGGGATTTCTGAAAGGCATTATGCTCAGCCTGACAGACAGGAAGCACGTGAAAACATCTTCAGAAACATTTTCCAAAACGCTTTGATGTAGTCCACTTTTTTGTTCTGTTCCTTGAATGCTTTCCCATCTCAGAGATTTTGAGAACCCCCTGTTCATTCTTCCCTCATTACAACCAGGATAATTCAAGCACACACTACATGTCAAATCAAATACACAGGGGCTGGCACTGCGGCCTATGGGGTTAAGCCCAGCCTGCAGTGCGGGCATCCCACATGGGTACCCAGCTGCTCCACTTCCGATCCAGCTCTCTGCAAGGGCCCGGGAAAGCAGAAGATGGCCCAAGTTCCTGGGCCCCTGCACCCACATGGGAGATCTGGAAGAAGCTCCTGGCTCCTGGCTTCAGATCAGCTAAGCTCTGGCCATTTCGATTATTTGGGGAATGAGCCACTGGATGGAAGACCTCTCTCTCTCTTTCTCTCTCTCTCTCTGTAACTCTTTCAAGTAAATAAAATGAACCTTTAAAATAAATAAATAAATACTTCTTTTTAAAAAAATCAAGTGCACATAAACATAAATGGCGATTCCTTCCCCTATGAATGTTTACATAGCTCACAACCCTCAACCTGTAGAATAGATCAATTAGGGCTAAGAAATGAGCAGAGATCAACTAAAGGAAACAGAAAGAGTACACGCTGCCAAGCTCTGAGAAAGGTTATTACTAAAATTTGGCCCTAAGTTTTTTGGCAGTTGAGGCAGAAAAGAAAACACATTGTTGCATACTTTCCATTTTCTTACAAAAGAAAGTTAAAAAAATATATCTTCAAAGACAGAACATTTTTCTGGAACTAACTAAATAAGAATTTACCACATGAGATGGGTATGTGGCCAATCTGAGGGCTAAATGGGTAGCAATCTGAGCAGGTCAAGAGAAAGATCTCAAAATATATTCACCACTGTGTCTTATACATTGTGTATGTATACACACACACACACACACACACACACACACGAATGCGTGATTTAAAATGACATAAAGCCAGAAAAAGAATGATTCTTATATTCACCTTGCACAAAGGCCAGGAATAACCTTAATTTATAGCTTAATAAAGGCATTTGAATGGTCCATGGAGAGAATAAGAAAACAAGGACCACCAATTTGCTATTAACATGAAATGTTGATTGTGCATCAAGATCACCTCTGCCAAATACTGTCTCATCTAAGTGACACTGTTACTTAGGTTCCATTAACAGAAATTATAAACGTCTGATTTCAAGTGGATACTTGGCATTGGCTCTGCAAAGATTGTGATGCTGCCGGCTTATTTATGAGCTACATATGCAATCCTACCCAAGTGGTCAATACCCTTCCATCCAATGGCAGGAGGGTTACCTGAAGAAATGTTAGCTCTTTGTCATATCTACCACAGTTACTCTGAAAAATGTAAAACTGCCCTAACATCTTATGTCTTTATTTGGACCTGGTTTGATTTTGGTTTGAGAAAGCATACCAGAATTCTTTTCAGAGCATCAACATTTCTTGGAGATATACAAAGCTAAAATCAAATAATCAGAATTAGAAGACTGGGAGCTTAACATTTACGTCTTGTCTTGTTGCACTGTAAAACAGGGTACACTGTACGATAAACTTTTTTTTAAGATTTATTTATTTATTTGAAAGTCAGAGTTACACAGAGAGAGGAGAGGGAGAGAGGGAGAGAGGGAGAGTGCTTCCATCTGATAGTTCACTCCCCAGTTGGCAGCAATGGCTGGAGCTGCACTGTTCTGAAGCCAGGACCCAGGAGCTTCTTCCGGGTCTCCCATGCGGGTGCAAGGGCCCAAGGACTTGGGCCGTCTTCTACTGCTTTCCCAGGCCCTTGCAGAGAGCTGGATCGGAAGTGGAGCAGCTGGGACTTGAGGCCAGGGCATTAACCGGCTGCACACAGCACCGGCCCCCATATGATAAGCTTTTAAGACTCAGCAATGTATTGGGGGAGAGGGGTGCAGTGCACTAAATTGAGAGACCTGATTTCTGGCCATGCCTTGTCACACAATCTGCAAAAAGTCACTGCAGCTCTTTGGATAGCAGTCTTTAAACATTAGAGGACAGAATTCAACTAAACTCCATTCCACTCCTAAAATTCTATATAAAGATGCCCATTTTACTATATTAGACTCAGTAAGGACAAAGCAACATCTTAGCATCATTTCATACATAAGCTACAATTAATCAACTGAACTCTAATTAATTAAGCCTTACAGGGTCTGGGGCTCTGAGTTTCCTTAGGAGTAGGCCCTGTTAACCACTTACTGACCCCATGTGGCCATGGCAGCTCTGATATTATCTCTTATGAATACTAGTGTCCCACATAAGATTCCATTTGCATCACAAACTTTAGGACAGTAATAATGCTTGTAAACTATTAGCTGGAGAAATAGCAGGTGAGACTCTCTGACAACATGTACCATAATTATTTTGAAACTCAACAAAAATGCCAATTTCTAGGATACATGCCAGATCTTCAAAAACAAAGGGGGGGACTCTAAAGGGGGACATTTAGTTATCAACGTCCCAGTTGATCCCTAGATATAGCAAATTTGAGAAGCACTGACAAAAATTGGTAAGAACTTAAGATAGCCACTAATTTTCTAGACAAACCCAATGAGCAAACATTAGCTTTCTCAGAGGTCATGAAGTGTGAATACATAGGAAACTAAACTTAATCTAAATATTCCAAACTGGCATCCAGGAATAAGTAGACTCTTAGATGCTCTGAGACTTAAATATAAACAGGTAACTTTAAATAGGCAGACAATAAGGGGAAGTCCAAGTTAGAAAGCATGTTAAGACTACTCCAAGGCCATTGTCACAGAACTGATACACCAGGCAGGACACAGAGGAAGGTAGGGAAGGGAAAGTCTTAAAGTTCTCAGTTTTTAGAATCAATGTATGTGAGCAAGTTGTCCTACGATCCCTCTGCTCACCTCATCACTTCTCTTTCCCCACTCCCTTCAAAGCTGGACCAGCCAGCTGGAGATCAGATGAGACATGAACACATCTCAAGGAGGGCTGAGTTAGAGACCAATGACTGAAAAAAAAGAATTACATATTGGAGAATCCAACACTGCACTGTCTATGTGAATCAAGGGGGAAGGGATGGAGAGGGGACCTGAATTCCTTATAATTGATTCATAACCAAGTACCTGACTGCAGTGACACGCATTTGTAAATACACTATAAACATGACAATAACCAAAATGACAAGAAGGTGAAGTTATAATGACTTAAAGGCACTGTAGAAAATAAATAAATATATAAAAACTTTGTAATAGGCAACAGAAGGCAGTGTTTCCATGATTTTTTTTTTCTTATTTTAGCACTCAAGGCATTGTGATTCCATTATGTATGATTTTGGTAGTCAAGGTAGCAGGCCTCCTTCCCATTGGGGGTAGAGGTGGTGATTGGCAGGGGCATCAAGACTGCTAAGGGGCTAATGACATGATGTGAGCTGCCTAGATGTGTTCAGTTGGAAAGAACTCAGCAGGCTGAAGGTGCTCTTTATTTCTAAGATTTATTCATTTTATTGATTTGAAAGGTGGACACACACACACACACATACACACAGAGAGAGAGAGAGAGATGAATCTTCCATCCCATAGTTCACTCCCCAAATGGCCACAACAGCCAGGGCTGGGCCAGGCCAAAGCCAAGATCCAAGAACTCCATCCAAGTATCTGACATGGGTTGGCAGGGATTTAAGTAATTGGCCATCTTCTGCTACTTTTCCAGGTGCATTAGCAGGAAGCTGGATCAGAAGTGAAGTAGCCAGAACTTGAAGTGGGACTCCAACATGGGATACCGGTGTCACACATGGGAGTTTTTCTCAATGCTCTACAATGCTGGCTCCATTAAGGGGCTATTTTCTGCATTTCTTATATTTGAATTAAAGTTTACAAAATTCAAATAGTTGCATATTTTGTCCCTAATGCTTTGATTTTTTAAGAAAGTGGCTTTTTAAAACTAAAAATATCAAGTTTTCCATCAAAACTAAATTTTAAATTTTAGAGAATAAGAGCCTTTATCCCTAAATATAGTGGTAGAGACGTTGTTGTAGTGCTTTGAGGCCCAGGAAAGTTCAAGGAGTGCTCAGATGTCTCTCCCTCTTCCTCGGGGACAGGTGAGGAGGCTCCTCAAGTGCAAGAGAGGTAGGTGGCTACAGTGACCTTGTGAGCCACCATCCTGCGGCTTAGCCAGGTTTGCTCTGCTCTGTCTGGATCAGACTGAAAGCCTCTTCCTCTGTGCAGGTCACTCTCCCTACACCTGCAGGACTCGCTCCTAAAACAGGGCAGGCAACAGATCCTCAACCTGGAAGTTAAGACTGCTCAGCTGCTATGGGGATCTACTCATTGGTTCTCAAAAATCTTACTCTTGCCTTGGGCCATGAACAATGCCCTGTGAGCTTTGTGGGCTGTGCAACTTCAACCACTGGTTGAGAGATGTTTTGATGACTCATAGAAAATAAGAAAGCTCCAGACTTTGTAGGAGGCATGACACTGCTGAGATGCTTCCAGGGAAGCAGACTGGACATGCACACAAACTGAGTGCCTTAAGGAGTTGCAGTACCATCTCATTCAGAAGTCATCAGTGTGGCAGGGGGCTCGAGGCAGCCTGGGGACTGAATCCTATTAGACCATCATCAGCATGAGAGATACTGGTCTTTTTAGAATTAAGATAAGTAAAGAAAGAGTGGCCAGTCCAGCCCTTTCTGAAAAACTTTCATTTTTCTGTTATTGACTCCAGTGTGATTGTCACATATGGTGCATGGGAGACAATATGGGACTAGTTTATGTGTTTTTCCACAGAAAGGGGAATTTCTCTAGAAATAGGAATGAACTCAGGATAAACAGTCTGGATAAGCAGCCTCTGACAGGACCCTGGGATAACTGTAGTGGTGTTGACTAGATGAGTTCAAATGGACAGCTCAGGAAAATTCCAGGGGAATGCATGGCATGTTTTTGTTGCATGTTTTTATTATCAAAGCATCATCTAAAATTAGGCAGTAGATCTGAAAAGTATATTAACTGTTGGTACTATCAAACAACAGTGAAGGGCATTCAGGAAAAAAACAGTCTATATAGGAGTTGGTACTATTTGAAGTTTCGAGCATCCACTGCAGGTACTAGGATATATGCCTTGTGGATAAGGGAGGATCCCTGTTTACATGAAAAAAAAAAAAAAAAGCTTTCCCACAACTCTTGGTGCTCCTAATTCATTTCACTCTCATTATATTTTTCCAGAAATATTTTTCTTTATTGACTCTGATCTTTTCTCCAAAGGTAAACAAAAAGGAAGCTTTCCTCCCCTACCCTCCTCCATCTGCTTAACATGACATATGATTAATCAATCCTTTGGTCTATGTTTTTTAACTGCCAAAATATGTTTCCTCTAACAGCCTTCAGTTTTCCAATCCATGTATATGGGAAGGAGCTGTACACAAGGGGATTCCAAAAGGCTCAAGCCAATATTCTGACAAACTCTACATGTAACCATTGGACTCTTTTGGTCAGCACTTAACAAAACTAACCACTTGGGGATTTTAGTCCTTTAAATACATACCCTCTCCTCATTTCATAACACCCTTGTGACAAAACAGAGGGGCAAAGAGTCTCTTGCCACGACCACAGATACAATGGGTAAGAGGAGAGGATGGATAAGAAGAGAAAGCCCAGGGAGAAGGAACCATCCAGTGTTCCCTGAAAGAGGTATCCACAGAGTGTTACAGTAACTCACCACCATGCTCACATAGCAACATCACTTTAGGGGATTCATTAAACAGATTTAACTCTGTTTAGATTTCACCCAGATTCTGACTGGCCATGGGTATCACTTACACCTCTGAATAACAGTTGTGTAACTGGTTCCCTTAGAACCCATAATCCTCAACCATGTTTTCTTTAGCTATGAAATGCTTTCTGAAAGTGCAAGAAATAAAATAAAAGTCTTTCAAATCCCCAGATAATTGTTATGTCTCAAACACACAGTGGAATAATTTCTGAAATTAATGATACTTTCTTGAATACCCCAAAGAAAAAATTCAGAACCTTGTTGTGAATGACTTAAAATGATGTGAGACCAAAAGAGGCAGGGTATTATACAGAATGAGGTTTTTCTAAGAGATTGTACCAATTTGTCTACAAACTGAATTTCATGCTGTTGTTAGGTATAATTTTAAAAAATTCTATTATGTACCCAATTGCCCAGAATACCTGGATCTACTTCCACGATTATAGTATTTACTCTGTGGGAGTACAGTATTTACTTTTTTTTTTTCTTCTGCCCTTTCATGCAGTGGAATAATGCCAGAGAGGAATCATTGGCATAGCACTTTCTATCAAAATTACAAATACACCATTCCATCAAGTGGCCCCCAAAAATCCAAATTACACTCATTCCATCAAGTGGCCCCCAGCTTCCTCTTGAGTACCCATGGATCCATTTTTTTAAGGTCTGTGGAATGTGTGTTCATCAGCCCTTTACCCTGTAATTAAGGTGGACCCTTTACTTAACGGATGCTCACTTGGTGGGAGAGCCTCATCCACCCTCTGGTACCGGCTAACATCCTGGCGCACTGAAGGTAGTGACCGCAAGGGCTGGTGGCCGTTGGCTTGAGAACCTAGGATTAAAGGTAAAGTGTTATTGGGGGATTGCTTTCCCTTTCAGGGTCAAAAAAGCCTTTGTGGAAAAAAAAATACCTAACACATCCTGAGGGTAGTCTCTGCTCCCTGTAGCCTCATTTCCCACATGAGGTCTCAGAAACAAGAAAATAAACAGGAGGTAAATGCTTCAAAGAGGACTTCCTGGAGAATGTCCCCAGCATGCAGCCCTCTGCTCCCCGCCTCTTTTCCCTCCCTTGCCCTCCCTGGCCCTTGTCCTAGTCACGCACCACGGATACTTCAGGGTCACATATTGGCCACAAGATAATGAAAGAAACAAAAACAAAACAAAAAGAGAGAGGAAGAAAAAGATAATTTAGATAGAAAAATAAATTACAGAATAAGAAAATCATTCCTATTTCTATGTCACTTAGTCATAAAAGTACTCTTTGTACTGCATCTATAAAAGGATTTTTAAAGGAAATTCTAGAAACCCACATTCATTGAGCTATAATACAAATGTGTCCTGTAGATTTACATTCTCTGACTGCTAAAACAGCTTAGTTTTCAAGTGTCAGAATGTTGCACCTAATTAAGTTGACATTTCTTCCACTGTTGAAGACAGATAATTACCTTTGTTGCAAAGCACCTATTAACTCGGTTTGCATGTTATGAAAGAGGTGTGATGTATGATGCTCCTGGTAACCTCTGCAGATAACATGAATGGTGAAGTTGCCAGTCTCTTTGATTTTGTATCTGCGAACCCAGGTCCCCCTGGAGCTTCCTGATTTAAGTTTGAGGACAGCATGCTGTTTTATAGCCTCTTATCTCAACAATACAAGGATCCTTTTTTTTTTTTTTTGTAAAAAATAAATAAATAAATAAATAAATAAAACCTACTGAACTTGAACTTGATCCTACCTGGATGCAAATCACACAGTCTTCTTCCCAGCTATGCAATGAATTAAGTCCCTTGGTTTCCCCAGCTCTGATAGAGGTCTGATCTACAGGAAGAGTTTCAGGTGTCCACATATTTGTTACCCGTTTGCTTTTCTTCCTGGCCCTGTTTTCCATCTTGCCTCCAACCCATCTAGCTCCCCCTTTGCTGAGGTGAGGAACTTCAGTCTTGCAGCCTGCAGTGTAACTTAAATTGAGAGAAAAACCACGAACTCCTACCTCCAGTAGCACCCTCCTCCTGGGCAGTGGCCCCTTCGCAAGTGCTGTGGGCATCCCCAGCATCGTCCTCTCCTTGCGGTTGGCTCTCAGCACCTGCAGCGGCTCCTTCCAGGCTCTCCCTCCGCTGCCAGACCTCCCCCAGCTCCTCCTGGGCAGGTGACGTGGCAGATTCTGCCCCTGGTCCTTCCTCTTCCCCACCAGGCACCTGAACCACAGGTAAAGGAACAGGTGTGCATATGGAATCCTGCGACCCTTCGGCAGGGCCGCTGCTGGTGGGCTCCACGGCACAGGCTCCGTCTTCCTCCTCCTGAGAAGAAAAAGCCGGAGTTTCAGGATACCGTGCGCTCTCCTGAGAGGAGCACCGTGTCTCCACCGAGGACAGCTGTGTGGTCACGCTCTCATTGCAGGAGCTGTCCGCGCCTTCCAGGTCACTCTCGCCCTCGGGCCTGGTGCTGGCTTCGCTCACACTCTCTGTCCGGGCAGGGTCACTGGGTTCTGTTTCAGAGGACACCTGGGAAGGCTCAGAGCCCTGGTCGAGGGACTCAGTCTCACTGATGGCTCTTCGGCTACCCCCGGATGTGTCAGAAGTCCCTGTGTCTGCCCCACTTGTGGGCTGGTCTACCTCCTGAGAGCCACACAGTTCGGAGCTGCCATGGTCAGCACCGGGTAGAGGCTCTGGGCCAGTTTCACTTTCCTCTGGGGCAGGGCCTGGGGCCGAGGTGCTGTCTGCAAGCTCTGGAGGATTTTCTGGCTTCTCCTCCAAGGAAGAAGCGTCCTGCACAGAGGCTTCCCCATTCTCAACCGGGGTGTCCTCTGGCTTTGTCTGGGATGCCAGGCTCCCGTCATCTGCTCTCGATGCCCTGCTGAACATAATCAGCCCCCCTTCCTCCTCCAAGGACGATGGGTAACCCAGGTCCTGCTGGAACTCGTGGTCCTCTTCATCTGAATCGATGTGAAGCATTGCATTGAGTCTCGTGTCGGTGGGAAAACTACTCCTTAGTTTGGGAGAGGCTCCCATGGGCCTCTCGGAGCAAGCGGCCGCCCCGGACCTGGAAGGGCCATTGTGCTCCAGAGCATCTAAGTAATCATTGAGTGAATCCTGGCGTCCACGGGGAGGTGAGGTCCGTGAGGAAGTGGAGGTGAGTTCCTCTGTGTCTATTTCCAGAGTGGAGCTAGTCCTGAAAGAATGCTTGGGGGTCCCGTCGGCAGCACTTTCCTCGGAAACCGGCCCATTAGCACAAATCGGGCTCCCGGGCATGTCCTCGTCATCTGAAGGGCTCCCCAGGTCTCCGTTTACAGTATTGACTCCCAGTATTGTGCCAACGGCTTCTGGAGAAGCATCTGCACGAGACAAGAGCTTTTATGAAAACGAACTAGAAATACTGAATCACCACGTAATGACCTATTGCTTTGCCATCCATCAGTCCCAACTATCTCATCTTCGCATAGAGGCCTCTTGGCAGGATGGCTGCCTTGCTGAGAATGGCTGCTCAATATCAAAGGAGGATATGGACGGTCAGTTTGGCATATGAAGGATGCATGTTGGTCCTGTTGGAAATTCTATAGCTTAGTTTCAAAAGGCAGATACAAACCTAAGAGACAGATTTTGATCAGCAGGCTTTCCTAACTGCTTCAAGAACTTTGTAATTATGTGACAGCTATTTTATTCTGACAACAGGACACAAATTCAACTTTACTCAAACGTGAACTTACAATTGAATTAGTTAGCAACTTTTCCCTCTCTATACAGACTCACCTTCATGAACAGAAGACGTAACCTCTACTTTAAACTGGAGGTACCCACTCACGTGGTCAGCTGGAAGCCTCC
This sequence comes from Oryctolagus cuniculus, assembly GCF_051225735.1. Lineage (NCBI taxonomy): Eukaryota > Metazoa > Chordata > Mammalia > Lagomorpha > Leporidae > Oryctolagus > Oryctolagus cuniculus. The sequence goes on along the minus strand of NC_142869.1, from coordinate 43,995,326 downwards.
TGCCAAGGTTGTAGCTGAGCATTTGATCTCTGTAAGAGGAGAGACGGTTCTTTCATCCTTATTACACTGACGTCACTGTCTTCCCACAGACCATTCCCAAATCCCGCTGATTTCTTTTAAAACCTTCAGACTCATAAGTAAAGAGAAATAAGATACTCAAGATACATATAGTCCAATGTAATGTTATTCATTTGCATAAATACACTTATAAACCCAAGGACAAGAGGAAATTGTTGTTATAAGGAAAATTATTAGTAACATCAGAAAATATAACACAGTATTATTTTAAGATTCTCTATAAAAGATGCTGATTTCTGGCCGGCGCCGCGGCTCACTAGGCTAATCCTCCGCCTAGCGGCGCCGGCACACCGGGTTCTAGTCCCGGTCGGGGCGCCGGATTCTGTCCCGGTTGCCCCTCTTCCAGGCCAGCCCTCTGCTGTGGCCAGGGAGTGCAGTGGAGGATGGCCCAGGTGCTTGGGCCCTGCACCCCATGGGAGACCAGGAAAAGCACCTGGCTCCTGGCTCCTGCCATCGGATCAGCGCGGTGCGCCGGCCGCAGCGCGCCGGCCGCGGCGGCCATTGGAGGGTGAACCAACGGCAAAAGGAAGACCTTTCTCTCTGTCTCTCTCTCTCACTGTCCACTCTGCCTGTCAAAAAATTAAAAAAAAAAAAAAAAAAGATGCTGATTTCTTTCTCTCACCTCTCAGCTAAGAACTTACACCTGACAGCACAGAAGGCTCTTTACTATAGTGTTCCAGAGGACCAAGAGCTGAGTTAGGAGACAGCAGCACAAGAACACAACATCCAGCCCTAGCCGGGTAGCAGCTCCAGCTGATCTCGCCTTCCTTGCCTGCAAGGCTGGGCCTGTTGGCCCTTACTGTTGGGGAGCCTGGCCTATCAGGGATTCATGGGTGTCTTGTGAGAGATGCTAAGATGGTCTAGCTGGATGTGCCTCTGGGGTGAGGTCATGCCTAATTCCTAGAACTGTGCTAGAAGGGACCACACTGGGCCTGCCTAGTTTTTGATCCACCTTGGTCCCAGACTTGGACTTCCATCCTCCACAAGAATGGAGCTGCATATCCCTTTCAAGGCTGTGCCTGTTTATCAGGGTCAAGTGCAATTCATTTTTCTTGAATGCAAATAACACTTACTTGGAATCAAAAGGCTTATTCTTCATTAAGAAGAATAATCAAAAGGATAAGAACAAAAGCACACCATCTCTGCTCTCACACTGCCCTCTGCTGGTTATTTCAGAAGGAAAACACAATGCCTCTGCCTGAAGTGTTCATTATTGTACAACTAAGCACCTCTAAGTCAGCTATTTATTATTAGTTTACATAATTTTTTTTTGTTCTGAGCTCCTCAGTAAAATTCCACACTAATGTAAAATTCCAGTTCACCTCTTGTGAATTCCTCTGACTTCATAGCAAGAATTTCACAGAACAATGTGATTTTTTTCTTTCTAAAATTTTATTTATTCATTTATTTTGCAGGAGATTAATTTCTTTACCCTTTTCTTTTTCTACTCCATTCTGATGCTATAATAGGTTTTCCTTGACTGATGCTTTTTAAAATGCTTCATGCTGTCACGGTAATTGCCTAATATGTACCAGGCACACTCTGACAAAAGCTTTGCATGCATCACCTCTCTTCACGCTCCTAACAGCTCTGCAAGTGTCGGCCCTGTTTTTTAGAGGAGAGAAATAAGACATGGGGAGGATAAGTAACTCGCTCAAGAGGCCAGACAACTATTAAGTCACAGGTGGGGATTAAACACAGGTTCCTCTGGCACAGAAGCTCCTGTTCTGCAGTCACTGTATCATGATCTCATTCGATGTATATTCTCAGTCATTCTCACGCTTTCCATAGCATGTATTCTAATGACAGACTTATTTATGGGCCACCTTACCATCACAATTGCTATCAAAATGCTTATTCAACTTAGAGGAGTGCTTTAAGAGAAATTCTTCTACAATGGGATACACAGGTATTTGTAACTGTTAGGCATCTCAGATATGTTAACTGTTCTTACATTAGAGTGCTCCTGTAACATCATGTAATAGCTGTGATCAGTCTAATGGCAAGCATATCTTTCTCCTACTCACCACTGTATTTCCAGCAGTTAGTGCCTGACACACAGGGATGCTTGATGCTTGATATTTGTCCATTAGTGCATCTGCCTAGCAACAAATTATATGGAACTGCTCTTGACATTGTTGGGCCTCTCCCATCTCTTTGGACATTCAGTTCTTTAATAATAAAATCCTCATTTCTTTGTGGGGAAAGAAAAAACTCTTTCCCTCTTCCCTGGCCAATCTAAGCAAAGTGGTGTTTTGTTTTGTTTTGTTTTGACAGGCAGAGTGGACAGTGAGAGAGAGAGAGACAGAGAGAAAGGTCTTCCTTTTGCCGTTGGTTCACCCCCCAAGTGGCCGCTATGGCTGGCGCATTGCGGCCAGCGCACCACGCTGATCCAAAGCCAGGAGCCAGGTGCTTCTCCTGGTCTCCCATGCGGGTGCAGGACCCAAGGACTTGGGCCATCCTCCACTGCCTTCCCGGGCCACAGCAGAGAGCTGGCCTGGAAGAGGGGCAAACGGGACAGAATCTGGTGCCCCAACCAGGACTAGAACCCGGTTTGCCAGTGCCGCAGGTGGAGGATTAGCCTATTGAGCTGCGGCGCCGGCCTAGTGGTGGTTTTAATGATAAAGATTATAGAAGTGATGGATTTTAGCCAGGGAAGTGAGTATTTCATAAGAACTCTAAGGAAAGAATTATATCTATCATTTTTGCTCACTATCTCATCTTCAATTCACAACACAATGCTTGACATTTAGTAGGTACCTAATATATACATAATAATTAATTAACAAACAAGATTGTCTGGAAACAAGAATTTTAACTGGTTTCAGAGATGTTCACTGACAAGATACTCAGCGTAGCCATTCAAGCTATACATACAGGCAATCTCCTCTATTTACCATAGATTCTAAGCCCAGAGTTTCATCTCATGCTAAGGGCCAGTCAGGGTATTCAGCTGCTAGTCTGTTCTTGCCCACTGTCATCCTGACTCATCCTGCCTCCTGCTGTGATACGTCATTAAGGAGGATATATTATCCATTACTGTGACATGTTATTGTTAAATATAAATGCCACAAAACTTTCACCAGCTGAGGCATTCTCTCACTAATGTAATGAGAGGAAGTGACAGAGCATGGGAAACCGAAGTGCTTTTTTGAGAGAACACAGACCATGCTATCAAAAATGTCACATTCAAAGACATGCTTGAAATAAGTAATTAGTAAGGAGTTCTAGCTTGTACTGTAAAACTCCATCTTATAAGACTTCAACTATCTCAGAGTTGCAGTCATATCAAAGTGCAGCATTTTTCAAGATATATCAATGATGGGGCCGACACTGTGGCATAGTAGACTAAGTCTCTACCTGCAACACTGGCATCCCATATAGGCACCTGTTTGCGTGGCTGCTCTACTTCCCATCCAGCTCTCTGCTATGGCCTGAGAGAGCAGTGGAAAATGGCCTAACTGCTTGGGCCGCTGCCCCCACATAGGGACCCAGAAGAAGTTCCTGGCTCCTGGCTTCCGATTGGCCCATATCTGGTGGTTGTAGTCACTTGAGGAGTGAACCAGTGGATGGAAGACCTCTTTCAGTCTTTCCCTTTCTCTGTCTGTGACTTTGCCTCTCAAATAAATAAATAAATAAATACTTAAAAAGAAAGATATATCAAGGACTTAATGGAAAGGCACAATCAGGTCAGAAATATGCTAATACATCTGAATGCTAACAGCTGACATGCTAATATGTGCTATCATTCTTATTTTTAATAAAGCAAATCACTGTATCAGGCAAGGCTCTAACTTTATAGAGAAATATCTCAAAATTCTGATATTTTACAAACGCTGGACTTCCTTTCAATATACATGGAATCCAGGACTGGCATTCTCAGGGTGCTCAGTTCTTTACAAGACTAAATAAAGTCAGCAAATTAATCAATTATTTCAACCACTGTTTTGTTTTTCCTTGATCATTTTTATTGATATACAAAAAATAACACCTTTCTGAATATATCATGTAAATTATAATTATATATATTCAGTGAATGACATATGAGGGAGTCATCAAAAGTGTATGGAAAATTGCACATTATCTTTTAATTCCATTTTCCATGAACCTTTTTAAAGTTTCTTCATGTGATATCTACTGTAGTTAATTCATACTCCAAATTCTTTTACGTTCTGTAAATACAACCTTTTTTTTTTTTTTTTTTTAGTTTTTTGACAGGCAGAGTGGACAGTGAGAGAGAGAGACAGAGAGAAAGGTCTTCCTTTTCCGTTGGTTCACCCCACAATGGCCGCTGTGGCCGGCGCGCTGCAGCTGGCGCACAGTGCTGATCCGAAGCCAGGAGCCAGGTGCTTCCTCCTGGTCTCCCATGTGGGTACAGGGCCCAAGGACCCTGGCCATCCTCCACTGCCTTCCCGGGCCACAGCAGAGAGCTGGACTGGAAGAGGAGCAACCGGGACAGAATCCAGCGCTCCGACCAGGACTAGAACCCAGTGTGCCGGCGCCACAGGTGGAGGATTAGCCTATTGAGCCACGGCACCGGCCTGTAAATACAATCTTTTATTTATTTTTATTTATTTATTTTTATTTATTTATTTTTTGACAGGCAGAGTGGACAGTGAGAGAGAGAGAGACAGAGAGAGAGAGAGAGAAAGGTCTTCCTTTGCCATTGGTTCACCCTCCAATGGCCACCACGGCCAGTGTGCTGCAGCCAGCACACCACCCTTATCCGATGGCAGGAGCCAGGTGCTTCTCCTGGTCTCCCATGGGGTGCAAGGCCCAAGCACTTGGGCCATCCTCCACTGCACTCCCTGGCCACAGCAGAGAGCTGGCCTGGAAGAGGGGCAACCGGGACAGAATCCGGCGCCCCGACCGGGACTAGAACCTGGTGTGCCGGTGCCACAAGGCAGAGGATTAGCCTAGTGAGCCACGGCGCCGGCTAAATACAATCTTAAAACACTTTCTATATATATAATTTTAAGTGTAGATGAGGGAACTTCAAAAAGTTCATGGTAATGGAATTAAAAGATAAATTTATTTTGGTGCAAACATTTTTGAAATTCATGCACAGTTTTTATAAACTGCTTTCCATGAACTTTTTAAAGACCTCTTGTATTATTTCTAGTAGAACCTATAATCACTATTCTTAAAATAATTATAATTTCCCAGATTTTACCAGATAAACCAAGCTGCTAGAATTACACTATAATATTTCTAGTACACATGAGCTGCTCAACCACAAAATCCATTGCCTAAGATAGCCAGAGAATTAGAATCCATTAGAATATCAGATTTTGAAAGGGTCTTAGATATCATCTTGTCTGAACACATTATTATTCAGATGAGGAAACTAATTATCAAGAAAATCGTGACTTGTCAGAGGTAAACAGTTCATCATCTGCAGTGTAATTAGAAATGGTCAACCTTTCACAGGTTGCTAGAGTATGCCAGTCCTTAAGGTGTTGCAGAAAATCCAGGGTTCTAGAACGCACCAATGTGCTCAAATCCTAGCTCTACCACTTGTTCGCTAGTCTCAGATGCCTCATCTCTGAAATGGGTATTAATACACTGTGTACCTCTGAAAGATGTTGAGCTTATGAGTATAATGCACACGCCTCTTGACATAGGGTAAGCCCCTAGGATCATAGGTGATTATCATTACTAACACTAGTAGCAATACTACTGCTGCTAGTACTCACAGTACTGCTACTAAGGCTAATGCTGCTATTGCTACTACTGTTACTGCTGCTGCTGCTCCTAGTACCACTACTATTGCCATATGTTCATAATGTTCTACAACGAGAAGATACAACATAAGATGTCTCCTAGTGCTACCTTAAGGCAGTCCTGTTCCTGAGTTTGCTGGTATTTACTATGTAAAAACACATGTAACATTTATAATAAGGGATGGAGGCAGTCATGATTTCTTAACTACTTTATTCACAACTTGGGAAAATGCTCACAGAAAGAAAGCTGACATCGAATCACATTTTAAAATTCAATGAATTAATTCTAGTTGCCTGAATGGAATGTTAATGTCTAGGGGCTTGACTATTAATATCACATCATTGTCTAGGTCTTATTTTAAAAGGTCCCTAAACAAGCTTGTCTGTTTTCAAAAAAAAAAAAAAAAGTCCTTTGGATGAGATCAATCAAGATAAGATAACTGTAGAACTGACACTAGAATTCTGTCTATACAGATGGTTTTACAGCAAGATTTCACTATACTCAAAAACAGTTGAACACTGAGATTTGACACTGAAATGCTATTGGGAGGTACCTCTGGGAAAAAGTAAACATATCCCCAAAAGGTAACTACTAATTTATTAATAATTCATTCATTTCATTTTAATTAAAACAAAATGCTTTTTGTCCAGTACACTTTAATGAGGGGATGAGTATTAAAGAATGATGTTACTACTTCTTATCAGTCAGAAAAGTCCAAGGACTATTGTCATTTCAGTTGCTTCTTGCACAAACTAATCTGAGCAAGTCCTAAAAGTAAGGGCTGCTTACCCGATGGCTTGTCGCTCCAGCAGCCTCTGCACGGGAATGGTTAGTTTCCCCAGGAAACGCTTGATGATGGGACGGCTCTTGGCAAATTTGTCTTTAATTTCAATTTCTAGGACATCAGTAAGCAGTGCAAAAAATGAATATTTCTGAAAACAAAAATAGATAATATGTTGGCTCAAAACAGGACTAATATTATATCATTTTATTACTGTAGGAAAGTCTATGTCATATTCTAATGATACACCCAGTTCACACTGCTACAAGCATCTGCAGCTATTGTCAATCCTTTACTCACTTGGCCTCATTAGCATTCAGAATTATGGAAACAGTGAAGAATCGTATGGCAAAAGAAACTCAGCCAACCCTGCAGTCTTTCTTGGTTTAATAGTTTCAAGAGATGTTATCAAATATTAAATTATGGACACTACAATTCTAGTATTCACTAAACTTACTATATTCTAATGCTTTGATATTTAACATCTAGTTATAGGATGGGTTAGGATTAACCAGTATTTTTGATTTATGGAAGTTTTATTTCCTAATCTGGGATTTTGAAGTTGCAAAGTATAGTTAAAAATATTCCTCCATTAGTGGTTAAGGTAAGATCATCTGCAGAATATTCCAGTTTCTCTAATGAATATTAAAATAAAACAATATTGTAATGAACCTTTTACCTAATTTTAAATGGCACACAGGGGCACTTCCTCAGGGACAGAAAAATCAAAGTATGAGGTTGAGACAGGGTTTGCTGTTTTAAGAATGCCATTGGAGAAAACTGGGCTGATCACTAATCAGAATACTAAATGAGTAACTTTTCTCAGGTACAAAAACTTTTACATATATTATCTTTATTTCATCTCTACAAAAATAAATTTTTGAAGAGTCTCGGGATAAGTAAATGATACAGTCAGAAATGTAACGTAAATCATTCCACTCCTTCCCTGACAGCACCCATGCAACCACAGTGATGGGAATAGGGCTGGGAAGCTTTACATTTAGCACCAGTTAGTTTATTTAGTCATAACAGTTACAAGTCATCAAAGGCATACAATCTGGCAGTCTACTTATTGGAACATGCACCCATCTAGAATAAGAAATGTGAATTCAGCCACACATTAGCCTTTGAGTGGCTAGTCACATAAACACAGTAAGACTCGGTTTTTTAATCTCCAAAATGGAGAGGTGCTAATCTCATCCCTTATGCTTCCCCATCAGGGTTGCATTGGGGATGTGGGTACACAGTCTGTAAACATAAAATGTTCAAAAAATAAAGTTATCACTCATTTCATGACCATATCCATTATGTGTCTGCTGGAGCTCATGCTGAGATACATTTTATGTCTCATAGGCTTGGAAATTTGTTACATTTAGGAGTATGCTTTTAAGAGTTACTGCCATTTTGAAATCACAATTGGATTCTTAGAGCATTTATAAGGATGCAAGCAACACCCACTTAGTTGATAACCACACAAAGTGCCAAGAAGGACCTTGCTGTGCTAGAAGGTCTCAAGCAGCCATACCTTTTCTCCAGTTGGTCTTAGATCCTCTGAAATATCTCTCTCCAATGAAACATTTCTACAACTGCTGGGGCATATTGTTGTCAGTAAGCATTTAGGATAGGAACTAATTAATGGGGAAGTTCTAGGCCAAAAGAAGTTGACCCAGAGACATGCCAACGCTAGTAGGTAAGACCTGCCTCAGATCCCTGAGAAATGCAGGTAGAGCACATGGTTTGGTCACTCAATTAAAAACGATGCCTGGTGTTCCTTGTTTGACTTTCTGTAGTTCTAATGAGAAAAAAAAAAAAAAAACAACTTTGCTTGACTTCATTAATATGGTGCACTGTGATGACTGGTAGCATAATATAGCTGTGAGGAAGTTTAAAAGATCATCAACACAATCACACAATCTGGTTTCACTCGGGATGACAACACCTTGTATGGCTCATCTAATTAACAAAACTTAGACACCCATAAAACGTTTGCAAAAGACCAAAAGGAAAGAAATCCCTTTAGTCTGTATGAATACATGCTAGAACAAAATACCCAAAATATAATCAGTATGACTGATTTTTCCTTTTGATTCAGGCTCTGCAACGGCTCTATTGAACAATGTCACTGATTCTGTCCTTGTTTAAAATTTTAATTTTGTTCATCATTACTCTTTGCATTACTTTTGATTTTCTTCAAATATGCATTAACATACTGATTTGGAGGGCCAGTATTGTGGCGTAATGGGTTAAGTTTCGACCTGCAATGCTAGTATCACATATGGGTGCCAGTTTGAGTCCTAGCTCCTCCACTTCCAATCTAGCTCCCTGCTAATGTGCCTGGGAAAGCAACGGAGGTGGCCCAAGTACTTGGCCCTTGCACCCATGTAGGAGACTTAGAAGAAGCTTTTGCTTTGGCCTAGCCCGGCCCCTGCTGTTGCAGCCGTTCTCTCTCTCTCTCTTTCAACTCTATTTTTCAAATAAATAAAAATAAATAAGTAAATGAAATTTTTAAAAAGATCCTTATTTTGATTCCTAGTCTTTTGGCAGCACATCAAGTTGTGCCCCTGCAGTGACAGCCTTGATTGTCCCACCCTAGACCTGGCTCCTCTGTACAACATAACCCTAAGACACCTTACTCATATTGCCCATACCCATAAATAGTTCAATGATGCAGGGCCCAGGAAGAAAGGTGGTCCTGCCAATTTCCCAGCAGTGAAGTCACAGACTCCTCAGGATCATCTTACCTCTCGGTGCCAAATGGGATTGGTGGTGTTACTGATGATAGTAGACCTTCTCTCCTGCCCATGGTGGGCACAGGTGGGGAAACTGCTTTTCTTTCCTGGCTGAATGGACATCTTAAGATAAGGGTCAGGATTGAAGAACATCCCTTTCTTTAGACCAACTGCCCTAAGGTCTTTAAAGAAGGAAAAGTAGAAAGAAGAAGGGAGACACAAAGAGAGAACAGGAAGGAGGGAAGGACAGAAGGTAGAAGGAAGAATGCATACAACTAGATTAGAACTAGCAGTTCAAAGACAATTTGCTCTTAAATAATCACAAAGGAAGCTCTGAACATTAATTATTTGGTAAAACAATAGGACAGTCATTCATACCATGGTTGTTTTCAGATAAGTGAAGACACTTGAGATATGGCAGGGATTCATGAATTTTTAGGAGATGCCTCTGCATGCATGGATTTCACAATCATTTTACACCAAAATAAACCTATCTTTTAATTCAACTTTCCACGAATGTTTTGAAGTACCCCCATATACATGAAAAGGAGTTTGGACTAAACTTAATTGGAGATAAAACTCTGGAGTGCACATTCATTTGTACCACATTCAAAATGTCATATATATTCCATGAATGTGATGAATGTTAGATTTAAAGAGTAGACCAGAATAGAATTTTTAAATGTGAATTCTGCCTGCTGTTTTAAATAATTATGCCATTACCTTTGCAAGAGTCTGCAAAGTAACTTAAATATTTGATGAAGGTTCTGTAACTCACCTTAGACTCGTCACTTGTTGTTTCACATTACAAAAATTCTAGCTGAGGTCCATTTAGTAAGAGACTAATATTTTTTTAATGGTCAGGTGAAATGACACAAAAATGCCGGAGATAAAGGCTGGCTCCCCTGGATCATGCCTTTCTGAAAATATAGCTTGAATAATACAGGCTTATGGACTAAGTGATTGTGGCCAGTGGGAAGAAGAAATTGTTTCTAGATAACTTCTTTTTTTTAATTTAAGGTAAACAAATTACATGTATTTCAAGTTAAGATCAACCTAGCATGTTCCTAAATACTTTGGTTCTTATAGCAATTCTGCGCACACACACACATACACACACACATCCCAAACCTCTAAAGACCTTTGGATTACAGAGGTCAGCTAGGGAACAAACCTTATATAGTGACCCTAAATTACTGGAGGTCACCAGAGTCATACCAGGCAAGTCCATTTCTGAAACAAAAGGTCTTTCTTAAGAGGAAAAAAATTGGTCTTGGGTTGCCCATAGAACCCTAGTCTCCAGAAAGTATGGGAAGGATTCAGCAGATGGAAGAGCTCACTCTCTCTGTTTCTCCCCTTTTCTTCTGTCACTCTGCCTTTCAAATAAATAAACAAAAATTTAAAAGCGAAAAAGGACTGGTGGCCTAAATGCATGTCAGAAAAACAGACTAAGACTGTTTAACGACATGTAACTGGAAGGAGACGGGAACAGCTTAATCTATCAGTCAGTACTGAAATAGTCAGTGGAGAAGACCTGGTGTTAAGAATACTGCATGAAATATAGTAAAGTATTTTATCTGAAATCCAGGGGAAAAAGGAAAAGTAAGGAAACAGCACTTCAGAAAGGCTGCTGTAATCTCAATAGCCTTCCAGTCCCCACTCCTAACACTTTATAAACTACACACTCATTATTAAATGCAGCCTGGAATTTTATTGTCAATTTAATATTGCTACATGTTTTATTTAGCATAAAGTAGTTTTGAGAGGAAAAGAATTTACACATTTCCTTTGATTCCTTTCTTGATTATGCTTGACTTGGACTCAAATACAGAATGATATCCTTTAGACATCAATCTCCTTCCAAAGGGATTTATCTGTAGTAAATAAACAATAATATGGATGGAAATTGCTGCCACAAACTCTCACATTTACACACAAAAATTCCTTTGAACACAGAGTATTCCACCTGATGGTTAAGTCACTGTGATGAGAACTGTCACAAACAGATAACTCTGATAGCAAACTCTTCCACAATGGAACACTGCACAAAAGATCATTAACAAATATAATGAACTATCAATCATTTATAATCTGATTATTCAGTTCCCTTTATCATCTCATTTCTGCCATTGCTTCTCTTTTGCCTTCTATATATTTTATTGCCCATAAATATCTACACACCTATTAGGCCAAAGAAATACTCACAGTCAAAGGCCAAAGACATACTAAATATCCTAATTAAAGTTACATTTGGAGGAAGTTTAAAATATTAAAATGAAATTTTTACTTTGGCTAGAGAATTCAATTACTCGGTCTCTACTTAACCATAATCAAGAATAGAATATTTGTAAGCAGCCATTCTACAAAGCTTCAATGTTCTCCAAAAAATATTATCCACTGTCAATATGCTACAACCAGATTATAAATAGAGAGGGAGGGGCCAGCGTTGTGGTGTTAGCAGGTAAAGCCACTGCCTAGACACCAGCATTCTACAGCCCTGGCCGTTGCAACCATCCGGGGAGTGAACCAGTGGATAGAAGAGCCTCTCTCTTTGTCTCCCTCTCTCTGTGTAACTCTGACTTTCAAAATAAATAAATAAACATTAAAATAAAATAAAGTTAACACTATATAATTACTTTCATCTCCCATAATTTTTAAACATTCTGCACTAACCAAAACTGTCTGACCATATGGTAGGAAATGAAACAGATTTAAGGTAACTAGTCTCCATGTGAATGGATGTGGGATGCCGGACAAAGTGTTTGAAGAAGCATTTGTATGTGTCCCAATGTTTATTTACCACTTTTTAGAAAATTCCCTAGGATTATTAACTTCCAGATGGTCATTCACCCATGGTGAATTAATAACATCCCCTCTCAAGTCAAAATCAACACAAGTTTCAAGTTCAGAATGACGTGGACCACTTAAAAGCATTGATTAATCATTCTAAACTAAGAATCCAATGCTATATAAAAAATATCATGTTTTATACCATAAATATATAAAATTTTTACTTCTCAATTTAATTTTTCCCTATAATATATGGCATGATCCAAAACAAACTGTGCTGAGCTAATATGGGGTTTATTAATTGTTCTCTGTCTATAACCAGGGTTTTCAGTACCTGCAGGCCCTCAAGACTGTGAAGGTCTAAAGCAAATGTTGCCGGTCAAAGTGCTTTTAGGAAACAGATAAGGAGGCAGGGGAGAAGTACCACAGGCAGAGATACTTTAAGCATCTCTGTGAAAGCCTGGATATTTCTTAAATCTTGAGGGTACCGAAGAAAATATATTTATTGGCCAATTTTGAACCATAATCTACTACTGTACAACTTCAAAAATTCACCAGAGAACCAAAGCAAAAACTGTTTCCATATTAAGCAGTCTCATATTGGGGGAGAAGGAAGATGCAAAAACAAATACAGATGGAAGGCCACGGACTAGCACAAACTGACGAAAACACTTTTGTTGTTTGATAATTATGTATTGTACAAGTGTCTGTCTTTAAAACTTGAAATGTTGAAACTTGCTCTATTGGGAACATCTATTTTCATTCACATTTTTATAGACAGAAAAGGTGGATCTAATTTAAATTTGGGGAGCACTACACTAACAGAAAAATGAAAACAAAACATCTTACAGTGACAGGTATTTGTTAGACTTTGTCTTGTATGTCTCTTTTAAAAGTTCATTTCAAATACTGATTTTTTTTTTATCATACTCTTAGCTTTGTGACTGCCAATGCGGTTTTTAAAATCGGAGAGAGGGTCGGGTGGGGAAAGCATCACTATGTTCCTAAATCTGTATATATGAAATACATGAAACTTATATAATTTAAAGAAAATTTTTTAAAAAATTTAGAAAAACAACTCTGAAGAACACAGAGATGATCAAAACATGGACCTTCCGCTTAGGGAGCATCGGTTTAACATTATGATAACTTATAATGGAGATACACACAGGAGAATATCCCCTCTCTCCCTCCCTAGACCTCCTTAACTAATCTAAATCTCTGTATGTCTTCTTCCTTTAGGATCTCTTTCTTTATTCCTAACATAGTCCCCTTGCTTTCTCTCACTTTCCTAGCCTCTTATACTTGTTCTCCTTCCAAAGTCATGTTTCATTTGGTTAGTTCTTATGTCATGGCTTTGTGTTAATAATCCACCAGAACTTAAACAAACATTGCATCTCATAAAAAATAAATAAAATAAAATAAAATCAGTGACTTTCAAACTTTCGTTACAGTGACCTATGTATGAAGCATATTTTACAATTTTTATATTGCAAGGCTGTATATAGACAAGTAAATTCCATGCATAAAGATTTTGTTAGTAGAAACGTGTTTCCCTTGGATGGTAAACTCTCATAATATTCTACTCTTTGTAAACTAATTACTGGTTTCAACTAAATCAAACTTACAAACTGTACTAAGTCCCAACTGACAACCCGAAAAGCAGTGTTTAAATTATATGATAAACATACAAGTGATTAGAACATTTGACTAATCAGAAAACAAACAAAAGTTGTCTTATCCATGTTCCAATTTTCATGTGTGTTCCTCTACAGAAGAAGTATCTTTTTCCCCTACTCTTTAAATTTTTCCTTGGTCTAGCTGAGGTAACTATATGTTTTTTTTTTTTTAAAAGATTGGCTATAGCATAACTGTATTGTCAGTTTTCTTTTTTAAATATTTATCATTTATTTGAAAGGCAGAGTTACAGAGAGGCAGAGGCAGAGAGAGAGAGAGGTCTTTCATCTGCTGGTTCACTCCCCAGATGGCTGCAATGGCCAGAGATGGGCCAATCTGAAGCCAGGAGCCAGAAGGTTCTTCTGGTTCTCCCACATGGGTGCAGGGGCCCAAGGACCTGGGCCATCTTCTGCTTTTCCAGGCCATAGAAGAAAGCTGAATTGGGAGAGGAGCAGGTGGGACTAGAACCAGCATCCACATGGGATACTGGCATTGCAAAATGGGCTTTACCCACTATGCCATAGCGCTGGCCCACAATAAATTGTTTTCAATTATCAAAGATCCTCAGTGGGATTAGCGTATGTTATATTACAGGCTTCTAAAGTAAATATACATAGTTATATAATTTTTAAGCATCAGAAACTTAGAAGGATAATTTCCAAATTTATATTTAAAATCTAACGTTATCATAGTCAAAGGTATTCTTGAATTTCTGGAAGTATAACCAAAAAGAAAATAAAAAATCATCTAGTTCCCATATCATATAGAAGAGTCCTTGGGAAAAAAGTGAGCATTCAAACCTTGGAAAGTACATACTCTCAGGTTGGGTGCCGCATTTAAAGGCTTTCTTACCTGACAGCGTAAAGCTCACAAGCTTCCGAGAATGCAGGTTTCCTGAAGCACTTCCTTCCATGCCTTCTGCCCCCATCTGAACAGAAAAAAAAATCACATGTCTGAGGTTTCATAGGAGCAGGATGCCACTGAATGTCGCTGATACAATTATTTTTGTATCTAACATGTTTGAGAGTAGTTTTCAAAGCTCATGGAAAAAGGAAATTAAAAGATATAATTATTTTAGTAAAATTTTTGACATTAATACATAATTTTTTCATTATATGCATATTCTATGAACTTTTAAAAGTCTGCTTATATTGTAGCATATGTCTTTTCATTTCTAAATCTTGGAAAAGAGACACAAATAAGATTCTTGGGGGTAAGATAAAAGGTTATACTTCAATTTGATCTTTATCCAAAATATAAAAAAAGATAGGAGCTTCAAAATTCCCTGTGAAAATGAATCAACCCTGGATAAGAATACAGTTGAGAGATACATAGTAAATGTACTTAAACATTCCCTCAGGAACTAAATATCAATCTTCTTCAGACTTATTAGAAAACTTAGAATAAACTAAATGGTTGATTTCTATCAGACTCATGTATATCTACAGAAGAATCCTCCTTTGACAAATACGTCTGATTATCCACATAGGTGTCCTACCTCCCCTGCAGATTTTGGTTCTGTTGTGCTGCAGGTGCATGACACATACTATAATAATTAGGATAATAAGAACTTGCAATGCTAGTCTACTGACAACACTTCCTAAAAGCTTTTAAGTAAATTATACCTCACTTGAAACCAACAATTTATAGGTCACATAGCAAATTCAGATCTTTCTATCAATTTATGTAAAATGTATGGTATACTATATGATACGTTAAAAAATAAGTCTGCAGTATTATGATGCAACATTGAAGACAGACAATATTCTGAATAGCTGGGAAGCAGGAACCACATTTTAACCCTAAATTCAGATTAAGCTATCTTGACAAATATTCTGTCCTTGATCAAACTTTGATCAAGATCCTTGAGGCCCACCATTAGGCTTCCATCTCCATCCTTGTAATCTGCAAAATCCCACTAAGTCAGTTTGAAGAGAGCTCTATTCTTACTATGTGACCACCCTTGATATTAGACCAAATTCCTCATCCTCTATGAACCCCCTGGTGACATATGAGCATGCTGGCCTACCTATGGGAAGAATTCTACTAGGTTAGTTTAGCCAGAATTATACTACCCTTTTATTATACAACCAATGGCCCCATTCCCCCAATACCCACACCTTGGCTATAAATTCCCACTTTCTTTTGTTATATTTGGAATTGAGCAAATTATGTATCGAGGTCTCCTTTTCTAATTTATTTGAACACAGAGAAAAACAAAAATGGAGATATAGAGAAAGAAAGCTCCAACTTGCTGATTTAATCCCCAATGCCTACAACAGCTCGGGCTGGGCAGGGGCTGAAAAGGGGAACTGGGACTTCAATCCAGTCTCCCATGTGGGTGACAGGAACTCAATAATTTGAGGCATCACTGTTGTCTCCCAGGGTCTGCATTGGCAGAACCTGGAGTCAGGTTCTAGAAGTCAAACCCCGGTACTCCAATTTGGGGGCATATGTGTCTTTTTTTTTAAGATTTCTTTTATTTATTAGACAGAGTTACAGAGAGAGGTAGAGACAGAGACAGAGACAGAGACAGAGACAGAGGTCTTCTATCTGCTGATTCACTCCCCAGATGGCCACAATGGCTGGAGGTGAGCCAATCCGAAGCCAGGAGCCAAGAGCTTCTTTTGGGTCTCTCACGTGGGTGCATCCTCCACTGCTTTCCCAGGCACATTAGCAAGGAGCTAGATCAGAAATGGAGCAATCAGGACTTGAACCAGCGCCCATATGGGATGCTAGCACTGCAGGCTAAGGCTTTAACCCACTGAGCCAACCACAGCATTGGGGGCACTTCTTCCATCTTATTTTGCTGCACTCCTCCTCATACTTCAGTAAAAATTATACCATCGACAGAAAAAAACTATCACTAATCCAGGCAAAGTTGAGAAATTACAAGAGCAATTGCATTCAAATTTTGAAATACAAACTTCTACTGCTGTCTCTGTAATTTCTGTATCTTAGACAAGACTATTTTGTGTGACAACTGCTTCTGATCATTCTGTATGTCATCTGAAACATTACGAGGGTATCCAGGCCAGGTATCTATTTCATTCTCTACATTAAACCAATCTTTAATAATCATAGAGTCAGTTCTCAAAAAAATACATGTATTTATTATATTGTACTGTACTCCTTTGACTCCGCATTTCCACATTAACTACAGCCGAGGAAGCAGCAATTGACCAGACAAGAGATTGCCATAACCATCCTGCCCTGCTTTCGTCACACTTGAGCCAGGAGAATAGTGAGATATTGTAGACCACAACTGAGACAGACACTCAGCAACTGCTCTTATTTTTGTGCCTGGGTACACTCAGGCAGCCAAAAAACCATGGATTCTCTCAGACCACACTGCCCAGTAAAATGTGCCACTCCTAAGAACATAACATCTCTACCTGTTATGAGAACTTCGGCTAAGTGAGTTAACTGAGACTAAAGAGACGCCTTGGTCTATCCTCATTTAACATCTATTTAAAATAAGAAACCATGAGAAAGAAAACAAGCATCCTTTAATTTTCCTTTGAAAAATGTAAATTCAATTTCAGATTGGCAAAAAACTAGTATGAAACAATTCTCAAAGAATTCACCAAAATAAGTGTCCTATATGACAACTTTGGTAAAATGCTCATCTGAAATACTACTCAAAGAATTCAGTTTTACCATTCATTACAAGAAAGCCCAAACCTTACCACTAAATACTGGGACACTGATGAAAATAACACATCTGCACTCAATGTTTAGAGAAGTTTTTAAATAAACTCACTGCATAGATTCATTCCAGGAAAACCCAGCAGCAACGCTGTCAACCTAGCAATGAAACAATGTGTGGTGAGTGATGGTAGCCTTAATCTGCTCCTGCAGCCGAGGGATTTCCTGTTCCAACTGGCTGAGACACACAACACTGTGTACTCTGATGAATGACAGTGACGTCAAAATACAAATAATAGAGAAGACACAATCTTTTTTTAATCCTTGATTCATTGTAAAAGGATATGTGAGAAAGGAGACCATATGATTAGGAGGTCAGCTCATGTTTTTTTTCTCCGAGGAGTTTCTCAGTGATTTCTTCCAGGTCTACTCTTTGTATCTGGTCAAGTTATAATCATCCTAAGTGGGCTTTGTGAATATCAGTGCTGCTCATCAGTCCCAAGAACTAAACACATCATGGATCTATGTGTGGCCATTGTGCTGTTACAGAAACACAGTGCTGACTGCTACAATGAGGTGTCCATGTGGTACAATCTTTCAATTTTGGATTCAGACCCAACTTTTTAAAGTTCCATCAGAAACTTATTGACCAACAAGTACATTATCCTTTGAAGCAAAATACTCATGAGTGCCAGTGTTGTATTGATGAAGCTTTTATGGTGCTCTGAACCTGTGTGAAGCAAATTAATTATCTTCAAACTATCCACAGGCTTTGACTGTGATCTCAATGCAAAATCAATACAATGAGATCAATATTCACCAGACCATTAACTTATGCCATTAATGGTATCTGGTTATTGAAATAGTTGGTTTTATTACAAGCAGGTCATTATTCTATTTTTGTAACCTTTTTTAGAATATCAACTAGAGTTAAGGCAAGCATTGTGGCTGAGCAGGGTAAGCCACTGCTTGGAACACTCACATTCCACAATGGAGTGCCTGCTTTGGGTCCCAGCTAATCCCCATTAGACCCAACTTCCTGCTAATGCACCTGGGAGGGAATGGATAGTGATTCAAGTGCTTGAGTCTCTCCCACCATGTGGGAGATCTGAATGTATTTCCTTGCTCTTGGCCTTAGACTGGCCAAAGCCCCTGCTCTAGAGGCGTTTGGGGAACAGGAAATCAATCTCTTTTTCACTTCCTCTCTCTGTGTGTCACTCTGCCTTTCAAATAAGTAAATCTTTAGAAAATATTAACAAGAGTAAAGTCTTTTCCAGTGTTTAATATGTGACATGGCAGATTTTATAGTCAACTATGGTGATTTTACTTGTGACCCTCAAAGTATTTTTTAAATATTCTATACTATTGGTGGCTATAATGGAAACTCAAATATAGTTTTTAAAAATCTTTTAAAATTATTTATTCAAAAAGCAGAAAGACAGACAGACAGAACTTGTATTTGTTGGTTCACTTCCAAAATACCCATAAAGCTGCAGCTGGGACAGAACAAAGCCAAGGTCCAGGAACTCAATCCAGGGCTCCCATGTGGATAGCAGGAACCCAATTACTGTAGCCATCACCTACTGCCTCCCAGGGGGTGCAATAATAGAAAGCTGGAATCAAAGACAGATCTGGGACTCAAACCCAGGCACTGTGATATGGAATGTGGATGTCCCACCAATCACCTGAACCACTAGACTAAATGCCCATCCCTGATATACAATTCTAATATGAGCAGAGTAGTTAATTACTGAGGATTTAACATACATTGTCCCCTGTGCCTGAAGTGCTTGTCCTTCTTCTTTGAGCTTAAGTAATTTTTATTCTTCCTTCAGACTGTTGCTCATATGTACCTTCCTCAGGAAAGCCTTCCAGAACTTTCATGATCAGGATAAACCCTACTAGTCCATATTCTTCTAGCTCCATTACACTCCTCCTTGTACAATTATCACTCAAATAAACACAATTTGATTGAGGTTACTCTTCCCCACTAGACTAATGACAGCAACACTGTGGGTTCTTTCTCTATTTTTTCATCCTTTCCCAGTGTTAGGTACAATGAGTAGCACTTAGCAGGCATTCAATGAATATCTGCTAGGCAAAGACTGCTTGATACAGAGGCACAATCAGAGACAGCAGAGGATGTTTTCTGGACACCTTCAAAATGTCATGTGCAGAAATTACTTTCTGAATTTGAGAGTATCAACATAGCCTGTTGCTTATTTCCAAAAATATACTTGTGTTAGCACATACATATACATGCACACACACACACACACACACACACACAATGTTGTGAAGCTTCTGTTATGGGAGCCAAAACAACTGTCAATACTTTCATGACTTCATTTTTATTAATGATCAATAAAAACTACTAGGATTTATACATCTCAGAGTCAAACCACCCATGTATGATGGAGTTACATATTGAGAGACTGTTAAGAGTCCAAAGTGGTTGTACTGAGTGAAAAACTACAAAATTATGAAAAGCCAGTTCTATATTGGAAATGGACACACTTTCCCTCCAAAGTCCAGGACAATCAGTTTCCCTTACAACTAAATTAGGTATTTGTTTCTTCAACTGAAGGCCTGATGAGGAAGCTGATTTCCATTGAAAATACATGCAATATCTTTAGGCACTCAACCCCAATTCATTCTTAAGAGGGATCCAGTGTCAACACCTCCTAAGGAAACAGCATATTTATGACTCTTATCTCACACTCTCTTTGGGTCAAAGCCTCCTTGAACTGACTGGCGTGTGTAGAATCTCCCATTATTTAAATGGATTATTTTTCTATTTTACTCAGTGAATTCACATAAATTAAATTCCCAAAAGATGCAATGCCACTGATTTCTACCAAACAGTCTTCCAGACTAAGCTTCAAACCTTCCATGATGAGGCTCTTAGCTTTAAGAGCAGGTTTCCTGAAGAGCTGACTATAGACAGAACTTCTATAAACCAAAGCATATTTTTCTGCTGATTTACAAACAGATTCAGGTATGCCAGCCTTGTAAGTTATTTCCTTTCTTAAAACAGTGCCCGAACTGCTATGCATTTCCTTTTTCATTGTTCCTCATAATCCTGTCAGGGCTGCTCAGGCAAAAAATAGAAACTTGTTCCCACGTGGATCTCAGGAAGCAGCCAGTAAGGAGGGTACTCACCATCACAGCTGGGTTCTTCACAGTGATGCAGGGGGTCGTGGCCCGCAGGGCTCCACTAATGCCGTGGTAGTATTTGAAACAGATTTTTATCTCCGCTACAAAGCAATAGGAGAAAAACTGTAATTTAAACACTGAAGCAACACATTTAGGAATCAGCTGAGGAAATGTGCCATTCCATTTCTCTGACAATCCTACTTATGACTCTGAGTGATCCCTTGTGTTCTAGTCACAGGCAACAGACAAAATCCTGTTTGATTTTAGATGATCCTGGGAAATTGTTCAACAAAATCCAAAATATATTGGAAAAAGGATACACAAAACAACATGCCAAAATAGAAATAGTATAGAGATAAGTATAAGACTAGCAAATGTTTACTGAGGTGCTCTACAATGTGCCAGGCAGAGTGATAAGATGCATGTTCATGGTGTCATTTAACCCTCACTTCAACCTTGGAATGCAGAAGTTCCTGTTTCTGTATTACAGGTGAGGAGCAGAGGTTTGCTGTAAGTGAAATAAGCACGAAATTGACAGTGGGGAATCAAAGTCAATCTGATTTCAAAGTCTTCACTATTACCCTGTACAATACAAACTGGAGCTGTCGATGGAAAGAGAAGGAAAACATGGAGGTATACCATAGCAGATTCTCTGAGATTCTGTATTAATTTTCCAAGAGCTTTAAATATAGCTACCAGAAATTAAATTTAGAAACAATTGCTATTACATGAAATTCCATACATCTTATAAATTTTGTTCTAATAATCTGAACTTGATAAAAAGTGATACAAATGTCAATCATGGTTTTTGAAAAGTAACCACAATTTCAAAATGCATTAAGTCTAAGTGTGTCAAAGAGAAAACCCACAGTCAAAGCATTCCCCTACACTTAACAGCATCTGCATCAATGAAGTGTCACTGTGAGGTGTATTTTCGCAAAGTATTGTACTATACAATGATGCTGATGGGTAGGCCCTGGAGGGAGAGTCCTAAGCCGCTGGAGGGAGTTCCTCTCTCACAAGTGAATCTGGATCATTAAACTGGGGCTGCTGGTCGTATTTCACCAAGGAAGTTAATATTCCACTGACTTCCATGACTGCACAAAATGGCCTCCTATAGCATATTTCGTTTGCTCATCTTGAGAGAAAGATACAATAAATAAAAATCCTCTTCCAGAAATTTGTATCATTACATTATTCCTATCAATGACAAATACAAAATACTAACTTTCTTTTTTTTTTAAGATTTATTTTACTTATTTGAAAGACAGAGAGACAGAGAGAGATCTTCCATCCACTGCTTCACTCCCCAGATGGCTGCAAAGGCCAGAGCTGCACTGATCCGAAACCAGGAGCTTCTTCTGGGTCTCCCACATGGGTGCAGGAGCCCAAGGACTTGGGCCATCTTCTACTGCTTTCTCAGGCCATAGCAGAGAGCTTGATCAGAAGAGGAGCAGCGGGGACTAGAACCGGCACCCATGAGGGATACTGGTGCTTCAGGCCAGGGCTTTAACTCACTGTGACAGAGCACTGGTGCTCTGTAACCACAATACTAACTTTCAAAAATACCATTCAACATGAGACGCAATATCAGCTCTAATATATATTTTAATCACTATGCAATAATCACAATGTAGTTAACATTATCATCCAAAATAGCTTTACTAGGTACCTGCCAAAACACATGCCCAGCATTTTACCTGACAGTCTAACAGATCAGGGACAAGTTTCTTGTCTAGCAGGTGTTTTATAGTTGGCAGCTCAGAAGACAATCACAGGCATGGCAAAACACAAAAGACAAACACTGAAAAGGAAACAAGAAAAGAGACCATGGATAAGATCAGTGAAGACACTGTGAAGTCAGAAGGAGACATAGAGATAATAGGTCTGAAATTGGGAAGGAGAAGGTCAAACTATCTATTTGCAGAGACATGATTCTATACATAGGGGATTCAAAAGACTCCACTAAGAAGCTATTGGAACTCATAAAAGAGTTTGGTAAACAGCAGGATATGAAATCAACACACAAAAATCAATAGCCTTTGTATACACAGACAATACCATGGTTGAGAAAGAACTTCTATGATCAATCCCATTCACAATAGCTACAAAAAAATTAAATGCCTTGGAATAAATTTTACCAAGGGCATCAAAGATCTCTATGATGAGAACTACAAAACATTAAAGAAATAAATAGAAGACACACACACACACACACACACACACACACACAAATGGAAAAATCTTCCATGTTCATGGATTGGAAGAATCAATATCATCAAAATGTCCATAATACCAAAAGCAATTTACAGATTCAATACCAATCAAAATACCAAGGACATTCTTCTCAAATATAGAAAAAAGGATGCTGCTGAAATTCATATGGAAACACAGGAGACTCCAAATAGCTAAAGCAATCTAATACAACAAAAACAAAGCCAGAGGCATCACAATACCAGATTTCAGGAAATACTACAGGGCAGTTATAATCAAAACAGCATGGTACTGGTACAGAAACAGATGGTAGACCAATGGAACAGAACAGAAACTCCAGAATTCAATCCAAGTTATCTACAACCAACTTATATTTGACAAAGGAGCTAAAATCAATTCCTGGAGCAAGGACAGTCTCTTCAACAAATGGTGCTGGGAGAACTGGATCTCCACATGCAGAAGTATGAAGCAAGACCCCTACCTTACACCTTACACAAAAATCCACTCAAAATGGATCAAATACCTAAATCTATGACATGATATCATCAAATTATTAAAAGACATTGGGAAACTTGGCATAGGCAAATAGTTCTTATAAAAGATTTCAGAGACACAGGCAATCAAAGTCAAAATTAACAAATGGGATTACATCAAATTGAGAAGCTTCTGTACTGTAAAAGAAACACTCAGCAAAGTGAAGAGCCAAGTGACAGAATGGGTGACATTATTTGCAAATTATGCAACTGATAAAGGACTAATATCCAGAATCTATAAACAGGTAAGAAACTCCACAACAATGAAACAAACAACCCAGTTAAGAAATGGGCGAAGAACTTAAACAGACATTTTTAAAAAGAAGAAATCCAAATGGTCAATAGACACATGAAAATATGCTCAGGATCACTAGCCATAAGGGAAATGCAAATCAAAACCACAACGAGGTTTCACTTCACCCCCAGTAGAATGGCTTCAGTGGGGTGGCTTTCACACAGAGATTAACAAACAACAAATGCTGGCAAGGATGTGGGGAAAAAGGTACCCTAATCCATTGTTGTCGAGAGTGTAAACTGGCCCAGCCACTGTGGAAAACAGTATGGAGATACCTCAGAAATCTGAATATAGACCTACCATATGACCCAGCTATCCTATTCCTAGGAATTTACCCAAGGGAAATGAAGTCAGCATATGAAAGAGTTATCTGTTCCCCCACGCTTATTGAAGCTCAATTCATGATAGCTAAGATATGGAATCAACCAAAGTTCATCAACTGAAGACTGGATAAAGAAATTATATTTAGACACACCATGGAATACTACACAGTGGTTAAAAAAATCCATTCCTTTGCAACAAAATGGATGCAATTGGAAAACATCATACTTAGTGAAATAAGCCAGTCCCAAAAGGACAAATTTCATATACAGCATCTAAAAACATATAGAAGTGAAACTGACACTTTGAGATGCGATACTTTTAAACAGCCATTGTCTTGACTGTTGAGGAATAGTTTTTTTCTTCATACTATTTGTTAAACTCTTTACTTAGTAAAAAATTAATCTTATATGTATAAAGATGTATAATAGAAAGTATATCTTAATAAAAAATAAAAATGAGAATAGGAGAGGGAGGAAAAATAAGGGTGGGAGTGCAGATGGGAGGGCAGGAAGGGTAGGAAGAATCACTACATTCCTAAAGCTGTATTTATGAAATGCATGAAGTTTGTATACCTTAAGTAAAAGTTTTCTGGGGAAAAAAGAGAAAATAGGTCTGATAGATAAGAAAAACGGGGTTAAAGGGAGGTAGGACTAAGGAGTGGTAGAAAGCAGAGAAGCAGTAATGAACATGCTGGGTTTGAGGAAGACGACGACCGGCTCAGGAATTCCAACTTTATATTACTTTGCCTCCCTAAAAACACTTCTGCAAATGGCTCCCTTCTACTAAGACAAGTTTCGGGTTATTTTTGAAATAGCAATAGCTGGAAAGAACTGAGCAAACTTCACTCTTCCAATTGCTTTCTTCCATGACCAACAAATAGCACGTGTTCTGCAAGGACAGAGCTCAGAGGTGTGCATGATGTCTGTATTCTGTGGCCAGGAGCTCCTTAGTATCACACTCTGTTGGGCAACCAGTAGACTGTGGATTTGTCTGAGCAGTAGCTGAGAGATCAATCAATTATTAGCTATGGTGCAGGTAATTTTCCAATGAAGAGAAGTGCATACTGACAAGACATATTCCCCTAGCTCCCTCTCAAGCTCCCTCTCATCTCCTCGTTTCTAAAGTATTGGTGGTGAGCTAGGTAACAGACTCTGAGACCAAAAACTGTGACTGTATTTTTATTTGGAGGATGTTGATGATGAGGCCAGCCGACCAATTTGGAGTGTTACTTTATTTCTTGTTATGACAAAAATCTTCCATCCAGATGACAAATTAGAACCCATGAAACTGTAAGATAAATTTATGCTGAATTACACAAATGCAGATTCTGTGGGCATGGTCACCAGACACCCTGCAAAGCTGAGCTGAAGTATAAAGCTGAGGGGATTGACACAGATCATCCATTTCAAAACCAAACACACAGCCTGGGCACCAGACAGAAAACACGGTCCTGGACAGAACCCAGGAGAGAAACTAGCCAACTCCTTCAGCAGAAAACATGTGATATCTCCTTTAAAATAGAGGAATGTTCCATGTTGAGTGGGAGACTTCATCTTCAAATATGACAGTAGTCCCCCTCACCCATGGTTTTGCTTTCTGCAGATTCAGTCAACCATGATCCAAACAAACTAAATAGACCACTCTAAGAATAAGTAATTTATACATTTTAATTATGATTCTGAGTAGCCAGTCCTGGTTACTCCACTTCTGATCCAGCACCCTGTTAATACTACTGGGAAAGCAGCACAAGATGGCCCAATTTTTTGGGTCCCTGCCACCCTTCTGGGAGATAGAGTTCTTACCTGCTGGCTGCTTACTGGCCCAGCCCCAGCCATTGCAGCCATTTGGGAAGTGAACATGCAGATAGATGATCTCCCTCTCCTCTCTCCCCCCTTCCCTATCCCCTCTCCCTCTCCTTCTTCCTCTTCCCCCTCTTCCTCTGCCTTTTGAATAAATAAATAAATCCTTTGAAAAAAGATTTCAATAAATAAAAAGAAATATCATAGTTTAGCAGAAACATAGGCAAGGAGTATAAAGAATAATCAAATGAAAAGATGTTCAACTTCACTCATATACAGTTAATTTTAAAATAGTCACAGGGGCCAGCACTGGGGCATAGCAGGTAAAGCTGCCACCTGCAGTGCTGGCGTCCCATATGGGTGCTGGTTTGAGTCCCTGCTGTTCCACTTCCATCCAGCTTCTTCTATGGCCTGGGAAAGTAGTACAGGATGGCCCAAGTCTTTCAGCCCCTGCACCTGCCTGGGGAACCCAGAGGAAGCTCTTGGCTCCTGGCTTCGGATCGGATCAGCTCCGGCCATTGCAGTCATCTGGGGAGTGAACCAGCAGATAAAATAACTCTCTCTCTCTCTTTCTCTGTAATTCTGCCTTTCAAATAAATAAATAAATCTTTAATAAAAAATAAAAGTCACAGATCATTGAACCTATAGTAATAGATACTTCTTTTTTTAAAAATTTATTTATTTATTTATTTGAAAGGCAGAGTTACACAGAGAGAGGGAGAGACAGAGAGAGGGGGAGATATTCCATCTGCTGGTTTGCTTCCCAAATGGCCACAATGGCCGGGGCTAAGCCAGGAACCTAGAGCTTCTTCCAGGTCTCCCATGTGGCAGCAGGAACCCAAAGACTTGGGCCATCTTCTACCGCTTTCCCAGGAGCACCAGCATGGAGCTGGATCAGAAGCGGAGCAGCTGAGACATGAACCAGCACCAATATGGGATGCTGGCATTTAAGGCAGCAGCCTTACCCACTATGCACAAAGCCAGCCATAGTATTATATAATTCTTACAATTTGTTTGACAAAGATTTTTTTTTAACTTTTATTTAATGAATATAAATTTCCAAAGTACGGCTTATGGATTACAATGGCTTCCCCCCAATACCGTCCCTCCCACCCACAACCCTCCCCTTTCCCACTCCCTCTCCCCTTCCATTCACATCAAGATTCATTTTCGATTCACTTAATATACAGAAGATCAGTTTAGTATACATTAAGTAAAGATTTCAACAGTTTGCTCCCACACAGAAACATAAAGTGAAAAATAATAGATGATTTTTTAAATGATGATGAAATCAGATCAGACCTATTGTTGTTTGACAAAGATTTAAAACAAAGTTTGACAAAACACTACATTTGTAGCAAAATGGATATGCACAGGCATTTATTTACTTCTTCTTCTTTTTTTTTTTTTTTGTTCTTCTTTGAAACAGATAGTTGAATGGTTGCTTTAAAGTGCAATCTTACAATCACAGTTATAGAAACCCCTTTACCTAAGAACAGGTTCAAGTTTCTAAACACTGTCCAAAGTCCCTTCCTCCTTCCCAGCCTCCCCTGTAGTTAGTCTAAAGTGACAGCTTACAGACCTTTACCCTAACTCTTCGGTGTTGGAGGTGGAGTTGGTATGCTGTTGTCCTGGGAGATGTTTTCATTTGCATTAATGAGAGGTAGTAAGTTAAAAAAATCAAAAACTAAAGGGGCACCTCTGCGTTGTAAACACTTAAATTGAGGGTACCAAATCTTTATTTTAGTAACTATAAGCAAAAGTATCCTGAAAATTATTGAAAGGGACCAAAATATACCTCCTTGATTCATGACTGGCCCCAACCATTCTGTAGGACTGCAGCAGGAAGATACAACTTGAATCTTACTCTCCTCTTCTTGAACCTATATCTGGTTCTATGGGTTATGGCCCTTATGGGCTAACACATGAAGCCTCCCCCTTCTCACCCTTCTCAGTGCTCATTGCCAGCATTCATACGTGATGCCAGCATTGTAGGTGGCAGTTTAACCCACTGCACCATGTTGACCTCTTTATTTAATGGAGCATTAAGCCTTTGACTATAATGTAAATTAAAAATATGCTATCTTGGGGCTGGCATTGTGGCATAGTGGGTAGAGCCACTGCCTACGAGGCCTGCATACCATACAGGTGCCAGTTCGAGTGCCACCTGCTCCACTTCCAATCTACCTCCCTGCTAGCGGCCTGGAAAAAGCAACATAAGATGGCCCAAGTGCTTAGGCCCCTGCCACCCAAGTGGGAAACCTGCATGAGGCTCCTGGCTCCTGATTTCTGCCTGGCTCAGCTCTGGCCATTGTAGACATCTAGAGAATGAACCGGCAGATGGAAGATCTCTCCCTCTCTTTCTCTCTCTGTTAATATTTGTGTGTGTGTGTCTGTGTGTGTGTGTGTAACTCTGACTTTCAAATACATAAGTAAATCTTTTAAAAATATATGACACCTCAAAAATAATAATTAAAACTGTACCGAATAATTTATTTCTGAATTTGCAAATGAATAAAATATTTACAGATAAAGAACACAAAACTGGTACCAGTGGTTGCCTTCAGGGTGGGGAAACCAGTGACAGGTCACAAAGTTGGGAAGACCTGTATTTTTACTTTGTATCTTTTAAATATTATATTTTTCTCATATATTACCTACTTAAAATTACTTCTTTTTTAAAAAGATTTATTCATTTATTTATTTGAAAGTTAGAGTTACACAGAAAGAAGAGAGGCAGAGAGAGAGAGAGAGAGAATCTTCCATCTACTGGTTCACTTCCTAGTTGGCCCCAACAGCCAGAGTTGTGCCAATCCAAAGCCAGGACCCAGGAGCTTCTTCCAGGTCTCCCACACAGGTGCAGGGGCCCAAGGACTTGGGCCATCTTCCACTGCCTTCCCAGGCCATAGCAGAGAGCTGGATTGGAAGTAGAGCAGCCGGGTCTCGAACCGGTGCCCATATGGGATGCCAGCACTTCAGGCCAGGGCATTAACCTGCTGTGCCACAGCGTCAGCCCCTTAAAATGACTTCTAAAAGCAATTTCAACTCAGCTACATTAACTCGCCTCATTTATGTAAGATTACATTTCAAGCGCTCTCTGAATAAAGATTCTAAGGCCACTCCCTGCAAGAAGGGATTTTGCTTCAAAGACTGGGATCTGGTCCATCACCTTAAATAGCTACAAGATTCACTTAGGCAGTAGTTAACAGCTTGTTCCTATTTAGAAAGTCTGGATTTTCCCCAAGTTTCTACAAGTTGAATATTTTGAACCATAAAGATGGATAGAATGCAAATGCCCTTCTTCATCATTTCTATTTCACTAAAATAGACTAATCTTAAAAAGTCAAGCTAATTGCAATTTATTCTTTAAACCATTACCCTACATGCCTTTATGAAACTTTTAATATTATGGTTCCTAGTTAGAGGCTACAAATTGAGACAAAGTAAACACATTTTGATCCTCAAGGTTTTAAGGAAATTTGCCCACATTCCCAGTGACATGCTCATTTGTCAGTTACATCATATGCAAGTTATTTTCTCTTTAACAAAGGCCAAGCGCAGTCTGAAATGGCCAAGCCTTCCTCTGCTGAAACTCAAAATAACAACTACAAAAATGAAAGATGGACAATGTTAGTGTAGATGGCTCAGAAGCTTAATATGGTTAGGAACTAAATGAACCTCAAACATAAATCAACCCAAGGGACAAAAAGACCCTTCTGATACCAATGGGAAGGGGCTTAGGAATGGTGAAAATTAGAATAGGGACTTTAACAGTAAAAATAAGAGATTAAGGCCACACCAATTCTCCCAACAAAAATGATCTCATAAGATATCTATTTTGGCAGGCACCAACCTGAGTGTCATCACTTGGAGATGAGACTTTCACTCACCATGCTAATGGCATCTCTAATGTTGTTTTTGAATTCTATAGCTACTTTCTAGGACGAAGATGTGGAAACGTAAACATTGTATAATTTATACAAACATCAGGGTTTTGTTATTATCCTTTTTGATCACAAAGCAATTCAGTACACAACAATGTGGAATGAAGTTTTCTGACTTTTAAGCTTATGGATCCAGGATTTACTGATTATCTAGAACAGCACCTGGCACAAAGTTGACACTCAAACACTTCTTAAAGGTTGAGGAGATGGGGAGAAGATGGATGGATAGATGTAAGGGAGGAAGGGAGGGAGGAAAGAAGGACAGACAAAAAAGCAGGCATGAATGAATCTATTAATAAGTGACCCCAATTTATGATAAAGACTATATAGAATAATTAGACATTCTTGAATTCTAGAACACCTTTTGAAACCTCTTGAATTTTTAAATTAAAGAATGCACACAGTATGATGAGCCATTTAGGTGCTGTGAGCAAACATGCCCTGGTTTGAGGAATATTTGACAGTTTTATGCCAAGTATGAGCAGATGAAGATGATTCTCTCCTTTAAAGCCCAGGAATGTCAGCTACCCCAAATTAAACCAGTCTTTTTCTTTCAAACCTACTCATGTACAACTTGAAATAATCTAAGTCTGGGCCTCCTGCCTCCTCTGAGATTTAACCAGGCAAATCAAAGCTGGCTTTAAAAAAAAAAAAAGATTGATTTATTTATTTGAAAGGCAGAGCTACAGAGAGGCAGAGAGAGAAAAAGAGGTCTTCTACCCTCTGGTTCACTCCCCAGATGGCTCAGATGGCTCAGCCTGAGCTGAGCCCATCCAAAGCCAGGAGCCAGGAGCTTCTTCCAGGTCTCCCACGTACATGCAGAAGAAAAGCACTTGGGCCATCTGCTACTGCTTTCCCAGACCACAGCAGAGAGCTGGATTAGAAGCGGAGGAACCAGGACTCGAACTGGCACCCACATGGGATGCCGACACTGCAAGCAGCAGCTCTACTGTTACGTTACAGTGCCAGCCCCACCAAAGCTGTCTTACAGTCAGAAGTAAACTATGGGGTTGTTGTTTAGCCTATCAGTTAAGACCCATGTCCCACATTGGAGGACCTGGGATCAACTCCTGGCCTCCAGCTTCCTGCCAATGCACACCCTGGAAGGCAGAGGTCATGGCTCAAGCAGTTGGGTCACTGCCACCCATATGGGAGACCTGGATTCAGCCCTGGCTTCTGGCTTAATACTGACACAGCTTTGGCTGTTACAGGCATTTGGGGAGTGAAGCAGTAGATGAGATGGCAGCTCCTGTCCCTCTCCCTTGCTCTGTTTCTCTGCCAAAGAAAGAAAAATAAGAAAGGGAAAGGAAGAAAAAGAAGGAGAAAGAAAGAGGGAGGGAGAGAGGGGGAGGGGGAAAGGGAAGGAGTGAGAGGGGGAGGGGGAAAGAGGGAGAGAGGGGCAGGGAGGGAGGGAGGGAGACAGGGAAAGAAGGGCAGGGAGGGAGAGAGAGAGAAGAAAGAAGAAGGAAAGAAGGAGGAGGAAGAGGGGGAGGGAATGAGGAGGAAGAGGAGGAGAGAAAACTTGGATAGTGCTCAAATCCAGGTTTGCCCAGAAGTTGAATTTTCCTTTTTATAGATTTCTGTTGAGCTAAAGTGAAACACATTTTCTTTCTGGAGAAGAAAACAAAGGTTCTTACAAATCATATGTTTTCAAGATTAGAAGCTAAAAATATCAAGAATTTTGGAGGCCGGTACTGTGGCTAAATGGGTAAAGCCACCGCCTGCAGAGCGCCAGTTCAAGGCCCAGCTACTCCACTTCTGATCCATCTCTCTGCCATGTCCTGGGAAAGCAGTAGAAGATGGCCCAAGTCCTCGGGTCCCTGCACTCACATGGGAGACCCAGAAGAAGCTCCTGGCTCCTGGCTTAAGATCAGTGCAGCTCTGGCTGTTGTAGCCAACTAGGGAGTAAACTAGCGGATGGAACACCTCTCTCTTTGTCTGTCTCTCCTCTCTCTAAGTAACTCTTTCACATAAATAAATAAATCCTAAAAAAAAGAATTTTATAAGTTAACCCTCCCATCCCATTTTTTAAAATTTCTATGGCATCAGCTTCAGAGATTCAAACAAAATTTCATGATGCTGTAAAGTCCTTTTATGACTGCTATAGCTGTCTTTTCTTACATCTAAAATTCACAGACTTTACTTCTAAGCAGTAATGTAACTATCTCCCCAATCCATTTTCTTAACATTGCAGAACTGAAGATGTGTGTTTGGGCAGGACTCATTCTGAGTAATGAAGACAGGCTCACCGAAAAACAGAATATATTTGAAATTCCTATTCATTGTCCTGAACTTTAGTTTCTACTACTCTTCTTAGTCAAAAAATATACATTCGTGAATATTCTAGTTTTACCATCAGGCTACACAATGCTCCCAATTTTCTGTTTGAATAATTAAGGCAGAATCACTAAACAAAAGTAAAAAGGAAAAAGTAAAAAAAAATCTTTATTAATTCCCAATTCCTAGCTTCAATGTCAAGTCCATTTCTATTAAATAATAGAAGGATTTATGGAGAAAATGTTTGTCAAGACAGAGATATTTACTATAGCCTAATGAGCCAGGCCATTACAATCTGTCAACACTTTTGGAGGAGAAGGAAAATCAATCATAGCAAATGAGAGACTCTGTTTAAGTGTTTTTTGTTGTTGTTGTTGTTGTTTGTTTTTTTTTTTTTTTTTTGCCTCACATGATGCTCCAAACTACAGCAGCATGTGACACTGACTTCTTCCCAGGTGTTCACAAAGCCCATAATAGAAATCTGCACCTTCCATAAGCACTCAGTCCTTACCAGCAGCCTTCAGCACTTGGGATCCAGCAGGAAGATGGTTTCACCTTTGCTCCCTGAAGTTCAGTTGGTAATATTTCTCAGTTAGACCAGCCTCTTAAACCCTGGATTCCTATCACAGGAGGAATGTCACTGGAAGTAAAACCAGCGATTCCCCATTTCATTCCCCCTGCATGTTTTCTATCATGTATTTCCCTCACTACTTAGATGGTAATGCCAGCTAAGCCAATGCTGACAAGTTAAGCAGAAAAGACCAAGGAATCACCCATCATTCCAGAAACAGCCTTGGTCTACATGGTGGCACCTTTTCTTCCAAGCTCTTCCCAATATGCTATGCTTTTGGCTGGGCCTATGCTGCCTGTATCTGGCTCCCCTATAATCCAGGACTCACCTCTGCATTTTTTTTAAGATTTTATTTATTTATTTGAGAGGTAGAGTTACAGACAGAGAGAGGGAGAGATGAGAGAACGGTCTTCCATCCGCTGTTTCACTCCCCAAATGACTGCAATGGCCCAGGCTGGGCCAATTATGTGCCAGGAGCCAGGAGCTTCTCTGGGTCTTCCACATGGATGCAAAGGCCCTAGGACTTGGGCCATCTTCCAATGCTTTCCCAGGCCATAGCAGAGAGCTGGGACAGGAACAGGTATAGTTGGGAAATGAACCTGCCCCATATGGGGTGCTGGCACCACAGGTGAAGGCTTAGCCCACTATGCTACAGTGCAGGCCCTATCACCTCTGCTTCTTATTGAATCACAAGTGTTGCCTTAAAACCTGCATTCCATTTCAGATTTTAAGACAGAATATAGCCAGAAAACTCAGACTATAAAAAGAAGGCATTTCTTGGGGGGCAGAAACAGGATTTAGAGAAAGCTCTGGAATGCTAAGTGAGGATGGTAGAAAAAATTACGATATCTTTGAAGGGAATTCAGAGTAATGAATGTTGACTTCAAATATGCTTCAGTAAAGATATTCTTGCAATTGGTTTTCATTTAATAAAACTGAACTATGTATTTTAAGGCTTAACAAGTACATACCATCTTTCAGTACTAGTCTACACGTACTCTTCTTGCACAAAGAAATCATAATTCTTATATAGAGCTCAACAACTCAGAAAAATTTTAGAGTCCATCTAATCTACATTAAAGAAAAAATCAATTCTGTAAATGTACAAATTAACCTAACTAGGAAATCATTTATTCATTCATTTTTCTATCTATTTCACAAAAATATATGGAGTATTTACTATGTTCTCAATATTAATGGCAAATAAAAACATCCCCTTTGCCCAAAATAAAAAGGTGTGCAATATTTCTGTGGGCTATGTACTATTTAAGTATTTCCTTAACTGGGCAAGGGTTGAGTAATTTGTAGTCAATTTCTTATTCTAGTAAGTTGACCTCTACAGTAGTATGCATCAGACTATCTCATCAACACTTTGAAAAGACCAAGATCCAAATGCACAAGTATTTTGCTCCTGGCAAAAGTAATAAGGACATGTTTTGAAGTAAAATAACATTCTTAAATTATGAAAGCACTGAATCATTCCTTCAATTTCCTGAAATTAAATATTATAAATATTTGGATGGGCATTTGCCCTTTGGTTAAGATATCCACGTCCCCTATTAGATGGCCTGAGATCAAGCCTTGGCTCAGCTCTTGAGTCCAGCTTCCTGCTAACACACACCCTGGGAGGCAGCAGGAGATGCCTCAAGCAATATGGTCCCTGATAGTCACAGGGAGATTTCCACTGAATTCCCTGCTCCTGGCTTTAGCCTGGCTTAGCTCCAGCCATTGTTGGTATCTGGCTAGTGAATCATCAGGTGGAAAGTCTGTCTGTTTGTCTCTTTGTCTCAAATCAATAAATAAACAAAAATTTAAAAAACAAATATAGGTACAAAGGTATATTCAATTTATAAAGTATTAAAAATAACCATAAAAATGTATATGCCACACATTCACAAGGTGTATGTAAATGTGTATATATATTATCTACATTTACCTTTATGTGTATGCAGTTGTCTAAATTTGTGTGTGTGTATATACACATACTTTTTTTTTCAAAATATATTAGTATGCTAGAATGAGCATTTTATAAAATGCTACATTTTCTAGTTTTGGGCTTCATGGCACATATGTGTAAATCAGAACCAAATCTTTTAAAATACTATTCAGAAAAGATTCCATGCAACATTCAATTGTAAGTTTATATTTCACACTCAGCTACTTACGTTCCATGAAATAGGGCCCAGGCTCAATTCTCCACACAATTTGCCCTTTCTGTGTTCCTGTCACACCCCTGTTTTTAGAATCCCAGAAGTTGGCTGGAGAATTCTCATCTGGAAAAACGAAAGAAAAACATTTTAGCTAATTATAACCTGTCTTCTCTTAGTTCAAAGACTAATATGAGTTCTAAAATAAGGAGAAAAAAAGGCAAAGAGGAAAATATTAATGAGCACTCTGCTTACTGACTTGCTCCCCACAGATTATCATGCTGAATTTCTTTTCTTTTGGATATATTTTTTTCAACTTTTATTTAATAAATATAAACTTCCAAAATACAACTTTTGGATTATAGCAGCTTTTCCCCCCATAACCTCCCTCCCACCCACAACCATCCCATCTCCCATTCCCCCTCCCATCCCATTCTTCATCAAGATTCATTTTCAATTATCTTTATATACAGAAGATCAATTTAGTATATACTAAGTAAAGATTTCAACAGACTGTACCCACACACACTAAGTATAGAGTACTGTTTGAGTACTAGTTATGCTGTTAATTCATATAGTACAACATATTAAGGACAGAGGTCCTACATGGGGAGCAGGTGCACAGTGACTCCCATTGTTGATTTTAACAATTGACACTCTTACTTATGATGTCAGTAATCACCCAAGGCTCTTGTCATGAGCTGCCAAGACTATGGAAGCCTCTTAAGTTCACCGACTCTGAGCTTATTTAGACAAGGCCATAGTCAAAGTGGAAGTTTCCCCTCCCTTCAGAGAAAGTTACCTCCTTCTTTGATGGCCCATTCTTTCTGCTGTGATCTCACAGAGATCTTTCATTTAGTTTGTTTGTTTGTTTTTTTTTTTTTTTTTTTGCCACGGTGTCTTGGCTTTCCATGCCTACGAAACTCTCATGGGCTTTTTAGTCAGATCCGAATGCCTTAAGGGCTGATTCTGAGGCCAGAGTGCTGTTTAGGGCATTTGCCATTCTATGAGTCTGCCGTGTATCCCGCTTCCCATGTTGGATTGTTCTCTCCTTTTTAATTCTATCAATTATTATTTGCAGACACAGGTCTTATTTATGTAATCCCTTTGACACTTAATCCTATCCTTTTGATTAATTAAGAACTTAAAACTGATCACTTTAACAAGTAAGATGGCATTGGTACATGCCACCTTGATGGGATTGAATTGGAATCCCCTGGCATGTTTCTAGCTCTACCATTAGGGGTAAGTCTGAATGAGTATGTGCTGAACTGTACATCTCTTCCCTCTCTTATTCCCACTCTTATATGTAACAGGGATCACTTTTCAGTTAAATTTAAATGCCTAAGAATAATGGTGTGTTAATTAAAGAGTTCAACCAATGGTATTAAATAGAACAAAAAATACTAAAAGGAATAAAATAGTAAGTTGTTCCTCAACAGTCAGGACAAGGGCTTATCAAGTCATTGTTTCTCATAGTGTCCATTTCACTTCTACAGGTCTCCTTTTAGGTGCTTGGTTAGTTGTCACTGATTAGGGAGAACATATGATATATGTTCCTTTGGGACTGGCTCATTTCACTCAGCATCATGTTTTCCAGATTCTTACATTTTATTGCAAATGATGGGATTTCATTGTTTTTACTACTATAGAGTATTCTATAGAGTACATATCCCGTAATTTCCTTATCCAGTCTTCTGTTAATGGGCATTTAGGTTGATTCCATGTCTTAGCTATTGTGAATTGAGCTGCAATAAACACTGAGGTGCAGACAGCTCTTTTGTTTGCCAATTTAATTTCCTTTGGGTAAATTCCAAGGAGTGGGATGGCTGGGTTGTATGGTAGGATTATCTTTAGGTTTCTGAGGAATCTCCAAACTGACTTCCATAGTGGCTTTACCAATTTGCATTCCCACCAACAGTGGGTTAGTGTCCCTTTTTCCCCACATCCTCGCCAGCATCTGTTGTTAATTGATTTCTGTATGTAAGCCATTCTAACTTGGGTGAGGTGAAACCTCATTGTGGTTTTGATTTGCATTTCCCTGATTGCTAGTGATCTTGAACATTTTTTCATGTGCCTGTTGGCCATTTGGATTTCCTCTTTTGAAAAATGTCTATTGAGGTCCTTGGCCCATCTCTTAAGTGGGTTGTTGGTTTTGTTTTTGTGGAGTTTCTTGATCTCTCTGTAGATTCTGGCTATTAACCCTTTATCTGTTGTATAGTTTGCAAATATTTTTTCCCATTCTGTTGGTTGCCTCTTCACTTTTCTGACTGTTTCTTTTGAAGTACAGAAACTTCTCAATTTAATGTAATCCCAATTGTTAATTCTGGCTTTGACTGCCTGTGCCTCTGGGGTCTTTTCCAAGAAATCTTTGCCTGTGCCTATATCTTGCAGGGTTTC
This sequence comes from Oryctolagus cuniculus, assembly GCF_051225735.1. NCBI lineage: Eukaryota > Metazoa > Chordata > Mammalia > Lagomorpha > Leporidae > Oryctolagus > Oryctolagus cuniculus. The sequence continues at coordinate 43,958,239 of NC_142869.1, read as the reverse complement.
TCTGACATTCTCTAATAATTTGATGGTGTCGGGTCATAGATTTAGATCTTTAATCCATGTTGAGTGGATTTTTGTGTAAGGTGTAAGGTAGGGATCTTCTTCATGCTTCTGCACGTGGAAATCCAGTTTCCCCAGCACCATTTGTTGTATAGACTGTCCTTGCTCCAGGAATTGGTTTTAGATCCTTGATCAATTATAAGTTGACTGGTGTTTCTATTCTGTTCCATTGGTCTATCCATCTGTTTCTGTGCCAGTACCATGCTTTTTTTTATTACAACTGCCCTGTAGTATGTCCTGAAATCTGGTATTGTGATGCCTCCAGCTTTGTTTTTGTTGTACAAGATTGCTTTAGCTATTTGAGGTCTCCTGTTATCATGCTGAATTTCTACACTTGCATTTAAATGTGAGACAAGGAGTGCAGGATGGAGAGAAGATGACACCTCTGGGCTTAGCCAGGGTTTTCAATGTTTTCAACAGACCATAAGGCAAACAGCAAAGGCTACAGCTGCAGCAGCTCCAGCAATAAGTTGACTTACAAGAACAGGGTTGAGGTGAGCTCCTATCTACAAATCCTTCATAAAAAAAGGAAAGGAAGAGCATGACTGGGAGAATATTGCAGAACTCAAGATGGGATAAACTAGAGGGACATTAAGCTTTGCAACTGACTTGAGATACAGCACAGCTTTTGTTTGTTTGTTTTCCCAAAGAAACCTTTTACTTAAGGAATACAAACTTCCTGCATTTCATAAAATCAACTTTAGGAACATAATTATTCAGCACAGCTTTTCAGGATCATTGTTCAGGAGACAGTGGACAAGTCATCGCCTCAGCTAGCGATGTCTTTTATGAAAGACAAAAGGCAGAAGGTAATCGGCCTAAGTGAACAAAGGAAAGGGAGAGTGTGTGCTTAAGCTGTTGTGTGGAAGAAAGAAAGGACATGGGTGCAAAACACAGAGTTTCCCAAGTTCCCTAACCTCATGGCACACAGAAAATGGTAGTATTTCTCTGTCACACTGTGGGAAATGGGAGATCCGCTGACCATGTAGGATGACAGGAAGGGATATTCTGGCTCCTCCAGGCTCTGCCCCACCGCATGGAGGCTGAAGGATTCATAACCCTGAACTTGCTCCCACCACTCTAGTCTGAAGCTCACAGAGGCACAGAGGAGAGACTGAAACTAGAAAACATGAAAAGGAGAGTTGTATAGGTTCAAACAAAATGATGAGACAGGTTGTTCAGGTCACATGTACCTCCTTGTGTCCCCAAAGACACAAAGAAACAATGAGGGGTCTACTTCATGAGCTGGGATAAAGCAGAGCCAATAACAGCTACAGAGAGAAAAGATGGAGAAGGTCCAAAGGAAGAGTCCTGAGAGGAAGACCCTCTCTTCTTTTGAGCATGGAAGAACATGGAAGTGGGCCAAAGTGAGGGGCCATGTGGATTTTGGTCTATGGTTGACCCAGAGGCCCACTGGTTTCACCTCCTTCACAAGCCAAAGAACCCTGGGAGGGATAGTCCATTAACATCATTTGCCTTAAGTACATAAATCAAAGATTCTTTGGTGTAACAGACTAAGAGGCAGCCTCTGCTCCTTCTAAGAATGGAACAGCATAATCCACTCATGGCATTGCCTCCTCTCCTAGACAAACAATGCAACCAAATATCTCCATCGCACCACAGAAGTACCACGATGATGCTGATATTAGTAGGCACTTACAAATGAATTTGCTTAAAAATGAATTTGAAAGATGTCATGTGGCTCCTTGGGGCAGGCACTGCATGCTACCAACCATTGAGCTTCTTCATTGCCAGGGAAACCCAAATTCTGGTTAAGGCAACAATGTGTCTAGTTTAAAAAGACTCAGCTCAGGAGCCAGCAGTTAGCTTAGCATTTACGATACCGCAGGTCAGGTCACCCACATGCCATATCAGAGACTTGGACTGAGTTCCTGGCTCCCTGCTTCAGCCCTGACCCAACCCCAGCCATTGTGGTAATTTGGGATTGCACCATTAGATAGGAGTGTTCATTCTCTCTCTCTCACTGGCTCTCTCCCTCTTCCCCTCTTAAAAAAAAAAAAAAAATCCTCGCTAGAATTGCTTGCAGTTAAAGGTGGCATGTGGCCTAGTTCTGGGCAGGGAGATATAAATGGAAGTCTACTAGGCAGGACCTTAAGGAAAACCATTATTTTTTTACTAAGGATAGATTCAACATCTTTGTACTCTTTCCGTGCCATCTTCTTGGATGAGAGCCACATGCTAAGGACAGCAGAGTAAGAAGGTAGGAGTGATCATGGTGATTTTCTGAGACTGAGCCACTTGCCTCCAGGCTTCTAGCTATCTAGGAAAAAACAAATTCCTATCTGATGATTGTCTTCTATTTCCTGAGGCTGAACACAATTCCTGACAGATATACCCACTATCCTAAAAACTTCTTAATAATTTAGATTTGCCACTTCAACTTGGTCTGGAATCCCTGTGGTGGCCTTACTGCTCCAGGATGGACAACAAATGTAGTTGCTTCACCTTTTGAAATATGCTTTAATGGGAAAAGATGCTTGGATAGAGAGAGGGAGTCTCATGTTTTTACAAATAAAGTGAATTGTTAATTAACTGGTCACTTGGAAGGCACAGAAGGCTGGACCCTAAAGGGAACAGAACACAGGGAAAGGAAGTAGATGTCCACATATTTAAATGCTTTTTTTTGGGGGGGGGAGTGGCTATGCAAAGGAAAAATTTTCTAAAAGAGCATTTCCTCTTTAGTCCACGAGAAAGAAGAGACAGCTCAAGCTCTGATTTTAAGGAACAAGCTCTAGGACCATTATAACAAAGGCCAAGGGTAAGAAAATCGCTTGTGTTAATGTGGCCTCATTGTAAGATATTTGCACTGTTGGTATTACTGAACTCTTTCTCTGTTAAGCCATTTTTGATAGAACAATTTTGGGGAGATTGACCACTGAGGAGTAGAAACAAAATAGACCAGCAACAATGGATAAGGAACATAAATGTCAGAGTCCAGAGCCCTAGACAGAGGGAATCCCTGAGGCTCAACTGAAGCCCTCACAGGGTCCCAGAAGGGAGCTTGGACACAGAACGTGACATCTCTTGTTCCAAGAGGATCACTAAAATCACTCTCTTTGTCAGTCACATTCACTCCAGTGTAGAAATCTCACATTGCCTGAATATCTTGGCTCAGATGCAGGATGTAAGACAGAACCAGTGACGCAGGCTTCCTTCCCAGACCCTTTACTGAGAAACAGACCTATAATTATGAGTCCAGCTCCTGTGGGTTGGCATATAAACTATGAACTCCTGACTTCAATTCCCCTAGTTCGTTCATAGGCTATGTTGAAAACTCCATTTGGTTTAATGTAGGACATCTAAAGAAATAAAGGCTGGCCCTTTGAAGCCAAGTGTCTAAAATATACCATGAGTGCACAAATTAATAGAGAACATAAATGTTCCATTTACGATGAAAAATAGGTCAGAATTTGGATAAGCAGTCTCACAGCAAAAGCATGATATGCTTGCTCTAATTTGAAAAACCAAGTTCAGTGGTCAGCATTGTGACACAGCTGGTTGGGGCACTCACATTCCATATAAGAGTACCAATTTGAGTCCTAGCTACTCTGCTTCCAACTCAGCTCCCTATCAATGCAGGGAACAGGAGATGATGGTTCAATTACTTGAGTTCCTGCCTCACATGTGGGAGACTCGGACAGTGTTCCTGGCTCCCAGCTTCAGACTGGTCCAGCCCTGGCTTTAAGAGCCATTTGGAGAGTGAACCAGAGGACAGAACATCTCTCTCTCTCTCTCTCTCTCTCTCTCTCTCTCTCTCTGTGTGTGTGTGTGTGTGTGTGTGTGTGTATGCCCTTCAAATGAATAAATAAATCTTTTATAAAAAAAAGTCTAAAGGCCACAGCATAGGACAATCTTTCAGCCTTCATGGAGAAGGAAAGCTTCTGTCTTGTTCCCAACCAACCACAATGTTTGCCAAGTAGCATATATCCATGCTGATTAATATTCTAGATATGATAGATTGAAAATTTTCTTTGATAGGTTATAGAACTGAAGAACTGATAATTCATCATTCTTGACTGATACAAACATTTGTGCCACCAAGACACCCTTCAATGCAAATATAAAGTACCTAGAAATAAACCAGTTTAAGGGCACAAATAATTCAAATTATTTTGATATGACCACCACAACCCCAACCACTACTGCTGTTCCTACTGCTGGTAGCAGAGCCCGGGACAGTTTCAGGTATACCATACTAAAGAATGTCTAGGATGACTTATTCCTTTTCTCTGTTCTAAGAATAGCAATTTTAATTGCTACTTCAGAATAAAACTTTTTAAAGAAGATTTTTTTATATATATTTGGAAGGAATAGAGAGAAGGGAGGAGTGTGATCAATCTTCAATCTGCCCGTTGATTCCCCAAATGTCTTCAAAAGGTGGGGTTGGGCTAGGTTTAAGCCAGGAACCAGGAGCCAGGAACTCCATTAGGGTCTCCTTCACGAATAGCAGAAACTCTAATACTTGGCCATCCTCTGCTACCTCCCAGGTATGTTAGCAGGAAGCTGGATTGGAAACGGGTGGGACTCTATTCCCAACACTTCCTCCAATATGGAATGTGGGTATCTCAAGCAAAGGCTTAACTCACTCTGCTACAAGGCTCACCCCAACCTTTTTTTTTTTTTTTTTTTTTTTTGTTAGCAGATTAACACTTTCCTTCAGGTAGTAGTCAATTATAGTCTAGCCTAAGAATACTTTTACTTTAATAGCATTTCTCTGCTTAGAGTTATTTTTCATGGATTTCTGAGGACAAATACCTTTTTATTAGATGGTACGAATTCTTCTTTACTTTCATGTAACACTTATATGAGATGATTTGTTTTTTTAAAAACTGCCCAATCTCAAAATAAAAACAATAACTCAGAATAAGATGGTATGCTAAAGAAAGAATTCAACATCTCTTACAAGTATTATATAGAAGGTATTACACCTCTATGTTTTCTTTTAACTGAGTAAAGATTTTGACAGATCAAAGAAGTGCCGTTAGTCTTTAAAGCAAATTATCTGTTGTTTCATTTACACTCGGTCACTTCCTTTCCCTATTTCCCTTACGAATTATTCCAAAACTATCCCACTAACTTCACAATCCTTATCTCCATTTCCACTCTCTAACTTGGAGCAGGACAGATCCTGTGCAACTTACAGCATTCCAATCATGGAGGACAACAGGCCTGGACTCCTTTGGTATCTCAGTCTCCCTATCATCTTTTCTTGATCAATACCTACTGCTTGACTTCCGCAGAGTGGTAGCCCTTTACACCATCCTCCACCAACCACTTTTCTCCCCTTAATCTTTAACCTCTTCTTTAAGACCTTATACTCAATCTCAAAACTTCTCATCTTTCACAAGGCACCTGCTGCTGATCCTGTCTTTGTTCTTTAACTGCTGTCTTCTTTACTCCTCTCCCATCCTCAATTCTACCTCCCTTTCTACTAGGATTAAATTGTCAATTTTTTCAGCTGAAGTTGAGTCTATACTCTAGGGGTGTCTATTCTGGACACTTAAGTAACATTTTGCTGAAAATGTTTAAAATATATATCTAAATTCTTTCTTTAAATTTAGTTTCAATTGGTAGGGTATATACAAAGCTTATCCTTTCATGTTTCACATGTATTCATTGTTCTAAGTCTAGCTGGGCATACATTTTCTCTAAATAAAGAAGCAAATGGGGCCAGCACCATGGTTCACTTAGTTAATCCTCCACCGGCAGCGCCAGCATCCCATATGGGCGTCAGGTTCTAGTCCCAGCTGCTCCTCTTCCAGTCCAGCCCTCTGCTGTGGCCCAGGAGGGCAGTAGAGGATGGCCCGGGTACTTGGGTCCCTGCACCCACATAGGAGACCAGGAAGAAGTGCCTGGCTCCTAGCTTCAGATCACGGCAGCAACAGCTGTGGTGGCCATTTGGGGAGTGAACCAACGGAGGGAGAACCTTTCTCTCTGTCCCTCTCTCTCTGTCTGTAACTCTACCTGTCAAATAAATTTAAAAAAAAAAAAAAAGGCAAAATACACACTCACATGAGCATATACACATAGCTCTAAAATCCTAATATAACTGTCATAACTATTTGTAAATATCATGGGACCATGATTAAGGAAATTCAATAATCTTGACCATGGCTATACTTTAGCAATATTTTCCCAAAGTGATTTTTTTTTTAGTTTTAAAAATTTATTCTTTAGGGCTATGCCAATTAGTCCTGTTATTAATACCTGAATTATTTCTGTTAAATCTGCCTCTCTAAGGGAGAACAAAGTGTCTGGACCCAGAAAATAAAGGAGATATAAGATTACACTACATACAACTTTCTTTATCAATTCTGTGTGTGTGTGCGCGTGTGTGTGTGCACGCGCATGCATGCTCAGAGAACTTTTTTAGAGTTTTGTTAAATGAGAAATATGGCCCTTTTCCATAATTCAAATCATACAAATTTTAGGAAAACAAGTATGGATCCTTAACAAAATCTATATATAAGAAGACTTAGAAGTATCTGCACATTCACTGTCACCAATCATCACTGGCTCTCTTCTCTTTTAGTTTATTGATCCTCCTTGACAATGACTGTCCAACTCCATTATTCACAATCTCTTAAGGGCGTCTTTAAAATGCTAATTCCTGTGCTGTTCTTCCAGAGCTTTTGATTCAGCAGGCTTGAGCCCAAATACAAGAACCTGAATTTTCACAAGCACCCCAACAAGGTGATTTTGGTATAGATACTACATAAGAACTACACTTAGGAAAATTCTGCTTCCTGGTTATTTTCAGGGAAACTGAACAACCACAGCTATGCTGGGCCCATGCACATCAGCTGTCTTTCATGTTTCTTAGCTTGTCAATTCATTCAATCATTCATTCACTTAGCAGCCATTTATCAACTGCCAACTAAGAGAATATTTCTTTCCTGCCGTAGGAGCTGACAGCACAGTGGGAAATGATTGGCTCATAGATAAAATGTAACACAAAGAGTGCTATGACAGAGGTGAACATATTTTGTTTTAAAGAATGGAAAAATGAATGATTAGTGCTTCCTGTGATAGCCCATGATTAATTTGGCCCTGTATCTGTTAAGTCAGAAGGGTCTTTGGGAGATGCTAATGGAGATATCCTTTGTGAGATCTGTAAGTCTACATCACTCATCACATTTCCCTTCATTTCCTATACTTTTTTAATCTCTCAGGATTTATATTTTTTGTTCTATGATTGGTCATCAGAAGAAATACAATTAGCCATATTTAAAGCTGAATTCAGCAGCAAAAGTTATCATTGCTGCATAGGTCCTGAGACACTACCTTTTGCTTACTTGGAAGAGTTGTATTATCTTAATCTGCAATATGATTGCAAACAACAATTTTTTAAAAAATAAAATAATGATTTTTTAAATACCACAAAATTTAAAATGTAAACATAAAGACTTTTAATTTTTTTCAAAATTTTCCTTATAATTTTTTCATACAGAGAGATGGGTGTGAAATTATTTTTAAAATATTATTTTTCCTTGTAATTTAACTGAAAAGTGATCTCTGGTAAATATAAGAGTAGGAGCCAGCGCCGCGGCTCACTAGGCTAATCCTCCGCCTTGCGGCGCCGGCACACTAGGCTAATCCTCCGCCTTGCGGCGCCGGCACACCGGGTTCTAGTCCCAGTCGGGGCACCGGATTCTGTCCCGGTTGTCCCTCTTCCAGGCCAGCTCTCTGCTGTGGCCCGGGAGTGCAGTGGAGGATGGCCCAAGTTCTTGGGCCCTGCACCCCATGGGAGACCAGGATAAGTACCTGGCTCCTGCCATCGGATCAGCGCAGTGTGCCAGCTGCAGCGTGCCGGCTGCGGCAGCCATTGGAGGGTGAACCAACAGCAAAAGGAAGACCTTTCTCTCTGTCTCTCTCTCTCACTGTCCACTCTACCTGTCAAAAAATAAATAAATAAAAAAATTGTAAATGACATGCAAAGTAAATTGGCCCAAAGAAAGAATAAAATTAAGGAGACCTGACATTTTAATAGACTTGTTATTCTACTGAATACAATTTTTTTTAATTTATTTTGAGAGAGAGAGATCTTCCATCTGTTGGTTCATGCCCAAGATGCCACAATGCCTAAGCCAGGAGCCAGGAGCTTCATTTAGGTCTCCCACATGGATGGTGGGGACGCACACACTTAAGTCATCTCCTTATGCTTTTCTGACATCATTCACAGGGAGCTGGATCAGAACTGATGCAGCCAGGACACAAACTGGTGCCATGTGAAGTGCCAGTGTCACAGGCAGCAGCTTTACCTGTTTGGATTAGGAAACATTTCAGTGTCTCTATTAATATCTCCAAAACCCTTTTAAAGTACTAGAGATAAAATAGAAACAAAAGTATTCGCATTTCCACCTTCCTACAAATCAACCCAACAGAGCTGAAAACAGATGAGGAATTTTGTCAAAAAGATGGCATTGGCCGATTGTGCCAAGTAAATGAAAGCTCTGCTTACAAATTTTCTTTTGGTTTATAGCAATGTCACCTTCTCTCTACATTTTCTCAAGAAATTGGTATGAATATCTAAATTGATTTTCCATCACCATTTGGATACAAACTGAAAACTGTATCGTGACACTGGATATAAGGAAGCCCAATTTATCCTGGCTACCCTGAGGGACTGAATTCCCTGTCTAGGATTTGGTGAGGAATACTAAGGTATAATTTTCATTAACTGGAATGTTTTAGACCTCAGTGAAGAACACACCTGCACAGCAACTGCCTACATGTTAACAAAGTGCAAATTTGCCAAACGTGTTAGGTAGGTTACACAACGTGCAAGGAAAGCTCCGGCAATGAGCTTGAGATCTGAACCACATTTCAGATGAAGGTGAGTCTTGACCACTGAATGTACCAGGCAGAACATCCATTTTACTAAGCATTATGAAAATTCACCAACGAACTTCCTCAGGATCTTGGAAACTTAGCATTAGTTTCTAACGCAATCACCCTTAGACGTCCATCCCTTACACTGAGGCCCTCCCCAGATGGCGAAGGGAATATGTCAGACAATTTCACAGATGCAATCATGGCACACCAGACTGCTTACTAAGAGTACACCCAATGGCGACATGGCTTTGAAGCTACTTGAGTGGGTATTTCCTTACAAATGCCAGAGAGATTTGCTGATAATCATCTGCCAGAGATGAGAATAAAGTACGCCAGCACAGTACACGGCAGAAAAAGCAAAAAAGGCTGAGGCGAGCCAGTGAGCCAGTAAGTCTGCAAGGTCTGACCTTGGTGTCATTTGCACACTAGAAGGTGTATGGACATCTGCCTCTAAAAAGGACCACAGCACTTCTCTGGAAAGGAAAACTGGCAGAGTGACGGAGCGGGATGCACATGGTGAATTCAGCACCACGCACCACCACCAAGCCTGAGAGAGATGGTTCACTGCTGTCTCCCTCTACAGGAGGCTGTCTGTAAAGGGCAGAAGGGACGGCCCAGAGGGCACCTGGAAAATGTGAAATACTTCATGAGAGCCACACAGGGACACTGGTCATACACTCCTGGGGAGGCCTGAACACTCACACCTCTCAACTTCCGACATAAAATACCTGAACCTAAACTATTCCCTTAAACACTCATTTTGACAAGCAAGTAAGTCACTGACAGACTAGTGAGACTCATTTCAGCAAACACCTGCTAAGAGTTTCAGTCATGGTGCAGAATACCAGCCAACATGGAACCATTCACATATGCCCCATAAAAGAATCAATTTCAAACATAGGAGATGCCGACATGTTGAAATCTGTCTCTCCTTTGTTTTGGGGCTCCCTATTTGTTTCATAAAAATTCAAAGTTTTTATGAAGGTTTCCATGTGCTACAGGACACCAGGCTGTCCACTCCCCTTCCAGTTACAGCTCTAACATCATCATTCCATGTCCCCTCCCCCTCTCTCCTCATCCCACCCTTGCCACACTGGCATCTTCGATATCTTCCAGGGTGTAGTCAGCATTCTTCCTCAGGGCCTTTGCTCTGGCCATTCCATTTATCCAGAAGTTTCCCTCAGATACCCATATGGCTCAACCCTTCTCCTTCTATTTTCCTGCTCACACATCACCTTCTCATGAGGCCTATCCTGAGAGTCCCTTTTAAAGCAGCAATTCTGCCCCTTGGCATTCCTGGACTACTTTACTCCCCTTAATGTCTTTTTCATAACCTATCAACTTCTTACATGTTACACAATCTACTTAAATGTCTGGTATATTGTTTAGCCTCTTTAGAATGTAAACTCCAGGAAGTCAAGGATTTTTGTTTATTCTGTTCAGTGATGTCTACCAACTGCCCAGAAAAATATCTGGTACCTAGAGGGCATCTTCGTATATTCTTTTAATTATTATGTGATAACTAGATGTTAGTATTATTTTATTAAAATACACAAGAGACAAAATATCATCATCAAGGAATAAATACACCTCTATTTTGTTCAGAGCAGAGAAAAACAAAGACAAATTCCATGGTAAGCTTCACTACACTATTCAACAAGATTTAATATAAACTCTTAATTTTTTTTTTTGACAAGTAGAGTGGACAGTGAGAGAGAGACAGAGAAAAAGGTCTTCCTTTGCTGTTGGCTCACCCTCCAATGGCCGCCGTGGCTGGCGCGCTGTGGCCGGCGCACCACGCTGATCCGAAGGCAAGAGCCAGGTACTTATCCTGGTCTCCCATGGGGTGCAAGGCCCAAGCACTTGGGCCATCCTCCACTGCACTCCCGGGCCACAGCAGAGAGCTGGCCTGGAAGAGGGGCAACCAGGACAGAATCCAAAGCCCCAACAGGGACTAGAATCTGGTGTGCCGGCACCGCAGGCGGAGGATTAGCCTATTGAGCTGCGGCGCCAGCTAAACTCTTAATTTTTATGACAAGAATTTCCAATTGACATTCATAGTTAAATCATTCTGCTGAGCTGTCATTTAATGTACAAAAAAATATAGTGCCTCACCTAAAACTACATTATTGCAAAATTTCAGTTACAGGCCTTTGGGACATCTTTTAAAAGTTCCTTCTTGACAAAGACTCAAAGCATTAAGCATTTCTAAATTAAGATTTTTTTTTTTCCAAACTGAATAGCTTCCTATAGAGGATTTATCAGAATTCAGATTCTTTGATAATACTTCAGATGGAAACATGACAAATGGCTTACTTTTATCAATCAAGAAACCTGTATTTTATTTACCTATTATAAAACTTTCCAACAAATCTCATTATGAAAATAGAGTAAGTTATTTGCAATAGGCTGTATCAACTTTGTGCCAAAAAAAAAAAAGTTAAAAGGAAGCAGGTGCTCTTGGTAAAATATGAGGTTTAAAATTTTCCAGTCTCTCTCTCAAGTACACATTGCACTCAGGACATATATTCTTTCTTTCTTTCTTTTTAATATTATTATTTATTTATTTTAGAGGTAGAGTTATAGACAGAGTGAGATACAGAGAGAAAGGTCTTCCATCTGCTGGTTCACTCCCCCAAAGGCCACGATGGGGGCCGGTACGGTGGCATGGTAGGCTAGGCTCCAACTGTGGTGCCACAATCCCACATGGACATTGGTTCGAGCCTTGACTGCTCCTCTTCTGACCCACTTCTCTGCTTATGGCCTGGGAAAGGCCCAAGTGCTTGGCCCCTGCACCTGAGTGGGAGACTTGTAAGAAGCTCCTGGCTCCTGGCTCCTGGCTTCAGATCAGCCCAGCTCTGGCTGTTGTGGACATTTGGTAAGTGAACCAGTGGATGGAAGACCTTTCTATCTGTCTCTCCCTTTCTCTGGCTGTAACTGCCCCTCAAATAAATAAAATAAAATTGTTTAAAAAATGGCTGTATAAACATGTAATATAATGTCAGGTCATGGCAATATGGCTTAAAAAGACAGCCAGGGGTCAGGGAGGAGGGGGAAGCGGGAAGGAGAGTAAGGTTTTACATAGGTTAGTCAGAGAAACCTGACTTGATCAAGGGAATCAACCACAGGGGGACTATGGGCAACTGAAAACACAAAAACACCAAGACCTGAAATAGGAACAAGTGAACCCTGTTTAAAAGGAGGAACATCAAAGTGATGCAGCTGGAATAGTGTGAATGGGGCAGACAGCAGAGGAGAAGAGAAATAGGGATCAGCTTGTAGATAACAATAATGATAATGATAATAAACACACTTTAGAGTTTCCCCTGTGCCATGCACTGTTCTACTGGTATAACTTTGTTAATTCATTAAAGCCTCCAACAACTCTTTAAGGTAGAAATGAATATCAGATTTTTAATGATGAGAAAATAGGCACAGAGGGTTAACAAGTTTGTCCAAGCACATAAGATTAATGTGCAGGGTGAACCTAGTGTCTTTTTCTAGAGACCAGAATACTATACCACACCATCAGTCTCACCCACAAGCTGAAGATGACAGAAAGCCCATGGAGGGAGTACAGCAGGGGAGTGCCAAGACAATCACTGTGGTGGTGTTGTGTGGAGCAGACTGTGTTAGGGCAGAAGACGGCTTATGATGTTCCATGCCTAGACTAAGCACCAAGTACTGGAGCCATAACCTGAACACGACCTCCTCCTGTCGCCATCCTTCCTGTGCTGCAGCAGATATAAATATCCATCCTTAGAGCACAAGGTCGTGACCCAACCTCAGCTGCTTCAGTCCAACCACTCTGGGAGGTGTGACTCATCCACCTCTAAGCCCTCTCTGCTTCAAACCACTGTCCCCTAACTTCACTCCCAACTCCAACATACTCTTTCCTCCCTTTTCTACCAAACCACCTCTGAAAATCTAACCTTCCCACACTCAACCTCAATCAGTCAAAATATAAAGTTCCAAATTCTCCATCACTTAATAACTCAGTGAAGCCCTTAATACAATATATTTGCTGTTATTACTGGGATCTAACCCACACAGACTCTCTATTTACCAAAACAAATAGGTTTTCTGCTTTAAGGACATATTAAGCACTACAGGCATGATGAGAGAAATAGGAAAGGTCTTCAAAAAGGTTCACTGAAAATACATATTATGAAAAAATACATAGATTTTAACAACATTTTGCACAGAAATAAACCTATGTTTTTAATCCCATTTTCTACAATCTTCAAGTACCCTCAGACCATGCTTAACATTACTTTTGCCAGGCTATACCCATTCAGTGACAGCAGATCTAAGTTTAACTTTAATTCTTCTGATTTAATGGATTCATGACTTTGGGGAAGGCTGAAACTGAATTTCCCTAAACTATGAAATGACAATAATGTAGTTCAGAAAGCTGTGAGGAATACATGTGCATGGTCCCTGAACCTGGCAATATTAGGAATTAAACATGTTAATTTCCGGCTGGCAGCAGTGGGATACGAACCCACACCCCTGAAGAGATTGGAGCCTTAATCCAGCGCCTTAGACCACTTGGCCACGCTACCACCCACAGCAGAGTTAGAATCGTGCCAGGGGATCCCAATACAATCCCATCAAGGTGGCATGTACCAATGCCATCTCACTAGTCCAAGTGATCAATTTCAGTTCACAATGGATCACACTGATAGGTCTAAGAGTCAAAGGGATCACACAAACAAGACTAGTGTCTGCTAATACTAACTGATAGAATAAAAAAGGGAGAGAACGATCCATCATGGGAAGCAGGATACACAGCAGACTCATAGAATGGCAGATGTCCTAAATAGCACTCTAGCCTCAGAATCAGCCCTTAAGGCATTCGGATCTGGCTGAAGAGCCCATGAGAGTATTTTAGGCATGGAAAGCCAGGACACTCTGGGGAAAAAAAAAAAAAAAAAAAAAAAAAAAAAAAAAAAAAAAAAAACAAACCTAAATGAAAGATCTCTGTGAGTGAGATCCCAGTGGAAAGAACGGGCCATCAAAGAAGGAGGTACCTTTCTATGAAGGGAGGAGAGAACTTCCACTTTGACTATGACCCTGTCGGAATAAAATTGAAGTCAGCAAACTCAAAAGGCTTCCATAGCCTTGGCAACTCATGACTACAGCCTAGGGAGATTACTGACGCCATAAACAAGAGTGTCAAATTGTTAAGTCAACAATAGGAGTCACTGTGTACTTACTTCTCATGTGGGATCTGTCCTTAATGTGTTATCCAATGTGAAGTAATGCTATAACTAGTACTGAAACAGTTTTTTACACTTTGTGTTTCTGTGTGGGTGCAAACTGATGAAATCTTTACTTAATATATACTAAATCGATCTTCTGTATATAAAGAGAATTGAAAATGAATCTTGATGTGAATGGAATGGGAGAGGGAGCAGGAGATGGGAGGGGTGAGAGTGGGAGGGGAATTATGGGGGGGGGGAGCCATTGTAATCCATAAACTGTACTTCCGAAATTTATATTTACTAAAAAAAAAAAAAGAAAGAAAATGAAATCAGCATATAAAAGAGTTATCTGTATCCCCATGTTTACTACAGCTCACTTCATAATAGCTAAGATACGGAATCAACCCAGACGTCCATCAACTAAAAACTGGATAAATTATGGTACAAACAGCATGGAATATTACACTGCAATAAAAAAATGAAATGCTGTCATTTGCAACAAAATGGATACAACTGGAAACCATTATATTTATATACTGAAATAAGCCAGTCCCAAAAATACAAATACCATATGTTCTCCCTGGTCTGTGGTAACTAGAAGAGTACCTAAAAGGTAATCTACAGAAGTGAAATTGACATATTGAGATGTGATGATTTTGAACAGCACTTGCCTCCACTGTTGAGGAATAGCTTTTGTTTATTTTCATACTATTTGCTGAACTCTACTTAGTGTAGGGTTAATCTTATGTGTATAAAGTTAATTGAAAATAGATCTTAGTAAAAAATAAGAATGGAAATAGGAGAGGAAGGAGGAAAAATGGTGGTAATGAGTGTGGATGGGAGGGTAAGGTAGGAAGAGTCACTATGTTCTTAAATTTGTAAATATGAAATGCATGAAGTTTGTATACATGTAATAAAAGGCTTCTAAGTAAAAACAAAAGGAATTAAACATGTGAGTTTGTGAGTTTTAAAAAACAATTTTAATTTCTTCCTTCTTGCAGAGGGAGCTCCACTTTTATATTAATACTGAAAAGCACACTCTTCTCATTTCCTTAGTTATATTTTTAAAATTTGCTTTATTCTAATTTCTCATAAACATACATAAATTAAAACAAAAGAATATTTACATATGTTTCTGAAGCTATGCTTTCTTAGTCAACATATGCCAAAAGTTGAGGCCTCCAAGATAAAATTTTTACTGAACAGTAATCATAAGCTAAGCCACTATGAACACGACACAGTGTCACACATAGCCTTTCCGTACTCCATGGATCTTGACTTGAAGGTAATCCAAAGGTTAAAATTCTGTCAATGAGTTTTAAGTCAGGTAGAGACATTCACATCTCCTTACACAATGAGACCTGAACATTGAATGCCGACTTCAACTTGAGAATCTCAGTCTGGAACTATGTGTAAAAATGTACCAGGTGTGATAAAGGAGTTGAGATTACACATCCTACTTTTTTCTTCCAAATATTTATTTATTTATTGAAGATTTATTTATTTATTTGAAAGTCAGAGTTACACAGAGAGAGAAAGAGAGGCAGAGAGGCAGAGAGAGAGAGAGAGAGAGAGAGAGAGGAATCTTCCATTCGCTGGTTCACTCCCCAATTGGTGGCAACAGCCGGAGCTGCACCGATCCAAGGCCAGGAATCAGGAGCTGCTTCTGGGTTTCCCATGCAGATGCAGGGGCCCAAGGACTTGGGCCATCTTCTACTGCTTTCCCAAGCCATCGCAGAGAGCTGGATTGGAAGTGGAGTAGCCAGGACTCGAACCAGCACATATATGGGATGCCAGCACTGCAGGCAGTGCCTTTATCTGCTACAACACAGCGCCGGCCCCATCCTCCAATTATTTAAAGAGAACTATGTATACTATGCTGATACTCAAAGATAATACCTTTTACTTATAATTTAACATCAAATTCTGGGTCCTTTAAAGTGTTAATTTTACAATGCACCTGAAGTTAAAGATTCTGAGAAATTTACAATCATTATAAAATATAATGTTTGGAGGCTGATGCTGTGGCAAAGCAGGTAGAGCTGCCACCTGTGCTGCTGGCATCCCATATGGATGCCAGCTTGAGTCCTAGCTGCTCCACTTATGATCCAGCTACCTGCTAATGGTCTGAGAAAAGTAGCAGAACATAGTCTAAGTGCTTGGATCCCTGCCACCCATGTGGGAGATCTGAATAAAGCTCTTGGATCCTGGCTTCAGCCTGGCTCAGCCTGCCCGAATAGTCACTTGTTCATCCAACCATTGGACGGAATACTTCTGTCTCTCTGTCTCCCTCTCTGTAACTCTCACTTTGAAATAATAGTAATAAAAAAAAGTTTTTTAAAGAAATACAAGGCATGACACAAAAACATCCATTGGTTACTAGGAGTAAATTATTACTTTGATCTTAAAGAGCTCATCCAACCTGGATCAGGAACTGTAATATCTAACTTTGTTTGAAGAAGGGGGTTACTCATATTCAACTGCACCAAATACTTGCTGAAGTGCATCTAAACAGTCTGATAGTGTTAATTAGAAGTACTTCAGAGAAATATTTCTGAAACATTCCTTGCTCTTGAGCCTAAAGAATAATTTCAAAATGCTGGATGCTCCTTGTGGGTCCCTCCCCAAAACTGCTCTTACCAGAAACGAATGCTCTGTCCAGCAATTAGACTGCTCCCTGAATCTTTACTAAATCGCCAACTTACCATTCACTAAACTGAGCTCAGTGAGAGTACCACTGGCATTCCACTAGATAATTTTTTGTGATGGTCTATCCAGTGCACTGAAAGAATGTTAGCAAGCCCTGGCTCTTGGGTACTAAATGCCAGTGGCCACTTACTTTTTTTTTTCACCAGAATTTAACAATCATCTTTTATTTATTTAATCATATACAATTCTTAAAAATGCATGAAGTAATCTGAACACCTCTTTTCTCTTAGACTCCAGAATAATAAAACCTGACTGAGTAAAACTGATAGGCAAGAGGGTGTATTCAGGATCATTAAGCACAAAAGCAAACTAGCAATCATCTGGAAGACAGCTTCAGTAAGCACTCTGAAGGTGTTCCAGCCAGGCAGAGTACCTGTACTAGCTGACACACATCAGTGAACACAGTGTGCACAGGCCCACACTCAGACAGAGGTCTGTGGAGTATGGAAGATCCATGAAGCAAGTGCTACAAGCATACCAGCCTCCCAAACATCACCACCACAGTCCTTCCTGTGTGGACCCCCCTACACCATCAGGTGATTTCTAGGGAATACTAAAATATGGTAAGGAAATTCTGCTGAGATTCACATTTCAATGTGAAAAAATAACATCATCACCCCTTTGATTGGTATTTATACCTTAAATAAAAATTCCCATTGGACAAAACTAATTTGTAAGGGATTAGAATAGAACTGAAATTTTGTCCTGGATTCACCCTGGCTTTTACACAACAAATTAAAACAGTTTCTGCCTGTACATTCAGAAGCTTGATAGAAAATGAGGTCAGTTTGCCACAGTTGCCACAAGAAAATACCTTAAAACCATGCTTTTATTCTCAAGTTAGTGTTTTGCTATAAAACTGTCATAAAATCAACAGTCTCTAGAAAATGAATGTCCATATAAATTTAACCTTAAAAATAAAACTGTTTTAATATTTCATTCCTTGAGAGAAAAACTTCAAAATCTGTCCCCAAACACTATTATATAGGGGCAGATAACCCACGATAAGTCCTATGTAGACTCAATCGAACACCATTTTCAAAAGCATTCTTCTAAGTAGAACCTGTAATTAACTTCACACTAAAGCAATCCATTTAAAAGCAGAGGGACCCTAGAAATTCACAGTGAGGAGACTGCATTTTATTTCTAAAAGTCTCGCATGCTTTAATCACAATAGCGATCTCTGATATCGAGTTGTCACAAGACTAAACATCATAAATACACCACACAGTTTGCTAACTATCCCTAACCAAGCTGAGAGAGGACCATATTTAAGAAGTTTCAAAAGTAAAAGGCAAAGAGGACTACAACCCCCAAAACAGCTGGAAAAGGAAATCAGAATGCATTCCCCAGATCTTCCAGACAGCTTACCTCATGGAATTCCAAAGAGTTTCTTTCTGCTTTGGCCATGATTGGATCCATCATTTCAAAGCAGATTTAGAAAGCAGCAAGAAGATATATGTTGAATTCTCCTTAAAAATCAGGCACTTGGCCTACCTACTTGGCAGCTTCATTCATTGCAGTGGCCAGGACTGAAGTCACAGGGGCCTGGTGTCCTAATGCGATTCTGACAGTTTCCAGAGATCACTTCACTTCACTTCACTTCTTGCTTCTCCCCCTCCTCCAAAAAAAGTGCTAAACATGAAATACTAGGTGGAATTTGCACAGGCCTCTACCTGGAGACTCCTGACCAGCTAGGAGCAACACTGAAAGCCAATCCCGCCTCTCATCAAGTCCTATCACTGTTCAGGCATCCTAAGCAAAAAAACATAATGTATTATGTCCCTTTGGCTAAGGCAGTCATGGCCACACCCCTGTGAAGGGTACAGGATGCAATCGCCCCATCCTCCCCTCAGCTTCCTTCCTTTGCTTTTCCATGGGAGAATTCCAAAGAATGTGCTCTGCGTACACACACACACACACACACACACACATATCCACATACAGAGTGGGCTGGTGTCAAATAAGCTGACTGCTGTCACAGAGAGGGGAGTTTGCTGTTTCATTTTCTCAGAATAGAATGGCCACTATCTGGGATCTCCGGCTCACTGTCACCACTGATCAGACGAAGCATTCGCTGAAGGTTATTCAAATAGGCTTGACACAGCATTCACTCAAGGTTACTCATATAGCTAATCCAAAGTGGAGTTTGTGGAGGACAGTATGGAGATATCTCAGAAAGCTAAAAATAGATCTACCATATGACCCAGCAATCTTATTCCTGGGAATTTACCCAAAGGAAATGAAATCAGCATATGAAAGAGTGATCTGTACCCCCATGTTCATTGCAGCTCAGTGTACAATAGCAAAGATACGCAATCAATCCAGATGTCCATCTAATGATGACTGGATAAAGAAATTGTGCATGTGTGTATGTGTGTGTAGTATAGACTACTACTCAGCCAGAAAAAAAAAAAAAGTGAAGCCCTGCTTTTTGCAACAAAATGATGTAACTGGAATAAGCCAGTTCCAAAAAGACAAGTACCATATACTTTCTCTGATCCATGGTAACTAATAGAATACCAAAAATGTAATGTATAGGTGTGAAATCGATATTTTGAGTTTCAGTGATTATTTATAGCCCTTGTCTCTACTGTTGAGGAACAGTGTTTTTTCATCTTACGATTTGTTGAACTCTTTACTTAGTATAGGGTTAATCTTATGAGTAAAGTAAACTGAAAGTACATCATTTTAAAAATTAAGAGAGGGAATAAGAGAGAAAGGATGAGGAAGAGTGGGAGCACAGGTGAGATGGAGGGTAGGGGAAGAAGTATCACTATGTTCCTAAACCTTAATGTATGAAGTACATGACATTTGCTTACCTTAAATTAAAAAAATAACTAAAATTTTTTCAAACACTACACAGCTTTTATGAAAATGCAAGCATGTGCTTATCAATCCAGAAATTATTTTCAGACCTCACTTTTAATGCAAACATCGATACAATCATCAATCTAGACAGGGCACCTATGCTGCAAACAGCAGGGGTGGGGGAATCCCCAGTTCAGACCACTTGTTCATTCAAGGACCACCTGAAGCTGTTAGCCCACCTGCAGCAGCCACTGTAATCATTAAATGCTGGCTGAATGCAGAAGACCATCTTCTTCCAGCAAAAGATGAAATGTCCTCACCTGTGACATGCATTTCCTGTGAAGTGAGAAACACTGATTTCAGCTCTATGCTACCTTTGGTGGCAATATCCCTGAAACATCAGGGGCCACAGCGTTGGGCCGTTCTGGAACCGGATGAGTTAACACAGAAATCCTGGCATTCCAGAGGCTTCTTCTGGACATATAAACCCAGTCTCATTTTAGAACAAATCACTATGACTTTCCAGTGTGTCTTTGCAAATAAAAACAACAGCAATTATGTACAGAATGCCAACTATGCGCCCTGGACACAAAAAGGTGCTCTTAAAATAGTTTCTAATGATTGCCACTGTACTCCAAGGATGTGGTCAGGAGCGTTATCAGGTGCATGTTACAGTTGAGGAAACTGAGGCTCACAGAAAGGTAGTGACAGCGGCTAGGATTTGAAGGCAGATATGAATGATACCCAAACCCAAGCTAGTTTACAATGCTCTGCCCCCTCAAATAATACTCCTGAAAATGCCAGCAACCTCACTGATTCACAGGTAACCAAGGAGTCTGTGGTGGCTTCAGTCACCATTAGAAAATTTTAAAAAATCAACCTAGAATGGACTAATGAAATCCTCTTATTAGCATCAAAGGTGTTAGGGTCTATAATCAACAAACAGGCATCTCAATCAAGTAAGCATCTCTTTTTCCACCCCTGGTTAAGGAGAGTGTTTAATGCTGAACTCTCGAGTTTCTAGACCACTTTCTAGTTATTGACCAACAGATTCTGCTTGGGATAAAGGTTCACTCAATACTCAGGGCATTGCTCTTTCTAACACCCACTTCTGGTCTCTGGACCCCACCTGCTGCTCCCACCACTCTGGCCATTCAAGCCATGATTCTTTGTCTTGCAAATACTTTTTGCCAGATAGGCCACTTTAACTGCACATAAGGTTCTGCTCCACCCATGTGTTACCATCGTCCGTATGTGACAAATAGGCTATTTCCCAGTAGAGAGGAGACTATCTTCCACCAGCACAAGCACTGTCACAATCAAACTAGATTTTTTGCTGACTATAAAACAGACTTAAAGTGCAAAGCAAAACAGCTTAGACGCTTATTGGGCTTATTTCTAAGGCCATCGTGGACATTTACTCTCTCATGGGTTTTTTAAGATTTATTTATTTATTGGAAAGGCAGAGTTACAAGAAGAGGGAAAGAGGAAGGGGGGAGGGGAGGGAAAGTGTAAGGGAGAGGGAGAGGAATCTTGCATCTGCTGGTTCACTTCCCGAAATGGCTACAATGGCCAGAGGTGAGCCAGGTCAAAGCCAGGAACCTGGAACTCCATTGGGGTCTCCCATAAGGGTACAAGGGCCCAAGGACTTGGGCCATCTTCTGCTGCTTTCCCAGGCACATGATCAGGGAACTGGATCAGAAGTGGAGCTTCCAGGACCTGAACTGGTACCCATATGGGATGTTGCATCATAGGCAATGGCCTCACCCACTGCTCCACAACACCAGCACCAGTGGCTGTATTTTTTAAACACATTTATTTTAGCCAGCACCTTTTCAGTCATAGGATATGGATAGAACTGTAAACTGCAGAAGCTGCATGAATGAATGACACAACTAAAGTAGCCTAAAGTAGCCTATTCCCCAAAGTTTGCAGAGCACATACTGTGAGGAAAGCAGGGAAGAACAGAGACACAATCCTTGGATTACAATACAACCAGACAATGGAAAAATTCAGCAGTGTCTCCATCTGTCTTTATGCTGGCATCAAAAATACAAACCAGAACCAAGGTTAGCACATCAGGAAGGAACAACCCTTTTCCTGAAAAGCCTATTATGAATTTCCTTTGTTTTTATGCATTCTGCATGCCTCTGAGTATGACATCATTCGTATACATTATTTAAGCCTTACAGCATGTGTCTGCCTGTCTGCTGCAATTTTTATTTGTGGTTTTTTCCTTCTGAACTTGTATTCATAAAGTAGCCAGATGATTGCTCATCTTATTGACACTCTGTTGTCAAATTTCCAAAATCGTCCAGTGTAAGTACATATCGGTTTGTCTAAAATCCAAAAGATTTTTGAAATATCTGAAACTATGAGATTGCTACTAAAATATCAAGGGTAATATACTAAAACACCTCAAATTGAAACCCAAATTGGCCCAGACATATGAAATATGTGTCTTTAAAATTTAGCTTAGGAAGTAGTAGAGAAACAAATTCAACAGAAATAATAATGTCTACTATCTGTAAACGATTAAGAACTTACTAGAAGAGCACTTCAAAATGTTCACAGAAAATGGAATGAAGGGGTCAGCATTGTGGCGTTGTGGGTAAAGGCACCAGCTGTGTCACCAGCATCCCATATGGCCACTGGTTCCTGTCCCAGCTGCTCTACATCTGATCCAGCTCCCTGTTAATGGCCTGGGAAAAACAGCAGGAGATGCCCAAGTATTTGGGCATCTGCCACACATATGGGAGACTCAGATTAAGTTTCTGGCTTCAGCTTGGCCCAACACTGGTCATTATGGCCATCTGAGGAAAGAACCAGTGGATGGAGGATCTTTCTCTCTCCCTCTCTTTCTGTAACTTTCAAAATGAATAAATAGATCTTTAAAAAAAGAAAAATGAAAGAAAACAGAGGGGTCGGCACACAGTATGGTAGGATAAGCCTTCACCTGTAGTGCCGGCATCCCACATGAGTACCGGTTCATATATGGCCACTTCTCTTCCAATCCAACTCTCTGCTTATGGCTTGGGAAAGCAATAGAAGGTGGCCTAAATGCTTGGACCCCTGCACATGTGTGGGAGACCTGGAAGAAGCTCCTGGCTTCTGGCTCTGGATCAGCCCAGCTCCAGCCTGTTGTGGCCATTTGGGGAGTGAACCAGTGGATGGAAGACCTTTCTGTCTCTCCCTCTGACTGTAATTTTATCTCTCAAATAAATAAAAATCCTTGAAAAAAAAGAAAAGAAAGAAAATGGAATGAAAAAGTAAGTTTATTTTGGTGATAAAAAATTTGAGACCTTGCTTAGGGGCAGACTCGAGAACGTGGTGTACCCCACAATGACGGGACCTGGGTGGAAGGGTCTGAGGTCACGGGGCTGGAGGGGACTAAGCTGCCTAGCAGCAACATGCAGGTGAACTCCGTGTGCCAGGGCCGCAGTCAGCTCCTGGAGCTGGACACCACCTTCAAGATCCTGGCCAGTAATCACGCAGACGCTCACACTCCCATCCATTCCTCCCAATCCAGAATTATTTTGAAGCAAATCCCAAATCAATAAGAACCACAAATATTTCATTCAATTACTTAATGCTGCCAAAGGGGAAATTGGGAAGAGGCTAAATCTGGAGAGGAACTATTCACTGAAACTCACCAGGATGACGTCTCTAGGATTGATTCCCCCAGACACACATATAAAATTTGAAGCTCCTCCTCCTTCCTCAGTGCACATAGGCTAACTTTTGTGCTGAGCGCCCCATGGAAGACAAGCACGGCATTCCTTTGGGGCAGAGCTACACTTGGGAGGTCAGATGTGCTGGAGGGACTCTACACCTCGAGATCCTTGAGTTGGTGCTTCAGAGTCTCTGCCACTCGCTCCCCAGGAGGTGCAGAAGGCCTCTCTATTCCCTTGTGTGGCCCACGCATGGGGGCTGTCTGCTTGATGATGTCTACAGAAAGTGCTAATAGCTTCTCTTGGATTGGGCAGGCAACCAGTGGTGGCACCATGGAGAACTTCTGCCAAAAACTTCCTCACAGGATAGGTGTGGAGAACAGCAAGGCTGAAGACACAAGAGGTGGCAGCAGCTCCTGTTCCATCTAACCCCACTGCAACCCTGAGAAGCAGTGAACAGATGCTGCTAAGTTTCTACTGATGACTCTGGGGTCCTGCTTGGGTGTCCTTACGACTTCACGAGAAGTGATTTTTATTTTCCTTAGGGGAATGTTTTCCTTAATGACTTTAACATTTGTTTTATTTGCAAAAAGAAGATTGACAGTAAATTTGGGTCATATTAAAGAACACATGCTAGCGGCCGGCGCCGCGGCTCACTAGGCTAATCCTCTGCCTAGCGGCGCCGGCACACCGGGTTCTAGTCCCGGTCAGGGTGCCGGATTCTGTCCAGGTTGCCCCTCTTCCAGGCCAGCTCTCTGCTGTGGCCCGGGAGTGCAGTGGAGGATGGCCCGAGTACTTGGGCCCTGCACCCCATGGGAGACCAGGATAAGTACCTGGCTCCTGCCATCGGATCAGCGTGGTGGGCCAGCCGCGGCGGCCATTGGAGGGTGAACCAACGGCAAAAGGAAGACCTTTCTCTCTGTCTCTCTCTCTCACTGTCCACTCTGCCTGTCAAAAAAAAAAAAAAAAAAAAAAAAAAAAACACACACACACACACAAAACCACACACACACACAAAAAAACCCACATGTTGGCAATGGCGAAAAAAAAAAATCCACAGAAGCCACTTTGTTTTGAAGTATCGATGACAGTTACCATGCAGCACTACCAGCCCTTGTCATAGTCATGACTCCACCCACGCTCCCTTTCCTTTGCCCCCCTGAAAACAACTAATTTAAACAACTAATTTCGATTAGCTTTTTTTTTTTTAACTTAACTGAGCTGAATTGAGATCAATGTATTTTTCCTGGATTTTCTCTATCTCAACTTCCTGCATTTAAACTGTGAAATGGAAACTTTTGTCACTACTGACTGAGATGATGAGATGTTTGAGACACACAGTTGCATAATGTAGGAAAATGACATTTAAGGTTTGCCTGGTTGCCATGTGATGTGATCAGAAGCTTGAAATTAGACTTAATTCTGAAATTTGACTTGATTGTAATTCTCACTTGATTCTGGTACTGAATGCCAGCTCTTCTCTGTGTTAGAGATTTGAAATGGTGTTGGTACTGGTTGAGATGTTATAGAAAGATTTACTTATTTGTAATAAAGGATTTGTTGCAGTCTGATTAAAGTTGTTTTGAAATCCATGCATAGTGTTTCCTGGAATGCATTTTACATGAACTTTTTGGAGACCCCCCCAATACCAGGCAATATATGTATATATCCATACTCCTTCATTTAATCTTCATAGTAGCCTTCTGGGATAGCCACTACAACCCCCAATTCACAAATCAGGCAAATGGGAGATAGATTAAACATGTTCACAAACAACTACATGGCTAGACACTAGCTGGATTTCAAATCTATGGTCTCATATGATGTCTAAGATTATCCACACTTTTGCCACTGTTCCCCCCAAGGTAACTGACCACCATTCACCAAGGATCTAGAACTTCATTCGGTATTTCAGAATCATTCACCAACAGATTTTGGGCAGAATTTTTGGAAGTGTATTAAGCATTAATATCCCCCAAGATGAGGAAATACAGCTCACAGAATTTTATATTTAATTAATTTTATTTACTTGAAGGAAGCAGAGATGTCCTACCTGCTTGCTCACTTCTTCAATGCATATAATAACCAGTAATGGGCCAGACTGCAGCCCAAAGCCAGGAACTCAATGTCAGTCTCCCACATGGATGGCAGGGACTCATCTACTTGATTCATCTTCAGCTGCCTCCCAGAGTGTGTTTAGCAAGGAAGCTGGAATCAAGTAGATTGGGAACTGAACTCAGGCCCTCCAACACAGGATGTATGGGATGTAGCTGTCTCAGAAGGCATTTTTAGCTCTGCCAAATCCCCATCACCAGACAGTTCCAGTAACTATCAAGGGCACTCAATGGCAAAGCTGAAAGATACAAAGGAAAGTTTTCCAGGATCCTGTACAATTACATACAACAAAATTGCTGTGCTATTCTGAGTTCAAGAGAAATAATTATGGGCATGCTATATTTCTAGGGTTTTGGCTGTTTAAAAAAAAAAAACTGGGAAAATATTAACATGCTGATTCAGAAGGGAAGACAGCCTCTAACAGACTGATTTGCTCACGTTAGGTGGACAAGGAAATCCCTTTAAGCCAAATAACCAACAATGGGATCCATTGCTTTCATGAACAAAAGTAAATGCAGATGCAACGTGCCAAAAACTTTAACAGGTATACACAAATAAGAATGAATAAGATTGTTTTCCTTTCAGTTAATTCCACCACAGAAACGAAGACTCAGCTAAAGCAGAGTCTGCTTTATTTGACTGGTACATTTATTTAATCTCTCAAAACACTTTTCTGTATGGGCAAATTTCATAGTAACATCTAATCTATGAGTGTTATATTTTTCCTTGGTGATAAACTTATTAAACCCATATTAATGTAAAGGCAAGAACTTTTAAGTGAAATATTAAGATGGTAGATATATAATCTCACTTCTGTCATTTAATTTACAACAATTTTGTACACAGTTAATGAGTTCATACCCTGCTACATTTATTCCATATAAAATTTTATTATAAATCATGGGACATTTAAATAAATTTTAAGCATGTTAAAATATGTAATAAAATGAAACCAACAGAGAAGAATGGAAAATTATTTCATTTGTAGATGTATGTTCTTTGTTTCTGTCTGTAAAATGGGAACATAACCTTTTTCCAAAAATGTTTTACATATAGATGAGATAGCAACACACCCAATAATATTTCCTGAAGTTATTCTGCTGAAGGAAAATATTTAGAGACCATTACATTCTAATTAATAAATATTTTCAAAATTGGCATTTATAATTTTGCCCTTAAATTGGACGATTCAATTCCAACAAGACATACAGATTCTGAAACCCTGAAAGAGTAGTTCTCAAGTTTTATTGTACATTAGAATTATGTGAGACTCGTGTTTAGAATTCCAACTCCATAGAGGAAAGCATGGAAAATATGATTTAGTCAGTACAGGATAGGTCTTAAGAATCTACATTTTAAAAAATCCAGATAATTCTCATACAGATGAACTTTGAGCCAAATTCAGAGGCCCCAGTTTAGAGTCTAAAAATCTAATATCCCATTTATTAATGAAGACGTGGATGTGAATGTCATATTTGACTTTGCATATTCATTTTATTAGAAAACTCAAGGGGCTGGTACTGTGGCGCAGCAGGTTAAGGCCCTGGCCTGCAGCATCAGCATCACATATGAGTAGTTCAAGTCCCAGCTGCTCCACTTCTGATCCAACTCCCTGCTCGTGTGCCTAGGAAAGCAGCATATGGCTCAAGTCCTTGGGCCTCTGCACTCACATGGGAGACCCAGAGGAAGCTCTTGGCTCCTGGCTTGGGGTCGTCTCAGCTTCGGCTATTGGGGCCATTTGGAGAATGGACCAACAGATGGGAGACCTCTCTCTCTTTACCTCACTCTGTAACTCTTTCAAATAAATAAAATAATAATTTTTTTAAAAAAGAAGAAAACTCAAAAAGAGGCATGCATCCTCACACTTGCAGAATGTGCCCTACCCTAACAATTCTCATGCTGATCATATTCCATCCACTTTTAAAAGAAGACTAAAGGAGCATAGTAGAGGACAACTAAGTACAGGAAAAATAAAAACAGGAAGGAACACTAACATGAAACTAAAAATTTTAGTCTGTATTTAAGTTGAGAGCAGCAGTCCTCAAATAATAGGCCATGGGGCAGCGATGGTCTATGAACTGGCCCTTAGTGACTTGAGCTGCATACAGAAACTTTAGAAGCCTTTAGAAACATTTACAGAAATTCATCACAATAATTTTCTATCTATTCAATCTAATAA
This sequence comes from Oryctolagus cuniculus, assembly GCF_051225735.1. Lineage (NCBI taxonomy): Eukaryota > Metazoa > Chordata > Mammalia > Lagomorpha > Leporidae > Oryctolagus > Oryctolagus cuniculus. The sequence goes on along the minus strand of NC_142869.1, from coordinate 43,930,634 downwards.
AATTTTGAGCTTGCATTTTATAATACTGTTTTTATTTCTTTTTCTACTAGTTTATTTTTATTCCATTTTACGAAATATAAATGGCCATGATGAATTTAAATGAGCAAAGATAATCTGAAAGGTACTGGTGGTCTCTACATTAAAGGATCTAGCCATTCTTGGTCAGCACAGGGAGCCTCATAGCCCAGGATTCTGATTTAAAGTGTCTTTCTGTGCTATCATATCAAAAGTCTATGTAAGGCTGGTGCTGTGGTATAGCAGGTTAAGCCACCACCTGTAGTGCTGTCATCCCATATGAGCGTCAGTTCAAGTCCTGGCTGCTCCACTCAGTTCCAGTTCCCTGCTAATGTGCCTGGGAAAGCAGCAAAGGATGGCCCAAGTGCTTGAGCCCCTGCACCCATGTGGGAGACCCAGATGAAGCTCCTGGCTCCTGGCCTCAGCCTGGCCCAGCCCTGAGCCAGCAGATGGAAGATCAAGATCTTGATATTTCTTTCTCTCTCTCTCTCTCCCCCCTCCCCCTCCCTCCTTCACCCTCTTCCTCTCCCCCTCTTTCCCTCTCTCTCCTTCCTCCTCCCTCTCCTTCTCTGTACCCCTCTCCCCCCTCCCCTTCCCTCTCCCTTTCTCTCTCCCTCTTCCTCTCCCTCTCTCCCTCTCTCCGTCTCTCCTTCTCCCTATCTCTCTTTGTAACTCTGTCTTTCAAATAAATAAATCTTTTTTTAAAAAATTCTATGTAATCACAAGTGATTTATTAAATAATATTTGAATGAACATCCTTAACATCTCATCATAATAACCCACTTGGAATCTCTCAACAATCTGTCTTTTTTGGGAAATCTGTAAGTTTATTAAAAAATCTTGTACCATCCTTCAGAATAATGTTTTAGTACCTTTCCTAAAAGTTTAAATTGAACAGGCTAAGACACCACTTTTAACCTTATTATAAATGTATTTCTTTCAATTTTCAAAGAGACTGTTGAGCTTCAATGTTTGAAGATTCAGCAATGAACACTGACATAGCTAAATCCCATCTATGCATCTTTACTGAAAAGCAACTATGGTTTCAAGGCTGTGCTCAAAAAGCAAGTCTTTGTTTTGTTTATGCTAGTGCAGGCCCTTATTAGTTATCTCATGATTTTCTCACTATCCGGAAATGACAACAGCAATAAGAAACACAAAGTGTCAATAAATTATTCTAACAAATACATGGGACACAGATCTCCTCTTGCAGTTTTCCTGCCTCCTAGTAAACTTTTAAAAATAACCCTTTCCCTTACTGGGTACCTGCATTCTAAACTTTTACAGTTCCTGCCTCTAGTCAGTATATAGCTTGGTGGTCCCCTGCAGTGTTGACGTTTGCCATATGAGTGTTGCCAAGAATAACTTTCACCATTCCAAGTTAAACATGCTGTTTATAGAAGGTGCAGGACAGAGAAGCTAGGAATAGTCATCTGTGGATAGAAAGGTTAAAGCCATCTCAATAGCAACTGCAGTCATAACTGCCAAGCTCTCCATCAGGCAAAAGGAAAAATGAGGAGTTTTTCTTTCTTACCTATTTGTATATCCTTTTAAAAGATAATAAAGTAAATCTCTAAGTATCTAAATTTCATCAGTGACGCTTAAAAGCTCTAAGTTAAGTCACATGCTAAATATATTCATTACATTTTAGTATTTTTTAAAAATCCACATTAATGGAGCCAGCACTGTGGCATAGTGGCCATACAATGGCACCCAGCAACTGGCTGAGAGAAGGCAGGTGCCACTTTGGGCATACATAAGTAGGTAGCAATTGCTGCAGGTCTTTTGCGTGCACTCAGCAACTGGCAGGGGACATGTCTCCATCTGGTCACTAGAGCCAATGCGGTAGCTCCAGTGCATGAGCCCAGAAATGGGCGGGGAGAAGAAGCCATTCAAACAGTAGTTCCTGCTGAAGAGACACTTGTACATGCCCAGCATGACTGTGAAATGAGTAGGGCTGCAGCCAGCAGGTATTGTGCACATGTGTGCTCCAGGGATTTTACCAGAGGGAAAAATCTTCACTCCCCACTGACTTGGAATCTGGCTGGGATGATTGACAGGGGGCTGGACACTCACAGATGACTATGAGATGCCTGCAGCCTCTCACGATATCACAGGCTCTGGGACTCTGGGGTTCAAACTGCCGAGGTGGAGCACCCACAGACAGCTGGCTCTGGGAAGGTCTCAGCCTCTCTCTGGTTGGGACAAGCTAGCAGGGCAAAGTAGATTCTCTACACCCTGTGACTATGGGAACCCTGAGTACTGAGACTGTGGGAATTCTGTGACTGCATGAAAGAGTGCAGGGTGCAGCTGAGTTTCTGGGCAATCACTGTGTGCGATTCCACCCGCTCAGAGCTTCCTGATTGCCTAGGGTGGGTCATCACAGTGGGATCCATGCTTACACTGAGGACTGTTCAGATCCTATGTGCAGTTCATGCAGAAGCACGGCTAAGTGTTGCACCCACTGAGGGCTAACACCCAGGCACTGATCAACTTGGAAGAGAGGAGATGATGGTGTGATTATGCCAACAGAGGTGACCACACCCTCTCTTCTGTTAGCAAGAGATGATCTACATTGCCCAAGTTGGGTGGCACCCTGGACACACCCATCTAAAACTGGAGCACTGACCAGAGCCCACTGGCCACACCCAGAATACACTTTTGGGTGTTCACTGAAAGAGCAGACATTCTAAGAAACCACAGAGGCATAGTTCAAAGATAAAAGGCATCAGAAGAAAAAAAATCAACAAGCATCTATACAAATGCCTAAAAATAAATGCAGAAATTCAAGAAACAAGATTAAAGAAGACAACACGACACTATGAAAGGAACACAACAACACTTCAATATTAGAATGTAAAGATGAAGTGATAGATGAAATTTCTGACACAGATCTCTAAAGATTAATCACAGAATTATTCAGAAGCAATGAGAAGCAAATCCACGAACTAAAGAAATCCATACATGACATGAATGAAAATTTTCCCATGAAATTGATATTTTTAAAGAGATGTGACTATTATAAATGTATAATGTACCTAATTACAGGGCACTTGGTTATTTAAAAGAAGTGTTAATGGGCCTAAAGGGAGACATAAACTCCAACACATTAGTAAGAGAGGACTTAAGACACCCAACTTTCAACAATGGACAGATCAATTAGACAAAAAACAAAGAAACAACAGAGCTAATTGGACACTATGGCCCAAATGGACTTAACTGATATATATATAGAACATTTCTTCCCACAGTTGCAGAATACACATTCTTCTCATTTGCACATGGAACTTTTTCTAGGATTGATCACATGCTAGGCCATAAAGCAAGTCAACAAATTCAAAAAATCAAAATCATGCCATGCATCTTCTTTGACCACAATGGAATGAAGCTGGAAATCAACAACTCAAAAATCTCTAGATCATAAGCAAGCAAATGGAGACTGAACAACATGTTCCTGAATGACCAGTGGGTCAATCATAGAAGAAATCAAAAGAGAAATCAAAAAATTTCTGGAAATGAATGAAGATGACACGACATCATATCAAAACTTATGGGATAAAGCAAAAGCAGTATTAAGAGGGAACTTTAGAGCAATCAGTGCCTATATCAAGAAATTAGAAAGGTACCAAATAAATGAGCTATCAGTGCATTCAAGGACCTAGAAAAACAACAAACCAAACCCAAAATTAATAGAAGGAAAGAAATAATTAAAATAAGAAATAATCAAATTTTAAACAATAAATATAAAAGGTTAGTGAAATGAATTTCTGATTTTTTGAAAAAAATAAAAAAAATTGATATACCATTGGCCCAACTAACCAAAAAATGAGATCAAAATCAATAAAATAATTGATAAAACAGGAAATGTAACAGATACCACAGAAATAAAAAGAAACATCAGGAATTAATACAAAGAGTTGTATGCCAATATACTGGGAAATCTATTAGAAATGGATAAATTACTGGGCACATAAAATCTATCAAAATTGAGTCCTGAAAACAGAAAACCAAAACAGACTAATAACCAAGATGGAGACTGAATCAGTAATAAAGACCCTCCCAATAATGAAAAGCCCAAGACCAGATGGTTTCACTGCCGAATTCTTCCAGACACTTAAACAAAAACATATTCTAATTCTTCTCCAGCTATTGAAAACAACTGAAAGGGAGGGAATCCTCTCTAACTCCTTCTATTAATCCAGCATCATCTTAATTCCTAAATCAGAAAAATGATACAACAGAGAAAGAGAACTATAGACCAATATCTCTGATGAACATAGATACTGAAATCCACAACAAATACTAGCTAATCAAATTCAACAATACATCACATCAGAAAGATCATTCACACAGTCCAAGTGAGATACCATGGTATGCAGGGATGGCTCAAAATTTGAATATCAATCAATGTGATACATCACATTAAGAAACTGAAGAACAAAAACTATATGATTATTTCTGTAGATGCAGAAAAATTACTTGTTAAAATACATCATCCTTTAATACTGAAAACCTTAAACATTTGTTTTAAATAGCCAGGTGTCATGGTATTGGGTGCATTGGGTGCATATACATTTACTATAGTCACATCTTCCTGTTGAATTGTTCCTTTAATCATTACATAGAGCCCTTCTTTGTCTCTTTTAACAATTTCTGTGTTAAAGTCTATTTTGTTGGCTATTAGGATGGTTATTCCTTCCCTTTTTTGCCTTTTGTTAGCATGGAATATCTTTCCATCCTTTCACTTCCAGTCTGTGTATATCTTTGTTAGTGAGATGTGTTTCTTGTAGCCAGCAAATAGACAGGTCATGTTTCTTAATCCATTCAGTTAGTCTTTATCTTTTAATTGGAGAAATTAAGCCATTTACATTTAAGGTTATCATTTGATAGGTAAAAACTTGGCCCTACCATTTTCCCACAAATATTCCTATTGTTTGCTTTGGCTTTCTTTTGTAATTTCACTGGAAAATTTTCTGCCTTCCCATTCTTTCATAATGATGACTATCTTATCTGTGTTTCTGTGTACAGCACACCCTTAAGCATCTTTTGTAAGGTTGGACAAGTGGTGACAAATTCTTTCAATTTCTGCTTGTTTTGGAAGGTCTTTATTTCACCTTCATTCCTAAATCAGAGCTTTGCAGGGTCCAGTATTGAACTATGCCTCTCCATTCTCTCCTAGCTTGTAGGGTTTCTCTGAGAAGTCAACTGTGAATTTAATTGGAGATCCTCTGTAGCATTTCTCTGGTGCACATTTTAGAATCTTTTCATTATGTTTTATTGTCAAAATTTTGACTACAATATGTCATGGTGAAGATCTTTTCTGGTCATGTGTATAAGGAATGCCATGTGCCTTGTGTGCATGGATATCTCTTTTATTTTTATCCAAATTAGGAATGTGTTCTGTAATTATTTCACTGAATATTCAGGCCTTCTAATCCATTCTCTCTCCACACTTTCAGGAATTCCTAAGGCTTGTATGTTTGTTCATTTTAGTATCCCATAAATCTCCAACACTGTTCTTAATTTTTTTCTAATTTATTCCTCTTCTTTTTTTTTGGTATGACTGAAAAACTTTCCAAGATTTTTCTTCTAGTTCAGATTTTCTTTCTTCTGACTCATTGAGTCTGTTAAAGCTTTTTGACATACTGAATTCCTTGTTTCTAATATTTCATTTTTATTTTATCTTTTTTCATTTTATCTTCAAAATATCAATTTCATGCAAAAATGTTCATTCATGTCATGTATGGATATCTAACTCATGAATTTGCTTCTCAATGCTTCTGAGCAATCATATGATTAATCTTTTGAGTTCTGTTTCAGATATTTCATCTCTCTCTTCATCTTCACATTCTAATATTGAAGTGTTGTTGTGTTCCTTTCATGGCATCATTTTGTCTCCCTTAATCTTGTTTCTTGAATTTCTACATTCATTTTTAGGCATTTATAGAAATACTTGTTGGTTTCTTCTCTGATGACTTTTATCTTTGAACTATGCCTTTGTTTAGTGGAGTGTCTACTCTTTCAGTGAATACTAAGAGGTGTGAGCTGGGTGTGGCCAGGGGGCTTTGGCCAGTGCTCCAGTTTAAAAGGGTGTATCCAGGGTGACACCCAAGTTGGTCATGGTAGATCTCCTCTTGTTAAAAAAAAGAGAGTATGATCACCGCTGTTAAAGTAACCACACCCTCACCTCTTCACCTCCAAGGTGATTAATGCCCTGGTGTTAGCCCACAGTGGATGCAATACTCATCTGAGCAGCTACATGAACTGCACAATGGATCTGTACAATCCTCAGTATGAGCATGGATCCCACTGCAATGACCCACCCCAGGCAATCAGGGAGCTCTGAGCATGTGAAGCCACACACAGTGCTTGGCCAGAGACTTAGCTACACCCTGCACCCTCTCAAGCAATCACAGAGTTCCAAGAGTCTCAGCACACAGGGCTCCCACAGTCATGAAGTGCTGAGGATCCACTCCACCCATCTAGACTGTCCTGTCACAGAGAGGCAGAGACCTTCCCAGAGCCAGCTGCTTGTGGGTGCTCCACATTAGCAGTTTGAGCCCTGGAGCCTGTGATATGTTGAGAGACTTGGGGCACCACACTGTCCTACATGGGTGCCAAGTCCCCTGTCAATCCTCCCAGGCAGACTCAAAGTCAGTATGGAACAGAGATTTTTCCCTCTGGTAACATCCTTGGATCACATTTGTGTAAGAGCCATCAAACACTGCCCCTACTTGTTTCACAATGTGCCTTTCCCCCACCAGTTGCACTGCATTCACAAGAGCCTCTGCAGCCAGTACTGAGGTCAGAATGGCTCCTTCTCCCTGCCTGTTGTTGAGTGTGTGCACCTGAGCTGCTGCTGCTGCTACTGCTGTCAAGATAGTGTCTTGTCCCCACCAGTTGATGGGTGCACACACAAGATCTGCTCCAGCTGCTATGTATGTCCAAAATAGCACTCACCCTCTCTCAGCAGATTGCTGGGTGCCGTTGTGGTGGTAATGGAGAGAGAAAAATGTGCCCCCACCCTTTTTCTCCACTGGGTTAGCAGGAACCCTGCACCCCTCAGGGCTATGGCCCAGACTCAAAGACAGTGAAGTCGGCCAAGCTATCTCTCTGGTTTTATCACCACTGGCAGGGGCCACTGCAGTCTGATCTCAGCTTGCTCTCCAAAGCTGCCCTGCTGGGATGGTGTGGTGTCCTGCTCATTGCTGTGCTTCTACACCTTCCACAGAGATCCCCAGCATCTCTCCTCCTTAAGTAGAATCTCTACTGCAGTTTTATCTCTAACTCTCCCCTGAGAATGTATTTTCTCTTCTTCTTCTTCTTTTTTTTTTAAATATTATTTCCTCCTAGCCTAGACCAGTATGCCCACTCCCTATTCTGCCATCTTGGAATCCTCTCCATTTTCAAAAGACACATGAAATGGCCAACTTATGCATGAAAAAAATTGCTCAGGATCGCTAAATATTCCCCTAATACACTGTTGGTAGCAATGTAAATTAGTATAGTCATTGTGGAAGACAGTATGGAGATACCTCAGGAAGCTGAAAATTAATATACCATATGACCCAGCAATCCCACTTAAGGGAATTTATTCAAAGGAATGAAATTAGCATATGAAAGAATTATCTGTACCCACATGTTTATTGCAGCTCAATACACAATAGTTGAGATATGGAATCAACCCAGATGTTCATCAACTGATGATTGTACAGCATGGAATAGTACTCAGCTATAAAAAAGAATGAAATACTACATTTGCAACAAAATGGATGCAACTGGAAACCATTATAATTATTGAAATAAGTCAGTTCCCAAAAGACAAACATCATATGCTTTCCATGAGCTGTGGTAACTAACAAAGTATCACAAATGTAATATATATGGGCGAAATTGACATTTTGAGATTTGATGTTTGTTTACAGCCCTTGTCTCTACTGTTGAAGAACAGTGTTTTTTTTTTTCTTACTATTTGTTGAATTCCTTGTTTAATGTAGGGTTAATCTTATGAGTATAAAGCAAAGTGAAAATAGAGCACTGTAAAAATTAAGAGGTGAATAAGAGTGGAAGGAGGAGAAAGTGTGGGAACATGGGCGAGAGGAAGAGTAGGGTGAGAAGTATCACTATGTTCCTAAATCTGTATGTATGAATTACATGGAATTTGTTTACCTTAAATAAAAAAAGGAAAAAAAATCCTACAGGTACACACACTCACCTACTTCCCTCAGAAAACCCCCAGTGCGGTCCTTGTAAGCATTCATTGTTACGGGCATCATTTCCAGTTTCTCTGAAAAGAAACCTGGATAGATGCTACCAGAAACAGTTGTGTGTTTTTCCATCAATATAACATTTTCTTTAAATTAGAGAGGCAGGGAGAGAGGGAGAGTAACTCCCATCTGTTGGTTCAGTCCCCAAATGCCCACAGTGGCTAGGGACAGATCTGGGAGCCAGAAACACAAATTAGGTCTCCCATGTAGGAAGCAGAAATCCATCTTCACTTCCTCCACGGCTGCAGCAGAAGCCAGAGCTAGGAACCAAATCCAGGCTCTCCGATATGGGGACAGGTGTCTTAACTGCTAGGATAAATATCTACTCCCAAGAAATCTACCAACAACAGATGCTGGAGAGGATGTGGGGAAAAAGGGACACTAACCCACTGTTGGTGGGAATGCAAACTGGTCAAGCCACTATGGAAGTCAGTCTGGAGATTCCTCAGAAACCTGAAGATAACCCTACCGTTCGACCCAGCCATCCCACTCCTTGGAATTTACCCAAAGGAATTTAAATTGGCAAACAAAAAAGCGGTCTGCAGCCTAATGTTTATTGCAGCACAATTCACAATAGCTAAGACCTGGAACCAACCTAAATGCCCATCAACGGTAGACTGGATAAAGAAATTATGGGATATGTACTCTTTAGAATACTATACTGCAGTAAGAAACAACGAAATCCAGTCATTTGCAACAAAATGGAGGAATCTGGAACACATCATGCTGAGTCAAATAAGCCAGTCCCAAAGGGACAAATACCATATGTTCGCCCTGATCGGTGACAACTGACTGAACACCAAAAAGGAAACTTGTTGAAGTGAAAGGGACACTATGGGAAACGGTGACTTGATCAGCATAGCCCTGACTGTTAATGAACAACTTAATACATTATCCCTCTTAGTAGTTTTTTTGTCTGTTCTACTTAATATGACTGATTTAATTCGGTAATTAATACACAGTTATTCTTAAGTGTTGAAATTTAACTGAAATGTGATCCCTGTTAAACATAAGAGTAGGAATAAGAGAGGGAAGAGATATATAATTTGGGACATGCTCAAGCTGACTTGCCCCAAATGGTAGAGTTAGAAACATACCAGGGGACTCCAATTTAATCCCATCAAGGTGGCATGTACCAATGCCATCTCACTAGTCCAAGTGATCAATTTCAGTTCACAATTGATCATAATGAAAGGACTAAGAGTCAAAGGGAGCACATAAGCAAGTCTAGTACCTGCTAACACTAACCGATAGAATAAATAAAGGGGAGAGTGATCCAACATGGGAAGTGAGATACTCAGCAGACTCATAGAATGGCAGATGCCCTAAATAGCACTCTGGCCTCAGAATCAGCCCTAAAGGCATTCAGATCTGGCTGAAAAGCCCATGAGAGTATTTCAGGCATGGAAAGCCAAGACACTCTGGCAAAAGATCTCTGTGAGTGAGATCTCAGTGGAAAGAACAGGTCTTCAAAGAAGGAGGTACCTTTCTCTGAAGGGAGGAGAGAACCTCCACTTTGACTATGACCTTGTCTAAACAAGATAAGAGTCGGAGAACTCAAGGGGCTTCCATAGCCTTGGAAACTCATGACTGGAGCATAGGGAGATTACTGATGCCATAGACAGGAGTGTCAATTGGTAAAGTCAACAACAGGAGTCACTGTGCACTTACTCCTCATGTAGGATCTCTGTCCTTAATGTGCTGTGCATTGAGATTTAATGCTATAACAAGTACTCAAATAATATATTTCACTTTGTGTTTCTATGGGGGTGCAAACTGTTGAAATCTTTACTTAATGCATACTAAACTGATCCTCTGTAAAAAAAAAAAAAAAAAAAAAAAAGAAAAGAAAAGAAACTATCAACTCCCAACTTGACTCTCACTGGGATTAAACATGACAATAGGTCTGATCTGATTTCATCATCATTAAAAAAAATCATCTATTATTTTTCACTTTATGTTTCTGTGTGGGAGCAAACTGTTGAAATCCTTACTTAATGTATACTAAGCTGATCTTCTGTATATTAAGATAATCGAAAATGAATCTTGATGTGAATGGAAGGGGAGAGGGAGTGGGAAAGGGGAGGGTTGTGGGTGGGAGGGACGGTATGGGGGGGAAGCCATAGTAATCCATTATTCGTACTTTGGAAACGTATATTCATTAAATAAAAGTTAAAAAAAAAAAAAACTTACATGCCACTATGAATTAACTACAATTCAAAGTACCTTCACATATGCGGCTTTCATCTTTCCCTCTTATACTAGTATTGCAATAATCTGGTCCATTTTGTTAGACCGTCATATCCAATTCCCTCTATCAGTCTAAGTTCTTTAAGAATAAAACCCATATTTTACTAATCTTCATATTCCTGATAACTATCCAGGCTGGAAAGGACCATACACATGTTTTTTGTTGAATGATTAATAACAGATTCTGTGTCTTACTCTTTATTTCCCTCAAACTTTGCCCTAAGTATCTTAAGTGTGAAGCACTTCAAGACTTACTGGTTTCTAAATTTATGTATTCAGAGCAAAATTTGAAGAGATATAAGAATGTAACAGACACAAACTACATTTAAATAATTCCATTTTATTGGGAAGTAAAGGATATTCTGATAACAAAACAAATTAAAATAGTTTTTCTTCCTTTATGGGGAAAATATAAAGAGCCATAAACTATAACAACTTGAGCAGATGAGGAAAGTCTTGATATCTTTAATTCCTAAATCAAATAGAAACCAGGTTTCCTGAAGATAATTGGTGCCAAAGAAAAATAGCTGGTTTTTATAGTAATAAGGCAATAAGTGAATTCTTAGAACCCTAAAGAGAGAAGTCTCAAACACAACAGTAGAGGCAAATGATACTATGATCATTTTAATTTTTAGCAGGTTAATGCTATCTACTTGAAACAGTTGTATTCTTGATTTAAGGTACTAAAAAGTTTCCTAATGCAGATTTTCCCAAAATATCCTCAGAATAATTAATGTATGGATAAAGTAAAGTTTCCATTTCACAAACTGCTCATGCAATAAGAATTCTAACATCTGAAAGGGTTTACAATAAGTTTTTTTTCTCCTCTTTCTTACTTTCAGGTTAAGTCAAAACTTCTAAATCAAATGTAGAAAACATGACCAAAAAAAAAAAAAAAACTGAGAGAAATATAAGACAAAAAAAGAAAAAAGAGAGTATTTATTCTAAGTACAAGTTTAGCCGTATACATCCATAAAGAATTTCTGCAATTCTTTTAAAACCACATTCCATCACTAATTCTTTGTTTAGAGTACTTTTCCAATGTTACTCTGAGAGTAATAAAATAACAATGCTCCTCTTTTGTCTTTCCTCAGGTTTGTGAGTCAAGTAAGCTTAGGAGTCAGATCACCGAGTTAAAATCCAGGCCCTACCATGTCATCTTTTTGTCACTTTGGCCAATTCACTTTAACAAAACTGTATATATTCTGTGCACACACACAAACACACACACACACTTCCATACAATTTGCTCTTATTTATGAAAAGAAACAGGAATGATAAAGAAGTCACCACAAATGATTACCTACAGAGAGAATATGTTTCAGGGTGAAGATATCAGATATAGACTATAAAAATACTCTTAAAACACCTTCTTATATAGTTCTTTCCACTGTCCCAAGTTGGATATTTAAAACACCCTACAATTCATTAAAATACATGAAATAGTTTTCTAAACAAGAATTCATAAAATAAAGCAAGCCTCATTTGTCACAATTGATACTAAATGCTCACATACTCTAAAAATTCTCAATGGAGATTAAAGAATTGGCCATTTACTTTGCCTTTCTGATATGAATTGTACTTCAGGGGAAGTAAAGAGATACAGCTAGTGAGAAAAAGTGTTTTGTACACGAGAATTCCAGGAAATAAATGTAGAAGAAATTTAAAAATGTGCAACTTATCAAGTTCTAAGAAAATAATACAGTTGAAAATATTAGATGAATTGAAACTTTCTAATGAGGACGTTAGGCTGTTACAACTCGAGTCCACACATCAGTTTCAGCAACACAAAGAACAGAATAACGAGACATTAAGTTTCTCATGTACCCTTTGAAGGAATACAAGTGTTACATGCACAGTACCATAAATGAAGCACTGGGGGAGAGGGAGTGTACAGGGGTCAGGGAATGAGCCCAGTTCTAGTCAAGAACTTTGTGTTAACACCCAACTTACAGGAAAAATGGGGAGATGGTGGAACAAGTGCGGACACTACCAGGGAACACAAAAAGCAAATCTATAACATGAGACATTCTCTAGGACAACTGATAACAGTTGTCAATGTCACTGAAAAAAAATGAATAGGAAAGAAGATAGCAAAAGAGGCCAGATAAAAATAATATACCCTACATAACTCTTTTTTAATTGTTCAAAAATGGACACAAATAATCTATGATTTTATAGGTCAACCTTTGGTTGGACTGTGACTTAAAGAGTCTAAGAAGGGGGCTGGCACTGCGGCAAAGTGGGCTAAATCATTGCCTGCAGTGCCAGAATCCCATACCATCATAGATTTCAGTCTTGGCTGCTCCATTTCTGATCCAAGTCCCTGCTAATGTGCTTGCGAAAGCAGCAGGAGATGGTCCAAGTCCTTGGGGCTCTGAACCCACATGGGAGACTGTGGTAAAGCTCTTGGCTCCTTGCCTTGGCTTGGCCAGCCCTGGCTGATACAGCAATTTGGGAGAGTGAAACAACAGATGGAAGATTCTCTCTCTCTCTCTCTTTCTGTGTAACTCTGCCTTTCAAATAAGTAAATAAATCTTTTTTTAAAAAAGTATAAGAAGGACTTCTGTGGTGCTGAGAATATTCAATATCAATCTGGTGATAGTTAAGTGGGTGTGTCCATATGTAAAATTCATCATGCCATACTCTTTAGACTAAGAAACCTGAAGGATTTGCCTAAACATGTGCTATTCTTCAATGAAAACAATAAGAGATGTATAACTAGTCTATGGTGTTACATATCAGAACAGTGGGTGCCTTTCCAAAGGAACATGATTGGGATAGCCAGGAGACGAACCTCTAGAGCACTAAAATGCTATTTCTTGCTTCAGGTGCTGTGACCACCAGTGTTCACTTAACACTGCAAATTTATGATGGCTTTTTTTGCATGTATGTTATTATCCAATAAAAAAAGAATAAGGCAAAAAGAGGAATTGCTCTGTAGTAGAGGTGACATAAAGAATTGCTTCCTAGATTTTAAGTAAATCAACTGATTTTTGAGAAACCGTGAAATTTCAATATTAGCTAATACTTATATTTTATTAAATACAACAAATGCATCGTGCATGTATAAGAAAACAGTCCTATTAGAAATTTATAGGGGTAGACAGTTGTCATGTGTGGCCACTAAAGTCTGCTCAAATCACTCAGTGATCAGACATTGAGACAAATTTCTTTCCGTGTACTGAACCAGCAAGTCTCCCAGCCTACACCGGAGGGTCTGCATAGATGACGGCTCACACCTTGTCTAGTAGTTTATAGATCTGCCTTAGCTCTACTTCCTGGTTACACAGAGCCTCAAGGTCAGGCAAAGAAGAAAAATGAAGACCCTTTAAGGTCTTTCCTGAGTATGTACACAGTCCTGAATATGTATCTGGGTTTCTATTTTTGAAATATTTTTATTGCTTTCTTTTTGTTTGAAATGCAGAGAGAAAGAGGGAGATCTTCCACCCACTGGTTCATGCTTTGTTCAAATGCCCGCAATAACCAGACCTGGATGAGGCTGAAACCAGGAGCCCAGAACTCAATCTGGATCTCCCACATGGGTGAAAGGGATCCAGGTACCTGAGCCATCATCTGCTGCCTCCTACAGTATGCATTAGCAGTAAGCTGGCCTGGACATGGAGTCGGGCTTTAAACCTAGGGATTCCAGTATGAGATATGAATATCTCAAGCCTCATCTTAACTGCTGCACCAAATGATCTCCCCTTATCTGGGTTTCTTAAGTCCAGGGGATATATTTGAAGTTTTCAAAGCCTCCAATGACATCTCTTCCTCCACATTTTTTTTTTTTTTTGACAGGCAGAGTGGACAGTGAGAGAGAGAGAGACAGAGAGAAAGGTCTTCCTTTGCCATTGGTTCACCCTCCAATGGCCGCCGTGGCTGGCGCGCTGCGGCCAACGCACCACGCTGATCCGATGGCAGGAGCCAGGAGCCAGGTGCTTATCCTGGTCTCCCATGGGGTGCAGGGCCCAAGCACTTGGGCCATCCTCCACTGCACTCCCTGGCCACAGCAGAGAGCTGGCCTGGAAGAGGGGCAACCGGGACAGAATCCGGCGCCCCGACCGGGACTAGAACCCGGTGTGCCGGCGCCGCTAGGCGGAGGATTAGCCTAGTGAGCCACGGCGCCGGCCTTCCTCCACATTGTTCTTTAATGTTTCTTGTCAGCTCTTTTCACGCCCCAAGTGATACTGCCACTTCCGGAAGATGGCAGTGTTAAACAATCGCCACTGATTGTTTTTGACAAATGTTCTATCATGAAGACTGACTGTACAAAATAAGCTCCCAGTTGGATTAAAGAAAGAGAAGCCCTATGGATAGGGCTATGTCAGACAGCTTCCAGACATGTCAGGTAGAGACAGTTCTCTAGGGATGAGGTTTGTGAAGAAGCCCCAAATATATTCTTCCACCTTGAGTGGAAAGGAAGGTGTTGAACTTCATGGCTTTCATGGTTGCTATGCTATTGGTTTCCAAAGCTACTGTGGAGCTGGGGAGAAAATGATGTGAAACAAGGTAAGTTCAAACACCTCACATAGTTAAAAACCTTTGATTGATTCCCAGAGTTATAAAAAGGTTGATTTTTCACAATTTTCCCGTGTTCCCATTACTTTTTGGAGGGCCTTACTCTATTGTCCCAGAAGGGCTTCTCCTCACCGTCAAGCCTTGAAAAAGATTAGATCAGGGTTTCACTGTTGGCCTTTCCAGTTCTTTTAACTTTCATTTACAATAAGCACAGTTGCTTATAATGAGATATGAAGAAAGTAAAAAAAAAATCCTTGTAGACACTATTTTATGACCATAAACTTCACTGACAACCCCACATTATTATCATGTCACTGATTCTAAAGGTCAGTTCAGCACAGTCACCCTTCCTGTCACAAAAACAGTTAAGAACAACATGCCCTACTGACCATGTGGGATAGGCCACAATTTCTATGAAAGTTACATCTTCACCTCGTAAAGTTTAATGTTAATAAATTATAAATCAATATAGCAAAATAAAATCCACATGAAAGTCTCACTAAACATGAATCAACAATGAAATTTTCAAGCCTGTCACTGGTTTCTCAATGTATCAGACATGACAAAGGAACAGATTGCAATCTATTAATAGCTAGAAAATTTTCCTTATATCATAATAAATAAAAGCAGAGGAGAAGTTCTGGGAAGCCAGGAAGCAGACACTTACCTCCTATCAGGAGGGCAAAAGTTTCCCAGAAACCAGACCCAGCTGAGGCTGGAAGCGTCATTAGTAAAGCAACCTCCCTATGCTAAGGCTCTTAAAGGATCATGTCTTGGATCTAGTGTGATATACGGAAGTGTCATCCTAAGCTTCCCCAGGAGGGTACCATCAAATACAGGGCACCATTGACATTGATTCTTCAACTAGTTTAAACTGAAAGAAAATTAAACACAATGGTAAACAAGACAAAAGTCCTTTAGAAATTAAGGTCAGGAGTCAGCATTGTGGCACAGTGGGTTAAGCTGCAACCTGCAATATCAGCATCTCACATAAGCACCAGTTTGAGTCCTGGCCGCTCCATTTCATATTCAGCTCCCTGCTTATGGTCACTGTGGCCATTGGGGAGTGAACCACTGAATGGAAGACCTCAGTCTCTCTCTGTAAATGTGCCTTTCAAATAAATAATATTTTTTTAAAAAAAAGACATTAATATTAAAAAGATGTGAATAGATATACCCCAATATCTCCACTTATGGCTAGAAGCAACCTTGCTTTATAGCTATAAACAAAGACCTTCACCTCAATTACTTGGAGCCTTAAACGGAGAACTTTAAGGACCATAAAACTTATGAAATGGTAGACAAACTCTGTATATGTATGTCTATATTTTATTTTCATGAAGAGAAGGCCCACAGTATCCATCATAATCTCAAAGGATTAATTATTCATGCCATAGGAGTAACTGGCTCACAAACTGCCCTAGGATCATATTAAAGGGATTATACACCAGAATCAAGTGGAATTTGTCCCAAGACTGCTAATATACCACATTATTAAATGGAGGAAAAAATACATGATGATCTCAATTGATGCAAAAAAAAGCATCTGAAACAATCTTATGATTTAAAAAAAAAAAAACTACTTAACAAATTACAAACAGAAAGTGATAAATTCCTCAACCTGATTAGGGTATTTATGAAAAATCCACAGCTAACATCATACTCAAAGTGAAAACCTGAAAGTTTTCTCCCTAAAATCAAGAATAAGACAAGGGTATCACTTTTACCACCTCTATTCAGCATAGTAGTGGAAGTTCTAGCAAGAACAATCAGGTAAGAAAGAAAAATAAAAGACACCAAAATTGAAAAGGAAAAAGCAAAACTATCCCTATTCATAGATGACATCATATTGTATATAATAAATCCTAAAGAATCCACACATACACACATTTTATTAGAGCACTCAGTAAAAGACTGAAGACCGAAGATTTAAGAGTATGAGTGTGAGCTGAAGTCATAGGAATAGATGTTGACTGTTCAGAGTACCAAGTACAAAAAGAAGAAACTAGCTTAAGTGACAAGCCAGCAGGACACCAATATTTAAGGTAGAAGAAGAGATAGTAAAGACAAAGTAGAAATAAATGTAGGCAGGTAACTAGAACAGAATGGACTTATTGTAAGGATAAAGAATATGCCTTTCGCCAGCGCCGTGGCTCACTAGGCTAATCCTCCGCCTTGCGGCGCCGGCACGCCGGGTTCTAGTCCTGGTTGGGGCGCCGGATTCTGTCCCGGTTGCCCCTCTTCCAGGCCAGCTCTCTGCTGTGGCCCAGGAGTGCAGTGGAGGATGGCCTAAGTGCTTGGGCTCTGCACCGCATGGGAGACCAGGAGAAGCACCTGGCTCCTGCCTTCGGATCAGCGTGATGCACCCGCCGCACCGCAGCGCGCCGACCGCGGCAGCCATTGGAGGGTGAACCAACGGCAAAGGAAGACCTTTCTCTCTGTCTCTCTCTCTCACTGTCCACTCTGCCTGTCAAAAAAAAAAAAAGAATATGCCTTTCAACAAGGAAAAAGTGAGATAAACAGCATCAAATTCTGCCATGATTAAAGATTAAAAAAATCCTAATGCATTTAGCAATGACAAGCTCCCAAGGACAGTAGTAGGTAGAGTGTCAGTTAAATATTGGAGTCAGAAGCTATGCTGAGGGGAGTTGAGAAGTAAATTGGGAAGCAAACATTTCAACTATGAACACAAAATTATTCAACAGTGAACTTCCAACTTCCACACTGTGTATATATAAATCCTTTATTTCAAATAACTAATAGGTGAATATAGAAATCATATTCTCACCATTATTTCATGGCAAAAAGTTTAAGCAGTTTAGTAGAGTGGTTAAATATGCTCCTTGTATTCAAATTTCATTTCTATCACTTGTGTGACATCGGGCAAATAATGTAACACCTCTGTGTCCCATGTTACTGATCTATAAAACAGTAATAGGAATGATACAGCCTCAACAGCTTGTTGAGGATTACATGAGATAATGATGCAATGCAATTAGCTTAATGGCTGTTTATTAAGATTAAGATTTATTATATGTCCTAATTCTTCTATCTGAACAAAATCAAAAAGAAATTAATTGTGCATCTACCCAACTGAAGGTCTAATGATTTTAAATAGTCATATTTAGGATTGCTCATTAAGCTTATTTGTATATTTGACAAACAATATTCGTTGTTACCTTTAGAAGACAAGTATGGGCCAAGTATGTGCTAAATCTTGGGGACACAAAAATAATTAAGTTTGATCACTGCTCCCAGAGGTCAAGAGAAGCAATTGGTATATTTTTAAAAAATCATAAGGCAGCAATTAAAATAACAGAAGTATAAAGAGTTATATATAAGAATTATGGGGAAGCAAACAAAAAACACAAATTTATAAAATTTATACAATAATAAAAATACTTGTAACACCTCTACCTAGAATTTGTTGCAGTCCTTCATTACAATATCCTAAATTAATTTATTTTAAATGCTTTATAGAATGTCAATCATTTGTTATAAATATTCATACTTGATTTTATTTTTCTTTACATTTCTTTTTTTTTTATCTTTTATTTAATGAATATAAATTTCCAAAGTACGACTCATGGGTTACAATGGCTTCCCCCCCCATACCGTCCCTCCCACCCACAACCCTCCCCTTTCCCACTCCCTCTCCCCTTCCATTCACATCAAGATTCATTTTCGATTATCTTAATATACAGAAGATCAGCTTAGTATACCTTAAGTAAGGATTTCAACAGTTTGCTCCCACACAGAAACATAAAGTGAAAAATAATAGATGATTTTTTTTTA
This sequence comes from Oryctolagus cuniculus, assembly GCF_051225735.1. NCBI lineage: Eukaryota > Metazoa > Chordata > Mammalia > Lagomorpha > Leporidae > Oryctolagus > Oryctolagus cuniculus. The sequence goes on along the minus strand of NC_142869.1, from coordinate 43,911,786 downwards.
AATGATGATGAAATCAGATCAGACCTATTGTCATGTTTAATCCCAGTGAGAGTCAAGTTGGGAATTGATAATTTCTTTTTTTTTTTTTTTTTTTTACAGAAGATCAGTTTAGTGTACATTAAGTAAAGATTTCAATCGTTTGCACCCCCATAGAAACACAAAGTGAAATATACTGTTTGAGTACTCGTTATAGCATTAAGCCTCAGTGTACAGCACATTAAGGACAGAGATCCTACATGAGGAGTAAGTGCACAGTGACTCCTGTTGTTGACTTTACAAATTGACATTCCTGTTTATGGCATCAGTAATCTCCCTATGCACCATAGCACTCTGGCCTCAGAATCAGCCCTAAAGGCACTCGGATCTGGCTGAAAAGCCCATGAGAGTATTTCAGGCATGGAAAGCCAAGACACTCTGGCAAAAAGATCTCTGTGAGTGAGATCCCAGTGGAAAGAACAGGTCTTCAAAGAGGGAGGTGCCTTTCTCTGAAGGGAGGAGAGAACCTCCACTTTGACTATGACCGTGTCTTTACATTTCTAAATAGCTCTAAGATATTAATAATAAATCGCCTGAGTCACCTGTCTCATGGTTTTTCTATATTCCCTATGAAATAAATCATAATGCAATCTAATTAAGATAGTAGAAGCATTCTCTGCCTTAGAGATACCATCTCATTTATTTTAACCAGAACATAAAAACTCTAATTACTTAACAAAACGTATTCAATAAGTCATTGAAAATGGCAATATTAAAGCAAATCTTTTAATGTGACCTCAGTAAACAGAATTTCATTTTCCAACTTGAAAAATTGCTTCCTAAGAGCCTGTATCAGCAGCCATCCCTATCCAATCACAACCTATAACCTGAAACCATAGACCTCTTATTAAAGAGTGCTCCATTCAACAGGACTCTAAAGACTTTGTAAGTTTTAGAGAAGCACATTTTCATTTGAAGCCAATTGTTTAATTTCCCTGGAAATTTAGTGAATGGGGGCTGCAAACACTTGTTTAGCACATTTCAAGGTCACTGAAAAAAACACCCAAAGAAATTTTCACCAAAGTTGCTCTTCAAGCTGTCATTTGTAAAACAAATGCAAGTCTTTTATTAGAATGTAATTTGCCTGAATTAAAATAATTGCTATAGAGTTTGTTTTGTTTTCTTAACTACTTATATCAAATTAGTTCAAAGGAAACTAACCTGATTAGAAACCTACCCATAAATACCTATTGTATCAGTCAGTTTTTTTATTCCTTTAACAGAAATATCCAGGAGGAGCTTCTTGGGAAGGAAAAGGCTTACTTTGGCTTACAGCTTGCAGGGTCACAGTCAGGACCAGATGCCCCCTTAATGTGGTGTCTCGTGGAGGCTGCTCATGGCTGAGGAGGTGTGGAAGAAAGGTCACATGGTGAGCCAGGACAAAGGGCGAGAAGCCAAGCCAAACCCTGCTTAACCAAGCAAACCTCTATCAAGAACAACTTTCCAAGGGCAAGTCCCCAATGACCTAAAGACCTTCCACTGGCCCTCCTCCTAGATGCCATAATTAGATCAAGACTCCACACTAATCCATCAACCAACAGCGTTAATCTGTAAATGTTAACATTTGACTTGGATTTAAACTTCTGCAAGAGTTTGGGCAGCCAAATCCTGTCCAAGTCATAATATCTATTATTAAACATGTTTCATGTAATGTAAAATGCCTTATTTAATATGCAAAATGTCAAAATAGTATAGGGCTGCATATCCTGAACTTCTTTCAGCTAATACAAGTGTCCTTCAAAACTTAATAGAGAAGAAATTAAAAGGCAAATTGAGTGTCTACACATTTCTAAGCGCTTGGGGGTACATAAATGAATTTAAAAAAAAAAAAACAAAAAATGACTATTCTCATGCAGCAGGAAATGGAAGACAGAGGTAAACAAAAAACAAGGAACATACTAAGATAAATTTTATTTAGTGTATTGGAAGATGATAAGTGTTCAGGGAAAAAAAAAAACCAGAACAGGCTAAGGGGCTCAAGAGGAAGGAAGCAAGGCGGGTCTCATTCAGAAGGGGACATCTGAGTACAGAACTGAGTGAGGTCGAGGAGTGGCCCAACATTCCAGGCAGAGAATGATGTGCAAAGGCCCTGCCAGACATGCTTGAAGAGCAGCCAGAAGATCAAGGGCCAGGGACAATAACTGTACATAAAGAAACAGACCATCTGTCTGAATTAGATTTTCATGGCAACCACTGAGCACAGTTTGGCTTTGCCTTGGTTGATAAGCTAGACACCCCAGTACTGCAAATTACGAAAGGTGGGGAAAATCGCCTTCCATGCTCAGGTCTCTATTCAAGCAAAATGAAGGGCTCAGGGCCAAGACAAACTCCTCCCAAGGCAATGTTTTTTGAATAGGACTAAGAGTGGAAATCTCATATGAAAGGAAAAAAAATTCTGTCATGATACCTAGTGTATATAAGTTGTTTTTATCACAGTATCATTACATATAAATATATAACTTAATGCCAATGTGTTAAAGAAATTCACAAATTAAAAACAATCTGCATATTAAACATAAGTTAAAAAAGGAAGCTAGTCAAATCTGGATTACCAACACTCATTTACTGTGACTGATGAGGTTGGTTGCTGGAACAAAAACCATGGTTGTTTGTCGTGAGGCACTGATTTTCACAGCAAGGTTATTTTTGAGTTCATCACAAGATGCATGCATGATACTGGCAGATTTCTCTCTCTCTCTCTTTTTTTTTTTTCATTTTTCTCTATTAAACTATCATGAGGACAGGCATTTAGCCTAGCAGTTAAGTTTCTGGTTAACACACCCACATCCCATATCAGAGGACCTGGGTTCGATACCAATCTCTGGTTCCTAAACCTAGCTTCCTGCTAATTTCAACACTGGGAAGCAGTACTGATGGCTCAAATGATTGGGTTCCTCGCACCCATGTGGAAAACCTAAATTGAGCTCCTGCCTCTGGCTCTGACCTGGTCTAACCCTGACCACCATGAGCATTTGGGGAGTGAACAAGAGGATGAGAGAGTGCGTGCTCACTCGCTCACTCGCTCTCTCTCTCTCTCACACACACACACTTTCTCCCTTCCTCCCTGTCTCTGCAATTTTTTTAAAATTACTTCTTTAACTTCTGTCAAGTCTTTGTTTTGGCCCTTTCTTGGCACTAATACATAATTTACATATTAAATTATCTCTTCTCTTTTCTTAGAAGCTGAGACAATTAAAGCAGTATTATGTGGTGACAGCAGTATTATAGCTCAAATGCTATAAGCTGATGATCTCAATTAGTCAGGATATGCTTAAATACTCTGTGGTTTAAATATCTATGTCCTCCTATAACCCACATGCTGAAATCAAATTCCCAACACAACAGTATTAAGAGACAGGACTTTTAGGAGGTAATGAGGCTGTACGGGTGGAGCTCATAAATGAGATCTGTGTTCTAAAGGAACCTGAGGGAGCTTGCTCAACTCTTTTTGCCTTTCTGCTCTCCCATCTCAAGAGGATGCAGAGGAAGTGACATCTATGGGGACCAGGCCCTCACCAGACACCGAATCTGCTGCTGCCTTGATCTTGGCCTTCTCAGCCTCTGGAACTGTGCACAACCAATTTCTGTTGTGTATAAATTAGCCAGCATAAAGTGCCTTGTTACCATAGCCTGAATAGATATCAACAGGTGGATTATCTCTGGAAAAAAAAAAAAAAAACACAAAGTTTACAACTTCTCGTGAAACAAAAACCCTGAAAAACATACTTATATTATATCTGGGGATCAGAATCTTGTGTCCTCAAGTCAGCTATGCAGTCCGTAATAGAGAAGAGACTACTGGGTCTGTGTGGTACGTGTTCCAGGTAAGAGAACAACGAGCCAAGATAGAGCATTTGGCTTCCTTGCTATGACTGAGGGTATCATCTGGCAGCTTCCTTATTTCATTCACGAGTAGCAGCACTAAGTAACTTTATCAGATCTAAGCCCTCATCTGCCTCAAGTAAATTAAATAAGGGTTATAAGACTGAGCTCCTCCTCCAATCCAGCTCCCTGCTAATGCAGCAGAAGACAGCCCAAGTGCTTGAGTCCCTGGCACCCATGTGGGAGATCTGGATAAAGCTCTTGGCTCCTGGCTTCAGCCTGGCCCAGTCCAAACCACTGTGGCCATTTGGGGAGTGAACCAATGGATGGAAGATCGATCTCTCTCTCTCTCTCTCTCTCTCTCCTTCTAAATCTGTGTGTAACTCTGCCTTTCAAATAACAATCAAAAAAAGAAAAATAGAAATCTCTAAAGCAAAATAGCATGGTCATTTTTCAGAAGTGAAAATGTTAAGATTATTCTATGTGTATACTTCTCAGATACAAAAGTCAGTGGTCCACAGAGCTGCTTCTTGCTTATAATATAACTTAATTTTGTTGGCAGGGAAGAGCACAGCTGTTTCCATGATGAGGAGCACCCCTGTGAAAAACTGAAGAGGAATATTAACCTCTCCTACAGGGCAACTTTTACAGGTAACATGAAAGCTACAGTTCCTAGAATTTGAAGCATAAATACATTAATAAATTATGATCAAAGTGTAATGGACACTATGAGAAACAATGACTTGATCACCCTTGCCCTGACTGTCGAGGAACAACTTAATATCCCTCTTAGTATTTTTTTTGTTCTACTTAATACTATTGGTTGAACTCTTTAATTAACACATAATTGTTCTTAGGTGGTTAAATTTAAATGAAAAGTGATCCCTGTTAAATATAAGAGTGGGAATAAGAGAGGGAAGAGATGTACAGTTTGGCACATGCTCACTCGGACTTATCCCAAATAGTAGAGCTAGAAATGTGCCAGGGGATTCCAATTCAATCCCATCAAGGTGGCATGTACCAATGCCATCTCACTAGTCCAAGTGATCAGTTTCAGTTCATAATTGATCATAATGATAGGATTAAGAGTCAAAGGGATCACATAAACAAGACTAGTGTCTGCTAATACTAACTGATATAATTAAAAAGGAAAGAACGATCCAACATGGGAAGCCGGGTACACAGCAGACTCATAGAATGGCAGATGTCCTAAACAGCACTCTGGCCTCAGAATCAGCCCTTAAGGCATTCAGATCTGGCTAAAAAGCCCATGAGAGTATTTCAGGCATGGAAAGCCAAGACACTGTGGCAAAAATAAATAAATAAATAAATAAATGAATGAATGAATGAAAGATCCCTGCGAGTGAGATCCCAGTGGAAAGAACAGGCCATCAAAGAAGGAGGTACCTTTCTCTGAAGGGAGGAGAGAACTTCCACTTTGCCTATGACCTTGTCTAAATAAGATCAGAGTTGGCGAACTCAAGAGCCTTCCATAGCCTTGGCAACTCATGACAAGAGCCTCGGGTGATTACTGACGCCAAAAACAAGAGTGTCAATTGTTAAATCAACAATAGGAGTCACTGTGCACTTACTCCCCATGTAGGATCTCTGTTCTTAGTGTGTTGTACTATGTGAATTAATGGTATAACTAGTACTCAAACAGTACTTTACACTTTGTGTTTCTGTGTGGGTGCAAACTGTAGAAATCTTTACTTAGTATATACTAAATTGATCTCTGTATATAAAGATAATTGAAAATGAATCTTGATGAAGAATGGAATGGGAGAGGGAGTGGGAGATGGGATGGTTGTAGGTGGAAGGGAGGTTATGGGGGGAAAAAGCCACTGTAATCCAAAAGCTATACTTTGGAAATTTATACTTATTAAATAGAAGTTTAAAAAAGTGCAATCTGATGTGGATTAGTCACTTTATGGAATATTTAGGACAAATTTCTCACCCATATCTGGTTTTTCTCCTCATTCAGTACAGCCATCTCACACCACCAACCAAAGAGTATTTCGTGCACAAAATTAATCATTGTATTGCAGAATTCTCTGCTGCAGGCAATGGATGTGCTACCAAGAAGGCTTACAGAGAGATATTTGCTTAGTGCAGCATTTTCTAAACTACATTTTGAGAAATGTTAGTGCTTTGAGTTACTAGTGAAAAGAGCTCTTGGTCAAATTAAAAGTAGGATGTGGTGGACACTACACTCCCCTCTTGGTGGTACTGAACAAATGTGAAACTGCCTCCAACAATCCATGGCAAATGGAATTAGAAGATATGTTTAAGTGACAGGTGGTCAGCCTAGTGGTTAAGATGCCCACACACCATACTAGAGCACGTGGGTTCAATTTCTGGCTTTAGCTCCTGACTCCACTTTCCTGCTAATGCAGACCTGGGGAGACAAGAGTGATAGCTTAAGTAATTGGTTTCTGCCATACAGGTGGAAGATAAGGATTGTGTTCCCAGTTCCAATCCTCAGCCCCAGCCCAGTCTCAGCTTTCTGTCACTTCTTTCTGTTTCTCTTTCTGTCTCTTTCTGCCTTTCAAATAAAGAAAAATTTTAAAAAGGGCAAGTTTATTTTGGTGCAAAAATATTGAAATCCATGTGTACTCATATAACAGTACCAGAAGTCTTCTGACTTCCATGGTGTTTTAAATTGAATTGACTGGGCTGGCGCCGTGACTCGGTTAATCCTCCGCCTGTGGTGCCAGCATCTTATATGGGCACTGGTTCTAGTCCCAGCTGCTCCTCTTCCAGTCCAGCTCTCTGCTGTGGCCCAGGAAGGCAGTGGAGGATGGCCCAAGTGCTTGGGCGCCTGCACCCGCGTGGGAGACAAGGAAGAAGCACCTGGCTCCTGGCTTCAGATCGGCGTAGCTCCGGTCGAAGTGGCCATTTAGGTGGTGAACCAACAAAAGGAAGACCTTTCTCTCTGTCTCTCTCACTGTCTAATTCTATCTGTCAAATAAATTCAAAATTTTTTAATTGACCAGGTAACCCTTTTGATAACATATCACCTACAAATAGTCTGGAGAAAGTAACAAGAGACATCATGACTTGATGAATTCCCCACCGTTCTACATCTGCCTTCTGGCTTTGCAACAGGCTTGATCTTGCTAAGCTCCAAGAGTTGGTCAGAATCAGAAAGAGAGACAAAGTAACTAAGAAAGGTAACTGTGACAGGGGAGTACTTCTTATATCCTCTGGTCATCTAGAAAAATTATAGATTAGTCCAATTCATCATCATGAGTTTGCTTAGTACTGAGAAATTAGGAGCAGGAGAATAAAGTAAGATGCTTAAAAGCTTGAAGCTAAGAAAAAAAAGTTTTGTAAGCCGGCGCCGTGGCTCAATAGGCTAATCCTCCACCTTGCGGCGCCGGCACATCGGGTTCTAGTCCCGGTCGGGGCGCCGGATTCTGTCCCGGTTGCCCCTCTTCCAGGCCAGCTCTCTGCTATGGCCAGGGAGTGCAGTGGAGGATGGCCCAGGTGCTTGGGCCCTGCACCCCATGGGAGACCAGGAAAAGCACCTGGATCCTGGCTCCTGCCATCGGATCAGCGCGGTGCGCCGGCTGCAGCGGCGGCCATTGGAGGGTGAACCAACGGCAAAGGAAGACCTTTCTCTCTCTGTCTCTCTCTCTCACTGTCCACTCTGCCTGTCAAAAATAAAAAAAATAAAAATAAAAAAAAATAAAAAAAGTTTTGTTCAAAAATATTTATTTATTTGAAAGGTGAAGTTACAGAGAGGGGAGGCAGAGGCAGAGACAAAGAAGTCTTTCCATCTATTGGTTCACTCCCCCTAAGAGCTGCTATAAGGAGAACTGGGGGGCAGATGGAAGACAGGAGCTTCATCTGGGTCTCCCACGTGGGTGCAGGGACCCAAGCACTTGGGCCATCTTTCACAGCTTTCCCAGGTGCAATAGCAGGGAGCTGAATTGGAAATGGAGCAGCTGGGACTCAAAGCTGAGTCCATATGGGATGCTGGAGCTACAGGCAGCAGCTTTTACTGGCTACACCAAACGTCAGCTCCAAAAAAGTTTTTAGCTAATACTGTCTCATGTTCTTCTGTCCCTTGGGACCACATTGCCCACATCCTTACATCAGCAATTCTCTCCTTGAACAGTGACTCAGTGGACATCACCTAGGATGACAGTGCTCATTCTATAGTTATTCAACATCCCTTCTTACTTTTCATGACCTCTTTAGGTATTTCAAAGGCTTAAGTCTATTACAGTCAGGGCTTGGGATAGTAGTATCTAATTAACATTTGCTTAGTAACTTCCTCAATATCAGGTATTGCGTGAATTACTGATATCATATTCACATATTATATTATACTCATTATCTCTTAATTTTTCTTACAACTTCATGAGGATACATTTTATTCATGATGTACCTGAGGCTCAAAAGTAAGTAGCCTGCTCAAAGTCACAGGAGAAAAAGCCAACTCAAAGTCTGAATTCAGGTCTTCAGTCTTTGGTATCTACACGTTTCACTAGCTGCTTACAAAGGCCCTGAGTGCCTGTCAAGTTCCTTAAGGAAATCTGTAGTGATCAGCATGTCAACTTTATAGCTTAATTCTCAGAGAGGATTGCTCTCTGAATTACTGCATTTACCGTCTCATCAAATGATCATACATCCCGACTTTATTACCTCTGAACAACAGCAGCAAAATATAGGTACCTGAAATATCAATCACATAAGGCAAACCAGGGTAGGTTACCAGCCTTTTCTGTGCCTTGATGTTTTGGGGTGTAAAATAGAAATTACACTTGAACTAATTCTTCTGTGGCAGGAATCAAGGAAAGTACTGTGAATGCACTTTTGGTCACCAGAGGAAATCATGCCATCTATTACCTTGTTATTATTATTATTATTAATGTAACACTTTCATACTGAACGCTATTGGGGCCAATGGATTCAAAAGTCTGGAAACAAATACATTCCTACAAAACCGTAAGAAACAACATACTTGGGGATAAGTAGACTAAGACTTCACAACAGACAGAAATATTTGTATTTGTGGTAAGAATGGGCTAAGCACTTAAACAACAACAACATAAAAATTTCTGATTTGAACTTGACATAATATCTAAGAAATTATTTGTTTTATTTATTCTCATTTTTTTGAAAGAGAGAGAGACTGACAAACAAAAAGAGAGATAGGTAGAGAGAGAGAGCATCTATCGTTGTCTCACTTTCCAAATGCCTGTAAAAGTCAAAGATGGGCCAGGATGAATTAGGAACCTGGAACTCAATCTGGGTCTCCCACATGGGTGACAGGGATCCTGGTAGTTGAGCCATCACTTGTGACTCCCACAGTGTGCATTAGTAAAAGCTGGATTGGAAGTGGAGTAGCACTGGACACAAATTAGGTACTTGATATGAGATGAAGTTGTTCTATGTGGTGTCTTTTTTTTCTTTATTATTTATTTGACAGATGTGGTGTCTTAACTGCCAAGCCAAATGCCCACCCATATTCATGAAATCCTACAGTACGATAGCTCCATTTCTTCAGTAATCTGCTGCTTTACACTCATTGGCAATGGTGCTAATTATCTTTTGTTTTCCCCAGCCCCACCCCCTATACACCTTTCTCTCTGGGAAACTGACTCAGATAGACTAATATTATCAAGCTCCTTTGTCCTCAAGCTTGCAGTTGGGTTTAGTCAATAGGGAGTACCAGCAAGAGATGGGGTAGGCGGAAGGTTGGTATATTTAAACTCTCATACATAAATATGTAGCATCCTTGCAGGTTCCATAGCTCCTACCAACTGATCCTCTCCACCTGGCTCTCACTAATATCCAGGTTCCAGCAACTGCTTCCTCTTCTAGCATCTTCAAGCTTAGGAACAGTAACGGTACCCTGTTCCATTGTTACCCAACACATTATAATGTATCATTCATTGTGATTTCCCTATGTCCTGTCCATACCTTGATAAACAGTCTTAAAGAATTCCCAAATTATCTAAATTCATAGGGCCATCCACATCTTGCAGGAACCCTGATTAAAATGTAGAACTTCCTTATACCATTTTTGGGTACTGAATTGGAATTATACTCATACTTTTATACTCTCATGATTATATATTTGAAATTGTACAATCTCACATTTAGAAAACTTTGAGTGAAGCACCATAGTTTTTCCACTTTTCAAAGTATAGCTCCGGGGACAGGCATTTGGCTTAGTGAGTAAAGCCACTGCTTGCATTGCTGGCAGCCCACATGCACGCTGGTTTGAGTCCCGGCCAGCTCTCTGCCATGGCCTGGGAAAGCAGAAGATCCTGGCTTTGGATTGGCACAGCACCAGCCATTGTAGCCAATTGGGGAGTGAACCAGTGGATGGAAGACCTCTCTCTCTCTCTCTCTCTCTCTCTCTCTCTCTGCCTCTCCTTCTCTTTCTGTGTAACTCTTTCAAGTAAATAAAGAAAGTATAGCCCTACTTTTTTTCTGTCATGCTGCACTTTAATTCTAGTTCCAGATTCTGCATAAGTTTTTGGGGTCAGCGTAACAAAGTACCACAAACTGACTACATAAACTGCAAAAAGTTATCAGCTCATTGTTCTAGAGGCTGCAAGTCTGAAATCAGGGTGCTGGCAAGGCCATGCTTGCTCTGAAGGCTCCAGAGATGCACCCTCCCTTGCCCCTCCTTAGGTTCTGCTGGTTGCTAGCAATCATTCACGTTCCTTGGCTGCAGCTTCATCACTCCAATCTGCCTCTGCCATCACACGAGCTTCTTTGTGTCTTTCATTATATCCTCTCCTCTTCTTTTAAGGACAACAATCAGCAGATTTAGGATTCACATTAATCCAGTATGACCATATTTCCACTAATTATATCTGCATAATCTCTACTTCCAAAGAAGGTCATGTTCTGAGGTTCAAGTAGACATGAATTTTGGAAGTGATTCTATCTGAACTACTACACACTTGCTATGTAAATATATGTAAATAATTTCTTTATTCAGTTTATTTGTAAATGGATTATATTAAGATTGATAATAGAATAAAATAGAAATACAAACTTTGTCTATTGCCCTTTTCAGACATTTCTAATTACTTACACATTTTTCCCAGAACGAGGCTATAATCATTGTAAACATAGCATTACATGCACTCTCTTTTATCCAGTTCAGATGGGCATACCAGATGAAAACTGGTCTCTACTCCAGGGCTATATGGTCCCTAGGGATCCTTTCGGTTCTTTGATTTTAATTTTTATAGTCATTGATTAAAATTCTATGTACAGAAGCTTAAGGAAAAATTCTTTTCACTGATAAATGTCTAAGTCAGGGACCTACAATATTTGTTGGTGATTTTGTTGGTAGTACTACACAACCACATTCTGTCTTCTAAAACAGCAAAATAGTACTTTGTAAATCTCAGAAGCAGGAGAAGGTAATGCAAAAGCATGAGTCATTCCCCTTAAAAAATATGAAACATTAAAATGTCAAATGCCACCACTATGTTTCAGAAATACTGCTGGCAAACATTAAAGAAATATAAAAGCAAGAGAAACCCACACTAAAACAGCAGTTAGTAAATAAATGGAGAAAAGGCAGACATGAAAACACCACTGTATGCATACAAAACTTCTGTGTATCTAGAAAACGACCTGCAGAAAATATTACAGGTAGTAAGAGTGAACATAGAACAGAATTTATCTTTATTTTTCTTTACATAAATTACAGATTACATAATCACATAAATTATAAGACAAGCCAGTGAGCTGAAGGGAGACTAATCCACTGTTCATTCAGTTTCAGAACAAAGTGCTTCCACTAACTATGTCTCAATTTGGGGCTGGTGTTGTTATTTTAGCATGTCAATAAACTCTACCCCTTCAAGTCTACGACAAAATTCAGATCATCTAGCGATAGATACAAGAGTCAGAAAGATTGATTATCTACCCAATATCCTTCAGAAAGGTCAGGGAACTGATCACAGATCAGGTAATTAGCATGAAAGATAGATCTAAGCTCAGGTTTATACAATTTGTAGGCCCAATTTTCTCTTAGAGAAAATATGATTTTCAAAATATATAATTTTTTTAACTTTTATTTAGTAGATATGAATTTCCAAAGTACAGTTTATGGATTACAATGGCTTTTCCCCCCCATAATTCCCTCCCACCTGCAACCCTCCCCTCTCCCGCTCCCTCTCCCATTCCATTCACATCAAGATTCATTTTCAATTATCTTTATATACAGAGATCAATTTAGTATATATTAAGTAAAAATTTCATCAGTTTGCCCCCACACAGAACAAAAAGTGCAAAATACTGTTTGAGCACTAGTCATAGCATTAATTCACATTGAACTACACAGTAAGGACAGAGATCCTACATGAGGAGTAGGTGCACAGTGACTCCTGTTGTTGACTTAACAAATTGACACTCTTGTTTAAGGCGTCAGCAATCTCCCCAGGCTCTAGTCATGAGTTGCCAAGGCCATGGAAGCCCCCTGAGCTCGCCGACTTTGATCTTATTTCGACAAGGCCATGGTCCAAGTGGAAGTTCTCTCCTCCCTTCAGAGAAAGGTACTTCCTTCTTTGATGACCTGTTCTTTCCACTGGGATCTCACTCGCAGAGATCTTTCATTTAGGTTTTTGGGTTTTTTTTGTTTGTTTGTTTGTTTGTTTGTTTGTTTTTGCCAGAGTGTCTCAATCCATTTGAACTTCTATAATAAAATATAAACTAGGTGGCTTATAAATAACAAATATTCACTGCTTATAGTTCTGGAGGTTGGAAAATCCAAAATCAAGGCACCAGAAGCTTTGGTGTACCGTGAGGACTTGCTTCTTCATGGCCATACTTTCTCACTGTGTCCTCATATGGTATAAAGGGCCAGATAGTTCTCTGGGATCTCCTTTATAAGGGCACTGATCCTATTCATGAGGGCCCTCCCTTATGATCTAATCACTTCCCAAAGGCCATCAGTTTGGATGTTGGGATTTTAACACAAGAATTTGACTGAGGTGGAGATGGATGAACGCATAGACCACAGCAGAAAATATTTGCAAAACATATATTTTATGAGGGATTTACACCAAGAATATAAATCATCCGCAAACAAAAAAGCTGGTTTAAAAAATGGGCAAAGTACTTAGTTCTCCAAAGAAAATATATAAATGACCAATAAACTCATAAAAGATGTTCAACATCACTACTGATTAGGTAAATTCAAATTGAATTGAATCACAATGCAATATTATTTCTATCTATTAGGACAACTATTAACTTAAAAATAGAAAATAACAAATATTGGTGAGGATGTAGAGAAACAGTTTCAAAATCTGGTAGAGGACCCATCAGTCAGACATGGCAACAGCTACCAGAGGAGTAAAGAACAAATACTCTAAGACCATTTTTTTAAAAAGATTTATTTATTTACTTGAAAGTCAAAATTACACAGAGAGAGAAGGAGAGGCGGGGGGGGGGGGGCGTGGGGAGAGAAAGAGAGAGAGAGGTCTTCCATTTGCTGGTTCACTCCCCAGTTAGCCTCTAACTGCTAGAGCTGTGCCAATCCAAAGCCAGGAGCCAGGAGCTTCCTCCAGGTTTCCCACGTAGGTGCAGGGGCCCAAGGACTTGGGCCATCTTCTACTGCTTTCCCAGGCCATAGCACAGAGTGGGATTGGAAGTGTTGCAGCCAGGTCATGAACTGACACCCACATGAGATGCCAGTGCTTCAGGCCAGGGCATTAACCCACTGAGCCACAGCACCGGACCCAACATACCTTGTTTTACAACCAATAAAATCTCACCCATTCTTCAGATTCTAAGTCCTCTATGAACTTCTATGAAACCACTGTGAAGCCACCTCTTCCAGTCCAAAGCTTCTTTCTATCTTAATGAGGTCATTTACTATCTAGGCCATTTCTTTTTTACCTAAACATAAGCCACTGCATGTAAGAATCTTCTGATAACCTTGTTTCCCCACATCTGGTCTCCTGACTCACAGTAAAAGGTTTATGCTATCCTGTAAATACTAAAGGTCAGTAACTCTGAGGATGGATGGATGGATGGATGGATGGATCAACTGATGGGGAAGTGTGGCTTCCAAGCCAACAAAATAATGCACAACAATGCAATATTACATGATTTGGTTGCAATCTTAATCTCAATGCCAATTACATACAATCCTCAATAGGTCCTAAGATTCTCTCAGGTGATGGCCTTCAAGTTGAGTATGTGCACTTGAGAAGTCATACTGGTATGCTGCCTCCCACCCCAACCTTTCACCCTCAACCCCATTAAAAACAGGGACCATATTTTTGGAGGCTTTTTCCCCCCAGAAATTTGATGAAGAGAAGCACCAAACCACACTGAGTAATTTAACTGGTAATTTTAAAACAGCATGTCTATATCAAAACGTAGGAATATTAACAAGGTAGTGAACATACAACGAGACTCTAAATAACTTCACCCTCATAGTAGACTCAATTTACAGAGATCAATAATCCTTATTCATGATATTCTGCAGCAGACATACTCTAGTGGAAAACTGTGGTATTCCGCAAAAGTAAGAAGTGCCAACTGCAACAACACTGACTGTACAAAGAATTCTTCCCCCACATCAAGCATGGTGCTGTGCATTTTGCACACGTCACTCACTCTTCCTCCAGGCTCACAAGTGCTGTGGTGCTCATTTGACATAAACTGTAAGTTTACATAATATGCCCAAGCTCAGGCAGCTGGCTAGCAGTTGACAAAGGTGGGATTCAAACTCAAGCCCATGTGAACATCAATGCTGTTCTTTCTAAGCACGGAGTCTCCTAAGAAGGGCTGACAGATACTTGGACCTCTAGGCCTAACTATTCTCAAAAAATTACTTCAAGTTAAAAGCAAATATTAACACATCATTGAACAAGTGGATATTTCAATAGCCTTTCATTGTTTTATCTGTTGACACTTTCTAGGCAAGAGAATATTGCACTAGATGCTGCCAAGCTCAGTTCTCAGTACAAGAAAATAACCACTGGATTTAAATAAATTCTTAATATTGTAGGTCCTAACATAGTAGGTACTCAGCAATTACATAATATATAATTGAATTTTAAAAAATAATAACCAGATACTAAGATAATAAATTATACTCGAATATGGCAGCATGGAGATTTCTTACAGGAAATTAACTGGTGGGGATAGTGTTGTGGTGCAGCCTGAGACATCAACATTACATATGAATACTGATTCAAGTCCCAGCAGCTCCACTTCTGATCTGGATCCCTGCTAATGGACCTGGGGAAGCAGTAGAAGATGGCCTTTGTCCTTGGCCTCTGCACCCATATGAGTGACATGAATGGAGTTCCAGTCTCCTGGCTTGGGCCTGGCCCAGCCCTGGCCCTTGTGGCCATTTGGGGATTGAATTAGCAGATGAAAGAAAAATCTCTCTCTCTCTCTCTCTGAGACTGCCTTTCAAATAAATAAATACACTCTTTAAAGGTAAAAAAATAAATTAACTGGTTTCCTTCCTATGGCCAGTGTCATAGGAACTGTGTCATAGATCTAAGAACCAAATCTCCAATTTTCAACATTTTTCTAATCACAGAGCAAAGAGTATTCATTATGTTTGTAATCCTCACTACGAGATTCCTGAGGCCTTTCCAAAAGAGATAGCCTAATTATAACTGCCAACATTACAGAGAAATTGCATCACTCCTGTTACATACATCAGCAAGGAAATGGGACAGACAGAGGAAGGATTTTCGTGTTGAGGGAAGGAGAGTAGGGTATATGACTAATGCCTGCATACCTCTGGAAAAGATATAGCACTTTTGCTCTTGGGTGAACAGATAAGCTTGTGTATTGTATTAAAATCAAGCCCTTTGACTGAGACAGGATAGCCTAGAAATAGTTCAGAAGCATGGGATACTTGAAAGTTGAAAATGTACTTTCAAAGAGGTTATTTTTATAAACCAAATATGCACAGGAAATTTTGTTATTCTACTCCTATTCCACAGCCTACAGATCTGTATTGTCCCAGCACAAAGACCTTCTTGGACTGAATCCCAGTCATAGTCTGCTTACTTAAAAATCATGAAAACCTCACTAAATATCAGCTTGTTCCAAACAGTATCTTCCTAAAAAGATACCCTTCACTCACCACCACTCTGTTTCCAAGAATGAAATGCTGACTCCTTGGGTCCTTTTTTTTTTTTTTTTTTTTTTTAGATTTACCTGTTTGAGAGGTAGGTAGAG
Organism: Oryctolagus cuniculus; assembly: GCF_051225735.1. Lineage (NCBI taxonomy): Eukaryota > Metazoa > Chordata > Mammalia > Lagomorpha > Leporidae > Oryctolagus > Oryctolagus cuniculus. The sequence goes on along the minus strand of NC_142869.1, from coordinate 43,895,730 downwards.
AGAGAGAGAGAGAGAAAGGTCTTCCATCCACTGGTTCACTCCCCAAATGGCTACAACAGGCTGAGCTGGGCAGATCTGAGGTCAGGAGTCAAGAGCTTCTAAAGGGTCTCCCACATGGGTGAAGGGGCCCAAGTACTTTGGCCACCTCCCACGGCTTTCCCAGGCGGCTTTTTCATCTCAAGGAACTTCCCTCTCCTTGAGAGATACTACACTCCACAATGTTTCCCTGTGATTCTCTGAATAGCCTTTTTCTGCATATTGAATGAAGTATTTTCCATGATATCTAATACAAATGACAACAATGTGTCTTTAACACTTATTATGCAATACCCAACCACCAGCCAAGAAGAAATTATAAGAAAGCCCACAAAATTTTTTGTAGACAACAATTCAATTTGGGAGACCAAATATGTAGTTGTAAAAAAAATTCAATATTTGTAAAGCAAATAAAAAACTAACAAATGTACCTCTTTGCCTTGGGGTTTTTATTCTTCTTAATGGCTCCCTAATTAAGGACCCATTTTAACCATGATGGAGAGAGCACAGCCATAGGCAGAGAAAGAGCTAATGAGCACTGAACAACCACAGACTACCAAAATGCACTTAATTAAACGCTGAATTTTGATACTTTGACAGTTGATGTAAGGTACAAGAAAGTGTTCAACAGATGATCAGTTAAGGAACACCATCATACTAATAAAGCAACAGACATTAAATGCTTCTGCTTTTCACATATACTGGGTTAGACACAATGACTATTAAACAGATTTCCAGGGAAAAGTAGACTTTGTCATTAAAATCCATTGCCAAGGATGGACATATGGTATAAAGTCCGCTACCACTTGAGATGCCCAGACTCCAGGCAAAACCAGATTGAGTTTCCAGCTTTAGGTTTCAGCCTGGTCCAGCCCCAGATGTTGCACATACTGGGGCAGTAAACCAGCACACACACATACACACACATCCCCCTCATCTCTTTGGGATGGGTATTTCATCTAGTGGTTAACACACCAGTTAACTTGCCCACATCCCACAACATTGTGCCTGGGGTCAGTTGCTGGCTCTGACTCCTGATGCCAGCTTCCTAATAATGTAGTCCCTGGGAAGTAGTAGGTGATGTCTTAGTAACGGGGTCCCTGCCACCCACATGGGAGAAATGGATTGAGTTTCCTGCATTTGACTTTGGCCTGGTCCAGCCCCAACCATTGTGGGTATCTTGAAAGTAAACTAGCATAATTAACACACAACTATTCTTAGGTATTTAAATTTTAACTGAAAAGTGATCCCTGTTAAATATAACAGTGGGAATAAGAGGGAGGAGATGTACAATTTGGGACATGCTCAATTGAACTTGTCCCAAATGGTAGAGTTAGAAACGTGCCAGGGGATTCCAATACAACCCCATCAAGGTGGCATGTACCAATGCCATCTCACTAGTCCAAGTGATCAACTTCAGTTCACAATTGATCACAATGATAGGTCTAAGAGTCAAAGGGATCACACAAACAAGACTAGTGTCTGCTAATACTAACTGATAGAATAAAAAAGGGAGAGAACAATCCAAAATGGGAAGTGGGATACACAGCAGACTCATAGAATGGCAGATGTCCTAAATAGCACTCTGGCCTCAGAATCAGCCCTTAAGGCATTCGGATCTGGCTGAAGAGCCCATGAGAGTATTTTAGGCATGGAAAGCCAGGACACTCTGGGAAAAAAAAAAAAGACCTAAATGGAAGATCTCTGTGAGTGAGATCCCAGTGGAAAGAACAGGGCCATCAAAGAAGGAGGTACCTTTCTCTGAAGGGAGGAGAGAACTTCCACTTGGACTATGACCCTGTCGGAATAAGATCAAAGTCGGCAAACCCAAAAGGCTTCCATAGCCTTGGAAACTCATGACTAGAGCCTAGGGAGATTACTGATGCCATAAACAAGACTGTCAAATTGTTAAGTCAACAACAGGAGTCACTGTGTACTTACTCCTTATGTGGGATTTGTCTTTAATGTGTTGTCTAATGTGAAGTAATGCTATAACTAGTACTGAAACAGTATTTTTACACTTTGTGTTTCTGTGTGGGTGCAAACTGATGAAATCTTTACTTAATATATACTGAATCGATCTTCTGTATATAAAGATAATTGAAAATGAATCTTGATGTGAATGGAATGGGAGAGGGAGTGGGAGATGGGAGGGGTGCGAATGGGAGGGAAGTTATGGGGGGAAAGCCAATGTAATTCATAAACTGTACTTTGGAAATTTATATTTACTAAATTAAAAAAAAAAAAAAACTGCCGCCTGCAGTGCTGGCATCCCATATGGGTGCCGATTCGAGTCCTGGCTGCTCCACTTCCGATCCAGCTCTCTGCTATGGCCTGGGAAAACAGCAGAAGATGGCTCAAGTACTTGGGCCCCTGCACCCACGTGGGAGACCCGGAAGAAACTTCTGGCTCCTGGCTTCAGATCACTGCAACTCTGCCCCTTTGTGGCCAAAATCGGAGTGAACCAATAGATGGAAGACCTTTCTCTCTCTTTCCCTCTCGTTGTCTTTAACTCTACCTCTCAAGTAAATATATATATGAAATAGCATTTTATACCAGTCAGACTGATGAAATAACAAGTCTGAAAACATTAACTGTTGGCCAGAATGGCAGTAGGAGCTTTGCATCCCTAATAAAGCTAAATCTGTGACACACACACACCAAGAAAGAAAGAAAGAAAGAGAGAGAGAAAGAGAGAAAGAGAGAGAGAGAGAGAGAGAGAGAGAGAGAAAGAGAGAGAGAGAGAGAGAGAGAGAGAGAGAAAGAAAGAAAGAAAGAAAGAAAGAAAGAAAGAAAGAAAGAAAGAAAGAAAGAAAGAAAGAAAGAAAGAAAACTAGCATATGGGAACATTCGGTGTAATATGTGGAGGTGGAAGTGTGGATGTATGTGTATGTGGGTGTGTGCTTGTGTACCACATACATAATTTTTTAAAGATTTATTTTTATTTATTTGAAAGTCAGAGTTACACAGAGAGAGGAGGAGAGGCAGAGAGAGAGAGGTCTTCCATCCACTGGTTCATTCCCCAGTGGGCCACAACAGCCAGAACTGTGCCAATCCAAGGCCAGGAGCCAGGAGCTTCTTCTAGGCCTCCCACATGGGTGCAGGGGCCCAAGTACTTGGGCCATCTTCCACTGCTTTCCCAGGCCACAGCAGAAAGCTGGACTGGAAGTGGAACAGCCAGCTCTCAAACCGGCACCCATATGGGGTGCCAGCACTGCAGGCAGCGGCTTTACCCACTATGCCACAGCACCAGCCCTTATAAATCTTTAAAGATCATCTTCTCATATGAAAGAAATTCAGTAAGTACAAACCTTCAGATCTTTAAGGTGCCATAATTTGTAAAATGTCCTTTTAAAAAGACATTTATATGATGCAGCTCGTTTCTGCAAGATGTGACTTGATTACAAAGCCCTCAGCAACTTACATGATTTATTTTAAGAGACTGAGTCACTTCCTTAAAGTTTTACAGCTATCTCTTGTCAGTGAGAAAATTCTAATGCTTAAAAGCTCTCAAGGAAATGAACCAAAACATTCTGGAAAATTCATTCTCTGTAGGGAAGATAAGAGAATCATGGCTCTAAGACCAGTCAGCCTAAGGAAGTACATGGGGAAGAAGATTGATAACATGTAAGAGAGCTTCACATATTTTGAAGGAAATTTAAAGTACATAAGAGAAATCTACCACTTACACATATGTAACAGATTGGATGTCAGACATTGTTTCAAATTTTCACTTAGGATGCATAGCAAGCATGTTGTCCCACTGTCTTTCTACAGCACGCAGGCTTTCTTTTGAAATTATGTCACAGTGATGTGGTTTAGGCCTCACATTGACTTAAGGTCAACAGTTTCCCAGTACACAGTGGAACCACTGTGGCTTTGGTTGGCTAACCATGTCATATAAGACTTTATCAGGGCTGGCACTGCGGCTCAATAGGCTAATCCTCTGCCTGCGGCGCCAGCACACCAGGTTCTAGTCCTGGTCGGGGCACCTGATTCTGTCCCGGTTGCCCCTCTTCCAGGTCAGCTCTCTGCTATGGCCTGGGAGTACAGTGGAGGATGGCCCAAGTTCTTGGGCCCTGCACCCCATGGGAAACCAGGAGAAGCACCTGGCTCCTGGCTTCGTATCAGCGAAGTGTGCTGGCCACAGCGTGCTAGCCGTGGCAGCCATTGGAGGGTGAACCAATGGCAAAAGGAAGACCTTTCTCTCTGTCTCTCTCTCATTGTCCACTCTGCCTGTCAAAAAAAAAAGACTTTATCAGATTCAATGAAGTCCAGGGAAAGGGGAAGGTCTTCTATATGGTTCCACATAATAAAGAGCTTTCTTACAATTGGAGGGTCTGTAGCAACTTGCAATGTCCACATGGGATACACTTGACATCTTTTGTCATTGTGGATAGGTGATTAGGAAAATGGTATTGGAGCTAGAGACTGCGTATGAGTCCCATTTTGTGAACTTTAATACTTGAGAAGCATAATTCCTCTGTAAGAATCTCCCCATGAACATTTATTTATTTGTCCAAAGTCACTGTGTATTAGTCACACTTCTTTGTGCTTTGTCTGAAAGGATTGTGTATGAATTAAGAGATTCTTCAAAACTTCTTCCTAGATCTCTTAGAAGAAAACAATTTTCTCATTTTCCAACATCCAATAATCCTGTCCAGATCAGCCAAGAACAGAGGGTTTCCTAATGCCTTCTCTAGTTTAAGGTCCACAAACATGAGAATAAAAATCACTGTTGCAAAAACTCCACTGTTCTTATGTTAGACTCATGACAACAAATACTGCATGGGACTCAATACTACCAGACAACTTGCTACGTTGCTGTAATCTATGTACTCTCTCACTTCCCAAAGTGACAAAGTCACATTTGTACCCCTCTCCTCTCCCTAACCTCGCCACCTTCAGATGCATAAAAAACAGAAGCAAACATTCATCTTCTAATTGCCAGATCTGCAACTCACCTGCTTCCAGGTTCCTCTTCTCTGCACTCCCTCTTGCTGTTCAGGATAAAATGTCTTAGCTCCTATTGAAGTTCAAGCCTTGGGCTTGTGCTCTAAATCCCATCTGCTCTTTCTCGAGGATTTATTTCCTACAAGTATCCCCTCTTCTGTATCATCAGTGTCATCTGGAAAATGTCTATGGGACCACATCCATTCATGTGCGAACACACAGATGCCTTCACTTTACTCCAAATCCCCCTGCAGGCACTTCTTTAGCCCCACATTAATCATCTTTTCATTACTATAATGAAGCAAGTAACTTATGAAGAAAATGTTTATTTTTAAAAATGTTTAATTTATTCTTTAAAAGATTTTTAAAATTTATTTTAAAGTCAGAGTTACAGAGAAAGAGAGAGAGAAACAGAGAGACACAGAAAGAGATCTTCCATCTACTGGTTCATTTCCCAGATGGCCACAATAGCCAGGGCTGGGCCAGGCTGAAGCTAGGAGCCAGGAGGTTCTTCCTAGCCAGGAGCTTTTCCACCTAGGTAGTGGGGGCCGAAACACTTGGGTCATCTTCCATTGCTTTCTCAGGCCACTATCAGGGAACTGCATGGGAAGTGGAGCATCCAGGACACAAACTGCTGCCCATATGGGATGCTGGTGTCAAAGGCGGCAGCTTTACCTGCTATGCCACGATGCTGGCCCCTAGCTCACAGTTTTGACAGTTCATTTCTGTACTCTCAATGCCTAGCACACTGTCTGGCACATTGGAGGCGTTTAAATTATTATTGAATGTAACTGAAACTCACATCAGAGCCAAGTATTCCTTTCAATGGAAAACAGATGGGTTATTCCATATAAATACTGAAGACTTCACTCTGAATATATAAAACCCTTAAAGATTCTTTTGAAAAGCCCCAAATTTCACTTCATCCAGTACCTTCTGTGTCCTTTCACTGGCAACTTTTGTGCCAGAAGATGAGAGAGATTAAAAGAGCAATACATAGTCCTCCAAATCAGCACTCCAATGTACTTCCCACTTCTAGAGTGAGCAAAAGAGCAGGTAGAAGAATCTAAAATATATTCAACCTGAAGTCACAGGCTCCTGACATATGATATATTTTTTTTGTCATTGCCATACTCTGAATGTGGTAGAAAACAATTAGTCATAATAGTGTAATGGAAGGAACACGGAATGGGTTTCAAGAATCCCAAGATAAGATTGCATTGATGACTCCCAAAGTGGTGTGATTATGTGCGGGTTTCCATCAGTCTCTCAGTTCCTCATCTACAATATAAAATAATGAGCATCTCTAGGGTCTTTCCTAGCTCTAAAATCATTTATTTTCTAAGTAGACATGATTTTCATGGCATTGCCTCCAGAATCTTATTCTCTGTGGTCACTAAACTCAAAACAGATACATGGAGGAGTGCCATCATTAGGTTTGGATATGGTGGTAATAGTCGAATACAAGTTAAAGAATGAATGAGGAATGTTCTAGACCTCTCCACTAAACTTTCTCTCAAGATGCAAAATGGAAGCAGAACCTTTATAAACAGCAAGTTCCAAGTCCTACAACACAACTGTTTCAAAATTATTGAGAACCAAAGGAAGCATCTCCCTAACTCCCACCCTCAGTATCCAGGATGCTACTCAAAGAGATTCGGAGTCTTATAAAGAGTCTAGAATCCAGGGACTGCTAGACTCATTGAACTGAACTCATCAATGAAATGGGCCTTTCTCTTATGGTCACCACTTTATCTCCATCACCACAAGAGGCCTGCCTATTCCACAAGGTATTGATTATTGATTTGCCATTTGCTACCAAAAATGCCAAAAAGAGTAGGCAGGAGAACTCAATTAATGGTTATGCCTACTTTCAAATGTTTTAGGAATCTTGTAAGCTGGTTATTGGATTGTTAGGGGCTTGAAATTGGTCATGGTGTAAGTATTTATACCATGGAAATCTACCAACACACAAAGCAGGATTTTTCATTCAATTTTGAAAAAGCCAGTTTATCAACAAACCACTGAACACAGTGTCTGACTTGAAAGACTCTGGGGAAAACAGTGTAACACCAAGAGAGAATAATAACAAAAAAAGATGCATAGATCAGGAAATATGAGGTTTAGACCTGATATCCCTACTAATTGGCTATGAAAATCAGAGGAAGTCTCTGAACCTCTGTTTTTCTTTACTGAAATGTAAGAGAAGTTAAACAAGTAAGTTCAAAGATCCCTTTAGGATATAAAACTTAGGATTTTATGGTTGTCTGTCTAAACCATACATGTTCTATGGAATGAAAACTGGGCAGTACCAAAACACTGATCAACCTCCCCACACCTGCTACAGAACAGTTTGGTGCTGTTTCACTCTGTGATCAAACCTGGTCATAGTTAAAAAGTTCTTAGGATTTCTTTTTTTAAAAAAACATTTATTTATTTTTTTGAAAGGCAAAGTTACAGAGAGGCACAGGCAGAGAGAGAAAGAGAGCGAGATCTTCCACCCACTGAATCACTCCCCAAATGGCCACGATGGCGGGAGCTGAGCCAATCTGAAGCAAGGAGCCAGGAGCTTCTTTTAGGTCTCCCATATGGGTGCAGAGGTCCAAGGACTTGGGTCATCCTCCGCTGCTTTCACAGGTGCATTAGCAGGGTTCTGGATCAGAAGTGGAACAGCCATGTCTGGAACTGGCATGCACATGGAATGCCAACACTGCAGGCAGTGGCTTTACCCACTACACCACAGCGCTGGCCCCCTTAGGATTTCTTAATTTGGGGTTGCATCAAAGAATATTTCAGCAAGACTTGATCTAACCAAAGGGTTCACTTTAGACTTAGGCTACAGGTCTGTAGAGCATTTCTGGCCACATTTGTCAACTATGCACTACTACTATGCTCTGTTTCAATGGTGAGGTTCCATAAGGAACCCTAATACCAGGGGCCAGTCTTGATTCTGCACCACCACCTTGAGTCCACTACACAGTAAGTCCCCTGAAGGAAGAGACTATGTTATCACTCACATACCTGGCACAAGAATCATGAAACATTTGATGAAGTCAATTCCTTAGTTTGCTAGAGTCAGGGATTATCAACCTGAGATTGGTAAATGGGCTCAGATAACATTTAGTTAAATGTTTCTCCCACAGCAGCAAAGGATTCCTCAAAATAGCTGCTCCCAACAAGACAGCACAGATTTATCCAATAATGTAGGATGGCAATGTCATCATGCAAAGTTTGATCATGAAAAAATAGAAATGGCGTCCCAGCTCTTCCAAGTGTTCTCATTTTTAAACACAAGGGCTTGTAAATATCATCACGGTTCTGTTTTCTTGCTGTTTAAAAGAAAAAGGCACACAACATGTTTGGTGGTAAACTATTCAAGTAGTAAGTGGCAACAGTACATTTGGACATAGTAATCCTTAAAGTGATGAGAAATACAACATCATCCAGCAGAATCTGCCAGTGTCCTGGCTGCCAGATTTTTAAAAATCCAGTCATAGACAGAAGAACTTAAATATAGACAAAGTGGTTTAAGTTTAGAAGGGATTCTAGAAAATGGTCATATGTATCTAATCTAATTCATAGAAATCAATATTAAAGCGATTATGGCAAGAATGAGGCATTATTTCAGTTTGCTGTGTCTGATAGATCAATACCTAAATCAGCAGGAACTTAGCATTGGCAAAGTCTTGGACACACAGTTCATGACTAAAAGCATTCTCAAACTATCAAGGTCCTAGAAGATTTCAGATGCATCAGATCACAGAAGCCAATTGTATGTCAAATGGAAATGCAGCCTACAGGATACTGAATCTCAGTTTTCCTTTTATAATGCTCACTGATTTGACAATATTTTATTGAATTTATATTGAGCACTATGCACTGGGGGTCCAAACCTGATTAAAACTTGGCCAGTCTGTAACTTGAAGAGTCCACAGCATACAGTGGAAAGTTAACACACCGAGTGAGAAATGCTGATGACAGAGCTACGCTGAGGGCTGTGATAAGAGCTCACCCAGAAAGAGACATATTCTGAGCTCCGAATGCAATGCTAGGCAACAGCTCAGCTGGAAGCAGCCGAGTCTCTTAATTAAGGGCCAGGCTCTGCGGTGAATTCAGTGTTGTTCCTTTTTGGTGGGTACCACCACTTCTAAAGGGAACGAGTCCTTTTGGGTTACAGGTAGTTAAAAAAAAAATCCACAAAGCAGTAGAAGTTTAAAACGCAACCTCGATTCAGCACAAAGGCATATAGAAAAGAGAGTGGCAAAGTCCAGACATCTAGGGCACTGGATGTGAAAGGACACACAATGGGAGGCACCCAAGCTCAGGAGATCGTAATGCAAAGGCAGCAGGAGCATTGAGGAAGAAGTGAGAGAAGGAGCAATCAATGAGAGCCTTAAATCTCAAGCATTTTTAATTTAGAGTTTGGAATGACTTTGATGAAAAATATACTGGAAGACAAGCATGTCATTCAGTTTAAGAACTATTAGTTATACTCCAAGTATTTAATAAAAAACCTACTGTATTCATTTGCTAGAGTTGCCATGGTTCTTCAAAAAGTTCATGGAGAAGTATATTATGAAAAAACTATGAATGAATTTCAAATTTTGTCTGCACTAAAAGAAAACTTATTTTCAGTTCCACTTTTCCATAAAGTTTTTGAAGTACCCGGAAAGTACTGGCTAACTTAAACAGGAATTTATCGTATCGCCAGTATGAAGGCTACAAGTCCACAATCAAGGTGTTGGCAGGGTTGGCTCCTTCCAAGGGTTGGGAGGGAGAATTTGTTCTAGGCTCCTCCTGTAGCTTGTAGATGATTTCTTCTGTTCATAGGGGATTTTCTCTATTCATAACAATAGCAGGAGTAGTGAATTAAGATTTATCCCAGTGACTCATTTTAACTTGATGACCACCAGAAAGATCCTATCTCCAAATAAGGCCACATATTAATATATTTGCCTCAATCTATAAACTACACTCAGCTTCCCCTGGATCAGTGCGGTGCGCCGGCCGCGGCGGCCATTGGAGGGTGAACCAACGGCAAAGGAAGACCTTTCTCTCTGTCTCTCTCTCACTGTCCACTCTGCCTGTCAAAAAAATAAAAAAATAAAAAATAAAAAAATAAATACCTCATATTAGTATAATATATTTGTCTTTATGAGTTTAAAATCCAATTGTGAGATCAAGACTTAGCCACATGGGGCAGGCACTGTGGCACAGTCAATTAATCCTCCACCTTTGGTACAGGCATCCCATATAGGCACTGGATTGAGTCCTGGATGCTCCTCTTGCCATCCAGCTCTCTGCTATGGCCTGAGAAAGCAGTAGAAGATGGCCCAAGCACTTGGGCCCCTGCACCCATGTGGGAGACCCAGAAGAAGCTCCTGGCTTCAGTTCAGCCCAGCCCTGGCCATTGCAGCAATTTGGGGAGTGAGCCAGTGGATGGAAGACCTTTCTGTCTCTCTCACTGTCTGTAACTCTACCTGTCAAATAAATAAATAAAAATCTTTAAAAAAAGCCAATTGTGAGGTCAAGACTTAGCCACATGATGTAGCAAGAGCAACATTCAGAAAATGTAATCATTACAAGCCTATGTTTTGGTCAATAAGCTTTAGGGCAGTGGTTCCTAAACATCTGTATAGTCCCCATTCATAGTTGTTGCCACATTTCAGTACCACCATTACATGATGCTTTATAATTTTTACTTAAGTTTATTTTAGTCCATTAATAGAAAAATCAGTATTCTTATCAAAAGCAAAAGGCAAACTTAAAAATATATTACTATCAAATATTTTAAAACTGCCCATAAACTATCTAAAATCTTTTCAAATCCTTTCACCCCCACTTTAACATAGTACTGAAGGCTAGCATTGTATCCTGGGAAAAGCACCCCAAATTAGGAAATTATAAGACAACTTTGGTCATAATTCTGTCCCCATCCACCTTAACTTGAGTAAGCAACTTGTCCTGTTTAGCTTCCTCCTCTGGTTTCCACCATAAAGTGGCAGAGTTACCAGGTAGACAGAATTATATGAAATAATGTTTTGAAAGAATATGAAAGCACTATAAAATACTATCACAGATAAATTGGAGGGCAGACCAAAGGCTTATCCTGGCATCCTACCGTCTTTCCTATGTTCTCAGTTGGAGTCCTCCTTTTTTTTTTTTATTTGAGGTTTCCTGGAGTTACACAGTGTACCCCCACCACCTGACCCTTGTCTTTGCCTATAGGCTTGTGCCGGTCTTTACAGGACTGGAGCTGTTCTTAGGGACAGGTGACCTCATTGCAGTCACCTCGAGCTTCTTGTCTCAAGAGCAGAGGCCGGTCCTGCCTTTAGCATTTGTTGGCAAGAATCAGTTCCCTTCCATCTCAGCTGTATCCCACCAATAAAAAGTTATCAGAAAGCCCAGTGAAGACAGCCTCCTGATTTTTCTCTTTTACACTGCTTTGGAGTGAAGCATTTTGCTTTCCCATAAATAGTTCAGAGCCTGACACCACATGAATTTTTCTTCAAAGGAGGTTCTCTCCAGGGAACCTCAGCACAGCTGTTGGTCAGCCTGCCTTAAGCACCAGACCACAGAGAGACAACATTTGCCCCTACAGAACCATTTGCGGTCAATGTTACCTTTCTCATTTTCCCCAGGGGCATTCAACTGTAATTCACCTCTGAATCTAACACTGAAACCATGCCTGGCCTCCATGCCTATAACATCTCAATTTTCACTTTCAAAGTTTTTATTGTAGTTCAGACACCAACCAGTCCTCTGCAACTCTCATACTACAGAGGACACACATAAAGCTCTTGGAGCAGTCCCCTTGACACCCCTCTCATTTGACATGAGGTGGAGAGAAGCACCCCCAGCCCTTCTTTGACAAAGAGCAATGTTCTCCAAACATTGACAACAACTCAAAGAGCAGTGTTAAAAAGAAAGGCATCTCCAATAAAGCCTGAAGAGTATTTGGGAGGAAAGGACAGAAAGAAGCTTTGGTGGAGAAAGACCGATTGGCCAGAAAACTGCAGCATCCAAGACAGTGTCACAGTCAATGGAAAAGCAAGCCTCAGAAAGAGGAGGCAGCAAACAGCAATAAAACCTGGGGCTGACGGGCACAGAATGATGGCTGAAGATTAAGGAAAGGTCTGATGTCTGACTTTTAAGAGTTGCTATTTACTTCCAAGTGCATGGTTTTGGTAAATAGTAATGATAGAGGGGTTAGTCCTAACCTCCTATAAATATAAATGCTTCATGCATGTCATCCATCACTTCAAATTTTCTTCTAATACAGATAGGAAAAACTGTCACTGAATTTTTCAGCTGGTATACATTTTTAGGTAGTACTCATATCACTTTCACAAAACAGTAAATTGCATCAGTTAGAGAAAGATGAGTAGATTGAAAATTCACAGCAAAAAAAAAAAATGTTTATATGACCTATAGTAGTATTACCTCATCTCAGCCTTTCCCGTGCCTGGAAGGTTATACAAGCAAGCTCTCAGTCCCACAGATGTAAAGTCCCAAAGACGGAGTGGGTGTTGTGGAGAAATGGATTAGGTGCTGCTTGTGCCAGTTTGAGTCCCAGCCAGTCTGTTTCCAATCCAGCTTCCTGATAGTACATCCTGGGAGCAGCAGATGATGGCTCAAGTAGTTGGGACTCTGCCCTCTACATAGGAGATCTAGATGGAGTTTTGGGCTCCTGGTTTTGGCTGGCTCAGTTATTTTGGGCATTTAGGGAGTAAACTGGTAGATGGAAGACTGATCGATCAATCTGTCTCTGTCACTCTCTCTTTCTGTAACTCTCCCCCCCTCTGCTTTTCAAGTAGATGTAAATACATAAACATTTATACATAAAATAAAATCCAAAGTATGGATTGCTGCATTACAACAGAAACCTAAGAGATAACACAAAAAAGTATATCTGTGTATCTAATAACATAAGTCACTGAAAAACTGCAACTTAAAGCCTCTTTGACTATAATAATGCTCATATAAACTGACAGTAAATATTAAAGGAATATTTTAGATTATAATATAAAAACTAGTTAAAAAGACTTACAGATCTTTATAATCTTGTGCTAAAGGAATAGAAACATCATATGCTACTGAATCTTCAAAGATGAAATGATATTCAGGGGAGGCTTGGCAAGCACCCCTTTAACAAACTGCAGTGTAACTGAGGCAGGATAGGAACAGGACTCACAAAACCAAGCCCCTCCCAACCCCACAAGTATCATCTTCCCTTGGAACATGTATCCATCTTCCACTGCAGGTCGTTCCACCCAGCTCCAAACCAATCAGAAGCAAAGACCATCAACACCCTAGCTGCAAAAGTCCCCCTGCTAACTGAGTGCATACCCAAAGAAACCCAATGGGACCAATACATGACCTTGCTGGGATGGTGGCAGTGGGCAGCACTGCCATTTTGATCCTGTCATGTGCAGGAGAAACAGCAGCACCTGTGCAGAACACCACGCAGGGTGCAAATCAAGATGCTGTGTGTCAAGGTACTGCCATACCTCCTCACCCAAAAATTAAAAACATGAGCAGTTCCCCTCATTGAGCCAGTCAGTGGAACCTCTTTCCACCATCCTGTCTCCCCTGTACTCAAGCACAAGCCACCAATAAACCTAGTCTGGGTTGTATGTTGGCCTCTTCTCAATTTCCATTGTACTTTGGCCTTATGTCAATTTCCACAGAAATGGAGTTTTAAAAAAACCCTCATAACTGCACAAGCTTCCTGGGTACAAGAGGTGAGTATCGTAACAGGCAGAAGCTTGCTGGGTTCAAGAGGCGAGATTGAGAAATACAGTAGTCTAAGCAGCATGGGGGCCATTCCAAAGCCCAGTGAACACCTTGATTGGGACCATTTAACAGGCAGGTCTTCCAAGCACCCCACAAGGCTGGGTGGAACTTTAGCTTTTAATGATAGGATTTTGTTGCGGGTAGTGGTGGTGGTGGTTTAAAAAAATTTTTTAAATTGAAACAGTCCCTTTACATAAGCTAACTTCTTCTCTGGCACTCAATATTAGAAGCAATGTTGGAAGGGAAACTGGCTATGTTGGTTGTGGTGCCCTCCTAAAGGGTTTGTAAGCTTTACAAAATCACTGACAGAAAGCAACTGCAGCACCTAACTCCTTTTAAGAAGCAACTTCATGGTGAAGGAAATTTCTATTAGACACTATATTTGTTCCCAGAATTTTCCTGAGCGACTATAGGTACATTACTTAATCTGCTGAGCCTTCAGTTTCTCATGTATTAAATGAGGCCTGTAGTATAAAACCTCTATGACTTTCAGTTTTAAAATAAACTTCAACAGACAAGTGGTATATTTTAAGGATTCCATGTGACAAAAATGTAGTATTTTGCTACCAGCATTCTATTTCCCTGAATAAGTAACACAGTTAACTCACTCTTGAGTGAAACGTACTTAAAATTCTAGGAGTTCCAAGGACAGTCACATATAATACTGAGATGATAATGTTACTGCTTATCTTACCAGCATTGATACAGTAAGAAAGAATTTTATAATTAACAAACATTCTTTTCTCTCTCTTTTCTTAAAGGTTTATTTATTTATTTGAAAGGCAGAGTTATAGAGAGGCACAGGCAGAGAAAGTCTTCCATCCACTGGTTCACTTCCCAAATGGCTTTGATAGCTGCAGCTGTGCTGATCCAAAGCCAGGACCCAGTGGCTTCTTCCAGGTCTCTGACACGGGTGCAGGGGCCCAAACCTTTGAACCATCTTCCACTGCTTTCCCAACCCATTAGCAGAGAGCTGGATTGGAAGTGGAGCAGTCGGGCCTCGAGCCAGCTCCTTAATGGGATGCTGGCAATGCTGGTGGAGGCTTTACCCGCCAACTCCACAGCACCAGCCCCAACAATCATTATTTTCAAAAATAAATTTTATTAGTTTCCTAGCACTCCCTTCAGAAAAATGAATCACATGATGAATCAGAAAACTCCAGTTACCTGACATATGCTGACTTATCACCTTGCTCCAATCAGCAGTTACCATGGGTCATGTGCACAGTACAGTTCACCTTGAAATATCTCAGAAATGACAGGTTTTGGCAGTTAAAGTAAAAAATGAAAAAATGGCTGTCACAGAGCCCAAAACTAAGAATTTAACCTTCTCCAGATGTTAGCTGAATTCTTAAAGCTTTCTTTTCCACGTGGAATGTTTTATATCAAAAATATGCCATGGATTTGTACCCAACAAAAAACATTTACTTATTGGGATGCCTTAAAATACATGTAATAAATCTTTAGAATCCTCTCAGTAAATTTACCAGCTGAAAACTTCCAGGTGTTCATTTTTTTAGCATTAGTCATTCAATAACACATTTCTTCTTAATATTATAGTTTAGTGCTATACCTACAATCCCTCAAAAAGCAAGATGTGTTGTTTCACAGTGAAAGGGTGATAACTTACTGATCCACCCAAAAGTTCCTAAAAGCACTTGATTATACTCAATATATAGCAGATATATTGTGAATACACAGGCACATATTTCATAAAATTAGAAATGCTACTACCTTCATGCCAAATAAGATACCCTTTCAGAAAAATAGATGCATATTTGGGGAAACAAGAATGAACCCAAAACAACAACGAGCCCCCCCAAAATGAGAGTACATCGAAGTAATCACTCTGAATACATGGGAAAATGTTTCAGTATTTGAACATACAGTACTTTCAATATTGAATCCCTAAGTAAAGAAAAAGGGAGCCAAAGCCAGTACATTGTATAATAATGAGAAAAGCTAGAATGTCTATTAACTATGATCTTAAATATAGAAGACGGTTTTGAAATTACTCCAAATACCTGGTACCTAGTTAACTACTGCTGAGCAAATGAATGAATACTGAAAATACTCTGATCAATAAAAGCATTAGGAGAAAACTCTATGAAATAATCTTCAACTTAAAAGTATTTATTTTTGGATCCTAATGACTCTAGCCTAAACCTACTTTTTAACAAAATTAATTAAACTGCATGGATAATGCAGCACAGAGAGCTGGATAAGAAACTCAGTGTCTAGGATGAACGGGGCATAGTTAAGGAACTAAGAGAGCACTGGAAGTATAAACACAGGAAAAGACAACTTTCAACACAGTGTAATCAGCACTGAAACAGTGATAGGAAAACATTCCCAAGGAAGTAGAAAAACAGACCAACTGGCTCTCAGAGTTAGGGGGTGCATCACAGACAGGATGGCTTCTCGTCCTCTCTAAAGTAAGGCACACAGAGGTCAGCCAAGCAGAAAGCAGGATGGGGATGGGGGCCCAGCCTTCAGTTCAGCACGCACTAGCCCTTCAGAAGAAAAATGGGCACGTGCAGGTGCAATTCCACCTCCTGGAATGACCTACTTTTACATGTGAACCCTGGACAAAAATCCCTAATTCATGCTAAGTCCAAATATCAACATCTTGATAAAGGCCTTTCAATATTAACGCCACCTCTGAACCCAGCCTAGGCACGAAACTGCTTCTTCTCCATGCTCTCACAACCTCTGTCATAGGAGGGTCTTCAAAATGTTCGTGGAAAATGCATGTTAGAGGAAAATTATATATGCATTTCAAAAAATTTTCACTCTGAAATAAATTTAACTCCATGCCCCACGGACTTTTTGAAGTATCCTCATATTGTTCTGAACACACTGTATTAGGATTCTTAACTCCCTATCTATATCTCACTCCACAAAACTGCATGCTGCTTCATACATTCATCTTACTGTCTAGTGGCAGACAAGTGGTAGGCTCTCAGCAAATATTTTCTGGGGATGTGGCTGCTGGCTGCCTCCTATACAGCAGCAGTGCATGTGCACACAATTACAAATGTTACCTTGTTTTATCACCTTTGCAATGTTATGAAGTTGGTGTTATCTCATTTTATACAGGAAGAAAGTGAGGCACAGAATGGTTCAATAACTCTCCAAGCACCAACTCAGCAGCAAAAACTGGAATCCTGTTCTGTCTCATAACCCACTCCAAAGCCATCCTCCTAGCCACTCGGCCACCTGATCCTGAGGTTACTAGATCCAGGATTCTACTCAATTCAGGCTTTGTTTGTAGGAGAGGAATTAATGTAGTTCCAATAATGATTTTATGAAGCATAATAAATTGAGAAAATGTGACTGTTTACAATATTTGTCATTCTGTAAATTTTTGGTAAGAAAGAAAAAAATTAGGCTTTCTCAATGAGGATACATTGGAAGTTCTGTAATTCACAATTTAAGTAAAATTAACAGAAAAATTAAGACTAAGGACTTGGAGGAAGAATCCATTAATGTCACCATTAAATCTGAATTCTCACACTCTGGCCTCCACAACTTAAAGCAAACTTGAAAATCCAAGTTGCTTTATGTAGTTTCTGTGAGGTCCATGTGCAGTGTACCCTACTGTGAAGTGAGGCTGTATTTACTCAACAATAATTGTCAACCAGATTGTGAGAACAATTGATGGAAACAAATATAATGACTTTGATAGTAATCACAGCTGGAGCATAACCCAAAGACTGCCAATGTAAGGCTGGTTCTAGGACCAGGACTTTGTAAGTAATGAACAAATAGATACAGCAAAATTATAAAACATTTAAGAGCCCATCAAGGGGAAACCCCACCAGAGAAAATTGGGAAGATTTTGGACATATTTGAAACCTTTTATCATAAGCAATACTAATTAGGGGGAAAAAGATATTCTTTGCTTTGGTGAATGAACTAGTTTCGGGAGTTAAATTTTTAAATTTCTCCTATGTTCAATCTATGTTTATAATGAAATTTTAGCTGTGTTTATGTGCTTTGTGAGAAAAATTAAACCCAACGTACTCTAGTGTTGCTGATTAAGATTCGTTGAGATATTTCTTTTTTCAACATTTAATTGCTTACTTATGCAGTAGACTGTTGTTTTAACCTACTGTTTTGTGCAGGTTTATTATGCAGAATATGTAACTGTAACAGCCCTTATCTATTTAAAAGACCACAACAATAATAATGACCAATGTGGAAGAAGGGATTTAAAATGGGAGGAAATTAAATGTCAATAATGAAAAAGATGTAGAGGGAAGAGATTGGGATGGAAAGATCCTAAGATTCTCATACAGTTTGAAGCAGCTAGGGATACTGATTCATTACAGCTTCTGTTAATTCAACTTTACATGTCAAAAACTTAAATAAACACCAATAGATTATAACTAGAATGTTTAGATTCAAAGAAAATAGACTGAGGAAGGACGTACATGGACAGAATAAAGAAAACTTAGCTTTTCAGTGGAGGGCATTAAAATAAGAGGTAAATAACTAAGAAAAAGCAGAATGCGTATAAAATAACAGAGAAAAATCCAAATACATAGAAAACAACAGCAAAAATAAAAACACTCAATGTACCACTTTTAAAAAACGCTCAGACTGAATCGAAAATCATAATATTATGGATTATTTACAGTAGATAAATTTGAAGCATGATGGATGGCTGAAGGCAAATCAGTGAGAAAAGACTTGCCAGCCAAAGCTAACCAGAGGGAACAATCTAGCAGGTGATAACAGAGGAGACAGACTTTATGAAAGCTATCAGGATGAAAAGAAGGCATTATAAGCATCCATCCATTGTTCATAAGTGTGCCCACTATTTAGTCCTTAGAAAATCATGAAAACCCTATTATAAGCTTTAAAATCAGCATGTGTGAGTAAACAATTATTTTGTGAGTCAATAATGGGTTTTATCAGAACGAAAAATTTCTAAACATACCTATGCCATCTCCACTCCATCACAAAATATTTACAATTACTGAATAGTTATGACAATATAAGCCTCCTGTGGAAAAATGATATAAATCAACAAAGGGCAGGGATGGGGAAACTCAGCATTTCTCAACTAACTGGTAGGGAATAAAAATATCTCGATCTGTGGACAGAAAAACATCTGTTTTAAGTGGTGCTGCAACCACTGTGTTAAGGAATAAAATAAACCAATAAACTTATTTAGATATTAGAACACTGACCTACACAATTTTCAAAAATCTATGTAACGTTCAGGGAAGTCTCTTATAAACATTTTGGACACATGGACTCCTCTGTGATCCAGGTCTTTGACATGCATTTAAGAAACAGCCACAATGATCTGAGACTCCAACATGATACTGTGAATTCAGATTCCACTAATGCTACAATGCCTCTGTAACGATCAGGCACTGCCTTGGGACTGCTCTGGGTATGTCCCTTCATTTGGCCCTCTTGGAATATGTCTCACAAAGTATGATACTTTCTAACCCCCACCATATTTTACTGCAGTGACCATACAAGAACATCTTAGTGGACCAGAGGACCAGAAAGGCTGTTAGCAAGGCATATCCACTATGGACGAGACATTGCCAGCAAATACTCAAGAGCTCCTCCGCATTAGCCAGTCCCCTTATAGTTAGACAGAATCAGGCTAACAATACTGAACAATGGGCTCTGAGCAGAGGTGAAATGTGTCTCCTTGATGACAAAGCATTTAAGAGCCAGTATAAGTCTACAACTTTTTCTTCCCCTGGTACCTGTCTAAGGAGCCATGCATTCTCAATGTCATAATGAGAAGATGGATGAGCCTTTAATTATCCGGGATGACAAAAATAAAAATGGTGGTAGGCCTGAGTCCCTAAGTGACACAAATGACTGAAGTCCACTGCCAGCCCATGTTGGATATATAGTATTTCCAATAGAAAGTCTTTTGTTCTGTTCAGTCACTAAATAATTGCAGCACAATATGACCTATCATGACTAATGGTACAAGGTAACAAAAATTAATTTAGAGTTCTTATTCAAAAAAATAAACTTCATGTTCAAAACTCTTATTTTCTAAGAGCATTTTAAAATTTTAAAGATATAACTATACATAACTTTTGTTTGGTAACAATCCACTAAAAATAGCAAAAGAACTTATGAACAGCATTCAACTATATTTGATAGCTATTCTGAAAATGAAATACGTAACACATTAATGTTTTGTTCCATCTCATTGAATTTTGTATTAAATTGCAGATTTTCTATTATTTTGAAAAGCATATTGATTGAGAGCTCACAAAATACTCTATTATTGAGTATTCATATTTTAAGTATTTACATAGTTTCTACGGCTGCATTTCAAAGAAATGGATTTGTTTTCTGTAAATAGAAATAGCACAGTGAAATTCCTTCTTGTGGCTTCACTCCATGAGTAAATTCCTACAGCAGCTTTCAGGTCACCAGTTTCATTAACAGTAGCCAAATGACAGTTTTGTATACAAGTTATCATTTAATCCTCATGAAACTGGTACTTTTCTTAGATAATTTTTTATAGATAAGGAAACTGAGCTTTCAATAATTGTTTTAAAATGAATATATAAATTGATTTATTTGAAAGGCAGAGACAGACAGAGGGATGGAGGGATGGATGTAGGGATGAAGCAGGGGGAAGAATGGAAAGAGATAAACATCAATAATCTACTGGTTTACTCCCCAAACACTCACAACATCAGTGATGGGGCCAGGCTGAAGACAGGAGGCTGGTACTCAGTAAGGGTATCCCACATGAGTGGCAGCAACTCAAGTATTCGATCCATCACATGCTGCCTCCCAGAATGTACATTAGCAGGAAGATAGAATCAGAAGTGGAGCTATGACTCACTCCACATATTCCAATGTGAGATGCAGGCAGCATTTTTAATTAATTTTTCCCCAAAGACACCTTTTATTTAAGGCATACAAACTTCATGCACTTCATAAGTACAACTTTAAGAATATAGTGATTCTTCCTGCCACATCCACCTCCACTCACACTCGCACCCCTATTCCTCCTTGTTCCATTCCCAGTCCCACTCTTCACTAAGATTCATTTTCGATTAACTTTATACACAGAAGACAACTCTATATACTAAGAGTTCAACAATTTTTATAAAAAAACTATTCCTCAACAGATGAGACAAGGGCTGTTCAAAGTCATTGCATATTGGGGCCTGATCTATGGCATAGCAAGTAAAGCTGCTGGCTGTAGTGCTGGCATCCCATATGGGCGCCGGTTCAAGTCCCAGCTGCTCCACTTCCCATCCAGCTCTCTGCTCTGGCCTGGGAAAGCAGTAAAAGATGGTTCAAGTCCTTGGGCCCCTGTACCCATGTGGGAGACCCAGAAGAAGCTCCTGGCTCCTGGCTTCAGATGGGCACAGCTCCAACTGTTGTGGTCAATTGAGGAGTGAACCAATGGATGGAGGACCTCCCCCGCCCCTTCCTCTCCTTCTCTCTGTAACTCTGACTTTCAAATAAATAAATCTTAAAAAAAATTCATTGCATCTTGAAGTTAATTTCCCTTTTTTCTTTTTTTAGAAACTTAATTAACTTTAAAGAAGCACCCAAGAATGACACATCTTTTGTGAGCACTTAGACATAATTAGAATAGAACTCTTTGAGGACACAGGTCCTGCATGGGAAGTCAGTACACAGTGATTTCTGTTGTTAATTTAACAATTAGCACTCTTATGGATGATGTCAGTGATCACCTGAGGCTCTTGACATGAGCTGCCTAGGCTATGGAAGCCTTTTGAATCCAAAAACTCTGTCAGTTTTAGACAAGGCCATAAGCAGAGTGGAATTTCTCTCCTCCCTTCAGAGAAAAGTACCTCCTTCTATGATGACCATTTCTTTCCAACAGGGTCTCACCAACAGAGGTCCTTTATTTAGGACATTTTCTGCCATAGTGTCTTGGCTTTACATGCTTGAAATGTGCTTTTCAGCCAGACTAGAATGCCTTAAGCACTGATTCTGAGGTCAGAGTACTACTTAGAACGATTGTCATTCTCTGAGTCTGCTGTGGGGACTGCTTGCCATGTTGGAGCCTTCACTCCTTTTTAATTATATTTATTATTATTACCAGACACTTAATCGTATCCATATGATCACTTTAACACATAAGATGGTATTTTTAACACCCAGCTTAAGGGGATTTGGGGTCCCAGTGAAAGTTTAAAGTTGTAATTATGAAGTGTATGAAGGTTGCAACTGTAAAGCTGTATAGTTCTGCATACATTCCTACAGATTTACTTCTAAGGGTGCAGGCAGCATCTTAATCACTGTGTCAAATGCCTGCCCTGAAAACTGAGGTTAAAAAGATTAAATAATTTGCCCAAGGTCATTTAGCTAGTCATTCACTGAATTTCCTAGTCTGTGTGACTGTTGCACCTGTGCTGTCAACCACTGCTAACTCCAGAGTTTCTCAAAGTTTGCTGTTTGTGACACTCCTGGATGGTTCACAGACAAATGCAATTTCTTAGCAACTGATGTATGTTGGAAACCAAAATATCTAACATAGCAAATCCTTCCCTAACACCAATGCTCACAGCAAGGTCAGGGTTGACAGCTAGTTTGCTTTTTTCTTAAGACATGGGTTATTTCATTTAACATAATTTCCTCAGCTTCACTCTTGTCACAAGATGATAGGATTTTCTTTGTTTTAGTGGTTGAGTAATGTTCTATTGTGTATATCAACCATACTTTTTAAACCATTCATCTACTGATGGACATGATAGACACTAAGGTTAATTTCATATTATTATGGCTATCATGAATAATGCTGCAATGGAAGTGCAGAAATCCCCTCAACATACTGATTTTATTTCCCTCATATACATACCCAGGAGTGGGACTGCTGGATTACATGGTTGTTGTAGTTTTAACTTTTCATGTAATCTCCATTCTGTTTTTCTTAATAACTTTGCTAATTTACATTCCCTCAACAGTCTGCAAGGGTCACCTTTTCTCCACATCCTCACCAGCAGCTTTTATATCTCATCTTTTTGATGATACACATTCTAGCAACTATGAGGAGATATGCTACAATGGTATTAATTTATATTTTCCTGGTTATGGATGTTGAGCGTTTTTTATATATCATCCACTGGCCATTTCTGTGTTATCTCTTGAGAAACATACATTCATGTCCCTTGTTAATTAAATGGTTTAAAGAGGAATATTAATTGTATAACTGATAATCCAACATTGCAAAAATCAAGACATCAAGACGGCGATAAACAAATAACTAAAGACTAGAAAACATTGGACTACATTTCCAATAGAGGAAAAAAGCAAATAACAACAACAAAGCCTAGACAGGACTATTCTGTCCCAGCCTTGAATCTGTCCCTGACAAGTTGAATGGTATCACCACTCTGGACATTATTTACAAAATATCAGCTTAAATTTTGGGATCTTAAAGCTCTCGAATTCATAATTATAACTATAATGTCTTGGTTCACTATTGCAATCCTAGTTTATTTTACTGTACAAATGAAAAAAAAAGAAAAATGTCATAATACATTATCCATGATACTTTTTTAAGACAAAATATAATTGTTCTGTCATTCATCTTTGAAGATATAATCAATGCATGGATACAGAGAAATATACTTAAAGTGTATTTCAGATAAATTCTGCTAAATTATTTGTTACTGGTCCATGAAATTATAAGAAACTGGAGCCAGAATATGAAATACCTACAACAATAAACTTACTATTTACAGTAGATAAAATTTTTCCATACAAAGATTTTCTCAATGAAGGAAGCAGCACATTAATGTACAGTCTGGAAAACATGCATTGTGTTTTCACAGAACAGTAACTGCAAAGCAGCACTTCAACTAGCACTAATGTACAGAACAGTTTATGCTGAAAATATACCTGAAATTGCCTACCAATGAGAGCAACAAATTAAGCCTTTTGAAGTATTTACTTTTCTTTTGAATGGCCAGAAAAATAAGCATAAGACTAAAGGTTAAAGAGGATTAGGTGGTGAGCCTGAAACATATTTAATATGCTTGGCCTCCTTTTTAAACTGTAACCATCGGATTTTTCATTAAAAGCTGTTTGTGTTGGGTACCTTAAGTGTTATGCACAAGTTAAGAATTTGGTTATTCTACTTGATGAGCGTGGGAAGAGGCAATGGGTAGCACTGTCAAATTTGTTAAGGGTCAGTTTTAATTTTGGACAAATCTAGTGATTTCTGAAAAGCATCAATAAGGCATTCGCTGTTGTAATTTGGAGATTCTGATCTGTAGCTACATTGTGCCCATCTCTAGAAATCTTGGGATCTATACTAGATGTTTCAGAGGAAGTAAATGTAATTAGCATATGTTTTGAGAGCCATGTTCACACCACACTTTCCCCCAAATAGTGGTTTGGTACCTTCATTTTTTATTTATTTATTTATTTGTATTTCTAATAGGGCCTATTTACTGCATTTACAAGCCTTTTTAAAAGACTATTTTTCCAATCCATATCAATGTATTTTCCCTCCAGATTGGTAGTGCTAAAAGTCATCTGGAGTGAGTTATACAGAGCAAAACATTATTAACAATTAATCAAACAAAAACAAAACTCACACTTCTAGAGGGGAAGAAAAGGTAAGCCAAGAGAAACACAATCAAATGCAGAGTGTGCCAAGAAGCCACACCTTGCCAGCACAGTGTTCCATTAAATTCTTTCTCCATGGGGACTTATTTCTATAGAGACCATCTCTCTGTTCC
Organism: Oryctolagus cuniculus; assembly: GCF_051225735.1. Lineage (NCBI taxonomy): Eukaryota > Metazoa > Chordata > Mammalia > Lagomorpha > Leporidae > Oryctolagus > Oryctolagus cuniculus. The sequence goes on along the minus strand of NC_142869.1, from coordinate 43,871,218 downwards.
ATAAATAAAACTAGAAGTTGCTAGGACACAGTCCTAGCAGGCTTCTCAGGACATAACTGAAGGAGAGAGGCTGCATCCTGCCAAGAGGCTTAGAAATCTGAAGCTATTTCTGACACACGTGCTATTGTTATGAAACAAGATCCTCAGCGCATTTATTTCACAGAGCACTAGAGAGAATTAATTATGCATACCACTGTTTAGCCATAAAAGCCTTAATTTCATGACTTAATTTAGACCCCAAAATCTTTTCCCATCCTGATCTCACATTTCCCGTTTTCTTTAAACTCCTCCAAATCTATCACTTTACTTGGTTTCATTTAATAGACCCCCCCCCCAAAAAAAAAACCTATCTTGCCTATTGTTAAGTTACTAGTTACCCATTTGAAAGATTCTTCCCATCGCTATTTGTTCTAAATCTCTGAAAATTCCCATATGGCTTGGAGTTGCTTTCAAAATTTTTGCTACTTCCTTTAAAAACAACCTAGTGATGTTTACCTATATTAAAACCATCCTAGGCATTCTCCACGGAGAAGTAACTACTGAACTGAAGTAACCCATTCACTGCTCACCCTGCATTTGCTGCAGCAGTTAAGACCCAGTTCAGGATGCCTGCATCCCCTATCGGCATTCCTGGGATTCACCTCTCAGCTCTGCTTTCAATTCCAACTTCCTGCTAATGTACACCCCAGAACGCAGGAGGAAATGGCCCAATACTTGGGTCCCTGCCATCTGTGTGGTAGACCCAGATTGAGTTCCAGACTCCTGGATTTGGCCTGGTCCAGCCCTAGCTGTTGCAGGCATTTGGGTGTGTGGGCAGAGGCGGACCAGATGATGGAGGATCTTCCTGTCACTGAGTCTGCATTTTTCTGTGCCTTTAAAATAAATGGAAATAAATAACTTTTAAAAGATTTATTTTTTTATTTGAAAGTCAGAGTTACACAGAGAGAGGAAAGGCAGAGACAGAGAGAGAGACAGAGAGAGAGAGAGAGAGAGAGAGAGGTCTTCCATCTGCTGGTTCACTCCCCAGTTGGCTATACCAGCTGGAGCTGCGCTGATCCAAAGCCAGGAGCCAGGAGCTTCTTCCAGGTCTCCCATGTGGCTGCAGGAGCCCAAGAAGTTGCGCCATCTTCAATTGCTTTCCCAGGCCATAGCAGAGAGTTGGACTGGAAGTAGAGCAGCCAGGACTTGAACTGGTGCCCATATGGGATGCCACCGGCTTTACCTATTAAGCCACAGTGCCAGCTCCAACAAATAAATTTTAAAAAGCAATTGTCATCCCCCTATTTCCATTTCTCATCTTTCTAGCAATACTACAGACTAATTTAGAAGCAACTTCCAGTATAATTAAGCCTAACTATGGGTGGGGATTGTGGCAGAGAGTTAAGCCACCACTTTAGATACCCACATTCCATATTAGAGTGCCAGTTCAAGTGCCAGCTGTTCCACTTCCAAATCAGCTCCTTGCTAATGTGCCTGGGAAGCAGCAGATGACAGCCCAAACACTTGAGTCCCTGCCACCCATGTGGGATACCTGGATGAAGCTCCTGGCTCCTGGCTTCATCCTGGCCCAGCCCCAATCATAAATTAAACAAAAAAGGGATTTTTTTCCCCAAAAAATAACAAGAACTTTGGAGTGCTTGTCCAAGCACTTTCTATCTTGTCATGCTCGTGACTGATGCTTCATGGTTGCTGCACGGATATAACTGCTCATGACATCATATCCTTTCGTCACAGTTTCAGGTATAAGAGAAGGGAAACTGGCTGGCGCCGCAGCTCAATAGGCTAATCCTCCGCCTAGTGGCGCCGGCACACCGGGTTCTAGTCCCGGTCGGGGCGCCGGATTCTGTCCCGGTTGCCCCTCTTCCAGGCCAGCTCTCTGCTGTGGCCCAGGAGTGCAGTGGAGGTTGGCCCAAGTGCTTGGGCCCTGCACCGCGCCCTGCTGGCCGCGGCGACCATTGGAGGGTGAACCAACGGCAAAAGGAAGACCTTTCTCTCTGTCTCTCTCTCTCTGCCCACTCTGCCTGTAAAAGAGAGAGAGAGAGAGAAGGAAAATTTAAAAGACTCAGGTTTTTCATGGGGAAGTGATGTTCCCCCATAGTCTTCCCCTTGCATCTCACAGGACAGAACTGAATCATGTTCTCCTCCTAGACTACTCAATATTTTGAATGATACAGATTTAGAACTTCCTTGAGTCTGGGGAAGGCATATCCATCCAGGAATCAAGGACTGGTTAGCCAGCCTCCTGAGCATGCCAGGGCTCTGCTGTAAGGAGAACGGAGCAAGAAAGGTCAAAACCACAGTTCTGTCACACATCCCTCTCTCTATGGAAAGGCAAAGCCTTGTAGAAGTGAGAAGACTGTCTCTTCAATGAATTATGAGGTCAAAAGGACCCATCTTAGCACCAGGGGAGAAATGCCTATCTCTGATTAAGATCAGGTCTCCATTCACTCAGTTGAGGGCCAGGTAAATAAATCTTACTGTTAAACATGTCTGCAGTTCTGTAACTATCGTGATAAGCCATATTTAGCATCCGAGACCTGAGATCTGGGATTTTTAAGACCACTCATCGTGGAAGATCTGCTAGGGAAAGGGCTCTAAATCAAATAGAAAAAAATAGTAAAAACTGACAAACACTTGAGAACCAAGCAACCAGTTTTTTTCCAAAGCTCTATGAAAATACCTAGATAGGAAAATTAAATGAGACTTCTTACCTCCCTCATATGTGAAAAGTATGGGAGGAAAATCTGCTTCAGGCCATGATGAAGTAAACAGCACCACACTAGCCTTCCCTTCCTAATGTAAACAAACATAACATTGGGAGGCAGTGGTTTTCAGACACTGGATAGCAGGTGGTAGAAGACTAATTCCAGAGAGAAAATAAATTTATGAGATGACTCCAGATCTCATCCGGGGACAATTTCCTGAGTACACTATAAAGAGCTGGAATCCACAGCAGTTCCTGCTGAGCTACATAGGCAGAGCAGAGTGTGGGTCGACTGAAGTCAGACTTCCCGGTCAGAGCACTGCAGTGGAGAGAACCATGAAGTCAAAGTCCATATGAGGGTCCCTTACAAAGCTTCAGCCAAGCTGCGCATGCTCACAAAGAGAAGCTTTGTAGAAAGCTGCTGCTACGGGCCAGCGCCGCGGCTCACTAGGCTAATCCTCCGCCTAGCGGCGCCGGCACACTGGGTTCTAGTCCCGGTCGGGGCGCCGGATTCTGTCCCGGTTGCCCCTCTTCCAGGCCAGCTCTCTGCTGTGGCCAGGGAGTGCAGTGGAGGATGGCCCAGGTGCTTGGGCCCTGCACCCCATGGGAGACCAGGAGAAAAAAAAAGAAAGCTGCTGCTACAAGGGCTGAAGAAGCAACAGAATTACTAGAGCTTAAGCATCACTGAAAACACTGGAGCTACAGTCCAACCAAAGAGACTTGCTTAACATTCTAGGTAATGAGGTCAAACATGAGAAATGTTTGGGAATAAGTACAATGTCCCAGATTAAGGTATACCATAGGCCCTCCTTAACAAACTCCAAAATCAAGATATAAAAATATCAATAGGGGAGAGCAAGTTTAAAGGCTCAATCCCACCAAGTCAGAAATTCTGGGTACTACACTGGCATTCCATAGATCCCTCCTAACAAAATGTAAAATCAAACCTACAAGTTCAAGCAAATAAGTCTCAATACTAGAAAATATACTACTGTTTTGCAGAATTTCGGCAACACAGAATCCTCAATATCCAGTATAAAAGAAAAACTGCTAGCTTTGCAAAGAAGCAGGAAAGTGGGAACCATGATTAATTGGGAAAAAACAGTCAACAGAAACTGAGCCTGGAGCAGGCATTTAGCCTAGTGGTTAAGGAGCCAGTTGGGGTGCCTGGGTTCAACTCCAGCTCCTGACTAATTTCCTCTTAACGAAGGCGGTGGTGGAAGTTCAGGTGGCTGGGTTCCTGCCACCCCCCAGGGAGACCTGGATTGAGTTTCAGGCTCCCAGCTTTGATACCAGACTAGCCTGGGTCATTGCAGGCATTTGGAGAGCAAAGCACAGACAGTAACAGATAGTAACTATCTTTCTTCCTCTCTCTCTCCCTCCTCCCTCTCTCTCTCTCTCTCTGTCTCTCTCTTCCCAGACCCCACCAGCCCATCTCTCCATCTGTCAAATAATTTTTTTAAAAAACACCAAACAACCAACAAACCTGACCCTGAGATTGTCTAGATATTGAAATTAGAAAACAGAGACTTTAAAGCAATAGTATTCAATTCAACTGAAAGTATGGAACAAAAAATTATCTGAATGAGTTAACATTCAGGGACTGTTAAATGATAGGGAATCTCATCAAAGAAGTAAAAACTATAAAAATTGGGAAAAATACAGATTCTGGAAGTTAAAGTCAAATCACCGAAATTTTAAAATCCAATGGATGGGACTGATGACAGAACAGAGATGAAAAAGAAAAAAGTTAGTGAACTTGAAAACAGCTAGGAATAAGTGATCAAATTTGAATTTCAAAGAGAAAACAGATTAAAGGAAAATGAACCAGAACCTCAGGGCCTTGTAGGACAACATGAAATGATCTCAGAAAAAAAGAAGCAAAAAATGAAAAACAGAAAAAACACTTGGGGAAATAATGGCCAAAACTTTCCTGAAATTCACCAAAAATAATTAATTTACAAAGTTGAAAGAAACTCAACTAGGATAAATGAAAAAAACTGCATCTAGGTATATTGTAAACAAACTGCTGAAAACCAAAAATAAAGAAGAAATCTTGAAAGCAGTCAAAGAAAAATAAGACATGCTATCAACAGGGGAAAAAAAGATACATTAATTTATCGAAGAATGATACAGAAGCTTCTTGAAATAAACTGAGGAAGAGTTGGCACTTTTTAAAAGAGACTTAAAGTCCTACTTTTGCTTTCCTAGTGATATCCATGCGTGACTTTCAGACTTGGTACACTGATCTACAGTTCCTCTAGAAAGCAAAATGAAGAGCGCCACAGTTTTGTTTTCTGGGTCTCTTAGAGACAAGGGGAATTGTGCTTTGGACTCCTTAGGTTCCCCGTGATTAAATTTACACAGAGAAATACAGGAAGTGAGGTAGAGAAATATAAAGGATGGTAGGGAAAAAAAAGGAAGTAATAAAAGTCAGTACTTTAAGGGATTCTCGCATCTTACAAAACAAGTTATTCACAAACAAAATAAATCACGTTATGTAAGGAAAGTTAAATTGACTATTCCCAAGGGAAATACCTCATAAAACATTTTTAAAGCACAGAAACACAATCTGCTATCTATATTCTCATGTTAAGATTTAGATTTAAATATAAAATGAATAAATACATGATATATAAATATAATTTAAAATAGGAAAATGTTATGAGAAAACTTATATGAGATCCAAAAGGGTGAATTTAGGGGTTAGTGTTCGGCCTAGCAGTTAAAACACTGGTTAGGATGCCCATGTCCTATACCGGAGTACTTGAGTTTGATTCTAGGCTCTAGCCCCTAACTCCAGCTTCCCTTTTACTTCAGACCCCGGGAGCCAATGGTGATGGCTCAAGTGGTTGGATTCTTGACATCCATGTGGGAGACCTGGATTCAATTCTCATCTCCTAGCGTCTGGCTCATTTTGGGAGTGAACCCAAATTCTGGGCACTTTAAGAGTGAACATGGGAGCACTCTTTTGCGCTCTCTCTTCTTTCTCGCTCTCTCTCTCTAAATATATAAAAATAAATAAAACAAGAGTGGTAAATTATATTAAAACCAAAAGGGTTATTATAAAGTCCCATCAACACTGTGAGTTTATGACCATAGAAATACAGATAAAATATTAATCATATATCTTCCTCAATGTGAATGTGTGTCTATATATATATATATATAGACACACATGTAGAAAATGCTGACTATAAAGACTTTTCTTTTTTGTTGCCATAAGAGAAAAAGGAGACTAATTCACAGAATTCCTTGTCATTTTATATTTCTTTTTTTTTTTTTTTTTTTTTTTTGACAGGCAGAGTGGACAGTGAGAGAGAGAGACAGAGAGAGAAAGGTCTTCCTTTGCCGTTGGTTCACCCTCCAATGGCCGCCGCTGCAGCCGGCGCACCGCGCTGATCCTGGCAGGAGCCAGGAGCCAGGTGCTTTTCCTGGTCTCCCATGGGGTGCAGGGCCCAAGCACCTGGGCCATCCTCCACTGCACTCCCTGGCCATAGCAGAGAGCTGGCCTGGAAGAGGGGCAACCGGGACAGAATCCGGCGCCCCAACCGGGACTAGAACCCGGTGTGCCGGCGCCGCAAGGTGGAGGATTAGCCTATTGAGCCACGGCGCCGGCTCGTCATTTTATATTTCTTATTATCTACTATGATTAAGCAATAAGAGTTACATGAGAAAATATAAACCCAATTTTTAAAATATTTTACTCAACACAAAATCTCTATCCCAGAAAACCATAAATTTTAGTAGATGTAACACTCTAACAAAATTTCAGAAAGGATGCTCCTTTGCTTCAAACCAGTACTTGTCAACAGTAGACACTATGGACAGCTCCTTGCTGTGGGGAGTCTCTCATGTATACTGCAGGGTGTTTAGTAGTCACCAATTCTCCTCCTCCCAATGTGATAACCAAAAATGTTCCCAGGCATTGTGAAATGTCCCCCATGGGACAGAACTGCCATTGGCCAAGAAGCACTGCTAAGAACAGATCTTTTGTTCCTCCAATTTATTCACTTTAAAAAAGGATATTTGGTTTATAATTTACATTGGAAGCAACCTTGCTTTACTAATAAGGTATCTGGTATTAAATTTTGAAAGCAATGTCCTCCACTCAGTGAAAAAATTCTTATTACTGGGTTGGGTTTAAATTTCTTTATGGTTAGTTAATAGGTTCTGATTTTTACTTTCAAATAAAGCAGACTTTACACTTTCTGTAAGGCTTCATTCAGCACCTGCTCACCTATGAATAGCAGATACAACTCAGCTGAACAAAGCTGGAACAAATAACAAGTATTTTTAAGTCATTTGTGAGAGCATGATACTGTCTTCACATAACTCATCTAGGACACATTCAAGGAATTTTGAAATAAAAGATACCTTAGATTGCAAGTTGTTCTTAATGAAATTAACCTTTCAAAAATATAGTATATTTTTCATACAGGTTACCAAAATTTCAGCATCTATTTCATTAAATATTATTTCATTGTCTTAAAACACTAGCAAGTGTTAAGAAGCATGTTTTTCCAAAACAAGACTATTGATCAAATGCAAAAATACTGTAACATCCGCTGGCTCTGGCATTTAATTAGCAAGAGATGTAACCAGAAAATTCACTGAAGAAAAAAGATATTTATAATTGTTGACTCTTCCTTTCATAAAGATGAGAAAAAAAATCCTCAAATCTTGCTGTGTGTGTTAGCGTGTGTGTATTTTTTTTTTTTCCAGGAGAAAACACATGGCAATGTCGGGGTAAAAATACAGGCTCTGAGTCACATGCAAATCCATTTCATTTGACTCACCTATATGATAAAGTCCGATCCAATCACTGGGGTCCACCTCCTCTTTAATGTCCCAGAAGATGATGAGGTTCTGGGCTTGCCCCAGCGTGTACTCATACATGCTGGCAGTTAAGCTGGAGCGGCTCTCCGAAGTCACCAGGTCCGTGTCGCTGTTGGCCCGCTGCAGGGTCATGTTCTCTGGCAGGGAGCTCTGGGCCGCAAGGCTCTGCAGGTTCTCTGGGCTCAGTGTGTACCGCATTTGGGGATTTCGCCGTCGCACAAAAAGCAGATGCTCCCGGGCTGAGCTAGCCATCCCGTCTGCCTCTCTGAGGATGGCTTCCTACAACGCTGCAAGAAAGACAAGCGTAAAACATCACTGCCACAATGCAAAGAATTAGACTGCAGCTTCCCAGAAATAAAGCCTTGAGGAATGTTTATGAAAGCCCAACCATGAGATAATCTTCTGCTGTCAAAATAAAATCTATTATTCTACTGTCAAGTGACAAAGTCAGGAGCAACCGCCAGACACTGAGGTCACATGACCCCAAAACGGTCACACACCTGTGGGCTCAGTCTCACTTGGCACAACTTCATCCTGGCAGTTAGAGAAGAGGGGATATCTCGACCATCCCTTTTAGGTCTGCCCTTTCTCAAGCACCCCACCTTCAGATATGGCATCCTTTTTTCTTTTTCCTTCCCACACACGGATTTATTTCATGCTGCAATTATATTTTGATACAGCAAAACAGAATTTTAACACATACTAAGTACAGCTTTAAAAAACCGAACACAATTTCCTTAGCACAGGAATGTAATTCATGAAAGGGTTATTGGGCAAGTCGGGAAGCTTTCTCAGATGTCACCTCTTAAATACAACAGCCATCATATGTAAAACTACAACATCCCAGCAATCCTCATTCCTCTTTTCTTGCTTTATTTTTCTCTGTAGCAGTTAGTATGATGTGATGTGCTTCAGAACTTACATATTTAATTGGTTATTGTCTACTGCCCCCAGCAGGAAGGTAAGCCTCACAAATACAGGGCTTTTCATCTCTTTTGTTGGCTGCTTTATCCTCAGTGTCTACAGCCCTGCCTAGAACAGGGTAGGTGTGGCTAAGTGTTTGATAAATGAACTGATGAAGGACAGTGAGCATCACTCTCCTACCTGGAGACTCCCCAGCATGCCTTATAATTCAAGTACCTTTTCTGAATCTGCTTCTCATCATCCCGATTTTCTGTCTGGTCCATACCCCTTCAACCATCTGGATCATGATAAGCTACTTCCTCCAGCTCCCACTTAGCCTCCCAACCTAAGGAACAGGGCCTTCCCTGTTGGAACTGACATAGAGCTCCTTGTGGCTTGCATTGGCAGATGCGACCAGGATCCTTGCAAGACTTCTGTACTTTAATCCAGTACTTTGGAGGCTCTATCTGTTAGTATCCTCTGGTCTGCCCACAGATTCATACTACCTTCCTCAGATCCTATTGGCCTTAGATAAAATGAATCTGGTTCTCTTGTACATAACTGCTTTCAAAACTACCTAAGCCACTAATGTATTTATGGATTTAACATTAATTCCGCACCACTAGCTTGTGCTGGCATCTTCAATACATTTTATTTTATTTAAAGGCAAACTCAATTGGGTTCTGGAAAGTCAGCATGAATTTCCATTTAAAGAGCAAACTAATGGGCTGGCGCTGTGGTGCAGCAGGTTAAAGCGCCAGCCTGCAGTGCCGGCATCCCATATGGACGCTGGTTCGAGTCCCAGCTGTTCCAATTCCTATCCAGCTCTCTGCTATGGCCTGGGAAAACAATAGAAGATGTCCCAAATCCTTGGGCCCCTGCACCCATATATGGGAGACAAGGAAGAAGCTCCTGGCTCCTGGCTTTGTATCAGTTTCAGCTCTGGCTGTTGTGGTCACTTGGGGAGTGAACCAGTGGAATAGAAGTCTTCTCTCTCTCTCTGGTTCTACTTCTCTTTGTAACTCTGTCTTTCATATACATAAAACAAATCTTTTTTTTTTTTTAAAAGAGCAAACTAACTGAGGTGGGCATTTGGTGTAGCCATTAAGACGTTGTTTGGGAAGGCTGCATCCCATATCAGAGTGCCTGGGTTCAAGTACCAGCTCTGTTTCTAATTTTGGCTTCTGGCCCATGTACAATCCATGAGGCGGGAGGTGCTAATTTGGGTTGGTAGGCAAAACATCCTACATGTAAAAGACAGAAAAAAAATGAACAGAGAAGTCAATCACCCATTTTAAAGGTGAAAGAAGTGGCTGTGAGCCACCATAAAAGTAGCCTTAACAAAAAAAAAAAAAAAAATGGGGCTCCTGAGACAAACAGTTCCAGAGTCGGCCTTGGGAAATGGGGAGTAAACCGGTTCACAGAGAAAGCAGTTAGCTACTAACCAGAGATACAGGCAACAGAACATCCTTCTATGTAGATAAGCCCCCTCCCCTGTGCTTGTTCAAGCTTAACAAAGAAACCGTGAGGCACGTAGGGCACGTAGCCACCCCTTTCTGCTCTTCAAGGACAACCTCCCCTTGTCCAAGCTTAGACACGTAGGGCACGTAGCCCCCGTTTCTCCTCCTCCTCGACGACCTCCTCCCCTTGTAGTTACCCAATAAACTTACGCCACCCTATGGTATGTTAATTTTGTGGTTTTGCCCCTTAAAAGCTGTGTGAGATAGCTGCTCGGGGCTCCTCTCACTTGCTTGCTGCTTGCAGCAGTAGGGGGCCCATTTGCGCAAATGAAATAAAATTACCTCCTGCTCTATTGCATCGTCTGGTCTGGAGTCTGTGTTTCTGGGGTCGTCACAAGAGGACACCGCTTTTGGGGTCCTACAAAGGTATTAGTCTCAGACCTCTCTTCATAAATCTAGCACTTCTTTTACGTATATGATCTGCGGTAACTCCAACATCATAATATAACCCAAAACTGTCAGTCAATCTACAAACCGTGACAACTAAAATAATAGTAACTTCCAATCTGAGGACTTCATGAAATGCTATTTTGTGGATTTCAGCAGACTTTAAAACTCAATGAGTCGGCCACCATATCAGCTTCAGCAAAAATTATAAATAGATAGAAGTGATAAAAACCAGATTGTGTAGATTTGAAGTGGAAAGATCAGTGGGGTCAGAGTAAAGAGTTCAGACTCTTCTCCAAAGGTTGGACAGTAAAGGTAAAGAGGCAGGTAATGAGTTCGCCTACTTTTTCATTCTGTTTTGTATTCAGATTTTGCATGTTTATAATGAGAACACAGAAACTAAGAATAAGGAAGCATTGTTGAATGACTGAAAGAGAAAAGGGTCAGTAAACAGAAGGAAGATGTAGGAAATATATATATTTATAAAATACATATTCATATATTTAAATATTAATAAAATACATTTTATATAAATTTATTTGTTTATATATATATGTATCACTGAGGGAGACCACTGAGGAAGGACTAAAAGTCAGAATACTTAGAGCATTGCGCAACAGAAATATAGTGAAACTCATGTAAGTAATTTTCAGTCCATACTAAAACATGAGAGGTACAAACTTTAACAACATGTTTTATTTAACTTAATATATCCAAACTATTAGTGTTTCAACTAATAGTTGGACAACAATAATTCAATTTAGTATAATTATTAATATTAAATTTAGTATAAACTATTAAGGTGCTTTTTTAATAAATTTTGGTACTTAGACTTTTAAATTCAGTGTGCATTTTACACTTAAGGCATATTTCATTTCAAACTAATCATAACTAAGTAACTCAAATAGCCACAGTTGGCTGATGGCGCTTGGAATGGACAGTATAAATGTTAGCCATAGAAGTACCTCCAGCTTTCCAAACATCTTGCTTCCTTTTCAACTCGCTCCCATCAGAAAGGTCCTTGGGGAAGTTAAGAGGAAAGCATTATTGAACTAGCTGACAATCGTGCTTGAATAACCAAGGGCCAGCATTGTGGCACAGCAGGTTAAGCCACTGCTTGGGATGTTCGCATCCTATATTGGAATGCCAGTTCAAGTCCCAACTACTCTGCTTCTAATCCAGCTCTGTGCTAAGACATTCTGGGAAGCAGCAGATGATGGCTCAAGTAGTTGAGTTCCTGACACCCACAAGGGAGAGATAGATGGAGTTCTTGGCTCCTGGCTGTAGTCTGACCCAGTCCTGGTTATTGCAGCCATCTGGGGAGTAAAATAGTGTATGGAAACACTCTCTCTCTCTCTCTCTCTCTGTGTGTGTGTGTGTGTGTGTGTATGTGTGTGCGTGTGTGTGTGTATCTCACTGCCTTTCAATTAAATACATAAATCTTTTTTTAAAAAAAGTGTGTTTATAACGAAGAGTTACTTAATCCTTCCAAGGATTCTTACGTTGCATTTTAGCAGAAAGTGATGGGCCACATCTCTATATGGAGGGATTTTGTCACCCTATCTATGAAGATTACAATCTGGGGGTAGGAGGAGGGTTTTCTAGGGAGAAACTTGAGGAAGGGATGTTGACAGGCACCAGGAGTTCTTGTGGACTCCTTCAGCTTCTCTTATTCTGCCCTTTAAGCTGCACTCTCTTTAAAAGCAAGAACGGGAGCCGGCGCCGCGGCTCACTAGGCTAATCCTCTGCCTAGCGGCGCCGGCACACCGGGTTCTAGTCCCGGTCGGGGCGCCGGATTCTGTCCCGGTTGCCCCTCTTCCAGGCCAGCCCTCTGCTGTGGCCAGGGAGTGCAGTAGAGGATGGCCCAGGTGCTTGGGCCCTGCACCCCATGGGAGACCAGGAAAAGCACCTGGCTCCTGGCTCCTGCCATCGGATCAGCGCGGTGCGCCGGCCACAGCGCGCTGGCCGCGGCGGCCATTGGAGGGTGAACCAACGGCAAAGGAAGACCTTTCTCTCTGTCTCTCTCTCTCACTGTCCACTCTGCCTGTCAAAAAAAAAAAAAAAAAGCAAGAACGGGGCCAGAGCTTTGGCGTAGTAGGCTAAGCCTCTACCTGCAGCAACAGCATCCCATATGGGTACCAGTTCATGTTCCAGCTGCTCTTCTTCCAATCCAGCTACCTACTATGGCTTGGGAAAGCTTAAAAGACTGTTCAAGTGCTTGGGCTCCTGCACCCACTTGTGAGACCCAGAAGAAGCTCCTAGCTCCTGACTTCAGATCGGCACGGCTCCGGCTGTTGCAGCCATTTGGAGAGTGAACCAGCAGATGGAAGAGCTTTTTCTTTGTCTCTCCCTCTCTCTATCTGTAACTCTACCTTTCAAAAAAATAAATAAAATTTAAAAAAAGCAAGAATAGGGCCCCAAAGGGGCTTGTGTATGTCAGGGAAGGAAATAGAATTGAGAAAGAGTGTATATTTCTTTAACAAATACTCATACAGCACTTATTCCTTCTAAGTAATTTACAAATATATATGTTATTTGTAAACCCTAGGTCAAAAAATTAATAACTGTACTATTAAACTTAAGTGTCATACTGCTTTCATATATTCTTCTATTCAGTGGAAGTAATTTATATGTACACGCAAGATTGCAGTAAGGATTAGAAGTATCATGGTGAAGTGTTCAATAGAAAGTAGCTACTGGGGCCGGCGCTGTGGTGCAGTGGGCTAATGCCCTGGCCTGAAGCGCCGGCATCCCATATGGGCACCAGTTCAAGGCCCGGCTGCTTCACTTCCAATCCAGCTCTCTGCTATGCCCTGGGAAAGAAGTAGAAGATGGCCCAAGTCCTTGGGCCCCTGCACCCGAATGGGAAACCCCGAAGCTCCTGATTCCTGGCTTCAGACCTGCGCAGCTCCGGCTGTTGCGGCCAATTGGGGAGTGAACCAGCAAATGGAAGACCTCTCTCTTTCTCTCTCTCTGCTTCTCCTCTCTGTGTGTAATTCTGACTTTCAAATAAATAAATAAATCTTTTAAGAAATGTAGCTATTGTTATTTCAGTAGGCAAATAATGTAATTACCAAATTAATGAATGCATTATTTAGTTTGAGGAAGCTATCTAGGTCTTAAGAGATTAAAAAGAGAAATACCAGGATTTAGAAGACAGTTAATGGAAATCAAACGCTAAGGACCAACTTCATGCATGAAAATCACACATCCTGCCTTGTACTGGATGGCCCCATACTTACAAAGAAGAAAACAGCCCATCCTTCCCTGCCTCCTATTCTACTAGGCTGCTGGCCTCCAAAGTTCAGAAACCATCCACATTACGGTACACGGTCCTTTGGGTTATGGCTTAGCAACTCAACCACAGTGCTGACAGCATTGTTTTTGCACACAAAATTCATTCCAACTTCCAAAAGTTGTAAAAGAACATTAGAGCCCCCTACTCACAAGCGCACCACAAGACAAGGTAATGTTAGGAAAATCTTGAACACAGAATGTGAAGCAATTCAGTTGGAAATGTACCAATAGCAGTGGGGGGGGGGGGTACCAGTCAAGGATCTTAATCAGACAAGTGAAAGTATGAAAGATCATTTGGAGAAATGTCTCCTGAGAGTTTGTGCAGGGATAAACAGGATAAAAACTGAGGAAAGTCGATATTGGAGAACTCGACATTGGGGAAACCTGATAGAAGCTGACCAGTCAAGGCACAGGGCATTGAGTGCTGAAGAACAAATTTTAGAGATGCAAAAAGAAATATCAATCAAGAATATTTCAAGGAAAAAAATCCAAAGACTTGGTGACAGATTGAGTATATAGAATAAAAGTGAAGGGGAAATTATGACTAAATTATGGATTCTCAGTGTTTATGACAATAAACCCACAGGCTGAACAATTCAATACCATTTGAGGTAAGTTTGAAGTCAACGCAACATATCCAAATAAATATTTCCTAGAGTCTTGTGGTTATTGTGGGACCAGGGATAAAACAAATAGTCAAATGCAAGATTCTGATTACTAATATCCTTAGTATTAATTAAAATCGACTACGCCAATGTGTCTCTAAAAGGCTTAGCTCAGGATTTAAAAGCATTTATATGGTTATTTTCCTTTACATAACTTAAATCAACCAGAAAAGAAATAAAACCAAAATGCTTAGATTACAATGAGACTATTACCAAATCTGTTTTGAAAATTTTAATCTTTCCCCTATAAGAAATGTGTTTTTGGGGCCAGCTCTGTGGTGTAGTGGGTTCAACTGCCATCTGCAGCACTGGCATTCCTTGTGGGCACCAGTTCAAAAGTCCTGGTTGCTCCACTTCTGATCCAGCTCCCTGTTAGTGGCCTGGGAAAGCAGTGGAGGATGGCCCAAGTGCTTGGGCCCCTGCACCCACATGGGAGACTTAGAGGAAGTTCCTGCTTCCTGGTTTCAGTCTGGCCCAGCTCTAGCGGTTGTAGCCATTTGGGGACTAAACCAAAAGATTGAAGATATCTCTCTCCTGTCTGTCTGTCTGTCTGTCTGTCTCTCTCTCACACACACACACACACATGCACATACACATATACTCTGTGTGTGTGCATGTGTGTGTCCCTCTCTTTGTAACTCTGCCTTTCAAGTAAAGTAAATAAATCTTTAAAAAAAAGGATATATTGCTTTAAAAGAAATGTGTTTTCCATAGTAAATAATATCCAATACAATGCAAAACTTAATTCTCCAAATTTCAATAAAGTTATAATAAATCAATGCACTCTAAAGCTTCACTCAAAACTTTAGTTTACCTTGTTTGATGCAGTGTCCTCATCTGGGTAAATGACTCAGACAGTAGGGATGGAAGGCTGTCACATGTTTTTTCCTACTGAAATCTAAGAACTCTTAATTTCCTTCTTGGTTTCCTACCTATAGTTTCTGCAATAAGACAGCCAAATCTTCAGAAAAATTATTCTGAAAAGCTACAGAAGAGAAAGCTGATGGTAAGGGAAACTGACCAGTATGCACTGTGTTTATTGAACAGAAAGCTAGTCCTTCAAGGTTCCTTGACAATCCATCCCTCCCTCATAGAATCTGTGCTATGGCTGTGGCCCATTCCCAAGAAACACAGCTGAATATGATGTAGCACTTCTTTAAAAACCATCCTTCTTGTAAGTCTGATTAGGTCTGCACCATGCTGCTCTCTCAGATAACAGACATCTGCTTAAACAACAACTGAAAACAAAAATCATTTTTCTTCCAGAGGTCAAGAGAGATTTAATTACTAAGCAAATAATAAAATGCCACAATGCACAACTTTCACTTCCAAATCCAGCAGATTTTGTTCAAAAGACACAGACAGTAGCAGATGACAAAGACATTCAGCAAGTGTTTTACCTAAAACATTTTTCTAAAGAATCCAGAGGTGAATGTCAATTTCCTAAAACTCACCTGAGGGTCAAATACTGAAATTAGAATTACTTGTCAAAAGATATTATATAGGTTGACAAATGCATCTAAGAATTTTAACTTTCTGGACTATACACTGATAAACCAATAGTAATAATTAATAACTTTAATTCTTCAAATTCCCTAAAACTATAGCATGCCAATATACACACTTGTTCAAGTATACTATGCCCTCAAACTCTATTTTTCACTATATGAGTGAGAAAAACACAGGAGAAAAAACTAATTTTAAAGTCAAGAGACACTGAAAAAAGTAAAATTGGCCTGCAATAAGCAGAGATACAAGCAATTTAAGAGAAAACCATGTGAGCCAGCCACAGCAAGGCCAGTTCACATCTGAGATGAAAAAAGCCATCACCAAATTCTCAACTAAAGATTCTGCTCCAGTGGGTTTCTCTGTGTCTGCTAAGTGAAAGCATTTAGAGTCATTTTGTTGTGTTTATCATAGATCATCATTACCCAAGGTTTAGATTATTTGACAAGTATATGCTAGTAAAATGCTTAAGAAGACCAGAAAAATGCCTTTTATACAACCTGTCAAGAAATGAGAATTTGATACAGGGACTGCAGTAGCTAGAACTAGCCCCCAAGTTTACTCTCTTTCAAGGTGGAACAGTATCAGAAAACACAATTCATCCTAGAGGCACCTGTCCTTTAGGAAAAGCCTATTCTGTACCTAATTTTTTTAAAGATTTATTTATTTACTTATTTACTTATTTATTAATCAATAAAAAGGCAGAGTTATGGGGTTGCGGAGAGAGAAAAAGAGAGAAATCTTCCATCCAGTGGCTTACTTCTCAAATGGCTGCAACAGCCAGGTCTGGGCCAGGCTGAAGCTAGGAGCCAGGAGCTTATGAAGGAACACAAGGAACTGAGCCATCTTCTGCTGCTTTCCTGGGCATGTTAGCAGGCAGATGGACTGGAAGTGGAGCAGCAGGATCACAAACCAGAAATGGCTTAACCTACTATTTTACCAAATAATATGCTATGATCTACAACATAAAAATAACCTGATATAAATCTGGGAAAAGGATGTATAAATAGAAATAATTTTAAGTTCCAAAAGTTTTAAATTATAAAGACTGAGTTAACCAGTACTTTCAAGACACTAAATTTTGCTTTGGATCACTAAATATGTGACCAAATTAAAATGAAAAATTAATTAGTTTAATTTGAATTAGAGTCAGGCATTTGGCGTAGCAGTTAGGATGCCTCTTATGTGCATCGCATATCAGACTGTCTAAGTTTGAGCCCAGCTCCACTACCAGTTCCAACTTCCTGCCAATGCACCCCCCAGGAGGGGAGGTGGAAGCGATGGCTCAAGTTGTTATGGTTCTATCACCAGACAGATTGAGTTGCTGCTCCTGATTTCAGCCTGGCTCAGTGCAGCTGCTGCAGGAATTTGGGGAGTTGAAAACTATATAGGTGCTGCCTTTCCCTCCCTCTCCCCTACCCCTGCCTCTTAAATAAACAAACACAAATTTAGAAGTTTAGTTACTTAAGCTCAATAAGGTTTTTATTAATTTTTGCAGCTACTATTTGATAATTTGCAGAAGAAAAAATTTAAATAATTGATAATTATATATCAAATAACAGAACAAAAATGGAAAACTTTTTTGTTGTCCATTAAAATGTTAATGTTTGAAAACAACAGTACTCAAGTGGAAGTGTTTAGGCAGAAATTCATCTGCAGCTGAGAACAGTTTTACAAAGCTTTTTGGACCTTGAATGTGCTTAATCTTCGACCCAGGGCTCTAGTCTAAAGAAAGAAGCAGAAATGCTGGCAAAGATTTATGAAATGATGCTACTGCAACATCATTCATAATAGAGAACAAGTTGAAAGCAAAATAAATTTCCAACAATGGAAGAAGAGTCAAATTATGTAGATTTAGGCTATATATGTAGACTATACTTTTCAGACTTTCATGAAGCCACTGAAAGCATATTTTTAACATTTAAGTGGAATTGTTCACCAAGACATAATGGTATACATAATCAAATGGAGCCATGCACTACTGAATGGTGGGAATATGTTCTGAGAGATGTGTTTTTAGGCAATTTTATTGTCTCAGGAATATCACAGAGTGTACTTACACAAACCTAGATGGTATGGATCACTCAACACGGCCTCCTGACACAATCAGGAGAAAACATGAGAGTATGAGGCTCTTGCTGGTGTACCACAGTACTGCTGTAAACTTTTTTAAAAAATAGAAAGTCTACACTCTAAAATGATGATTGAAAGGCATAGTAAACACACAAAGCAATATCATAACTATTTACTATTATTATCAAATATTGGGTATTGTACAAAATTGTATATGTTGCACAATTTTACCAGTAGATAGTATAATAGGTTTGTTTATACCAGCATCCACAAACACACTGAGTAACGTGTTGTATTACTACAACGTGATGGCTACAATGTCACTAGGCAACAGAAACTTTTCATCTCCATTCTAATCTTAGGGGACAGCCATCAGGTATGAAGTCCTTGTTGACCAGGACATCATTTTGTGGTACCTGACCATACTGTTACAAACACAATATAATGACGTTGTTTAAAACACATATAGAACAAAAGAGGACACTTTTCAGTAGTGTCTTTTATCTAATGGTACCATATCATTAATGGACCTTCCCTGAACACCTTCCGAAAAATTTCAACCACTCCAACACCACCTATCCCATATTTCACTGTGTTATTTTTCCATCAGAGCACTTTTCATATTCTTCTGTACAGTAAAATTTATTAGTTTATTGTGGATGTTTTACTAGAATGTATGTTTCATAAAGAAGTGTAAATAACAAGTATCACTTCTAAGCTGGCAATTGCACCTACATGGTTTTCTCAGTAGAGTGCCAAGAACAATGTCATTCAATTTAGTGATCAATTACTATTTTTAATATTACAAATGTTTTGACACACAGTAAGATTTCTAACCACAGTGATTTCATTGTTAGAATGCAATGGTTGTGGCGCCGCGGCTCACTGGGCTAATCCTCCGCCTTGCGGCGCCGGCACACAAGGTTCTAGTCCTGGTCGGGGCACCAGATTCTGTCCCAGTTGCCCCTCTTCCAGGCCAGCTCTCTGCTGTGGCCAGGGAGTACAGTGGAGGATGGCCCAAGTGTTTGGGCCCTGCACCCCATGGGAGACCAGGATAAGTACCTGGCTCCTGCCATCAGATCAGCGCGGTACGCCGGCTGCAGCGCGCTGGCCGCAGTGGCCATTGGAGGGTGAACCAACGGCAAAGGAAGACCTT
The DNA here is from genome assembly GCF_051225735.1 of Oryctolagus cuniculus. Classification (NCBI taxonomy): domain Eukaryota; kingdom Metazoa; phylum Chordata; class Mammalia; order Lagomorpha; family Leporidae; genus Oryctolagus; species Oryctolagus cuniculus. The sequence continues at coordinate 43,852,168 of NC_142869.1, read as the reverse complement.
TCTCTCTGTCTACTCTGCCTGTCAAAAAAAAAAAAAAAAAAAAAAAAAAAAAAAAAAAAAAAGAATGCAATGGTTGTGACCAAATATTTCAAACACACAGGTTAAATTTTGAAATCCAAGACTATCACCTGCTGCTTACCATTATTACAGAAGTTAACAAAAGGTACATTAAACCAGAAAAAAAACATCAAAAAGGGATAGAATTAAACAATAAGAAGTAATGACAATTTGGAAAGAAGTTGCACATAAGTCCACACTCAGAGTAGCAAACCTTCCTGACTGTTCATAAATAATAGTCATGCAATGTCTACCAAGTATGAGGCAACTGTATTAATTCCAGGGATACAACAAATGAAACAGACTCTATTCTCAAGGAACTTGCAATCTTAAGGTTAAAAAAAATTTTAATGGGAATTCACAAATTCCTAAACTCCTTCTCAATAGGGCAGAGAATCATTTGGAAGAATCAAAAAATTAAATGAACATCAATATACAGCATGCAGATAAGAAAATAGTTTCATTCAGTAATATAATTTCTAATTCAAATATTAGGGTAAAAATGTTTGAAGGAGTGAAATTTTACCTAGTGTTTAAGACACTCACATCCTACATCAGAGTGCGTGGGTTTGATTCCCAGCACTGCATCCTAACTTCAGCTTTCTGATAGCACAAACCTGTGAGACAACAGTAATGGCTCAAATAACTGAGTTCTCAGCCCTCCCACCACCCCCCAGCTCTGGCCTGGCCCAGTCTCAGCTTTTGCATTTCTTTAGGAGATGAATTAGCTGATGTGCCCTAGAGTTCATTCTTTCTTGCTTGCTCTCTCTGTCATAAATAAATATTTTTCTAAAAATGCCTCAAGACTTTTCTCAAAGGACTACCTCCATAGTATTAAAGTTTTCAAAGAGTTTTTGACCAAGAAGAAATGTTTTTATCTAAGTATTCATTCCCCAGCTCTACTTCATTAAGGAGCTGAAGATGAAACCAGAAAAGTATCACCAAATAGTGAACTAAAGAGTTTTTAAAGTAATTCCCATTCAACTGTTTATTCCACCTAGTGTTAGAGTTTATCCCTGAAAGTCATTTCTTTTTTTTTTTAAAGATTTTATTTATTTATTTGACAAGTAGAGTTACAGACAGTGAGAGGGAGAGAAAGGTCTTCCATCCACTGGTTCACTCCCCCAATGGCCGCAACAGCCAGAGCTACACAGATCCAAAGCCAGGAGCCAGGTACTTCTTCCTGATCTCCCATGCGGGTGCAGGAGCCCAAGAACTTGGGCCATCTTCTACTGCTTTCCCAGGCCATAGCAGAGAGCTGGATTGGTAGAGGAGCAGCTAGGACTAGAACCGGCGCCCATATGGGATGCCAGCGCCAAAGGCCATGGTGCCGGCCCTGAAAGTCATTTCTGTTAGTCACTCTCTGAATGTCAGATGTCGCACAGTAAGCTAATTGCAAAGACAAATTGCATGAATTTATAAAAGACTCAGGAATTCACAGAAATCAATAAAGTGAGCTGGGAGAATCATTTCAATCATGCAAAATTACAGATTAATAAGGATATGGCAAAATTAGGACAATTAGCAAGTGTGGAGAAAAGTTTAAATAATGTGAATGCCGTAAGAGTAAAGAGAAGCCTGAAAAAGTCACTTCAGCCATACAGTAATTTTTGCAGTAATGGCTTTATGATCGTGATGAGAAACCATAGTGTGTACCCATAGAATTCTCATGGAAAAGAAAATTGATTCCCTCAACCCTCTAAAAGTTTTCACATCTTATTTGCTCTTTTTTCCTTCTAATAATTAGGCTATAATTATGATTATAATGTAAATTTTGTCATAAATAAACTGATTCTCATTGTGTGAATTTTTGTTAAACCCATGGGTGCTGGCAGTTAGCCTAGTAGTAAAGACACCTATATCCCACATCAGAATACCTGGGTTTTATTCCTAGCTCCAGATTCCTGCTAATGCAGACCCTGAGAGGCAACAGTGATTGCTCAAACAATTAGGTTCCTGCCACCCACATGGAAGACCTGGATTAAATTCACCCACATGGAAGACCTGGATTAAATTCCTATCTCCTATCTTTGGCCCTGGCCTAATCCTGGCCATTGCATGAATAATTTTCTCTCTTGCTCTCTCTCTCTCAGTCTCCCTCCCTCTATACCTTTTTCCCTTCCTCCCTCTCACATAAATAATGTTTTGAAATATCATCCCATTTTTTTCTCCTCTTTATTATGAAATTTGGCTTCTCAACGTAAATGGTAATTTTTCTGGTCCCTCCTGCCTATCCTCAGCTCCACTCCCCAGCTTCATGTTATCTCCACAGCTACTCTTTGAAGGAGCTGTTGATCGTAGATATGATTTCCAGATGTGGACACCAAGCTAGTGGTAGCCCTACAAATGACTGGGTTGCCAATGCAACATCATGTGGAAATTAGGCTTACCCACAGAATCTTGGAAGAAAGAAAGATGAAACCAAGTTTTAGCTTTTTAAAGTCTTAAAGTCAGTCCCTCAAAACCAGAAGCCAAGTAGGACTCCTGAATTGCCTGGTTTACTTTTCTGATTCTCCCTTACTTTCTCTGTCACAATTTTGGTTCACCTACAGTAAGTTTTGTAGACATAAAAAGTAATATATACGGATATATATGTATGTATATATATATATATATATATATATATATATATATTAGCTTTCGTTACCCATAGATTTAATGCATCACAATTATAAACCCATAATATCATGGAGAAGCAGAAATTTCCCTTCCTGAAGGCAGTGTCCAAGGGCCCTGACAACTCACTGATAGCAGCATGATAAAGAGGCCCAAGGAGGATCAGCTGATGGGAGACCTTCCTGAGCAGGAACTCAGCAAAAATCACACCATGCCCATTTTTTCCATTCCCCATTCACCTCCTCAATTTTAAAAAGGGTAATGGCTTCCTAAATAAAAGGAAAGCAACAGGTGAACGTTTGTATGTAAAAATCCTGAGAAGAGAAGTTCCTCCTAACCATGGCAATGCTGGGGTAGGTTTCCATGGCACTTAGGTATGTGTAAAAGGAAGAAAATGGTGACAGTCTTCTTAGCCAAAAGATACAGAGAAGAAAGAAGAAACTGGTGCTACGAAGTCTGAGGACTTTGCCTGCCAAAATGTAGTACGAAGTTTCTTCCACCCATTGCATGAGATCAGTTCTCAGCTCTCCAGCTGACTTCAGAATTGTATGTAGTAGGTTCTCACACAAAGTATCTACCTCTTCCTCTCCCCACTAGTTTTGTCAGAAGTCCAGTGCAATGGCAGAAATACTGTACTCGCTGAAAGTAGGTCAAATGAAAATTTATGAGTAAAGCAAGATTTGAAGTTTGGTGGAATTTCTATAGAATAGAAAATTCTTACAAAATACTGAGAGCTGAATCAACCCTTAAGGCATTCGGATCCGGCTGAAAAGCCCATGAGAGTATTTCAGGCATGGAAAGCCAAGACACTCTGGGAAAAAAAAATGACCTAAATGAAAGATCTTCACGAGTGAGATCCCAGTGGAAAGAACAGGTCATCAAAGAAGGAGGTACCTTTCTCTGAAGGGAGGAGAGGACTTCCACTTTGACTACGACCTTGTCTAAATATGATCAGAGTTGGTGAACTCAGGGGGCTTCCATAGCCTTGGCAACTCATGACAAGAGCTTAGGGTGATTACTGATGCCATAAACAAGAGTTACTATGCACTTACTCCTCATGTAGGATCTCTGTCCTTAATGTGCTATACATTGAGATTTAATGCTATAACTAGTACTTAAACAGTATTTTTCACTTTGTGTTTCTATGTGGGTGCAAACTGTTGAAATCTTTACTTAATATATACTAAACTGATATTCTGTATATAAAGAGAATTGAAAACGAATCTTAGCCGGCGCTGTGGCTCAATAGGCTAATCCTCCACCTAGCGGCGCCGGCACACTGGGTTCTAGTCCCGGTCGGGGCGCCGGATTCTGTCCCGGTTGCCCCTCTTCCAGGCCAGCTCTCTGCTGTGGCCAGGGAGTACAGTGGAGGATGGCCCAAGTGTTTGGGCCCTGCACCCCATGGGAGACCAGGAGAAGCACGTGGTTCCTGCCATCGGATCAGCGCGGTGCGCAGGCCACAGTGCGCCAGCCGTGGCGGCCATTGGAGGGTGAACCAATGGCAAAAGGAAGACCTTTCTCTCTGTCTCTCTCTCTCACTATCCACTCTGCCTGAAGAAAAGAAAAGAAAAGAAAAGAAAAGAATAAAAAAGAAAAGAAAAGAAAAGAAAAGAAAAGAAAAGAAAAGAAAAGAAAAGAAAAGAAAAGAAAAGAAAAAAGAAAAGAAAAGGAATCTTGATGTGAATGGAAGGGGAGAGAGAACGGGAAAGGGGAGGGTTGTGGGTGGGAGGGAAGTTATGGGGGGTGGAGAAGCCATTGTAATCCATAAGCTGTACTTTGGAAATTTATATTCATTAAATAAAAGTTAAAAAAATAAAAATAAAACAAAATACTGAGAGCTATTTCAGTTAGGTAATGTATCAGAGAAAAGCTGCATTACTTTAAGAGAAATTATAATTTCTTTAAAAGGCTGAAAATTTCATTTGTTTCAGTGACTCAAACTATGTTGACTGATTAAATTTGTAGAATCTAATTGAATGCTCCCAAATTCAATATACCATAAGAAATTTGCATTTTAATTAATAGCTTAAAATCTGTCTAAAAAAGGAATCTATTTAGCTTATAAATAAAATTAAATACTATTTTTGCTGACTGCTGCACTATTAAAACTAGGAAAATATCATGGCTTTAGATGATAGTTGAAAATGAATTAAAATTCCATAAAAATGCAAACCAATTTTAATGGTGAAAATTTTTCCAAACACTATGTACTTATCTATTACCTCACTAATCAATTTTTAAAATCTTTTTAAGTACTAAAATTTTAAAATTTTTTAAAAATTTTTATTAATATAAAGAGAACAGGTTTTACGTTTTTCATAGATACAACTCTAAGATAGTCATTCTTCCCTCCCTCCCTCAACCCTGTCTCCTTCCAACCTCTTTTTTTCCTTTAAATTTTTCAATGATATAATTTCAATGTATTTTATTTACAGTCTTAATGTACCACTAACCATAATGTTCAACAAGTAAAAAGAAGAAAGTCCGCTGTTCCACAGGAGTATAGACAAGAATGAAAAACAATAATCAAATCATAAGATGGCAGCTTCATTCTTATACACTGCCAACACAGAGGCAAGTCCTTCTGTCATAAGGCATGAGTAATTGGGGAAAAGAAGAGATTTTGAATCAAAAGCATTAGCACTCTTCCTCTTGTTCTGTAAGAGGAAAGCTTCGCTGATCCCTTTTGTGATTTTGCATAAGAGAATGTGGATTAGGTTTCTGTCACAGGTTTATTCCCAAAACTTGTGCCACTCACTTCTGCTTAGACAACAGAAAGAGGCCTTAGCTGTTCTCTAAGCTTCTAACATCCCCACCAAAGAATTATGAGAATCATATCCCATTTCACAATCCATAAGATAAACACAAATGATTTCCTGGTGATAGGACTTCAAAGGATTTTAATTAATCTTCATGACCATGATGTACGAAGTATTGGTCTACGTTCTTACACTGACATCAAGTACAACAGTTTTGTTGCATTATCATTTTTGTGACATTTCATTGTCTTAAGCAATAGCACCAATTCAGGAATGGGCATACATAGCTCAATAATGATCCAGCAGTGCAGTGTCCAATACAAGAGCTACTTGCCACATATGGCTATTGAGCATCTGAAATATTTTTAGTCCAAATTGCAATATGCTGCAAGTCTGAAGCATATGTCAGGTTTTAAAGATGTGTTACAAGGGCCGGCACCGCGGCTCACTAGGCTAATCCTCCGCCTAGCGGCGCCGGCACACCGGGTTCTAGTCTCGGTCAGGGCACCGGATTCTGTCCCGGTTGCCCCTCTTCCAGGCCAGCTCTCTGCTGTGGCCAGGGAGTGCAGTGGAGGATGGCCCAGGTGCTTGGGCCCTGCACCCCATGGGAGACCAGGATAAGTACCTGGCTCCTGCCATCGGATCAGCGCGGTGCGCTGGCCGCAGCGTGCCAGCCGTGGCGGCCATTGAAGGGTGAACCAACGGCAAAGGAAGACCTTTCTCTCTGTCTCTCTCTCTCACTGTCCACTCTGCCTGTCAAAAAATAAAAAAAAAAAATAAAAATAAAAAAAAATTTAAAAAAAGATGTGTTACAAGAAATAATTAATGAGATTTATATTGATTAAGCACTAAAATGATAATGTTTTAGATATACTGGATTAAATAAAATATACTATTATAACTAACTGTTTCCTTTTTAATGTTTTACTGTGGCTATCTAAAAAAAAAAATTAACCTGTGTAGTTCACATGATAATTCCAGCAAATAGTGTTGGATGAGCAATAACACCCCAATCAAGGGTAAAATTTAAACTTAAATTTCAAATATGAAAGCAATATTTGAGTTTCATATTTTTAATCAATCCTTGGTGAATATAATTTCTTAAAATGAGTTTCCTGTGATAATTTGGCAATAGGAAGTTAAAGATAATGTCTACTAATATAAATCCAACCTTGAATATTTGACACATGACTATGGGCAAAGCCACTGGGAAGAGTCTCCACCATTCATGAACACAAAGGAAACTGATTGGCATATGCGCCTGCACAAAAGGCTGTTCTTCTCCTGCATGGAAGGGAATAGAGAAATTATTTCTGGGCAAGAGCTTTCTCAGAAAACAATCTGAGGCTTCATCTATTCATGGCCAAATGACTAACTGACCCCAAAAGCTCTAAGGAGAAAACAGGGACCCAATAAATGTAGCCTGGCATATTTTTGTAGCAGTGCTTATGAATGGGCCATTGCCCAGTGAGACAATCCTCTGATTTCAGTAAATCAATTTCAGATCTGGGAATATAAAAAAAAAATGTATCTAAGAACCATCCACAAGGACCAGAAAAATCAATGATGAAATAGTGGCATCTGACAAAAACTACTTTATTTTCTAGGAAATTCACTTTCCCTGGTCATTAGTTCTATTCTAAGTATTATGTGTAAGCAACTCAGCAATACCTTTATATGTATTCACTCTGCCCACAGAGACTCTGTAAGCAAATAAATCCACTAACATAAGAAATAAGCAGCAGGCTTTGTTTCTCTTTAAGAAAATAGACTGGGTTATCTGAAATAAATCAAAGTAACAGCTCTGTCTTTTACATTCTAGAAGTTTAGGGTCTAAGACTGAGGTAATGTTAAAAATCTGCTTGATGATTAATTATGTCTAAAGAAGACTTTGAAAAAAGGCATCCAACCAAGTTAGTTCTGTGCATACATATGTGCCAAAGTCTGAGTAGAAAATAAAGTGCCCAGAGTACTTCAATACTATCCAGGACCAAGGTGACATGGGTGGAGGGATGGAAGTCATTTCACTCTAAGATTTAGGAAGAAAGAGCATCATAATCAGCTCCATATATATGATTGTGAGAGAAAATTTCTGATTCCTTCACAAAATATTTCTGATTATTAAAGCCACTTGTTGATTTTAAATGCACCAAAAAATATAATCTGCTGGTTGGATAACAGGTACCAAAACATAAATAGAGGCCAGCGCCACGGCTCACTAGGCTAATCCTCCGCCTAGCGGCGCCGGCACACCGGGTTCTACTCCCAGTCGGTTGGGGCGCCGGATTCTGTCCCGGTTGCCCCTCTTCCAGGCCAGCTCTCTGCTGTGGCCAGGGAGTGCAGTGGAGAATGGCCCGAGTGCTTGGGTCCTGCACCCCATGGGAGACCAGGATAAGTACCTGGCTCCTGCCATCAGATCAGCGCGGTGCTCTGGCCGCAGCGCGCTGGCTGCGGCGGCCATTGAAGGGTGAACCAACGGCAAAGGAAGACCTTTCTCTCTGTCTCTCTCTTTCACTGTCCACTCTGCCTGTCAAAAAAAAAAAAACAAAAAAAAAACAAAAAACCATAAATAGAATGAATAAGTCCTGGTATTCCAAAATAGAGTGGAGTGACTATAGTTCGTGACAAATTATTACATGTTTTATGGAGAAACAGAAAAGAGAAGCTCATAGTTTCCAAAAATTAAGAAATGATAAATAAATGGAAATGCTAATTACCTGATTGCTAAAAATATACTGTATGCATGAACTAAAATATTGTACCATATTACATAAAACTGCACAAATACATATTTAAAGTCTCTTAACAAATAAACTGGGATAGCTCCTTGGATGAAATAAAAAGACCATGTATACAAAAATATTGCATATTTATATACAAGATCTGCTTTTAATGTTGAGTGATAGTTTATACTTAATCACATTAATAATTTTTCTATCTTATATAAATTATTCTACAAAAAGTCATGGTAAATCAGGAAGCCCATGCAAACTAGGGTAGGGACCTGCCATTCAGAGCACATCTAAAGTTTGTTGGGCCCACCTAATGACAGCACACCAAGATTTCTGTAGCAGCTTTGGGATAGGGATTGAATAACCTCTTTAGTTAAACTTTGAAAACAAAATTCTGACATGGAGTTTCACAGAAAACCCCTTGTAAGTCTCCCTCAACTTCAAACAGCATGAAACCAAGTGAAAACTGGCCAAACTACTTTATTACAAAATAGTAAGACATCAGGGCACAAGAAAATAGTTTTATATGGCATTTCCCCATTATAAAAACAACATAGATCCAGTATAAAATTTCAAGGAAGAAAATATAAAAATGAAATTAAATATCCACAGGCTAGCACCCAGAGATGACAGTCTGCAGCATTTTGGTCTATGAATACATGCCAGTTATAGAGATGTATAGAAAGATTGGCACTACTACAGAGCAAAACTGTCTTGTGGCCTGATTTTCTTTCAAACAACATAATGCATTCACATTAATAAATGCAGCACTATCCCATCCTTCTTAATAGGCACTGAACACTGCATGGTATGATACACTATAAATCAGTTAGCTCCATCAAGATGGTCATTTAGATCATTGCTAGAGATCTATCACAACCAACCTGCATGTCACCCTGGATTCTTGCCTCACACTTCACTGTCCAAAGCACCCTGGCCACACCCAGCACATGCCTCTGGATATGCACTGAGGAGCAGACATTCCACTAAGCCATAGAAGCATAGTTAAAAGACAAAAAAAAAATCAGAGGAGAAAACCAACAGGTGTTTCCACAAATGCCTAAAAATACACACAGAAATATAAAAAACATGAACAATGTTTCAATATTAGAATGTTAAAGACAAAGATTGATGAAATGCCTAAAAAGGAACTCAAGAATGATCATAAGATTACTCAAAAGCACAGTGAAGCAACTATATGAGATAAAGAAATCCATAAATGACATGGATGAAAAATTTTGCCAATAGAGACACTGAAAAGAAAGCAAGCTGAAATATTAGAAGTTGAGAATTCAATATATCAAATAGAAAATACATCAGAGAGCCTTAACAAAAGATGTGTTAAGGGAAAAGAAAGAATATCTGACCTAGAAGACAAATCCATGAAAATGTCTCAGGAAGGAGATAGATCTCAAGAATGAGAAGAAGAAGAAAGAAAAAGAATGAGAAGGAGAAAGGAAGAAGAAAAGCAAGAAGAGGAAGAGGAGAATGTGGAGGACAAGGAGGAAGAGAAAAAGAAGGAGGAGGAGGAGAATTTTAAAAAAACTTAAAACAGTGTTTGAGATGTATGGGATACTATCAAAAAAATCAAACATGCCTTAGGATTTCCTGAAGATGCAAAACTAGATAATAGATTACAAGGCCAACTCCATGAAATAATAGCAAAAAACTACCCTCAATTGGAGAAATATAGGGAAATCCAACTACATGAAGCACACGGAACTCCTAATAGACATGAACAGAAAAGATCTTCCCCATGACATATTACAGTCAAATTTTCAACAGTAAAACATAAAGAAAAGATTCTAAAATGTACACAAAATGCCAGATGACATTCAGAGTGTCTCCAATTACACTAACAGTGAATTTCTCATCAGAAAACTCACAGGCTAGGAGAAAATTGAGAGACATAGTCCAAGTCCCAAAAGAAGAAAAGTCAACCAAGAATACCCTGCAAAGCTTTCACTTATAAATTAAGATGAAATAAAGACTTTCAAAACAAACATAAATTGAAAGAATTTGTCAACACTGATACAGCCTTACAAATGATACTTAACAATGTGCTACAAATAGAAACAGAGAACAACAGTTATCATTATCAAAGAATGTGAAGACAGAAAATCTCCTAATAAAAGCACAAAGGAAATCCAAACAAACCATAGAAATATTTATGGAAACACAACAGGACCACATCATTACTTATCAATAAAAACCTTAAATGTAAATGACCTAAATTCTCCAATTAAAAGATACAGACTGGCCGGCACCATGGCTCAATAGGCTAATCCTCCACCTTGCGGTGCCAGCACATCAGGTTCTAGTCCCGGTGGGGGCGCCAGATTCTGTCCCAGTTGCCCCTCTTCCAGGCCAGCTTTCTGCTGTGGCCCGGGAGTGCAGTGGAGGATGGCCCAAGTGCTTGGGCCCTGCACCCCATGGGAGACCAGGAGAAGCACCTGGCTCCTGTCTTCAGATCAGCGTGGTGCGCTGGCCGCAGCGTGCTGGCAGAGGCGGCCATTGGAGGGTGAACCAATGGCAAAAGGAAGACCTTTCTCTCTGTCTCTCTCTCTCTCTCACTGTCCACTCTGCCTGTCAAAAAAAAAAAAAAAAAAAAAAAGATGCAGACTAGCTAAATGGATTTAAAAACAAGACCCATCTATTTGCTGCCTACAAGAAACACACCTCAACACACACATTCTGAAAGTGAAAGGATTGTAAAAGATAATCCATGCTAAAGGAATGCAAACTCAAGCAGTTGTAGCCATCCTAATATCAGACAAAATAGACTTTAACACAAAAACTGTTAAAAGAGACAAAGAAGGGCAGCACATATTGATTGAGGATCAATTCAACAGGGAGATGTGAGTATAGTAAACGTATATTCACCCAATACCAGGGCACATGGTTACTTAAAACAAATATTAATGGATCTAAAGAGAGACACAGACTTCATTATAATAATAATGGGGGACTTTTACACCCCACTTTCATCAATGAACAACTCAACTAAACAGAAAACCAAGAAAGAAACAACAGAACTAATCTACCCTATGGATAAAAAGGATCTAGAAAAACAAGAAAAAAAAAATTAGTAGTGGTAAAGAAATAGTTAAAATTAGAGAATAAACAAAATTTGAAAAAATACAAAAGATTAGTGAAATGAAGAGCTGATTTTTTTTAAAAAATAAACAAAATTGATATACCTTTGGCCCAACTAACCAAAAAAGGATGGAGGAGGAGAAGATCAAATTAATAAAATCTGAGATGAAAAGGAGATTTATGCTATATACCACAATTAAAAGAATAATCAGGCAGTATTACAAACAGCTATATGCCAACAAATTAGGAAACCTAGAATAAATGGATAGATTTCTAGATGAGAACAACCTAAAAAGTTGAGTCATTAAGACATAGATAATCTAAACAGACCAATAACCAAGAAATTCAATCAGTAATAAAGATGCTTTCAACAAAGAAAAGACCAGGACCAGATGGCTTCAGTGCTGAATTCTACAAGACATTTAAAGAAGAACTGACTTCAATTCTCCTCAGACTATTCAAAACAATTGAAAGGGAGATAATCCTCTCAAACACCTTCTATAAGGCCAGCATCACCTTAATTACAAAGCCACAAAAAAGATGAAAATAAATGTAAAAATCTTCAACAAAATACTAGCTAATTAAATCCATCAACATATCAGAAATATCCTTTACCCAGACCAAGTGGGATTCATCCCTGGTATGCAGGGATGGTTCAACATATGCAAACCAATAAATGCAATACATCACACTAACTGCTGGTGAGGAATTTCAGCATGTTGCCAACAACCGGGATGCCTTGCCCCTGGTAAACCACAGCTCCTAAAGTGTGGCCACAGGGAGCTTCATGGGGAATCCATGGCCCCAAAGCAGCTGTGGCCTTATGCTTAAGTCAGGCCATTTCAGGACAATCTCATGCCCTCATATGAGGAGAAGATCGACATCTGGAAGATTCCAGATGTCTCTAGTTTCTTTCTGGGGCATGTAGAGGGGAGTGATGTGGTCTGGCTCCACTTGTTTGATATCCATAAGGCATGTTAGAACCAGATTCCTCAAGAGCAGCTCACAACTCAAGATGTTCTGGAGACTTACCAGAAGGTTTTGAATTCACTCAGAGACACTGCGATGTCACAGACAAGAGAAATGCTGTGAGACCAATCCAGCCACTGAGAGGATGAAGGGCTGAATCTGAAGCTTTTAGCTTGAGCTTCATGGTTTATTATTCTTTCCTATTCAGCCGTGTGGTTCTTCCTCTACATCCACATGCACATTTTAGTGTGTTCTACCTCTCCTGGCAACCTGCATGTAAGTTGCTAATAGGAGCTGACTAAGCCTGGTTTTTCATCTGGCTCACTTTCCTAAGGCCAGCTGCTTCCTAGTGAGGATGCACAGAGGCAGTGGATCTAACCAGCATTGGAAGGAAGTAAAAAAAAATGTAGCCATAAAGAGGCTTCCCCTACTCTCATGATTGAATATATACACTTGCAAGAAATACATACAGAAGGATTTTTACATGGTAGTCTATGAAAGAAACACATAATAATTCTTCAAGGAGCATTTCTCCCCTAATTTAAAAAATGTTGTTGACCATGCAGGGTCCCTAGGATTTAGTGGTCTGTTTCTGCTGGCACCCAAGGAGGGCCTTTTCATGCTGTGGATGATCATCCAATGAAGCTCACATGCCATCTTCTTCACATGAATGAAGAAGCCATGTTAGACCCTCCCAGAGGTTTTGAATGGACAAGAATCTTTAGAACAGCAAGTGTGAGGGGAAACAGTAACCTATGTTGCTGTCTCTGGTGGTGCTTGTGAAATTCCTGTTGACCTTGCAGCTGGGATTTCTGTGTCCAAAACTGAACATTTTCCATAAATATCACCTGTCACTGGGAGATATCAAGACCTTCCACTCGACATGGGTGATTCAGTTCTTGAAAAAGTTCTCTGCAATGAAGCTGTCATCCTTCCTGCAAGGAGTGAGTGGATTTGGTGCACTTTGATGATCACGAATAAGATGGTGAGTTGCTGTGAACTTTGCAGTAGACTCTGCCTTTCTCAAACTCAAGTAGGCATCAGAATCCCCTGGAATAATGGAGCACTTGGTCTCCGGCTCAGTGGTTTTGGGGTAGAATCCAAGAACCTGCATTTATGACTGTTTGCTACATGATGCCAACAATACTGACCTGGAAACTCTAAGGAGGGCCCCTCAGACAATACAAGTAGGGCAGTGTCATCCCTATGGGATGGGGCGGATTCGGGAATATGCTTGCCTGGAGTATTTCCACTGTCACTGCGGAGTTCATGGGAGCATTCCCTTCATCTTGTGTTTGGTTTTTTTGTTATACAAACTCATAACATAACTTTCTAGGGTGGCTATAATCTAATCTTGGCAGGAGAAACTGGGACCCTCATTGTCCGTGGGAAAGTAGAAAATGTAGAAATGGTACAGCCATTTTGGAAAACAGTCTGGCAATTTCTCATAAAGTAGACTTTTCATGTACCAGCAGTTTTCCCAAGCATGAGGGTTCTTCAAACAATACAATTCAAAATGTATATTATAACAACACCATATATAGATTTCAAGATTACTTTGCATCAGGTGTGGGTATTTGGTATAGTGATTAACACATTGATTAGGGTGCCTGTATCTCATGTCAGAATGTCTGGGTTTCCAGCTCCAGCTCCTGATTCCAGCTTCTTGGGAGGTAGCAGGAGATGGCTGTAGCAGTTTGGTCCCTATCTGGATTGAGTTTCTGGCTCCTTTATTTGGCCTGGCCCAGCCGTGGTTTCTGAGGGTACTGAGAAGTGAAACAGTGGATATGGAGCTCTCTCTTTGTGCCTCTCAAATTAAAAAAAAAAAAATTTTGCAACAAAATTTTTAATTCCATTTTCCATGAACTTTTGTAGTCCCTTCTTACTTCCTAAGAGAACAGAAAACATATCCTTGCTATATGTAATGTTCGTGGTAGCATTATTCATAATAGGCAAGAGGTAAAAACCTAAATGTCAGTCAGCCAATGAATGGATGTGTGGCATATCCACACAATACAGCATTGTTCAGCCTTAAAAGGGAATGAGGCTGCATGCTAAAAAATGGGTGACTTTCTTTTAAAAGAATGTTTCTTTTTCATCTATATGAAAGGCAGAGAGACAGAAAGGGAGAATCTTCCATCTGCTGGTTTACTCCCCAGATGCCCACAATGAGCATGGCTGCACCATGCTGAAACCAGGTGCCTGGAACTCCCTCTAGGTCTCCCACATGAATGGCAGGGACCCAAGCACTTGAGTCATCATCTGCTGCCTCCCAGGATGCATTAACAGGAAGCTGGATCACAAGCAGAGGTGCTGGGACTCAAACCAGCACCCTGATATAAGATGTGGGCATCCTGAGCTTCACCATCTGTGCCACAACATCTGGCCCCATGGGTGAACCTTGAAAACATTATGATAAGGGAAAGAAGTCAGTTACAAAAACTATATACCATATGATTCCACTTACATGAAATGCCAGAATAGGAAAATCCATAGAAATGGAAAAGTTGGTGTTTTCCAGGAGTTGGCAGGGTGCTGGGCATGAAAAATGAAAACTGACTGCTAATGGTTGGGTGGTGATGATAGTATTCTGAATTTGAATAGCAGTGATGGTTGCACAATTCTGTCAGGCTACTGAATACACTGAATTGTATAAAAAGGGCAAATTTTATGGTATGTGAATTATATCTCAATATAGCTGTTCATGGAATCAAAAATTCTGCCGTTGGGGCCAGCGCTGTGGCGTAGGTATTAGAGACCCTGTCTGCAGTGCCAGAATCCCATATGGGAGCCAGTTTGAGTTCCAGCTGTTCCACTTCCAATCCAGTTCTCTGCTATGGCCTGGGAAAGCAGTAGAAGATGGCCCAAGTCCTTGGGCCCCTGCAACCACATGGGAGACATGGAAGAAGCTCTAGGATCCTGGCTCTGGATTAGCCCAGCTCCAGCCATTGACACCATTTAGGGAGTGAATCAGGGGATGGAAGACCTCTCTCTCTCGCTCTATCTCTGCCTCTCTCTCTGCTCTGCCTCTGCCTCTCTGTAACTCTGCCTTTCAAATAAATAAATAAATCTTTTTTAAAAAATAAATGCTTAAAATTTAAAAATTATAAAATGTGAAAATGATTTTTTCTATATATTTTTCTTATAAAGTGTCTTGTAAATAGAAATTCTGTTTCTAAATCATGGCATTCTCCTTGGGGGAAAATACCTCAATATTTTCTTCTTTATTAACTGAAGTTAACATACACTTTTAATAAAGATCAAAGTAATTTTAACAATGGGAATATAAAGGATAAAAACAAACATTATATTATTCAAATAATTAGCAAATTTAAAGAACAATGTAGCTTGTTCAATGCCCCCATATCCAATACTTTTTTTAAATACATACATAATATAAATAACAGAAAAAAATTAGAACACCATCTGCAACTAAAAATATTGAGTCCTTTAACTTTAAAAGGCTATATTTTGGTCTAGTATTTTTTTTTCACTCCTCTTGTTTTCACCTTAAAACAGCACATAAGCTTCAGAAAAAAAAAAAAACTCTGATTCTCACAATTCACAATGCCACACTCTCAGCCTGAGAAAAAACATTAATTATTTCTAAAAGTCTTCAGTATAAATCATATCCCTAAATTGCTAATCCCCAAAATGAGGAATACAGAAGCCAAAAAATATTTCAGAACTTTTTAAAAAGTCAAACAACAGAAAGAACACTACTAAAACTCTATACTAAATCAAATATTCTGGAAGTCTTTTCCCAAGCTTTAAAATAAAATACATAACTGCTCTAGAGCCAGAATTATAAAACTGAATAAAAACACATATACTGACCAGCTAAAATGAGCCAGACCCTATGCTATGAGCTCTCATACGCGATCAGTAATTTACCTTATCCAGAGAAGGAAAATAGCAGACAACTGGCTTCACATTCGCTCTGTCAGTCTTCTAAATGCACATTCTATAACCAGATTACAAATGGCTTCTTGGGAGTCAAGACTGACTGTCCGTACTCTGAAGAAAGGGTGGGGAAGTCTCAGGGCCTCAGCACTGCAGATGCAGTGTGAGCTCGGGCTGGCGAAAGATTACTCAGAGATCACTCTGGTCAGCAAGTAAGACTAACCATATCCCAGCATGCAGTGACAGGGGACAAGGTACAGCAATACTTCTAAGTAAGACCAGATGGTCTTCCTGTTTACTACCCTCATAGGACACTTTCCTTGAATAAGAGAGAGCACATCTTAAAAAAAATGTAAACTAAGGGAAAAGTTATCAGGAAAAACATACCAGTTCAATAAAACTAGCCACAGAAAAGGTTTTGGTGCTTTTCAATAAAAAATGTTTTAAATTGAAACAACAGGGTTTTCTTCGTTTTGTTTTTACTACACCAACATTTCTATCACATATATGAAGTAATCATTTGGAAGAGTCAAAAAACTTTCAAATAACACGTTTTCTGTTTCATATACGTCTATTCCTGTACCAAGATCTAAGAAAAGAAAGGATGTCCAAATTACACCTAAGAAACAGGAATTATCTGGAAAAGCATCAACAGTGCCAAATAAATAAATATGATATGAAATTCTAAACTCTGAGTTGCTCATATGCTTCAGAGAAACATGTAACAGTCTCTGCTCTGATATTATCAAGTTTTGATCATAGCAAATCTCAGTGGTTTCCTATTGCTTTATTTTATACAAAATTTTAGAATTAAAAGCCCTCAGAGAGGAGCTAATTTATTCATTTTTGAATGATAACATTCTTAGTGTTCAATGACCTTTTTCCAAGCTCATACAACTTATAGGTAACACATCTGGAATTAGAACCTATGTTTCTTAACTACATGGTATTTTCACTTCTCAGTCACACTTATTCTCCTCTCCATGCAAAGCTGCTGTTCAGTGTTGCCCAATGTATTAGCCTATAAAATATTTTGAGACTTTTTTTCAAAATTGCACTTTTTAAAAATGTGTGAATTTCTCAGTTATCTACCCACAGAATAAGACTTTCTACAAACTGGGTCAGAGAACCCAGAAATACCATATGTTGATTAATTCAACCTATTCATGGTATTATCCTATTCCTAACTTCTTATGTAAGTCACTTGACCATACTGGTACTTGATTTTCTTATCTATAAAAATGAAAGAATGGACTGCATGATCTCCAAGATACCACTAGCTTTAAAAATTTTACACTTTGTGATGTGTTTACAAATCAATATTATAATGTATTCTACTTCTGTTCTCCTTTTCCTCATAGCAAACTCAGATAATACTACCAGTAAACCTCAAGAGCTGAGATACTGAAGCATTCCTTATTTAGGAAACATGCCACAACATGCCAAAGTGTTTATCAATAAAACATGCTGGTATTTGACCCAAATGAAAAAAATCAAAAAGGACCATTGCCACAATTTTCAAAAGCATGGGAGGGCCGGCGCCGTGGCTCACTAGGCTAATCCTCCACCATGCGGCGCCGGCACACCGGGTTCTAGTCCCGGTCGGGGCACCGGATTCTGTCCCAGTTGCCCCTCTTCCAGGCCAGCTCTCTGCTGTGGCCAGGGAGTGCAGTGGAGGATGGCCCAAGTGCTTGGGCCCTGCACCCCATAGGAGACCAGGATAAGTACCTGGCGCCAGCTGCAGCAGCCATTGGAGGGTGAACCAATGGCAAAGGAAGACCTTTCTCTCTGTCTCTCTCTCTCACTGTCTGCTCTGCCTGTCAAAAAAAAAAAAAAAAAAAAAAGCATGGGAGTCTAATAAACTGAGAACTATGTCTCCTTCCTGTACTTTCCATCAGTTCCATTATATACTCCACCCGAGTTACCCAGCCTCTAAAAATGAAAGGTCTTAAAATACTGGAAGTATCTGGATTTTACTCTTTTAAACACACACACACACACACACACACACTCCTCCACTCCAGGGAAGAAAATCTATAACCTGGCATGAGTAAGTACTGAGGCATATGGTAAAGGATCCAAAAAGTTCCATATGGAAAACTATAAAACAAGATGATAAAAATGACAAGGGTAAACACACTAACCTAGCAACCATGTATCCAGATGACTAATTAACTGCTGGTTGTTCATTAAGCATTTATTACATGTCCAATACTGTACTTGACACTGCAGATAGAAAGGAAAGGGGACAATTCAGTCCATGATCTCTAGGAACTTACAGTCCAGTTGGGGAGATAACCCAACAATAAACAGCACAGGACTACAAATAATTAAATGTTAAATTATGCACATAAGTGATGCAGTGTTTTGGAGAACAGAAGGGCTAGGTAACATCAGATTAGTTAGGAAAGCTAACTTTGAGATAGGAACACTGAGCTGAGTCTGAGCCTGAGGAGTTTTAGCTGAACAGAGGCAGGAGAAGTCCTAGGTTCAGAGGAATACATCAGCCTCCATATCCATGTTTCCTCATCCACAGATTCAACCAATCATGGATTGAACTTTTGCAATCAATAATGATTACTACTGGCTGAGAGTCACAGAAGGAGTTTGGATTAAGGGTACCAAAACATAGTTAGAATCAGTAAGTTCTAGTGTTCCACTATAGTCACCCTATAGTTCACAGTAACATATCATGTATTTTATGAATAAACAGAAGGGAACCTGAAGCCTCCAAATATAAAGTAATGATAAGAAGAGGAAAGTTAATCACTTGACTTGACTAGTATACACTATACGCATTTATTGAAATATCTCAATATGAAAAATTAAATAATACAAATTTAATAAAACATTCAAAAAATTGCATCAGCACTGGAGACTTATAAAAAGAAATAGAAGAAGATACCAATAAATGGATGTCGCTCCCCCTCTTCGTGGAGGAACGACACAGGACCCTGCGTTGTTCTTTTGTCTGCTCGGCCCTCCCCGGGTTTGCTGCTGGTCCTTCCCGGGTTGGCTGCTGGTCCTTCCCGGGTTGGCTACCATCCCTTCCACCTCCATGGAAGGGCGGTTCCCCCTGCCACTTTCCCCACTTCCGCGGGGGAGCGGCACACCACCAGCCGGCTCTCTCGGGGGCTGCACAGGTGTTCCCCTTAGATGTTCCTGGTGCATGCCGTCTCTCTCCTCCTTTATAGTCCTCTTCCACCAATCCCAACTCGGCTGCCCACACGCCGAGTACGCTGCTCTCCTCCAATCAGGAGCAGGATCAGCTCCTGGAGGTCAGCACTCAAGTTGGCAAGAGGCAGCTGCGTAGAAGCTGTTTTCTTCTCTCCCAGCGCCATATTGTGGGAGAGCAGATGCATAGAATAAGTCTTAATTCCAGTAACTTAGTCCAGTCCGGGTTGCTCCCCACAATGGAAAAATCTTCCATGCTCATGGATTGGAAGAATCAATATCATCAAAATGCCCATTCTCTCAAAAGCAATTTATACATTCAAAGTGATACCAATCAAAATACCAAAGACATTCTTTGCAGATCTGGAAAAAATGATGCTGAAATTCATATGGAGACACAGGAGACCTCGAATAGCTAAAGCAATCTTGTACAACAAAAACAAAGCCGGAAGCAACACAATACCAGATTTCAGGACATACTACAGGGCAGTTGTAATCTAAACAGCAAGGTACTAGTACAGAAACAGATGGATAGACCAATGGAACAGAATAGAAACACCAGAAATCAATCCAAACATCTACAGCCAACTCATATTTGATCAAGGGTCCAAAACCAATCCCTGGAGTAAGGACAGTCTATTCAATAAATGGTGCTAGGAAAATTGGATTTCCACGTGCAGAAGGATGAAGACCCCTACCTTTCACCTTACACAAAATCCACTCAACATGGATTAAAGACCTAAATCTACAACCCGACACCATCAAATTTTTAGAGAACATTGGAGAAACCCTGCAAGATATAGGCACAGGCAAAGACTTCTTGGAAAATACCCCAGAAGCACAGGCAGTCAAAGCCAAAATAAACATTTGGGATTGCATCAAATTGAGAAGTTTCTGTACTTCAAAAGATACATTCAGGAAAGTGAAGAGGCAACTGACAGAATGGGAAAAAATATTTGCAAATTATGCAACAGATAAAGGGTTAATAACCAGAATCTACAAGAAACTCCACAAAAACAAAACCAACAACCCACTTAAGAGATGGGCCAAGGACCTCAACAGACATTTTTCAAAAGAGGAAATCCAAATGGCCAACAGGTACATGAAAAAATGTTCAAGATCACTAGCAATCAGGGAAATGCAAATCAAAACCACACAGAGGTTTCACCTCACCCCAGTTAGAATGGCTCACATGCAGAAATCTACCAACAATAGATGCTGGAGAGGATGTGGGGAAAAAGGGACACTAATCCACTGTTGGTGGGAATGCAAACTGGTTAAGCCACTATGGAAGTCAGTCTGGAGATTCCTCAGAACCTGAATATAACCCTACTATTCAACCCAGCCATCCCACTCCTTGGAATTTACCCAAAGGAAATCAAATTGGAAAATAAAAAAGCTATCTGAACCTCAATGTTTATTGCAGTTAAATTCACAATAGCTAAGACCTGGAACCAACCCAAATGCCCATCAACAGTAGACTGCATAAAGAACTTATGGGACATGTACTCTATAGAATACTATACAGCAGTCAAAAACAATGAAACCTGGTCATTTGCAACAAAATGGAGGAATCTGGAAAACATCATGCTGAGTGAATTAAGCCAGTCCCAAAGGGATAAATATCATATGTTCTCCCTGATCGGTGACAACTAACCAACCACAAAAAAGGAAACCTGTTGAAGTGAAAGGGACATTATGAGAAATAGTGACTTGATCAGCTCTTGTCCTGACTGTTGAGTACAATGTAATACTTTATCCATTTTAGTATTTTTTTATTCTAGTACTATTGGTTGAACTCTGTAATTAACACATAATTATTCTTAGGTGTTTAAATTTTAACTGAAAAGTGATCCCTGTTAAATATAAGAGTGGGAATAGAGAGGGAGGAGATGTACAGTTTGGGACATGCTCAAGCTGACTTGCCCCAAATGGTGGAGTTAGAAATGTGCCAGGGGATTCCAATTCAATCCCATCAAGGTGGCATGTACCAATGCCATCTCACTAGTCCAAGTGATCAATTTCAGTTCACAATTGATCACAATGATAGGTCTAAGAGTCAAAGTGATCACACAAACAAGACTAGTGTCTGCGAATACTAACTGATAGAATATAAAAAGGGAGAGAACGATCCAACATGGGAAGTGGGATACACAGCAGACTCATAGAATGGCAGATGTCCTAAACAGCACTCTGACCTCAGAATCAGCCCTTAAGGCATTCAGATCTGGCTGAAGAGCCCATGAGAGTATTTTAGGCATGGAAAGCCAAGACACTCTGGCAAAAAAAACAAACAAACAAACAAACAAAAAAAAAAAAAAAAACACCTAAATGAAAGATCTCCAAGAGTGAGATCCCAGTGGAAAGAACGGGTCATCAAAGAAGGAGGTACCTTTCTCTGAAGGGAGGAGAGAACTTCCACTTTCACTATGACCTTGTCTAAATAAGATGGAAGTCAGCAAACTCAAGAGGCTTCCATAGCCTTGGAAACTCATGACTAGAGCCTAGGGAGATTTCTGATGCCATAAACAAGACTGTCAAATTGTTAAGTCAACAATAGGAATCACTGTGTACTTACTCCTCATGTGGGATCTCTGTCCTTAATGGGTTGTCCAATGTGAATTAATGCATAACTAGTACTCAAAAAGTATTTTACACTTTATGTTTGGTGTGGGTGAAAACTGATGAAATCTTTACTTAATACATACTAAATCAATCTTCTGTATATAAAGATAATTGAAAATGAATCTTGATGTGAATGGAATGGGAGAGGGAGTGAAAGATGGGAGGGTTGCAGGTGGGAGGAGTATTATCGGGGGGAAAAGCCATTGTAATCCATAAACTGTACTTTGGAAATTATATTTACTAAATGTGGGGAGCAAACCGGACTAGACTGAGTTATTGGAATTAAGACTTATTCTATGCATCTGCTCTCCCACAATGTGGCGTTGGGAGAGAAGTAAACAGCTTCTGCACAGCTGCCTCCAGTTCAACTGATAAACTGTAGGACTTGCTCCTGATTGGAGAGCAGCGTACTCGGCGTGTGGGCAGCCGAGTTAGGATTGGCGGAGGAGGACTATAAAGGAGGAGAGAGACGGCATGCACCGGGAACATCTATGGGGAACATCTAAGGGAACCCGTGCAGCCCCCGAGAAAGCCGGCCGGCGGTGTGCCGCTCCCCTGCGGAAGTGGGGAATGTGGCCAGGGGGAACTGCCCTTCCACGGAGGTGGAAGGGATAGTAGCCAACCCGGGAAGAACCAGCAGCAAACCCGGGGAGGGCCGAGCAGACGAAAGAACAGCGCAGGGTCCTGTGTCGTTCCTCCACGAAGAGGGGGAGCGACATAATGGTGCCGTGACTCGGATAGGAAACCTAGCTCGGATAGGAAACTTAGGACGGATAGGAAACTTAGGAGGGAAGAAACGGGAAGAACTGGGAAATTACTGGAGAGAGAGACTAGCAAACAGCCTAGGGAAAAGCCGGACGAAAAGGGTGCCGGAAGAAGCTATTGAAAGCCTAGGCATAGATTCGGATACGGACTACGGGGGGAAGCTGGGAGAAATCTCTAAGGTCAAAAGCGAAAGTGAAAGCTAGAACAAACAGACTCGGATGCGGACTGTGGGGAGAGGCCAGGAGAAATGAGGGAGGAGTATTGTTGGAGGAAAGCTTGGGGAAACATACCGGGTAGAGAAAAATGTTAGGGAAATTGAAGCCGCGGGGGGCAGGCCAAGGCGGACACGAAAGCCACTTTGGGATTCTCAAGTTAGCCCGGGAATAGGGGGCGAAAAGTTGAAACCAGAAGCTGAAACGTGAGCCAGATTGGGATCCGTCTGATTAGCCCGGGGAGCAAAGGATGGGAAGCCAGATCGTGGGGCGGAGACGTATGCTGGGTTGAATTCGCCAGGCTAGCCCGGGGAACTTAGATTGAATGCTAGTGGCGGACACGTAAGCTACGCTGTGTTACTCGCGGAAGCCGCCGCGTGCAGAGAGAGCACGGGGCGTGAATAGATAGGGAACGGGGCTGGCGCGAGGCCGTGGTGCAGACGCGAAGGGCGTGGAGACCGCGGAGCGCGCGAAGCCAAGCCGCGCGAAGCCGAGCCGCGCAGATGAGAGAGGCTGAAGCGGCTCAGAGCCGGGAAGCAGCCTCGGGGCGGGCACCAGAAAGCCGCAGGGATAAGAGAAATAGAAGTTTAGAAATAAAATGAGAGAAATAAGAATGCTGGGAGATAGAAGTAAAATGGGAGAAATAGGAATGCCCGGAGATAGAGAAATAGAGAAATAGAAAGGCCTCCCCTCAACATGGCAACGAGAAAGTTTGGATTCGGTCTGCCTGATTAAGTGAGGCGATGAGCACGATGAGCACCTGCGGGCAGCTAGCAGCTTATGCGCCGCAGGTCACCGAAGACAGGCACGAATTAACATCAGTAAGGCTTCCCCACAATGCAACAATTAGGAGGCTTGGATTCGGTCTGCCTGATTTAAGGCGGTAAGCACCAGCAAGCAGCTCGACCAAAGCATGAGCTGCAGGTCACCGAAGATAGGCACAAACCAACACTAATAAGTCTCCCCCACAATACGGCAATGAGAAGGCTTGGATTCGGTTTGCCTGATAGGTTTTGTAAGCCCCTGCAGGCAGAGCAGAGCATGCGCTGCAGGGCACCGAACACAGGCACGCATCAGCGCCTAAAAACCTCCTCACAATGGCGAAGAGAGGACCCGGATTCGGTTTTCCTGATTGATAGGACTTGTAAGAGCCTGTGGCAACTCTAGCAAGTAGAGCAGAGTGTGTGCCGCGGGACACCGAAGACAGGCGCGTATCAACGCCAAAAATAAAAAGAAAGGGGGATCTGTGGGGAGCAAACCGGACTAGACTGAGTTATTGGAATTAAGACTTATTCTATGCATCTGCTCTCCCACAATGTGGCGTTGGGAGAGAAGTAAACAGCTTCTGCACAGCTGCCTCCAGTTCAACTGATAAACTGTAGGACTTGCTCCTGATTGGAGAGCAGCGTACTCGGCATGTGGGCAGCCGAGTTAGGATTGGCGGAGGAGGACTATAAAGGAGGAGAGAGACGGCATGCACGAGGAACATCTAAGGGGAACATCTGAGGGAACGCCTGTGCAGCCCCCGAGAAAGCCGGCCGGCGGTGTGCCGCTCCCCTGCGGAAGTGGGGAATGCGGCCAGGGGGAACTGCCCTTCCACGGAGGTGGAAGGGATAGTAGCCAACCCGGGAAGAACCAGCAGCAAACCCGGGGAGGGCCGAGCAGACGAAAGAACAGCGCAGGGTCCTGTGTCGTTCCTCCACGAAGACGGGGAGCGACATAATGGTGCCGTGACTCGGATATGAAGCCTAGGCAGGGTTTAGTGTCGTTCCTCCATCAAGAGGGGGAGCGACAACTAAATAATATTTTATTGCTGTAAAAAGAAAAAGAAAAAGCAGTAGATCATAAAATTTGGGAAAAATGGGGAAGAAAATGAAAGAGAAATAAATTATTAATTGTAAATGACATGCAAAGTAAATTGACCCCAAAAAAGAATAAAATTAAGGAGACCTGACATTTTAATAGACTTGTTATTCTACTGAATACAATTTTTTTTATTTATTTTGAGAGAGAGAGATCTTCCATCTGCTGGTTCATGCCCAAGATGCCACAATGCCTAAGCCAGGAGTCAGGAGCTTCATTTAGGTCTCCCACATGGATGGTGGGGACCCACACACTTAAGTCATCTCGTGATGCTTTTCTGACATCATTCACAGGGAGCTGGATCAGAACTGATGCAGCCAGGACACAAACTGGTGCCATGTGAAGTGCCAGTGTCACAGGCAGCAGCTTTACCTGTTCAGCCACAATGCTGGCTCCAACACAATTTTTTTTTAGTTCAAATTCTATTGTATGACATTTCTGGATGCACTGATAATGCTTTACAGATGAGCAATTTCCAGAAATGCTTTAACCAGGTGTTAACTGAACAGAATCTTACAATTTAATACATTATACCTTATAACCAAAACAGGTTTCTGTCATTTTTTTGAAAGATTTATTTAGTTACTTGAAATGCAGAGTTACAAAGGCAGAGAAAGAGACATAGAGAGGACTTCCATCTGCTGGTTCACTCCTCAACTGGCCGCAATGGCCACAGCTGTGCTGACCCGAAGCCAGGAGCCAGGAGTTTCTTCTGGATCTCCAACATGGGTGCAGAGGCCAAAGGACTTGGGCCATTTCTGCTGCTTTTCAAGGCCATAGCAGAGAGCTGGATCAGAATCGGAGCAGCCAGGACTCAAACTGGCACCCATATGGGAAGCTGGCACTGCAGGAGGAGGCTTTACCAGCTATGCCACAGCACAAGCCCCACATTTCTTTTATTAACTGATCTTCCTTTAAGGCAATTATTTACAAAGCAGATTGTTCTGAATATTTTAGTAAATAACAAACTTGTAAATCTCTGAAGGAAATTTCCAGCCACCAATACCCCAAGAAAACATGTTGAACAACATGAAACAATCTTTCATTGTGATTAACAATTCCGAATGGGGCAAGCACTGTGGTGTAGCTGATAAAGCCAGTGCAGCACCAATATCCCATATGGGTGCCAGTTTGAGTTCCGGTTGCTCTACTTCCAATCCAGCTCCCTGCTACTGTGCCTGGGAAAGCAGCAGAAGAGGCCCAAGTGAGAGATCCAGAAGAAGCTCCTGGCTCCTGACTTAAGACTGTCCCAAATTCAGCCATTGCGACCATTTGGGGAGTGAACAAGAGAATGGAAGGTTTCTTCTCCTCTCCTCCCCTCTTCTCCTCTGTACCTCTGCTTTTCAGATAAATAAATTAATAAAAACAATTCTGAATAATGTTAGATATAAATCAGATCAAAGCAACCATACTCTTACATCTCAAAAAGAAGTAGAAAATAAAATGTAAAGGAATGTCCTAAAGGAGTGCCTTTAGCAGGAAAAACAAAAAGTATCAGCACAATATAAGGGAAACTAGCTCTCACCTTCTCATTTTTCCTCTATTCAAGGGAGTCTTCTACACCAGAGAGAAACGTCCCTTCTCTGTCCACACCAGTAACGAAAGAAATAGCAATTTCTGCCATTCTGCAGTGGCATTATGCCAGGGCTTCTGAGTCCTGGTAGCAATTTAACTCAGAAATTCTGTAGTTGCTTAACAGCCATTAGTAACAGAGTATGAATTAACCCAATGCTGTCTTCCCTGGTGGTCACTATTGATAGCTCCAGTACTTCTTTGGGAGTAGAAGGGGTGTCTCACCTCTTTGACATTAGAAGGAAGGAACAGGAGTAATGATTATCACAGGAATTAGTGCTATAAATTGTAACTGTGAACATAGTTTAGTGAGTGAGGAATGAGTTCTCTAAAACTCAGAAGAGCTGACTTACTGTGGGGAATGTTTGGGAATAGCCTGAGACAGATCCAAAGCAGATTCATCATGCAAGTCAGGCTGCACACCACCCACCCACCACCACCCAGCACCTTGTACAAAAAGAGAACACAAATTGCAACAGCAAAGGGAGAATTTTAATAGACATGAAATTTCAAAACTACGGGGCTAGGATTCTTCAGAATACTAATGTAGCTGGCACGAGTTTGCATTCTGACTCCAACAGTAGTAACTGCAGAAAGAAGTCTAATTTTTTCATTGTTGTTTTAAACTTACTTATGTAATATTCTTTTTTTTTTTTTTTTTTTTTTTTTTTTTTTTTTTTTTTTTTGACAGGCAGAGTGGACAGTGAGAGAGAGAGACAGAGAGAAAGGTCTTCCTTTGCCGTTGGTTCACCCTCCAATGGCCGCCGCGGCCGGCGCGCTGCAGCCGGCACATCGCGCTGATCCGAAGGCAGGAGCCAGGAGCCAGGTGCTTTTCCTGGTCTCCCATGGGGTGCAGGGCCCAAGCACCTGGGCCATCCTCCACTGCACTCCCTGGCCATAGCAGAGAGCTGGCCTGGAAGAGGGGCAACCGGGACAGAATCCGGCGCCCCGACCGGGACTAGAACCCGGTGTGCCGGCGCCGCTAGGCGGAGGATTAGCCTAGTGAGCCGCGGCGCCGGCCTTAAACTTACTTATGTAATATTCTACTTTATATTACAAGGTGGAACCGTTTCCATTGTTCCAATAATTGAACAACTTATTCTCTGTGTTCTGTGAATTCTATTAAGCACGTGGTTGTTTCCTACAGTCTCCCTTGACCTGAACTTTTCTACATTTTATGTTGCTCTGGCCTGGTAGAATCCTCCCTCCCCCAAAAATCCACAGAGCAACTGAAACCACCCACTACCACTCATTATATGGGCTTCATTTTGACCCAGGAAATAAAAATCAAAGTTTTCTGAAGGCTTCACATAATTGAGAGTGAGTTCTATTTTTAGTTTCTTCTCCATCCTCTACCTGCAAAGAGAGTTAGATTCTTTTATTTTACCTTTATATCCTTCTCTAAGCTCTTCCTTTTTTTCTATTGGAAGCTCTTTTACCAATACTTCTAAAGAGGGATACATGAAAATTGCAACCAACTTTTGCAACCATTATCAACTCAGCTGCTTTCAATTTTACTTTGGCGCTTTCAACTTAAAACATGAGAAAAATGGCACCCAAGAAAGCATGTGCTGCAACTTTATCACCAACTGTTACTGCCTCACCTTAATGCTCTGTGTGTGTGTGTGTGTGTTTATCTTTCACTTTCTTTAGAGCTCTGCCTTTCACATAAACAAATAAACCTTTAAAAAAAAAAGAAACTAAAACAGACCTTACTTCAAAATATCAATTGACAGGTTTCTGATAGCTAAGCTCAAACTTTTTTTTATCAAAAAACAAGAAATAAAGAAAAAGTCAAAGGAAAACCCTAACTATATTTCCCAAGATTTTACAAACAAGAGGGAAAAACACATCTATAATTATCCCATTGGCCATGCTCAAACAATAAGAACTCAGAGGTGGCAAAAGTTTAGTGCCATGATAACTTTTTATGCACCTGTTAGGAAAGAGGGTGACAAACATGTACATGGGATAAAAATTCTATGCTTGTAAAGCATGTGCTCAAAGAAGGGGGCGGCAACGTACTGATTGGCCAATAATCCTAACAATCTCCATATGCCTCTTCCTCATGAACAACCAAAGCACAGTTTTAAGAGTAAACGTGTTTTATTTCTTACCAACAAATTAAAGTATTTGGCAATAAATTTTAGGCAGATGGATTGGAATATTTTGGGAAATGCTAAGGGGTTGATTTTCCATTGCTTTTTAAACCTCGAGTTATAAAAATAAAATTTTGGCTAATCTAGTCTTCCTTCAAATTAAAGGAAACAGACATTGCTTTAACTTTCTTATCTGCATTAATCTGTGGAGCAGTTGTTAGCTTTAATTGGAAATTAAAATTCAAATAATTAGTAATACTGGATTCAGTACCACTAGTCCTCCAACAAAAGAAGAATGATTTTTAAAACAACCATGTACTTAGGATATTTTGAGGTCTAATCACCTTTTAGGGAACCTGTATTATCCTTTACATTGTCTATGTCAAAATTGAATAATTTTTTAAAGATATATTTATTTTTAAAGTCAGTGTTACAGATAGAGAGAGAGGGAAACAGAATGAGAAAACCACTGGCTCGCTCCCCAGATGATGGCAGCAATCAGTGATGGGCCAGGCCAAACCGAGTTGTTTCATCCGATTGTCCTGCATAGGTGGCAGGGACCCAAACACTTGGGTCATCTGCTGCTGCTTTCCCAAGTGTATTAGCAGGAGCTAGACTGGAAGTAGAACAGCTGTGATGCAAACCAGCATCCATATAGGATACTAGCATCTTAGTTGGCAGCTTTACCTGATACATAGGATGCTCCCTCATGAGTAAAATTTCTATACAAATATCTGTGTTTATGTTAAGCAGAAAAAACTCATGTTTCTTACTGGTACCCCACAAATCATTGGTCATTCTTGTTGACCATCTATCCAAAAAGACATTACATAAAAATAAAGCTTCACAGTTCCTTATGCAATTCTACTAGATATGCAATGGAATTATTCCTGTTTTAGGACTCTTTAGATCAATCACAGGGCCAATATTTACTGAATATCTGGTATTCATAGACCTTCATAAAAATTATTTTCACAGGCTGTCTTAATATACAGCTATAAAGAATTGTTCAGACTGACAATCTCAGTCTCTTAACATAGAATCTTCTGGGGCCGGCACTGTGGCATAGCAGGTAAAACCACCACCTGCTATGCTGGAATCTCATATGGGTGCCAGTTCGAGACCCAGCTGCTCCACTTCTGATCCATCTCTCTTCTGTGGCCTGGGAAAGCAGTAAAAGATGGCCCAAGTCCTTAGGCCCTTGCACTCAAGTGGGAGACCTGGAAGAAGCTCCTGACTCTGGCTTCGGACCGGCACAGCTCCGGCCATTGCGGCCAATTGGGGCGTGAACCAGTGAATGGAAGACCTCTCTCTCTCTCTCTCTCTCTCTCTGCCTCTACCTCTCTGTAACTATTTCAAAAAAAAAATAAAATCTTTTTAAAAAATCTTGTAAGAATACTTTTTAGAAACCTGAAAATAAAAATAAATCTTTAAGAAAATGCAGAAAGCCTAATGGTTAAGAATTTTCTTCACCACACACGTAACAGAACACAATGGTCAATCACAACCAGTCCTTCGTATTCCAGTATGAGGTTGATCTATTAATATTTTGTTCCTGATATTTGGATGATGACAAAAACCTAAAAGTGGAAGGGGGATCCCTTTAAGTGGTGTGCTGGAAGTGTCTCTCACCAGCTCAGGAGTCATCTCTTCCAAACCTTCAAATATCTCAAGTTGACAGCTTGAAGTAAGTCACATTGAAACTATTTACACCTCTATAACTTCCCCCCAAATACTCCCCTCTCCAAATAGTTATACAAATTTTGTCTTTTTGTCTATTCCAGGGCTCATTTTAGCTAGCAATGGTTATTTTGTACATAAGAAACCAATATTTTTTTTTAAAAGTAATACCTTGTAAGAACAGAAAATTATGGTGATCAGCATTGTGGCTTAGTTGGTTAAGGCAACATCCGAGAAATTGGCACCCCACAAGGGCACTGGTTTGTGTCCCAGCTGCTCCATTTCTGATTAAGCTGCCCACTAATGACCTGAGAAAAGCAGTGGAACATGGCCAAAATAATTGGGTCTGTGCCACCCAAGTGGGAGACCCAAATGAAGCTCCTGGCTTCTGGCTCCTGGCTTTGGCTTGCCAGCTATTGCAGCCATCTGGAGAGTAAACCAACAATGGAAGACATCTGCCTCTCCCTCTCTGTAATTCTGACTTTCAAACAAATAAATAAACCTTCTTTAAAAAAGAACAGAAAAGCACTAAGATTCCAAGTCTTCAGGGAACTTCCAAAAGATTCAGAGGGAGAAGACATGAGAAATGCATTGAGAGGCAGGTGCATAAAATACACTGAAGATGATGAGAGAGAATGCTGAGCAGGAAACTGCATCATTTGAAACCACTAGGAAGAGTTCACAGAAGGAGGGGAAGGGAGATTCAAAGATCTTAACTGATGGTTAAAATTTTGGTTAGCTGGAAACAGTAGAAAGCATCATCTCTAGTGGAGACACTGGATAGACTGAAACACAAGTAAAAGAATCAGGTGAACTGGCAATGGATATCGGGCAAGTATGAGGATGCCTGGCCAGACAGAAAGACAGAGGGAGCTACTCAAGTTCTGTGAAGAGAGAAGAGTTTAGGATACAAAGAGTTTTAGGATATCTCGATTTTGCTCAACTTTCTTTCTAATCTATGATAACCTCATATCCTTTACTTCTCAGACTTGCTAGACTAGAATTCATACACTACCACTAGCTTGGTGACCACTACCAGGTAACTCCCAGACTCCTGCTAGGACATAACAAGTACCAGGTGATGCCAGCTTTTACCTGAAACAACCATTGTTAGAGGTTCTCAAAGAAATGGTTTAGGTATACATTTCAGTCTAACCTTTGTCTTCAGGAAATTGTCAATTATTGTAATTTAAATGTGGTGATTCTCACTGTCAATATTTAAAACAGTATCAACATGCATTTTTAAGCCCTTCACTTAAAACCCCAAAGGACTCTTCCCACGAAAAATCACTTCTTCTTTATTGTTACATCTTATAAACATCTCTACCACTACTATTATTCTTAGTATTGTTAATAGCTTCCACAGACCCTGCTAACAGAAAGCCTGGGAAAGATGAAATGGAAGGGGAGGGAATGGGGAGAGAAAAGGGGGAGGAGGAGTTGATGTTACTTATCCAGAGCCTTCCTAGGCCTTTTTGCAGGTTACAGCTAACCCTCAGTAACTGTGAGATAGGAAGGCATTGAGGTTCAAGTCAATACTTTCATTAATGCACTTAATATGCATGCTTTCTTCCTTTTGGTTTGAGCATCTGACTCACTTTCTAGGCTTTAAGGACCCCAGGCTCTATGTACAGGAGATGGCTGCTTTGTGTTTGCAAAACTCCAGCTAACAATATGTCCATAAGGATATTTAATAGAAAATTTTTGAATGGAAATAATGTTAGGAATGGTAATTAATTTTCCAAGTTAAATTCGAAAAGTTAAATGAAAAAAAAAATGGATCTTGACAAAAAAATTAGTGCAACATAAAAGCAAGAAAATGGAAGGTTTTCTCACCATTTCTGAGCAAAACTCCCATGCTATCATTATCCCTCCTAATCCTTATTCTTACTAAATAAAGTTGATGCTTCTCTAGACTTCTTAAATCCCTTTAACACAGGCCTAGCTCTCCATAATGTCTCTTTCACAAAAATTACTTTCACTCCTCTTGCTGTTTCCTTATAGAATGATAAATTGCAACAAAATGCAAGAATCATCAACATACTAATAAATAGCAACTCCTTCATTCTCCTAGTTGTTTCTTGAAGAACAATGTTTAGATTAATTAGCAACAATGAATGTCTCACTGGTAGAGCTCAAATTGTATCATGCATATATGAGTATTATCAACATCCACGAACACCCAGGCCTCTGTAACTTTGAAAGAAGACAGGATGGCCGGCGCCGTGGCTCAATAGGCTAATCCTCCGCCTGTGGCACTGGCACACCAGGTTCTAGTCCCGGTTGGGGTACCGGATTCTGTCCCGGCTGCCCCTCTTCCAGGCCAGCTCTCTGCTGTGGAGGATGGCCCAAGTCCTTGGGCCCTGCACCCGCATGGGAGACCAGGAGAAGCACCTGGCTCCTGCCTTCGGATCAGCGCGATGTGCCGGCTGCAGCGCACTGGCTGTGGCAGCCATTGGAGGGTGAATCAACGGCAAAGGAAGACCTTTCTCTCTGTCTCTCTCTCTCACTGTCCACTCTGCCTGTCCAAAAAAAAAAAAAAAGAAGAAGAAGAAGAAGATGAAGAAGAAGAAGAAGAAGAAGAAAGGAGACGGGAAGGGGGATAACAACAAAGCAAATGCCAGACTATTAGGAGGAAAGAAATAAGTAAAACTAGAGAAGAAATAAACAAAATTGAAACCAAAAAAAAAAAAAACAATAAAAAAGATCAGCAAAATGAAGAGCTGGTTTCTTGAAAAAATAAAATTGACATACCATTGGTTCAATTAACCAACAAAAAGAGAGAGAAGACCCAAATCAATAAAATCAGAGATGAAAAAGGAAATGTAACAAAAGATACCAAAGAAATAAAAAGAATCATCAGGAATTACTACAAAGAGCTATATGCCAAAAAATTGGGGAAACTAGAAAAAGTGGATGGACTCCTGGACACACACAATCATCAAAACTGAGTCATGAAGACATAGAACACATAAACACAGCAATAACTAATAAGTATATTGAATCAGTAATAAAAACCCTCCCAACAAAAAGAAGTCCAGGTACTTATGGCCTCACAGCTGAATTTTACCAGACATTTAATGAACTAATCCCAATTCTTCTCAAGCTATTCAAAACAATTGAAAGGGATGGCATCCTCCCAAACCCCTTCTATGAAGCCAGCATTACCTTAATTCCTAAACTAGAAAAAGAAACAACACAGAAGGAGAACTATAGACCAATTTCCCTGATGAACATAGATTCAAAAATCCTCAACTAAATACTAGCCAATCAAATCCAACAACACATCACAAAGTTCATCCACCCAGACCAACTGGAATTCATCTTTGGTATGCAGGGATGGTTCAACATATGCAAATCAATTAACATGATAGGTCACATTAAAAAACTGAAGAACAAAAATATGACTATCTCAATAGATGCAGAGAAAGCATTTGATAAAATACAACGTACTTTTATGCTGAAAATCTTAAGTCAATTGGGTACAGAAGGAATATTCCTCAACATAATGAAGGCAATCTATGACAAATCCACAGCCACCATCTTACTGAATGGGGAAAATTGGAGGTATTCCCATTAAGATCTGGAACCAAGCAAGGATGGACACTCTCACTACTGCTATTAATATAGTCCTGGAAGTTTTAATCAGAGCCATTCAGCAAGAAAAAGAAATAAAAGGGATACAAATTGGGAAGGGTGAAGTCAAACTATCCTTATTTGCAGATGATATGATTCTACATATAGAGGATCCAAAAGACTCCACTGAGAGAATATTGGAACTCATAACAGAGTTTGGTAAAGAAGCAGGATATGAAATCAACACACAAATATCAACAGCCTCTGTATAAACAAAAAATGTTATAGCTGAGAAAGAACTTTTAAGATAAATCCCATTCACAATAGCTACAAAAAATTAAATACCTTGGAAGAAATTTATCCAAGTATGTCAAAGATCTCTATAATGAAATTACAAAACATTAAAAAAAGAAACAGAAGAAGACATAAAGTGAAAAAATCTCCCATATTCATGGATTGGAAGAATCAACATCATTAAACTGTCCATACTACCAAAAGCAAGTTATAGATTCAATGCAATCCCAGATCTACAAAAAAGGATGCTAAAATTCATATGGAAACACGAGAGACCACAAATAGCTAAAGCAATCTTCAAAAACAAAAACAAAGCTGGAAGCATCATATTACCAGATCTCAACACATACTACTGGGCAGTTCTAATCAAAACAGCCTGGTAATGGCACAAAAACAGATGTGTAGACCAATGGAACAGAACATAAACTCAAAAGATAAATCCATAGATCTACAACCTACCTAGCTTTGACAAAGGAGCAAAGACAGTCTCTTCAAAAAATGGTGCTGGGAAATCTGGATCTCCACATGCAGAAGTATAAAACATGATCCCTACCTTAAACCTTCCACAAAAACCCACTCAAAATGGATCCTTGACCTAAATTTATGACCCAGTACCACCAAATTACTAGAGAACATTGGGGAAACCCTATAATACACTGGCATAGGCAAAAACTTCTTGGAAAAGGCCCCAGAAGCATAGGCAATCAAAGCCAAAATTGAAAATGAGATTATATCCAACTTATAAGCTTCTGTACTACTAAAGAAACACTCAGCAAAGTGAAGAGGCAACTGACAGAAAGGGAGAAAATATTTGCAAACTATGCAACTGATAAAGGATTAATTTCCAGAATCTTTAAAGAGCTCAAATCAACAATAACAAAACAAACAATCCAGTTAGGAAACGGGCAAAGGACTTGAACAACTACTTTTCAAGAGTGGAAATTCAAAGGGCCAACAGACACATGAAAAAAATGCTCAGGATCCCTAGTCATCAGGGAAATGGAAATCAAAACCACAATGAGGTTTCACCTCACCCCAAGTAAAATGGCTCTCATACAGAAATCAACAAAGAAGAAATACTGGCAAGGATGTGGGGAAAAGGTTACTCTAATCCCCTGTTGGTGGGAATGTAAACTGGTGCAGCCACTATGGAAGACAGTAAAGAAACACCTCAGAAAGCTGAATATAGACCTACCATATGACCCAGCATCCCATTCTGGGAATTTACCCAAAGGATATAAAATCAGCATATGAAAGAGTTATCTGTACCCCCATGTTCATTGAAGCTCAGTTTACAATAGCTAAGATATGGAATCAACCCAGATGTCCATCAGTTGAAGTCTAGATTAAAAAATTATGGTATATATACACTATGGAATACTATACAGTAGTAAAAAAAACGGAGTCCTGATATTTGCAGCACAATGGATGCAACTGGAAACCATTATATTTAGGGAAATAAGCCAGTCCCAAAAAGACAAATACCATATATTCTCTCTGATCTGTGGTAACTGAGTACCTAAAAGGTAATCCATAGGCGTGAAATTGACAGTTTATGATGTGATGATTTTGAACAGCCCTTGTCTTGACTGTTCAGAAACAATGCTTTTTGTTTGTTTTTTCAATTTTCTTCACACTATTTGTTGATCTCTCTACTTATTGCAGGGTTAAACTTATGAGTATAAAGTTAATTGAAAGTAGATCTGTGTAAAAAATTAGAATGGGAATGGCAAAGGGAGGAGGAAGAGGTTGGGAGTATGGTTCCCAGCAAGGCAGGCAGGATGGGAAGAATCACTATATTCCTAAATTTGTATATATAAGGAAAGCATGAAGTTTGTATTCCTTAAATAAAATTTTTTAAAAAGTAAATAAAATTTTTTTGTTAAAAGGCAGTCTTTGGGAAAGGTGTTTGGCCTATCAATTGAGCTGCCACTTGGGACACCCACGCTCCATTTCAGAGTGCCAGAATCTGATTCCCAGATCTGACTTCTTCTGATTCCTACTTGCTGCTAATGCAAACCCTAGGAGGTAGCAGGTGATGACTGATGTAATAGGGTCCCTCCCCATCTACATGGGAGACCAGAATTGAGTTCTAAGTTCCCAGCTTAGACTCCCCAGATAGTGTGGGTATATATATATATAAATAATGGAAAGTTAAACTGTGGTGTTCTCAAACTTCAGAGAATGGGGCTGATGGTTAGCCCAGCAGTTAACACACTGGTTAAAGAAGCCTATGTCCCATATCAGAGTACTTGAGCTAGATTCCCAACTCCAGTTCCTGATTCCAGCTTCTTGTGGACGAAAGAAGGAAGTGATGGTTGCTCAAGTAATTGGGTTTCCACCACTCACAATGGAGACACAGATTGAGTTCCCATCTCCCAGTTTTGGCCTAGCTCAGTCCCAGCCATTGCAGGCATCTGGGAAGTAGACTAGTGGGTGGAAGTGCTCGTGTGCTCACTTGCGCTCTCTCTCCCCTTGCCTCCTAAATAAATAATTTCCTAAAAACTTGAGAGAATGAAGCTGTGGGAATGAACAACTAGAGTTACTCATAATCAATACATACGGGGGAGGAGACTTGTAGACAAATATATACTGTATAGTGTATGTGTATATGGCACAAAGTTTAAAATGCAAAATGGTAATTAACTGTTTGAGACCTGAACATAGGTCTATAGTTACATAGTAATAAGAAGCACAATTTAAAAATAGTGGATTATTCTGCAGGATAAAAGTAATGTTTTACTTTTCAAGATGGTAGAACAAAACAATGTTTTTCACACTATATATTATACTTTTTTGTATGTTATGTATATTTCATAATAAAATTGTAAGACTTTATCCTGATGAATTGGTAACCACAATCCTTTAATAGACAATTGGTATCAACTAATAGTGACTAGAAGCTTTATTCATGTCACATTCATTCTGAAGTTTACTAAAAAACACATATTGTGAAAGTCATCAAACTTAGATTAATGTTACAGCTCAAAAAGAACCATTTGAGAGTTTAAGCAGCATTCCTTTGATTTACTTCATAAGGAGCATGTAGCCAG
Source organism: Oryctolagus cuniculus (assembly GCF_051225735.1). Taxonomy (NCBI): domain Eukaryota; kingdom Metazoa; phylum Chordata; class Mammalia; order Lagomorpha; family Leporidae; genus Oryctolagus; species Oryctolagus cuniculus. The sequence goes on along the minus strand of NC_142869.1, from coordinate 43,815,123 downwards.
GCCCCTGTAACAACCATGTTTGACAACCAATATGACAAGGACAACACTATTTAGAGCCCTAAAGGCAAAATTTATCCTTTCGATATGCAATGGAAGCTATTAAGCAAGCTTCGGATACCATTGGTCTGAGATCAAAAACCCTGACCATATTAGTTCTGTTGAAGAGGGCAGTTAGAACTTAAACATTCAGCATGCTGACAATCACCAGTATCTCAATTTTGGAGTTGTTGATGCTAAACTGTTATGTAATTTTAGGCACCAGGAGTGTTTGGCTTCCAGATTTGTATTTGATAGACCACTTTCTTTTTTTTTTAACTTTTATTTAATGAATATAAATTTCCAAAGTACAGCTTATGGATTACAATGGCTCCCTCCCCATAACGTCCCTCCCACCCACAACCCTCCCCTTATCCACTCCCTCTCCCCTTCCATTCACATCTAGATTCATTTTCGATTCTCTTTATATACAAAAGATCAGTTTAGCATACATTAAGTAAAGATTTCAACAGTTAGCTCCCACACAGAAACATAAAGTGAAAAATACTGTTTGAGTACTAGTTATAGCATTAAATCTCAATGTACAGCACAGTAAGGACAGAGATCCTACATGAGGAGTAAGTGCACAGTGACTCCTGTTGTTGACTTAACAAATTGACACTCTTGTTTATGGCATCAGTAATCAACCTAGGCTCTTGTCATGAGCTGCCAAGGCTATGGAAGCCCCCTGAGTTCACTGACTCTGATCATATTTAGACAAGGCCATGGTCAAAGTGGAAGTTCTCTCCTCCCTTCAGAGAAAGGTACCTCCTTCTTTGATGACCCATTCTTTCCACTGGGATCTCACTCGTGAAGATCTTTCATTTAGGTTTTTTTTTTTTCCCCAGAGTTTCTTGGCTTTCCATGCCTGAAATAGTCTCATGGGCTTTTCAGCCAGATCTGCATGCCTTAAGACTGATTCTGAGGCCACAGTGCTGTTTAGGACATCTGCCATTCTATGGGTCTGCTGTGTATCTTACTTCCCGTGTTGGATCGTTCTCTCCCTTTTTGATTCTATCAGCTAGTATTTGCAGACACTAGTCTTGTTTATGTGCTCCCTTTGGCTCTTAGTCCTATCATTATGATCAATTGTGAACAGAAGTTGATCACTGGGACTAGTGAGATGGCATTGGTACATGCCACCTTGATGGGATTGAATTGGAATCCCCTGGTATGTTTCTAACTCTACCGTTTGAGGTAAGTCAGCTTGAGCATGTCGCGAATTGCACATCTCTTCCCTCTCTTATTCCCACTCTTATATTTAACAGCAATCACTTTTCAGTTAAGTTTCAGCACTTAAGAAGAATTGTGTATTGATAACAAAAGTATTAAGTAGAACAAACAAAAAAAAATACTAAGAGGGATAACATATTAAGTTGCTCATCAACAGTCAGGGTGAGGGCTGATCAAGTCACGGTTTCTCATAGTGTTCATTTCACTTTAACAGGTTTCCTTTTTGGTGCTCAGTTAGTTGTCACCTATCAGGGAGAACAAGTGGTATTTGTCCCTTTGGGATTGGCTTATTTCACTCAACATAATGTTTTCCAAATTCCTAACAGGGATCACTTTTCAGTTAAAATTTAAACACCTAAGAATAATTATATGTTAATTACGGAGTTCAACCAATGGTACTAGAATAAAAAAAAATACTAAAATGGATAAAGTATTACATTGTACATCAACAGTCAGGACAAGAGCTGATCAAGTCACTATTTCTCATAGTGTCCATTTCACTTCAACAAGTTTCCCCTTTGGTGCTCAGTTAGTTGTCACCGATCAGGGAGAACATATGATATTTGTCCCTTTGGGACTGGCTTAATTCACTCAGCATGATGTTTTCCAAATTCCTCCATCTTGTTGCAAATGACCGGGTTTCATTGTTTTTGACTGCTGTATAGTATTCTATAGAGTACATGTCCCATAAGTTCTTTATCCAGTCTACTGTTGATGAGCATTTGGGTTGGTTCCAGGTCTTAGCTATTGTGAATTGAGCTGCAATAAACATTAAGGTGCAGACAGCTTGTTTGTTTGCCAATTTCATTTCCTTTGGGTAAATTCCAAGGAGTGGGATGGCTGGGTTGAATGGTAGGGTTATATTCAGGTTTCTGAGGAATCTCCAGACTGACTTCCATAGTGGCTTAACCAATTTGCATTCCCACCAACAGTGGATTAGTGTCCCTTTTTTCCCACATCCTCTCCAGCATCTATTGTTGGTAGATTTCTGAATGTGAGCCATTCTAACTGGGGTGAGGTGAAACTTTCTGTCTCTCCTTTTATATCTCTAATTGAAAGCAAGACGCAGATACAAACCCAAAGATATGGCCACAGACAATATGGTTTATGGTTACTTACTAATTTTTATGATGATATGTGCCCTCACATTTTCCAAACCTGTCCATTTGTTAACTATTTTAGAGTGCAGAGTTAGGTCCCCTGAAGTTTTCTCAATGAGTTCATATCTACTTAGGAAGAAATATGTATGAATTTATAGAGTATAATATAAATAAACTGATTAAAAATTGTTAAGATGCATTAATAGAGACACTTCCAGAAGTGCAAGACCTAACAACTAGAAAGAATGTTTGAGCTGATCATCTATGATGATGATGTTATGCATCGGTCCTGGAAGGTCTTGAAGAAAGAGCACAGAGAAAGTCATGGCCCGCTCAACCTACTAATGAACCAGCAGGAAAAGGCTGCTTGGCCAATGGAGCAGTAGATGATAAAGCAGTCTCTGTGTATGTTATCAACTATGTAAGAAGACAGGAACATAGACTGAGGATAACAATCTATGCTTTGAACCAAAAGATAGAGAGAGAGGTAGACTGGTATGTTGGTATGTTGTAGGAATTTTTCCAGATGTGAGATTTTTCCAAGCAACCTCATTAAACCATATAATGAGTAGATTTTTCTTTAAGAGGATATGCATAATGCATAATCATTTTGCAGACAGCATGAGTATCTGTATTAATGCTTACTGTCTTTGCAGTTTTAAAGACAACTGTCAAAACTAAAGAACTATTTAGGTGCACTAAATTATCTTTTGCTTTGTAAATCAGTGGCCACCAAAATGGAATGCATTGGTCTATAATAAAAAGATATTCACAAAATCCTTTAATTTCTAGATTTCTTCTGTTGTATAACATACATAATAGACACAGTAGTATACATTATTCTGTATAATATATACTTGCACAGTAGTATGTGCACGTGATTCATAAATTTTTCTGATCGGGGTGCAAAGATAAAAAATATTTAGAAACCATGGTTCAGGATGGCCACTGATTTGGAAAAACCACCCATCCAAGTAATTTATACACAGAGCCTAAAGGTTAAAACTAGAGGTCTTAGAGGAGGACTCGATGTTTAAGACAGAATTTATTAGTGAAAAATATTTTGAACCAGATGACTAAAACTGCAATCTAAAAGGAGCCCAAGTCTGCCAACTTTATACAGACCAATTTTTACATCAGGTTTTAAGTCAAAGGTTTAAAAAAATGCCAAACAGTGCAGCTAAAGGCCTGGCTTCATTAATGTTAAATGTTTTGTTTAAAAAATAAAGGAAATGAAAAAGAAAAAATAAACCATTTGGAAAACCCACATGGGAGCAGGACACAGTCTAGGAAACTGAGAGCCAATCTTTAATACAAGCACTACATTAACATTCTCCAACTTCTTCTTGCTATTGATATTCATTTTGGAAAAAGCAGGCCATATTTAGAAAATGGCACATCACCAGAAAATGTGGGTGAGGGTGTAGGATTTTGCCCAATTCAAAGTGACTAAAATTTTTTCCAGAACTAACTGCAGGAGCCAGAAAATAAACTGTTTCACAAACCCTTTAGATTAGAGTTCAATCCTCCAGTAAAATAAACTATATGAAATCAAGTAGTATCATCTTACTGTAAATAACCATTTAAACAAGCTGTATTTTAAAATAAACTCCTTTCATTCAGTGACCTTGGTTACTGCCAAGTACATTCATAATAAAAAGAATATAGTTTTACTAAATGTTTAATGTTCCTAAATATTTATTTATGAAATGCATGAAGTTGGTATCCTTAAATAAAAGGTTTCTGGGAAAAATAAATAAACACTTAATAACATATTATAAATATACCCTTTTGAGAAAATGAGATTATTTACTCACATATGTCATTTATTAATTTAACAATGCACAGGTAATCTAGGAATGTGACTGACCATCAACCAGCTGTGGCAAACACTTGCATTTTTGCAGAAGCAGAACTAGAGCTTGGCAGGTACTACAAGTAACATTAAGTCATAAATGGTGGGAAATTAATATACTTTTTAGAACAGCATGAATTTTACTCTAATAGGTAGATACTTAAAATGTGTGGAAAACTGAGTAACATGATAATTTGGGGGGCACAAAATATTGTTAAGATTTATGAATGTAGGGAATTCTTCAAAAAGCTCATGAAAATGAAAATTAAGAAATCTGTGCATGGATTTAAATTTTTTGCACTAAAATAAGCTTCTCTTTGAGTCCATTTCCCCTGAACTTTTTGAAGTACCCCTTAATACTAATGTTCTCATGCCAAGCAAAAGAAAGTCTTCTCAAAGAATCTTTCACAGATATTAATTTGGACACCAGTTCAGAAAACCCCACTAAAGGTCACAGGTCTTTAACAATCCAATTTATAGAAACATGTACTTTGTGATCGCACAGCTCTACAAAAAATACACAACTTATCTAGAAAGCTATCCATCATTTTATATCTGATAATGGAAACAATTTCTATTGGGATTCTATAGCTATCTACTTTTTTAGAATTGATTCCTTGATTCCTACAAGGTACAGTACAGAATATAATAAGTCGTCACAGGATAAGTTTTTCATAAAAGCATTTTCTAGGAGTACTAATTTCTCTCAAGTGCATGAAATTAAGCAAATTAATCACTGAAATCCAGGCTCTCAAGCATAGTTCCTTTTATTGAATGTGTTCAGCACAGAAAACATGGTATGTACCACACTCCTACACCCTATTTTCAAATCCTTTGGGCCCACAGATGGGGCTCCAATAGCCACAAATATGTTCTGATGTACAACAGTGGCTTTGTCCATGATCTCATGGCTCTACCTCCCAGAGACAATCAATGACCAACATCCAAAAAATCCAGTTAAGAAATGGGCAAAAGATTTGAATAGACATTTCTCAAAAGAAGAAATTTAAAGGGCCAAGACACATGATAAAATGCTCAGGATCACAAGCTATCAGGGAAATGCAAATCAAAACCACAATGAAGTTTAACCTCACCCAAGTTAGAATGGCTCTCATACAGAAATTAACAAACAATAAATGCTGGCAAAGATGTGGTAAAAAGCTATCCTAATCCACTGTTGGTGGGAATGTAAAATAGTACAGGCATGGTAGAAGACAGTGTGGATATACCTCAGAAATCTGTATATAGATCTACCATCTACCAAATGCCCCAGCCATACCATTCCTGGGAATTTACCTAAATGAAAGAAAATCAGCATATGAAAGAGTTATCTGTAACCTTTATGTTTATTACAGCTCAATTCATAATAGCTAAGATATGCAATCAACCTAGAAGTCCATCAACTGATGACTACATAAAGAAATTATGGTATATATACAATATGGAATACTGCTCAAATGAAATTGTGGGCCAGCGCCATGGCTCACTTGGTTAATCCTCTGCCTTGCAGCACTGGCATCCCATATGGGTGCCAGGTTCTAGTCCTGGTTGCTCCTCTTCCAGTCCAGCTCTCTGCTGTGGCCTGGGAAGGCAGTAAAGGATGGCCCAAGTGCTTGGGCCCCTGCACCCGCATGGGAGACCAGCAAGTAGCTTTGGCCATGGTGGCCATTTGGGGGGATAAACCAATGGAAAGAAGACCTTTCTCTCTGTCTCTCTCTCTCACTTTCTAACTCTGTCCCTTATTTGTGGTAACTAATAGAGTACCAAATATATAATGTATAGGAGTGAAATTGACATTTTGAGGTTTGATGATTGTTTATAGCCCTTGTCTTGATTGTTGAGGAACAGTGGTTTCCTTCTTCATACTATTTGTTGAGAATTATTTACTTAGTGTAAGGTTAATCTTATGAGCATAAAGTAAACCAAATATAGATATTTGTAAAAATTAAGAGTGGAAACAGAGGGAGGAGGAAGAAGGTTGGGAGCATGGGTGGGAAGGAGGGTGTGCTGGGAAGTATCACTATTTTCCTGAATCTGTATATATGAAACACATGAAATTTGTAGACCTTAAATAAAAATTTATAAAAACAGAATGTGATAAAATATTTGTAAACTATGCATGTGATAAAGGATTAATATTCAGAAAATACCAAGAGCTCAGGAAATTCAACAACAAAATAGTCCAGTTAAGAAATGTGCAAAGGAAATGAACAGGCTTTTTTCAAATGAAGAAATACCAATGGCCAACAGACATGAAAAATTCTCAAGATGACCAGCCATCAGGGAAACACAAATAAAAAATATAATGGGGTACCATTTCACCCCAGTCAGAATGGTTACTATCCAAAAATCAAAAAATAACTAATGCTAGCAAGAATGTGGAGAAAAGGGTACCCTAATACACAGCTGATAGGAATGCAGATATGTACAACCATTATAGGAAACACTATGGAAATGCCTCAAAAAATTAAAAATGGATCTACTATATAACCCAGCTAACCCACTTCTGGGAATACATCCAAAGGAAGTGAAATCAGCACATGAATGAGATACCAGCAATCCCATGTTTAAAGGAGCCCAATTCACAATAGTAATGATATATATATATGTCCATCAACTGAAGAATAGATTTAAAAAAAAAAAACTCTTTTTTTCTGGAATTCTACTCGATCATGGAAAAGAAATGAAATTCTAACATTTACAACAAAATAGAACTGGATGAAGACCATCATGGTAAGTGAAACAAGCTGGACTGAGAAAGACAAATATTCCTTGTATTCTCTTATGTGTGGGAATTAATATTTATAGATTATAGAAACTGCATGGATGGCATATTATTTGGTACATGGTTTAAATATTGCTTCACTGTATTATATAACTTACGTCACAATAAGTTACATCACAATATACCCTTCTATCCCTACATTAATGATCATTGTCATACATCTTTTATTTTGTGATATTAATATCACAGCTTTCAAGAAAAAATAGTATATACGTGTATGAATAATATCTACATATGAAATATGGAAAATGCTAACAATTGATGAATCTTAAAATCAAAAAGAGGACCAGCACCGTGGCTCACTTGGCTAATCCTCCGCCTGCAGTGCCAGAACCCCGGGTTCTAGTCCTGGTTGCTCCTCTTCCAGTCCAGCTCTCTGCTGTGGCCCAGGAGGGCAGTGGAAAATGGCCCAAGTGCTTGGGCCCTGCACCCACATGGGAGACCGGGAAGAAGTACCCAGTTCCTGGCTTCGGATCAGCATAGCACTGGCCATAGCAGCCATTAGGGGAGTGAACCAATGGAAGGAAGACCTTTCTCTCTGTCTCTCTCTGTCTATAACTCTACCTGTCAAATAAAAAAAAAATCAAAAAGAAAAATACACAATCATGCAAAAAGAAAAAGAATTCACAAGTAAGTGAAGACATAAAATTTTTCTGTTAAAAAAGTTTGCCCAATAAATTAAAGTATTAAACCATTTGTATGAAATCTTGTATGCTTTCTAAAATAAAAGAAACATTTCTCCCAGGCAGTTCTCAGCTTTCAAGTGTTTCAGGAGGAAAATTCTAAGTAGGAGGCAAAATGCATTTTCCCCAAAATCCTTTCAAATGTCACAGGGGATTTCATTTTCAATAGTACCATAATTTAATACAAAGCCTATGTTATTAATTGATTTCCCTTTAATACTTTCCAAATACTTATTGTTCAAAACTTGAATATTTCATATTTATTTTAAATAAAATTGGAATAACATGCCTGGCACATTCTAGGCTCCCACTGCAAGCCTGATGGGTTGAAAGGCAGGGGGTAAGAGGACCACCCAGTCTTCCAGGAGAGAGCATAGGCCCACTAATGAAACAAGTCTCCTGGTCTGGCGCTGTGGCATCGTAGGTTAAGCATCCCCCTGTGGCACCAGCATCCCATACAGGCGCCTGTTGGAGTCCCGGCTATTCCACTTCTGGTTGAACTCTCTGCTGATGGCCTGGGAAAGCAGTGGAGGATGGTCTGAGTGCTTACCCGCCCCCCGGCATCCACGTGCAAGACCCGAAACAGGTTCCTGACTCCTGGCTTTGGATCAGCCCAGCTCCAGCCATTGCAGCTATTTGGGTAGTGATCCAATGGATGGTAGACCTCTTTCTCTGTCTCTCCACCTGTCACTCTGCCTCTCAAATAAACAATTTTTTAAAAAATGAAACAAATATCTAAAGAGACATAAATGCTGGCTTATGAGGCACAGAAACAGCAAGAATTGAAAAGAAGAAACCAGAATGTCCCCAGTATTAACAGTGGCTTCAAGCAAAGAGAGGACTTGATGTAGGCTCTGAAGAGAACTAAGATTAAGACAGGCAAAATGGAGGGAGGGAAAAAATCCCCTGAAGACCTTGTTAATTCACAATGGTTCTTATGACAATGAACGCATTTCCACAGCTTTGTCCCCTTTTACTCAGTAATGTAAAAAGAAGGCTTTATATTGCCCAATAGCTCAGCAGTTTCTGTTGTCTGACTACATGGTTCATTAAAGCAAGCTTGAGCATTCTGTTGCTTAGATCCAACAGTTCAAGTGGATATAGAGGCCCATCAAGGAGGAATGTTTATTATCACTATTCATCTTAACTTTACTCTCAACTGTTATTTTACCAAATATTCACAAACACTTTCATAAAGAATACTATCAAAAAAAAAAAATCAAAGGAGCCAGAGCTTGAAGCTACAACTGTCACTAGAAAAAGCAACCCAGTCCTGCAATTGAGAACAGAAAACACCAGAGATCTGACTTTGTCTTTATTTTTTGACTCAGGAAATTTTACACTGATCTGTATCCCAAAACAAAAGCTCACTACAGCATCTGCAAGAACAGGCAGCAGCCTAGGCCTGGGAAAAGACCACCTCTACCTTATGGTACCTAGGAGAGTACAAAAAACTTGATGATTATTGGGTTTCACTCAGAGAGAAAGAAAAGGCCAAATGGCTCCCATTAAAACCCCACCCAGTAAAAAGTAGGACAGCCAATGTCAGGGCAGAAGAGCAGGGTACATAACTGAAAAACGGCCACAAGATAAACTCATTCCACCAGGACATTATTACTGAAGAGCAAAGCCACCCCTTCTTTCCCAGGTAATGGATAAAGAAGAAGAGGTACAATAAATTTTCCGCCATGAGCACATACAACTTGGTGGCAGAACACAAAAGTGAACCTAGGGCCTTTCACATCACTTCTAGCTCTATCTCATCCATGTGTCTTCTCCTCTCCCAAAAAGAAACTTCTTATCTAAAATCCCAGAAATACCCGCAGACCCTGGAATAATACTCATCACTCCATTACAGACATAAAACAATGAGTAAAGATTTATGCTGTCAATGACACTGCATGCTCTTGACTGTCAAGGTCCTTAGGCTGTTCTTGATATTCTGAACAAGATGTACTACTGATGTTTGGGTGACACACTTCTTCCTTGTGCAGAGATGTTTCCATTACTACAGGAAAGTGGCCCCTGAATTCCAGAAGTCCCTCCCAATGACGATCAAAATTGCTTCCAACACATTTCTCAAACTGCCTTTGACTAGAGTCAAAGTCAAAGTCACTGGGTCATCGAATCACAGCTGTCCACTCCATACCAGAGCTGAGTTTCCGTCTGGTCTTAACCAGTACTCATCAACCCAGGCCCTTTCCCGCCAGCAACCTCTCCGGACTTTCCTTATTTCAATAAACATTTCTGAAGGACTCAACTGGTCTCTGTTCTTCAGTGCATGCTGAAAACTTCCTCAGTCTGTCTTAACAGCAGCTATAGTTGTGTGTTACTCATACTTCAAAATATCTCCAAGATTCCTCTTGCCTATGAAATTGTATACCCTTACCTAGTAGTTGAGATCTTTTATAACTCCACCCCAGTGTTCCTGTCACCCCCCCCCCAAAAAAAAAAACACCTAGTCTCAAATCTCTTGTTCTTCCCTTACCAGGTTCCTACCTAAGCTATCTGCTTTCACATCTCTCCCAGTAATAGGGGTGTCTGCCTCAAAATTCTCTCTCTGCACATTTCTCGTCAAATCACATCAGTTTTGGCAGTCCCTCTCACGTAACTTTTCCAAATTCCCCAACATGAGATTTCTTTCTCCTTCATCCACCTTCCCACGCAGTACTTTACACTTTCTTATCCTTAGATACTTATTTTCGTACTCAGTTATTCACTTTGTGGAAAAAAATGTTATACTGAATTGTTTACCATGTGGCAAAAGCCTTGACTTCTGCTGGGTAAGCCGTCTCTCCTGCATTTCAGTCCATTAGAGTCCTCTCCTCAGGCCCCGAGGGTATTGCAGAGGACCCCAGCCTCAGGCAGTTGGCATATTCCATCCCCTAGTCATAGTGACAGGGTATAGGATGTGCACAAGACAACCAGGCTTTTCTTCGGGAACTGGATAAAGCACTGAGTAGGGAGGATGGAAAGACTGACTGGCTGCAGGACACAGAGCTGAGAGATGAGAGACCTCCTCCTTAACATCACTGTAGGGTCTGACACTGTGGTGTAGCAGGTAAAGCCACCGCCTAAAGTGCCAGCATCCCATATGGGTGCTGGTTCAAGTCCCAGCTGCTCTGCTTCTGATCCAACTTTCTGCTATGGCCTGGGAAAGCAGTAGAAGATGGCCCAAGTCCTTGGGTCTCTGCACTCGCGTTGGAGACCTGAAAGAAGTCCCTGGCTCCTGGATTCGGATCAGCGCAGCTCCGGCAGTTGCAGCCAACTGGCGAGTCTCTGCCTCTCCTCTTTCTGTATAACTCTGATGTTCAAATAAATAAATAAATCTTTTTTAAAAATCACTGCTTTCAGTAAAAACTATGAACTTCTCACTTAGGCAAGCTTGAAGGCTCTCACTACCACTGAGTTCTACCTATGCCATCATTCTATTGTCAGTTGGCATAAGGTCTGACCTCTCATGTTACCTCCATGCTTAGCTCAGCTGGGCCACTATACACTATGCCTATGGACATAAACACATAGGCACTGAACTTGTTAAGTGCTCAAGAAATGTTCCTGGCATGAATTTGAGAGTAAATATTTTATTTGGGAGAGGAAATAAAGGATTTAATTTTAGCCCTTTGCAGTCTCTCTCTAGTCATCACCTTATCACTTATAGTCAGTAGACAACAAAAAGCTTTCATTAGCAAATTCCAAGAGGCTTTGGAATTTGTAATTAAACTCTTCTGTGAAAACCCATGCTTTCTTTCAGGATTACTTAAGTACTTGTGGCATATGGCAAAGCAGGTGTCTGGCAGCAAATGTTTTTTAAAAGATCATCTGAAGACCACAAACTTGCTTCTCATTTCTAAATTTAGGTGAAATACCACAATTTTAACTTGGCTTCCCCAATCCTTTCAAGTACATATTAATTTCATCCTATGTAGAAGCCATAGGTTTATTAGGTGCTGCAAGAAGAGAGACAGAGTTGCTCTGTTCTAGGTCCAAGCAATTTTCACAGTTGCTATTTGTGCCCAGAACATAAATACATTGGAAAAATAAGCACAGATATGCCCTGCCACATTGGGATGCTGTGGAATTACTTCCAGAGGAAGGCAGCAGCAGACCATCCCCCAAGAACCACATCACTGGGTGTGATTCATTTTCAGACTAAGTGACCTGATTCAAGTGCGCAAAACTCTCGAGCTTGCAAGCTCAGAAACCTCTTTGTGCCAGCCCACCAAGCTAATGCATCTTCAAAGGCGGCTTCCATAAAATAAACTCCTGGACCAATATGGGAACTCAAAATGCCAATTAGTTTACAATAAAAAAAAACTGTCGCGGGAACTTGAAAAACTGAAATTCATCTGTTTACTACATTCTCTCCAGCAGCTAAGGTATGTGGAAGACAAATAATAATCATAATACTTCAGTGAACACTAAAATCAAAGAAAAAGGATTTAGATGCCTTTACAAAGTGTACCTCATATGAGATAGCTTCAGAGACTTTGTTACTGTAAAGATACTTGCAGTTGACCACTACTTGCTCGTGGGGGGTCAATTTTCTCTATGCTTTCTAACTACCTTCTCTTCAGTATAAGCTACTTAGTTTATAGGACTCAATCAAAAATAAAAATATGCAGTACCCTTGTTCAAATTGTGGTGGAAAAGTGCCACTTACATGTATTAAAATAGAGGCCGGCATTGTAGGTCAGGAGGCCATCACCTACAATGCCAGCATCCTATACGGGCACTGTTCAAGTCCTGGCTGCTCCATTTCCAATCCAGGTCCCTGCTAATGTGCCTGGGAAAGGAGTAGAAGCTGGTCCATGTACTTGGGCCCCTGCCACCCACATGGGAGACTCATATGGAGTTCTGGGCTCCCACTTTTGGCCTGGTCCAGCTCCAGCTCCTTCTCCTTCTCCTCCTCCTCCTCCTTCTCTTTCTCTTTCTCACTCATTCTCTCTCTTTCTGTCTCTCTCTCTCTGTGTCTTCTCTCTCTCTTGCTTGCTCCCTCTCTGTGACTCTTCCTTTAAAGCAAATAAATAAATCTTTAAACATAATAAATAAAGGTACCAAAATACAGTAGCCCCCTTCCCCTTATCTGCAGTTAAACTTTCTGCAGTTTTAGTTACTTGGGGTCAACTGCATTCAAAAAATACTCCATGGAAAATTCCATAAATAAATAAATCTTTAATATATATATATATATTTCACATCCTGTGAGATACCTTCACTCTATTGATTGTTTCTTCTAATATAAAATGCATAATATCTGTTCTTTGCATATTAACACAAATTTTAAAAGTTAAAAAAATAAGCTTCTGAGTTGGAAGTAAAAAAAGAATACATTGATCTCAAGTAATTAATTTAGTCAATGGATATTTAATGAACCTTATATGCCTATATGAGGTATATTAAATTATTTGCTACAGAAATGAAAAATTATGCAATACCTTGAAGAATTCACTTTAAATGAAGAAGACATCCATGAAAGCAAACATTTAGTCTGATAAGTGTTATCAAATCATTTGGCACAGATGTACAAAGGAAGGGCAGCCCAGCACAGTGGGGGTGGCATGAACCTCTTCCAGACTTGTCCCATTAAGTAATGAGAACATTCTGCCAAGAAAACTGATACCACCTAGAAGCCACATATTCCTACTCCTTCAAATTTTTGGACTCTAGGGTATGAGAACATACTACCATCTCTGAAAAATGACACAGTTGTGCTGAAAAAAAAAAAAACAAATTTGTTCATGTCTACAGTTCTATCAATTCACAAGAAATACAAGGGACAGGGGACTATATTAATCTAACCACAAGGAATGCATTCAGCAAAATTCAGACTATGGGAAATTCTATGGGGAACTGATTTCTTCAAAAATTAAATTGCAAGCATAAAATAGGTAGAGGAGCACTTATTAAAAGTAAAAGAGACTTGGGGCTGGTGCTGTGGTATAGTAGGTTAAGCCTCCAGCTGCGGTGCCTGTCATCCCATATGGGTACCAGTTCAAGTCCCAGCTGCTCCACTTCCCATCCAGCTCCCTGCTAATGGCCTAGGAAAGCAACAGGGGATTGCCCAAATGCTTAGGGCCCATGCACCCACGTGGGAGATCCGGAAGAAGTTCCTGGATCCTGACTTTGTATCATTCTAGCTCCAGATGTTGCAGCCACTGGGGAGTGAACCAACAGATCAAAGATCTCTCAGTCTAACTTTCCCTCTCTCTCCGTAACTCTGCCTTTTGAACAAAATAATTTCATAAATCATTTGAATGTAAAAGAGACTTGAAAGTCATATCAACCAACTGAAAACTATGCTCTCATATGAATTTTTTTTGAATCTTTGGGGAGGAAAATTATGACACTTAGGAAACCAAGACATTTAATGAAATCAAGGAACTGTTCATTTTTCAGATGTGATATTAGCATTATAGTTAGTATTCAAGAGGTAACAGAACATAATGGTTCAGGGTGTAAGAATATATTTCTTGGTTTCAAATTTCTCTTTTGGGACTGCAACAAGTATGGATAAGTTCCATGGCCTCTCAGTTCAACAAGAAAAATAATGGTTCCTACTTCATTAATGCAGACTATGAGTTGTAGCAAGAAAACGTGCTAGTACAGTGCCTGCTTCACAGGAGGCATCCTTCAATGTCTGCATCACCAGTGAAGTGATGAGGTACTTCTTAAAACTTTTGCTTTTGATTTCACTCAGCACAGTTGCTCTAGTATCTGAACAATGTTTTTCCTCTTGCATCATTATATACCACACACCTATTAAACAATCAAGACTTAGTCTACCTTTAAAGTTTGTGTTAAAAATAACTTCATTCATAATCTTTCTAAAGTTTTACACCAGCCTGGTCCCAAGGGCTGTCAAGCACACACTGAAGCCTGGAGGACATCACTGAATGGGAGTTCACCACTCACATCCTTGCCTTGGTCATTCCCTGCACAGTCACCCTCATCTGTTTCTGCTGTCCCAGCTGCCAAATTCACATTCATTATTCCTATTATTGTCCTAAGGATGTGAATGTTCAAGTACCACCCCAAGAATCAAGGAGTGTCCAGAAATGTCCTGGTTCATATCCTAAGCTTGGCCTACTTGGGAAAAACTTTTTCAGTCCACTCACCCCTTAATTCATACACACAGGATCCAGGTACTCCCAACTTCAAGGAGCAACAAACTCATGCCTCTTTCCCTTTAGGTTTGTGCTCTGTATTTTGTGATTTAACAACATTCACTGTTGCTGCTTATGTCTAGGGCTACAGAAGTCCCTCCAAGTTTGGAAGTCCTCCCCTCCCTAATTCTGCAGCAATCCTGACCCTTTCTACACTGCACAGTAGAGAAGGGAAGAACCCTTGATAAATCCTTAACATCAAGAACAGTGTGATTATCTTTTGCATTCTTCAAAGCTCACTTATTTGGTGACTTATACACTGAAGCATTATCAAAACTCTTGCTGAATTTTTCTAGTTGCTGCAGTAGTTTAGAGAGTGAACCCCTGAATGGAAGATCTCTTTGTCTCTCCCTCTCTCTCTAACTTAGCCTTTCAAATAAAATAAATAAATCTTTTGGGGAGGAAAAAGGACACCAGTGACTGCAGCACCATAGTAACACTTAACATGGAGGTAAGCCATAGAGCACAGTACAAGCAGAGAACCAACTTAGCATCAGGTGTTAATGCCATCTGAAAGGCATTTAGGAGAGCACCCTAAACATCTAAGGGCATACAGAGCAATACTCATCATTCTTTCTTCTGAAATGAAAATTTATAATAATTATTAACTAAAATTAGGAAAAGAAACCCATGTCTTCACAGTATTAATTAAAATGTCTGCCATTTCCTTTATGAAGGTGCCTATTTCACAGTTACGTTAAAGTACACTTAAAATTATGTAAGAAGCAATGCCTTTAGGAAAAAATTTAATTTGCATTACACTTCAGTTTAAAGCTTCTAAGTTGAAGTCTGCAATCTTAGAGAAAGTGAGTAGCCAGAAGGAATTCAAAAAGAAAAGAAAGTACAAACAGGTTAATGAACAGGATAATGGACTTGAATAGAAGGGAGGGTCTTTGAAACACAAAGTTTAGCAACCTGAAGCTTACATATGGGACCTTCAAGGAAATACCATTTGGTTATCTGACAGTTTCTTAATTAGATCATTATTTGTACTTTTCTTGAATAAGCAACATAATTGCTTCACAATATAAAAAAATTTTATTAAGAAAATGTCACAACCCAGTTAAAGTCATTTACCAATAATCATAATTTGTAGATTTTCTTTTGCATTCCATTAAAGCCAAATCTGGAAATGTGAGGATACAAAATTTCCCAAACCAAAGCTCAGGTGTCTAAACAAGAAGTAGATTACCCGGAATATATTCTAACCCCAGGAAAGCATAATCTTTCAGTCAAGAGAAAGGAAGCTTATATAGAGAGTCACCACAAACTAAAAAGCAGTTCTTCTTCTACCTCTTAAGTCTTCATAGGTGAACTCAAAAGACACGGCTGCTTATTCCTGTGACCTCTCCAAAAAGCAGGAAGCAAAGCTAAGCTTTTGCTCTCATCACATCAAGACTGCTGCACCTTAAGGCAAACATGCTGTACCTGCCTCTTCTTTTGATTTTCTCTGAGAGCTGTTATAGACAAAAAAACCTACTTAATGGGTTCTTCTATTATAATTCTCTATGCCCAGGCTAAATAGTTTTATAATCTGCATAAGGGTAGCCTATCACCACCAACTATCTGGGAGTCTATAAGATGTTCTTTCCATCTTCAGGGGCACTCTACTTGCAATTGTTTTTGTTCCAGTTTTCCTTATGCTGATGATATACTTAATATGTTTCAGAACTCAATGACTTCTGAGAATAACTGACCATGCAGGGGACACAGCCATTGATGGTGACTGAAAATTCTCCAGCTCATCAAACAAATTTGTTAGATTAGAAAGGCAGAGACTTCCAGACCCAGGACAGGTAGGACCGACACTCCTGATAAACAGGAAGCAGCTATAGAAGATACAATGATCTCTTAAGATTAAGGTCTGGAATCTCTGAGGGGGGAATGATATAAGCAGGCAGATAGGATTAAATTGATTATGTTTGTGAGCTGGAGACCACACCCCCTGTATGCTCTCATGTCCCTACCTGACCTCACCTGTATGCCCATTTGCCCATTTGCAAATCAGACTACATAACCACTCCCCTTTGAATGTAAATTAAAGTCCTGGAGCATGGTGGGCCCCTCCCTTGTTGTTCCGCACACCCAAGAGTGCAGCCTTCTGGCTACCCGCTCTCTGCTTTCCTGCCTGCACGCTTGCTCCACGTTCCACCTGGCCTGCTTTCTGCCTGGCATGGGCCCTGCTTGTGTTTCTAGACTTCTTTCTCCCCTAAATAAAGCCCTCACCGTCCTGTGCATTTCTCTCACTGAATAAAAAGTTAAAATTTACCAAAAAAAAGTTAGCAGGGGAACTCACAAGATAATCATTAATTCAACAGTATTAATATTGTATGTTTTCTATTACAGTAATGAATACTACATAATAGCAATATTTTCTCACAGTTCTGAAGGTTAGTAGTCCATGATGAAGATGTCAGCAAGGTGTATTTCTTCTGAGGCCTTTTTCCTTAGTTTGTATATGACTGTCTTCTTCCTTCATCCTCACATAGTCTTCCCTCTGCATGTCTTTGTGTCCAGTTATCTCTACTATAAGGGCCCTATTCATGTGGATTTTAGGGCTCACTTTAATGATCTATTTATAATTTAATGTATTTTTTAAGATTTACTTATTTGTTTGAAAGTCAGAGTTAGAGAGAGAGCAGGGATAGAGAGAGAGAGAGATCTTCCATCTGTTGGTTCACTCCTCAAATGGACACAATGACCAGGGCTGGGCCAGGAGGAAGCCAGGAGCCTGAAACTCCATCTGGATTTCCCACATTAGTGGCAGGGGCCCAAGCACTTGGGGCATCTTCTATTGCATTTCCAGGTACTTTGGCAGGGACCTGAATGGGAAGTGGAGCAGCCAGGACTCACACTGGCAAATCACATGGGATGCTGGCATTGCAGGTGATGGCTTAACCTGCCATCTGTACAGTACAAGCCCCTGTACAACATCTTAAAACTTCATAAAAATCCTCTCTCTAAATACAGCCCTTCTGAGTACTGGGGCTTGGGACTTCAACATATGAATTTTGAAAGGGCAAGATTCAGCCTTTACACATACATGCCTTCTGTGTGCCAGACACTAGAATGGAGACTAGGAATACACTTGAGGCTGCATCACCACTGTTTCTTCATCTACCCCACTGGCCCTTCAGTTTTCATCATTCTCTTTCAGAAGTTAGTCACATATATATAGCAAATGAAGGACAGAAAAATAAACAGACATGAAATCTAATGAAGTGCAGATTATAACTGATAAATCATCTGACCATTTTGAAAAAGAAGGTTGGAAACAGGAAAGAAATGAGAACTACAGAGAAGAAATAAGCTAACCTGGTCCTCTACAGCTGACCACCCTACAGCAGAATGGTCAGCCTTCACCCCAGTCTCTACCCATGGGTTCCCAGATTCCTGCCTAGAAACTCACTGGCTTCGATAGCAATAAGGCCACCAAACAGCATTGAACACATACTGTTCAAGTCAAGTAAAATGCTATCTGAAGGGAAGCTCAGGTTGGTTTCTATGCTCTAAACTACTGTTAGATTGTCTTATAGCCTCACCTTAGTAAGTAGGGTTAACCACTTGGGCCTGCTACTACCTTGTCCCTAACACATTTCCAGGATCTGTATGTGTCAGTAAACACATTTACCAGAGAGTCCAGACCACAGAAATCACATTAAGATTACTATCACCCTCCCAGTCCAGCAACTCAATAGTCTTTATTTTCTTTTATTCCTTTTGTTCTTCTACTTGGGGCCATGAGTTGTACTCACTGTAGGCTCAGAAGGGAAAAATAATTATTTCATCATGTAGTACAACAGGCCAGAACTTAAACTAACTTCATGAGAACAATGATTTAATTACCTTTAAAATATCGGAACAGTAGGAGTGATGGAAAGTAGTACATTTCTGCAGGGTAATTTAGTAATATACATCAACTTATTATCCTTAAAAATTTCATTCTTTTCCGATTTATAATTTCATGACTAGAAATTTTCCACAAATATGTGTGTAACAATTTGAATACCATAATGTAATTTACATCATTAAAATCTGGAAACAATGTTAGCTCCCAAGATACTTGTTTAAAAACAAGTATGGGGGCCAGCGCCATGGCTCACTTGGTTAATCCTCCACCTTGTGGCGCCAGCATCCCATATGGGTGCCGGGTTCTAGTCCCGGTTGCTCTTCCAGTCCAGCTCTCTGCTGTGGCCCCGGAGGGCAGGGGAGGATGGCCCAGATGCTTGGGCCTCTGCACCCACAAGGGAGACCAGGAAGAAGCACCTGGCTCCTAGCTTCGGATCAGCACAGCACTAGCCATAGCGCCCTTTTGGGAAGTGAACCAACAGAGGGAAGACCTTTCTCTCTGTCTCTCTCTCTCACTGTCTATAACTCTCAAATAAATTTAAAAAAAAAACAAGTATGGAACATTTAAAATAATAATAAATCCTCATTAAAAATATTTAATAATATGGAAAATATATAATCTACAGTTAAATTTATGACTTAAAAATATTAAAAACTACTATAATATGATCTCACTCTTTTTAACTATCTTACATTTATTTCAGATATGAATTTTCCTTGTGCCCTGACTAGAATATAATCTTTGCTTAAGATGAAATCACATACATCAATTTAAATATATGAAAGTTATAAAAGTTTGACATTAAAACAAAAATGAGTAAATCCTGAAAGTCAACTGGAACATTTTTGGATTCTCCCTTGTTTTCAAGTTATCCTAAAGGCAATATAATCTGAATGCTAAGGCAGCTACATATGGACTTTCCTTTTATTCCTTACTTTTATCTAGTGCAGTGGGTTATATCCATAAAATCTTCTATACTTTCTTTTATGGTTAAGTCAAAAGATGTTTTTTCATGAGTGCTTTGACTGAACCCCTGGTGACTACCATAGATACATAGAGAGTACATTCTTACGTACTCCAAATTTAGGAACAATCATGGCTGATTTAATTATCTAGTTTCTCATTGAAAAGTGGATAGAAACACCACCGTAAAATAGGCAGGGGATGGTTGGCTGCTAAATGCAGGCTCAGAGGCAGCAAACTCAGGAAAGCAAAAGGAGCTGGAGCTCCAGAACCAAAGAAATGGCAGGGTGCTTAATGTAGTTGAACATCCCTTATCGGAAAATCCAATATCTGAAATGCTCTACAACCCAAAACTTTGGGCATCAGACAGAAATAATATTCATATATATTACTTATGTATTTTGCAAATGTATATAAAGTGCACAAATTACATGTATTTCATATGTACAGATTTAGGATCATAGTGATACTTCCCACCCTACCTCTGCTCCCACCCTCTCTCCTTCTTCCTTTGTTATTCTTTCTCTTAGTTTATTTTTTTTAAAGATTTGTTTTATTTATATGAAAGGCAGAGTTACAGAGAGAGGGAGAGACAGACAGAGAGACAGAGAGAGAGAGAGATCTTCCATCTGCCACTTCTCCAAATGGTCACCATGTTCGGGGGCTGGGCCAAGCCGAAGCCAGGAGCCAGAAGCTTCTTCCAGGGCTCCCACATGGATATAAGGGCCCACGAACTTGGTCCATCTTCCACTGCTTTCCCAAGTGCATTAGCATGGAGCTGGATCAGAAGTGGAGCAGCCTGGACTCAATCCAGCACCCATATGGGATGCCTGTGCTGTAGGCCATGGCTTTAACCCACTGCACCAGAGCTCCGGCCCTATTCAGTTTATTTTATAAGCATAAGCTTAATCCTCCACTAAGAAAAGAATTCAACAAATAGTAAGAAGAAAAAACACTGATTCTCAACAGTAGAGATAAAGGCTATAAACCATAATCAAATCTCAAAATGTCAATTTCATTCATATACATTTTTTTAAGGATCAGCTAAATACACACCGGACTAGTGGTGGAATTCCAGGTTAATATATTACCTCCCTGTGTTTTTCCATGACTAACAATAATCAAAAGAAAATATAACCTTAAAAATAAGATAGTAGAGGGCCAGCGCCGTGGCTTACTAGGCTAATCCTCCGCCTTGCGGCGCCGGCACACCGGGTTCTAGTCCCAGTCGGGGCGCCGGATTCTGTCCCAGTTGCCCCTCTTCCAGGCCAGCTCTCTGCTGTGGCCAGGGAGTGCAGTGGAGGATGGCCCAAGTCCTTGGGCCCTGCACCCCATGGGAGACCAGGATAAGTACCTGGCTCCTGCCATCGGATCAGCGCAGTGCGCTGGCCGCGGTGGCCATTGGAGGGTGAACCAACGGCAAAGGAAGACCTTTCTCTCTGTCTCTCTCTCTCACTGTCCACTCTGCCTGTCAAAAAAATAAAAAAATAAAAAAAATAAGATAGTAGATAAGATTTTCTTTTTTCATAAACACCTGATCCCACCTTCAAGGAGGCTAAACAAACCTCATTTATCTAGTATTTCCTGTTAACGATCCAGATCCATTCCACTCCTGATGTGGTCCTCAGACAGCAGCATATGTGACATCTTTTTAGCATCTTTAGAGGCCTCCTCTTAGACTTGCCAGTCCCTACATTAAGCAGAGTGACAGAGAAGCAGAGGCAGAAAGATGGAGAGAGAGAGAGGTCTTCCATGTGCTGGTTCACTCCTCAAATGGCTACAACTGCCAGAACTGGGCCAATCTGAAGCCAGGAGCCAGGAGCTTCTTCTGGGTCTCCCACACGGGTGCAGGGGCCCAAGGACTTGGGCCATCTTCTACTGCTTTCCTAGGCTATAGCAGAGAGCTGGTTCAGAAGCGGAGCAGCTGGGACTCAAACCAGCACCCATATGGGATTCCAGCACTGCAGATTCCAGCTTTTACCCCCTACACCACAGCATCGGCCCCACCATAATTTCTTTATCCAGCCATCAGTTGATGGACATCTGAGTTGATTCTGTATCTTTGCTATGATCATGGGGGCACAAATCATTCCTTCATATGCTGGTTTCAATTGTTTGGGTAAATTCCCAGGGGTGAGATTGTTGGGCCACATGGTAGACCTATTTTCAGATTTCTGAGGTATGTCCACACTGTCTTCCACAATGGCTGCACCAGCTGACACTCCCACAAACAGTAGATTAGGGTACATTTTCACATACATCCTCACCAGCATTTATTGTTTGATTTCTGTGAGAGCCATTCTCATTGGAGTGAGGTGAAACCTCATTGTGCTTTTGATTTGCATTTTCCTGATGGCTAGTGATCCTGAGCATTTTCTCATGAGTCTGTTGGCCATTTGATCATTTCAATTTTCTCTTTTGAAAATGCCTGTTCTAGGGGCTGGCACTGTGGCACAGCAGGTTAAAGTCCTGGCCTGAAGCACTGGCATCCCATAAGGGCACTGGTTCTAGTCCATATTGCTCCTCTTCAGATCCAGCTCTCTGCTATGGCTTTGGATAGCAGTAGAAGATGGCCCAAGTCCTTGGGCCTCTGCACCTACATAAGAGACCAGGAAGAAGCACCTGGCTCCTGGCTTCAGATCAGCGCAGCTCTGGCCATTGCGGCCATCTGGGGAGTGAATCAGCAGATGGAAGTCCTCTCTCTCTGTCTCTACCTCTCTCTGTAACTCTTTCAAGCAAATAAAATAAGTCTTTTAAAAAATGCCTGTTCTAGTCCTTTGCCCATTTCTTAAGTGAATTGTTTTGTCATTGTTGAGTTTCTCGAACTCTTTTTAGATTCTGTATATGTGCTGATGAAGCAAGCACATCTTTATAGATTCTGGATATTGATCCTTCATGATTTTCACCATTTGCAATATTTTCTCTTATTCTGTCAGTTCCCTCTTCACTTTGCTGAGTGTTTCACCTTCATTCATAAATGAGAGCTTTGAAGGGTACAGTATTCTGGGTTGACAGTTTGTTTTTCTGTTAAGACTTGTACCATGTCTCTCCATTCCCTGAGCCTGTAGTGTTTCTGATGAAAAGTCAGCTGTTAGTATAATTGGAGATCCTCTGAAAGTAATCTGAAATTTCTTTCATGCGTATTTTAGAATAATTTATCTTTAACTGTTTAAAGTTTGACTGCAATGTGTCATGGTGAAGATCTTTTCTGGTCATGTCTATAAAGAGTTTTACATGCCTCATGTACTTGGACGTCACTTTCTTTCTCCAAATTAGGGAAGTTTTCTGTAATGATTTCACTGAATTGGCTTTCAAATCATTCTCTTCCCACACTTCAGGAACTTCCAAGACCCATATGTTGAGTCATTTGATAGTATCCCAAAAATCTCCAGCACTGTTTTTATTTTTCCAATTTCTTCTCATTTTTTCGGTTTGACTGAACAATTTCCAAAGATTTGTTTTCTAGCTCAGATATTCCTTCTTCTGCATCACCAAGTCTGTTTTTAAGATTTTCCACCTAGGCCGGCGCTGAGGCTCACTAGGCTAATCCTCCGCCTTGCAGCGCCTGCACACCGGGTTCTAGTCCCGGTCGGGGCGCCGGATTCTGTCCCGGTTGCCCCTCTTCCAGGCCAGCTCTCTGCTGTGGCCCAGGAGTGCAGTGGAGGATGGCCTAAGTGCTTGGGCCCTGCACCCCATGGGAGACCAGGAGAAGCACCTGGCTCCTGCCATCGGATCAGCGTGGTGCGCTGGCCGCAGCACGCCAGCCGTGGCGGCCATTGGAGGCTGAACTAACAGCAAAGGAAGACCTTTCTCTCTGTCTCTCTCTCTCTCACTGTCCACTCTGCCTGTCAAATAAATAAATAAATAAAAACGACTTTCCACTGCATTTTTCATTCCACATGTTGAATTCTTCATTTCTAATATCTCATTTTGATTTCACTTCAAAAATCTTTTTTTTTTTTTGCCCGGCAGAGTTAGACAGTGAGTGAGAGAGAGAGAGACAGAGAGAAAGGTCTTCCTTCCATTGGTTCACACCCCCCCCCCACAATAGTCGCTACAGCCGGCACTGTGCTGATCCAAAGCCAGGAGCCAGGTGCTTCCTCCTGGTCTCCCATGCGGGTGCAGGGCCCAAGCACTTGGGCCATCCTCCACTGCCTTCCCAGGCCACAGCAGAGAGCTGGACTGGAAAAGGAGCAACTGGGACAGAATCTGGCGCCCCAACCAGGACTAGAACCTGGGGTACCGGCACTGCAGACAGAGGATTAGCCTAGTGAGCCATGGCGCTGACCCAAAAATCTCAATTTCATGGGAAAAATTTTTATTCATGTCATATATGAATTTCTTTAGTACATGAATTTGCTTCTCATTGTTTTTGAGTAATTCTATGATTAGTCTTTTAAATTTTTTTTTTTTTTTTTTTTTTTTTTGACAGGCAGAGTGGACAGTGAGAGAGAGACAGAGAGAGAAAGGTCTTCCTTTGCCGTTGGTTCACCCTCCAATGGCCGCCGCTGCAGCCGGCGCACCGCGCTGATCCTGGCAGGAGCCAGGAGCCAGGTGCTTTTCCTGGTCTCCCATGGGGTGCAGGGCCCAAGCACCTGGGCCATCCTCCACTGCACTCCCTGGCCATAGCAGAGAGCTGGCCTGGAAGAGGGTCAACCGGGACAGAATCCGGCGCCCCAACCGGGACTAGAACCCGGTGTGCCGGCGCCGCAAGGTAGTCTTTTAAATTTCACTTCAGGAATTTCATCAATCTT
Organism: Oryctolagus cuniculus; assembly: GCF_051225735.1. Classification (NCBI taxonomy): domain Eukaryota; kingdom Metazoa; phylum Chordata; class Mammalia; order Lagomorpha; family Leporidae; genus Oryctolagus; species Oryctolagus cuniculus. The sequence continues at coordinate 43,790,698 of NC_142869.1, read as the reverse complement.
CATGTTCACATGGTAATATTGAAGTGTTGTGTTCCTTTGGGGGGTGTCATATTGTCTTCCTTATTATTTCTTTAATTTCTGCACTTATTTTTAGGCATTTGTGGAAATTTTTTTCCTGATGGCTTTTATCTGAATTATGCCTCTGTGGCCTAGTGGACTGTCCACTCTTTCAGTGAAAACCTAGAGCTTTGTGTTGGGTGTGGCCAAGGAGCTCTGGTCAGTGCTCCAGTGTGGGGCGAGTATCCAGGGTGACACCCAAGTTGGGCATGGTAGATCTCCTCTTGTTAGCAGAAAAGAAAGTATAATCACCTCTGTTGGTTCAATCACACCCTCACCTCCTCTCTCCAAGGTAATCAATGCCTGGATGTTATCTGACATTGGATGCAATACCCGTCCACACTGCCATATGACTCACACAAAGGGTCTGTGAGTCCTCAGTGTGAGGCATGGATCCTGTTGTAATGACCCACTCCGGGCAACCAGTGAACTCTGAGCTTATGGAGCCACTCACAGTGACTGCCCAGAGACTCAGCTGTACCCTGCACACTCTCATGCAGTCAGAATCCCCACAGTCACAGGGTGCACTGGATCTACTCTGCCCTGCTGGCCTTCCCAGCCACAGAAAGGCAGAGACATTCCCAGAGCCAGCTACCTGTGGATGCTCTGCCGAGGCAGTTTGAGCCCCAGAGCCTATGATATGTTGAGAGGCTGGGGCACCTCACAGTCCTACATGGGTGCCCAGACCCCTGTCAATTCTCCCAGCCAGACTCAAAGTCATTGGGGAATGTGGATTTTTCCCTCTCGTAAAATCCTTGGATCACATGTGTGCCCAAGAGCTGCTGCTTGCAGCCCCTACTCCTTTCACAATGGTGCCTTCTCCCTACCAGTTGCTGAGTGCACACCCGAGCTACTGCCACCACTACTGCTGACAAGGTGGCATCTTGTCTCAGCCAGTTGCTGGGCATGCGCACAGAGCTGAAGCAGCTGCTAATTATGTCCAAAATGGCACCCGCCCTCACTCAGCCGGTTGCCAGGTGCTGTTGTCAGGGGATGGAGAGATAAAAATGTGCCCCTTTTTTATTGCTGGGTTAGCAGGTACACTATGCACCCCAGGACTCCAGGCTGGACTCATGCCAGGCCCATTTCCTGGCTATAACATCAGTGGCATGGGCTGGTGCAGTGTGGTATCACCTCACTCTTCAAAGCTGGCACTTTCTCAGGCTCTCAGATGCTGGGGGCATGTGTCATGCTTGTGCTGTGCATCCACACCCTCCACACAGATCAACAGTGTCCCTCCTCCTTAATCAGAATTTCCAGTGCAGGTTTCTCTCTAACCCTTCCATGAGAATGGACTCCCTCCACTTTATTTCACTCTAGATCTCAGTTGTCATAACTTCTTTACTTTTATGTAGTATTATAATATATCCCTAGTTTATATAGGTATATTACATATATAAATATATACCTTATATGAGGGTATTTCAAAAAGTTTTTTGGAAAATGAAATCTTTTTTTTAAGTTCCAGGTTCTTTACATTTTATTTTTTTTATTTATTTAGTAAATATAAATTTCCAAAGTGCAGTTAATGGATTACAATGGCTTCCCCCCCATAATTTCCCTCCCACTCACAACCCTCCCATCTCCCGCTCCCTCTCCCATTCCATTCACATCAAGATTCATTTTCAATTATCTTTATATACAGAAGATCAATTTAGTATATATTAAGTAAAGATTTCAACAGTTTGCACCCACACAGAAACACAAAGTGTAAAACACTGTTTGAGTACTAGTTATAGCATTACTCCACATTGGACAACACATTAAGGACAGATCCCACATGAGAAGTAAGTACACAGTGACTACTGTTGTTGACTTAACAATTTGACACTCTTGTTGATGGCGTCAGTAATCTCCCTAGGCTCTAGTCATGAGTTTCCAAGGCTATGGAAGCCTTTTGAGTTTGCCAACTTCAATCTTATTCTGACAGGGTCACAGTCCAAGTGGAAGTTCTCTCCTCCCTTCAGAGAAAGGTACCTCCTTCTTTGATGGCCCCGTTCAGAAAATGAAATCTTAAAGAAAGTTATATGAGTGCAAGAAAATTTTGAAATCCACACATTTTTTCCATAAAGTTTTTGAAGGTTCTTTGTATAATTGCAAAGACTTTTAAGCCATTGTAATCTAAAGATCAAAGCATGTTTATAACGGATCTTATCAAGTTTAGCATTATAAAAATTATATCACTTCCTTCACTAAGGAGAAGTTTACAATCATATCCTCCAATTCCAAACTCAAGGCCCTCATATCCTGTGAACATATGTTGAATTGCAATCAAACACAGTGGTTAGAAGCATATACTTTCAGGACAGGCAACTCCAGTTTGAGTCCTTGCCCTGTAATTTATAAGCTGTGTGACCTAGGTAAAACCCTTTACCTCTCTGAGCCTCAGGCTAGTCATCATCAGTCAAATGTTGGTTCCTATCCCCACAACTTGTCAAAGGTTTTCAGAGCTGAGAAGTAGCAGAGCCAGGATATGAACAGAAGCACCTAACTCTGAAACATTTGAAAAGACTGTTTTCATTTATCTTGGTTTTTTTAGATATGCTAATATTGTGCATAATTAAAAACCTCCTTTTTCTGCTCCTTTAAATGAGCAGGAGTGTATGACTGTGTCTATAAATATATATGAATAATCATATATAAACATATATGTACATATACAGATATGTGAGGGCTCTGGACTGTCATCTGTAAAATGAAGATAACAGTATCTAACTTGCAGGGATTTTGTGAAAATTAAATGAGATAGTGTAAAATGCTTCCTATGATGCTTTTAAAATGCTCCAAGAAGCACTCAAAACATGACTATTTCTATTAATCTAATTAATTATTCAAATATTTCTCTATCAATTGAACAGCAGAGATCAACATTACTTGACTGTTTGCATCTAGCCGTCTATGCAGCTGTAGAAAGCATTACCATTTGGGTAAAGCCTGTGAATAATTCTGGATGTTACTCTTAAGCAAGTTCTTTTGCCATGGCAAACTTGTACATATTCTGGACGAAAATATCACAGGGAAGCCAGCAAGAATGTCAACGACACTGTAAACTTTGAAAGAGCATCTGGAGTCTGTGCATTTCCCTAATAGCTACTTTTAGTCACGAATCTGCACATTTTGAAGTGTGATCATTTGCTATTTGTTAGGTTTATGCCAGGTTCAGTTTGACTCCAAAGAAGTGTAAGACATTCCTTCTATTGTGCGTGACACACCAGGACGTGTATAGGCAATAGTTCTCATCCTCACTACATTTAAAAATTATTGGGGGAGAGGGGCTGACGAAAACAGAATCCCAAGTAGTTTAAACCCACAGTACAGACTGAGAACCCCAGGAGTTCAAAGAAAGAAGAGAGGCAGACAAGCAAATCTTAGAAGGAGAAATCAGACCAGTTCGTGGGAAGTTGTAACTGTCCAATTACAGACTTAAAAGTGTTACTGCCGGCTGCCCCTCTTCCAGGCCAGCTCTCTGCTGTGGCCCGGGAGTGCAGTGGAGGATGGCCGAAGTGCTTGGGCCCTGCACCCCATGGGAGACCAGGATAAGTACCTGGCTCCTGCCATCGGATCAGCGCGGTGCGCCGGCCGCAGCACGCCGGCCGCAGCGGCCATTGGAGGGTGAACCAACAGCAAACGAAGACCTTTCTCTCTGTCTCTCTCTCTCTCTCACTGTCCACTCTGCCTGTCAAAAAAAAAAAAAAAAAAGGGTTACTGAGGGCCGGCGCCGCGGCTCAACAGGCTAATCCTCCGCCTAGCGGCGCCGGCACACTGGGTTCTAGTCCCAGCTGGGGCACCGGATTCTTTCCCGGTTGCCCCTCTTCCAGGCCAGCTCTCTGCTGTGGCCAGGGAGTGAAGTGGAGGATGGCCCAAGTGCTTGGGCCCTGCATCCCATGGGAGACCAGGAGAAGCACCTGGCTCCTGCCTTCGGATCTGCGCGGTGCACTGGTCACAGCGTGCAGGCCACGGTGGCCATTGGAGGCTGAACTAACAGCAAAGGAAGACCTTTCTCTCTGTCTCTCTCTCTCTCTCACTGTCCACTCTGCCTGTCAAAATAAATAAATAAATAAATAAATAAAATAAGAAATGTCAGTGTGGCGGTGGCCACATTACCTAAGGCGAGGCCCCCCGTGTTGCAGCCAGCTCCAGCACCACTGGCTTTGATTTTCAATTTAAAAAAAAAAAAAAAGTGTTAAAGTGTTACTGAGAATTCTTAAGAGTGATGCAATTATATACAACATAATTAATCACTAGGCCCAAAATGAAGTAAAATAATGTATGGTCAAGATTCTATTGCTCCTGCTAATGGAAGTGCTATATGGTATCAGATTTTGGAACAACTTGAATTCTAGAACAAACTAAAGATTTATAAAGGAACTGCAAGACTTTGGGGAGAGAAGTGATAGGGAAGGTCCAAGAACTGGATCTACAATAAATGTCACATCCCCTTTCTTTGGTAGTGTACACAGGGCATCTCTGAGTCTCATGTGACTATGCCACATGAGAAAGCCAGAGAAGAGGCAGAAGATCAAGACATTCTGTGAGCATAAAAGCCACGCCTACTTCACCACAGAAGTTCCACACTTCATGAGTATGGCTGATAGACGATGGCAGATTAGGGCAAAACAGAAGCAGATAGCCAGCCTGGCAAACAGGAGTCACGGAAGGAATGTTTTGGCTCAGAAGAAGAAATATGAGACAAAGAATGTGAGGAAGAACAAATCACAATAAGAATGAGACCAACAATTAATTACTCATCAGCTTACAACCCCAATACTTAGTTCTTTGCAGTAGGAGGCCAAGGGTAGTACAACTACCAGTAGGCAGGCAACACAAGACTATACAACCAAATAACCCTTTGACTTGGATTTGAATCACAACTCCCAGTCTATCCTGTGTCCACAGGATGGCAAGTGATAGAAGTGGCTTCTCTTCTATGGGTACTTGCATACTCAAGGGCCCCACATCTTTTCCTTCATCACCAGTGGTTGTCAGTCCTTAGTTTATTTAATTATTTATTTTTTTGACAGGCAGAGTGGACAGTGAGAGAGACAGAGACAGAGAGAAAGGTCTTCCTTTGCCGTTGGTTCACCCTCCAATGGCCACCACGGCTGGCGCGCTGCGGCCAGCGCACCACGCTGATCCGAAGGCAGGAGCCAGGTGTTTCTCCTGGTCTCCCATGGGGGTGCAGGGCCCAAGGACTTGGGCCATCCTCCACTGCACTCCTGGGCCACAGCAGAGAGCTGGCCTGGAAGAGGGGCAACCAGGACAGAATCCGGTGCCCCGACCGGGACTAGAACCCAGTGTGCCAGCGCCACTAGGTGGAGGATTAGCCTAGTGAGCCGCGGTGCCGGCCAGTCCCTAGTTTCTTATAGTCATGCTCTGGTTTGCAAATAGTTTCTCTCATTTCACATATTGCCTTTACACTCTGTTGTTTGACAGAAGTTTTAAAGTTTGATATAGTCTCATTGGTCCATTTTTGCTTTTGATGTCAGTGCTTCTGGTGTTATCTCCAAGAAATCGCTGCCAAATGTGATGTCATGAAGCTTTCCTCCTACATTTTCCTCCAAGAGTTTTATAGTTCCAGGTATCCTGTTTAGGTCTTCAATCTACTTTTTGATAATTTTTGTATAGCATGCAAGATAAGTGTTCAACTTCATTCTTTTACAAATGGATATCCATTTCCCAACACCATTTGTTGAAAATACTGTCTTTTCTGCATTATGTAGACTTGGCACTCTTGTAAAAGGTTATTTGTACATATATGCAAAGCTTTATTTCTATCTTATGCCCATTTAACACAGAGAAAGCAAAACTGTGTTCCTCTCATGTTGAAGGCTTAGTCTTCAGCATTTTAGTGGGACATTTAAGAGGTGAGACATTGTGAAAGGTCCTTGGATTGATTGGGGCCTGTCATCAGAAGGAACTGTAGGATTCCAGACTCTCAATGGCTTCCTATTTCAAAACGTGATCTCTCCCTCACACATGTTCTCCTGCCATGATGTGAGTGCCCTCTTTAGGGCTGAACCAATGCAGGTGTCATAGCTTTGAACCTCCAGAACTTTGAGATAAATAATCCTCTTTTCTTCATAAATAGCCTGCCTGAGTTATCTAGTTAAAGCAGCACAAGATGGACTGGTATAGGTTGAGGAACAGAAATAAAATGTCATCTAGACCAGTGCCTGGCATACAGAAGGCATTCAAATATTTATGAATGAATGAATGAATGAATACATCTGTGCCCTAAGTGAATTTACAGTCAGCTCAGTTAAAATGCAGACAAGTGAAAAAATCACTACAAAGCAGAATGATAATTATTACAACAGGACTACGGTCACAGTGAAGAGAGAAATGATGCACAAAATACTTAAAAGAGCATCTAACACTCAAAATGTAGTAGTTTTCTCCCAGAAGAGATTATGCCCACTCTGAGCCATAAAGAAGGACCACAAGACTAACAGGTGGAGAAGCAAAGGAAGAGTAATCAGGAGGAGCACATGACAACAAAACCAAATCAACAAAGAAAAAGTATGCTATGTTCAGGGAACCACACCAAGTTCATCTGCAAGGGGAAGTAATGTAGAAAGAGTACATGTGTGTGTATTTGTGCCCATCTGTGTGTGAGGGTATTGTGCATATGTGAGGATGCTTGGGGATGAGGAGATGTACATGGCAAAACAGCAACCCAGGACACAGAGAAGGCATGAAGAAATCAAATCACAGAGGACTTTGAATGTACATTCAAGAGTTTCAACTTCAAACTATGGGAGCCACTAAGGGATTCAAGCATGGAAGTTATATTTTCAATATGGTAAATAAGTCTCTGGCTGTACTTTCCAAGCGAGTGACAAAACTGGAAACTTGAAAGGATCTATTGTATGATTTTAAGTCAAAAGTGAGGGAAGTCTAACTCATTGCAGCAGGAGGATTGGCAAGGGGGTAGGGGAGAAGACAGCACAGTTATCAGTTATTAAGGAGGAAGAGCTAACAGGCTTGGCATGTGACTGGATGTGGTTCTGGGAGGAGGAAGAGTCCAAAACAACTCCTTGTTTTCTGAAAGACAGGACCAAAAGAGAAACAGGTGCTGGAGAGAGAAAACAGAAGAAAGCGATGAGTTCCATCTGGGGTATGTTGATTGTGAAGTATCTGTGAAGGAAAAAAAGAGAAGCTGACAGAAAGGTGCAGTTTAGAGAATCTGGGTTGGGAACACAGCAGAGTTGAAACCAGGAAGAGAAAACATCAGGTCAATAACAGGAGAGAACATGGTCTTTCTGCTGCTATAACAAAAATAGCTGAGAATGGAAAAGAACAAATTTATTTTTCACACTTGGGTATGCAAAAGTCCAAGATCATGGTACTGGTAGGTCTGGTGCCTGGTGAGGGCACAGACCCGCTGCTTCCAAGATGGCACCTGTTACTAGGTACTAACATGACAGAGACAGAAGGGAAAGAAAACAAAAAGAGCCCAAGCTACCACTCCCCAGCCCTTTCAAAAGACTAATCATTCCATGAGGGCAGAGCCTTTCTGACTGCTCACCTCCCAAAAGCAGCATATGCAGATGAAGTTTCAACATCTGAATTTTGAAGGACACATTCAGACCACAGCAAACGTCAATGTGTAATAAGTGGACTGAATAAGATATATCAAAGAAAACAACTGGGAAGGAAATAGCCAGAGAGAAGATAATAAGGAAAATAGGGAAATGATTTATCACCATAAAAGCCAAGGTTCAGAAGACCAATTACACGTAGGCACTTGGGCTACTGGATAAGATGCAGGGTACAACACTCACATCCCATATACCGGAGTGCCTAGGTTTGAGTCTCAGCTTCACTATAATAGTGAAGCTATTAATACTTCCTATTAATAGGCACGGTGAGAGGCAACAGGTGATATAGTCCAAGTGGTTAGGTCCTTGCCATCAACTTGGGAAACCTGGATTGAGTTATGGGCCTCAGGATTCTGCCTGGCCCAACCAGCACCAGCCATTGCAGGCATTTGGGGAGTGAAACAGCAGATCAGAGTGCCCCAACACCACCACAACTTTTGCATTTCAACTAAACAAATGTGTTTTTTTTTAATGAATTAGAAAATAAAAAATTTTGGGAAAAAAAGAGTGATCAAAAGTGTCAGGCAGGAAGGAAAAATATTTCAAAAATGAAGGGAAAAAGTCAAAAATGTAAGAACAAAATCACAGGAAAATAAATCCTTGAACCAGTTCATAACTAAGTAACTTTCATCAACTTTCATTAGTCTAATTTCTCACCAATATCAAACATAGTTATCAGTAATTTCCCCACCCGTATCACACAAGAATAGGAGGGGAAACACGGCAACTCTTGTTGATTCTGTAAGGGTCCTAGTGAGATTCTAAATTCAGATTCTGGCACCAGGGAGCAACTCTGCCATCCCTGTGATGGCTCATCTCCTGGTATGGCAGCACCTGTCACAGGTCTCAGTCTTACAGACTTTTGGAAAGGAAGGAATGAAAGAAGGGAAGGAAGGAGGGAGGGAGGGAGGGAGAAAACAAGCTAACTTAAAGGCAAAGAACAACTCAAACAGTAAGAAAATGTTCTGGAAGCTCTAGCAGGAGCCCTCACGTTGGGTCGCATCTCTGTTTGCTGACTAAATGGTATTTTCTTGCTCTCATGAGTCTTCTGCCAAGCTGATTGCATATTTTCTAATTTTAAGGGTGGCCAGTGGGACTGAGTAATCAGAGGTTCTCATAATGTCCCAGTAGAGCAAGGGTAGCCAAGCTTCACGCAGTCATGAGCTGCAGATGTAACCCTCTGGGCTCAGAGAAAAATTATGACATGGAAAGCCCTCAAGCCTATGCATTTTGCCAGCATTATACACATGAGTGTATAATTAACTAAGTGTAAAATTAACTAAGCAGCAACACAGAGATTCAACTAGGGTCCAGGACATGGGTGGCAGCCTTTGTCTGGAAGGGACAGATATGGGAAAAAGGCATGTGGATGAAGCACCCTTAATTATTACTGAAAACTCTGCCTTATTTTAGACAGGCTTAATGAATGGAATGATAATTTAACCTGGTAACAAAGACTAGGAACCAACACGCAAGCAGACTATCAAACAAAAATAGAAATCCTCAGAAACTACCTCTTACCCATTAAATTCCAAATAAAAGCACAAAAATTCAAGCAGCCTCGCCAAGTCTACTCATTAATTTAGCAAAGTGTGACTAATATTAAATTCTCAAGGATTTAAATTAACTGCTATTATTACCAACACAATGCCATGAAATATGGGTAATTATTACTACATCAGTAATAAAGATCCAGTACTCAAGCTGGTGCCAGTACTGGGTGCCAGTACTCAAGCTAGCTCATAAAGAGAAAAAAAACCCTGGGGTTTTTTTCCCAGGGAAATTTAACTCTACCCAGACCTTGCTGACTAATGGTCCAATGTACTAATGTTAAGACCTTAGTACTGACATGGAATACCATCCCTCTCCCCAGTGAAAGAAGTTAATGCAACAGCCACAGCACCAACAGAGAAGTCTCCAAATAACTGCCTCCCATAACACCCCATACCAAGCAAGGCTTCGTCAAAGAATTTGACTCTGGCACACAAAGATGGGAACCAAAAACTAGATGAATTTAATCATCTCAAAGCTCTAGTACTGACTACAAGTGCATGGCCCAAACATTTCAATATTTTTATGAGATAAAATTTCCATATAAAAATAGCAATTCCATTATATCAACATATTTAACAGGCAGTATTCCCAAAGGTATAGTAATGTTTGTCTACAGTGCATCAGCTTTAAGAGTAGTCTTTAGCTCTTTCAAGATATTTTATTATTAAATTAGCAGACCCAAAGAATATGAATAAACCTTACTTAATAAAACAGTAATAATAAGGTATAGCCCTAAAACTAAAAAATTAACAACTAAGATCACTTCTAAGAGGAAAGTAATTTTGAAACCTCATTTACTATATACTTCTTTTTTAAAATGAGAAACTGTATGTGCAGACTCTAACATTGGCAGTATTCAAGAAGAGTATCATGACCACAAGGAACAGTAGAGCTATATATATATATAAGTCAGCTTGCTCATATTCTCCAAGGCATCCCATAAAGGAGATAAGAATAGGAAAAAAAACCCTCAAAGCAAAGACATAAAATAGTGATTCTATCTCTTCCTCTTCTTCTGAGTTGACCAAATCACAACCAGCTTTATTCCCTTTATAATATACAAGGGAAATTGTTCCACTGATATTACAAAAGAATATATAATGGCATGGGAGAAATAGTGACTCCACTATATATTGTTAAAATAATAAAAAGCACTTTTCAAAACAGCATATACTGCTCCAACAAAAAACATACCTGCATCCATAAACCATAGTGGGAAAAGGGTACAATTAACTCTTCCAAAATATTATCCCTACATCACAGGACTGACTGAACACCAAAAAGGAAACCTGTTGAAGTGAAATGGACACTATGAGAAATGGTGACTGGATCAGCATAGCCCTGACTGTTAATGAACAACTTAATACATTATCCCTCTTAGTAGTTTTTTTGTCTGTTCTACTTAATATGACTGGTTTAATTCTGTAATTAATACACAGTTATTTTTAAGTGTTGAAATTTAACTGAAATGTGATCCCTGTTAAACATAAGAGTGGGAATAAGAGAGGGAAGAGATGTACAATTTGGGACATGCTCAGGCTGACTTGCCCCAAATGGTAGAGTTAGAAACATACCAGGGGACTCCAATTCAATCCCATCAAGGTGGCATGTACCAATGCCATCTCACTAGTCCAAGTGATCAATTTCAGTTCACAATTGATCATAATGAAAGGACTAAGAGTCAAAGGGAGCACATAAACAAGTCTAGTACCTGCTAATACTAACCGATAGAATAAATAAAGGGGAGAGTGATCCAACATGGGAAGCGAGATACTCAGCAGATTCATAGAATGGTGGATGTCCTAAACAGCACTCTGGCCTCAGAATCAGCCCTAAAGACATTCCGATCTGGCTGAAAAAAAAAAAAAAAAAACCTAAATGAAGGACTCCTAATGATTTTTTTCTATTTACTTCTCAGGGTTTTCCCATTTTTCTAAAATGACCATGACTTTTAGGGTCAAAATAGCATCTAACTTCAAATAGAGTATTTGTGGAATTTAAATTAAATGTTAGTTGGGTATAGCACAAATCTCAGCCTATACATAGTAAGCATCTGATGGAAATTTATGTAAAAATTTAGTGCAGTGGCTAGTGTTGTGGCATAACAGTTAAAGCCACTGCCTGAGATGCTGGCATCCCTTAGGGGCACCAGTTCAAGTCCCATATGCTCCACATCCAATCCAGCCCCCTACAAATGCACCTGGGGAAGCAACAGAAGTACTTGGGCCCTACACCCACATAGGAGATCTAGATGAAGTTCCTGGCTCCTGGATATGGCTTGGCCAAGTCCTGGCCACTGCAGCCATTTGGGAGTGAATCAGCAGATGGAAGATCTCTCTCTCTCTCTCTCTCTCTCTCTGCTCTCTCTCTGTAACTCTACCATTCAAATAAATAAATAAATCTTTAAAAACTAAAATAAAAATTGAGTGCATAAAAACTGACATATACAAGGGCCAGTGCCTTGGCTCACTTGGTTAATTCTCCACCTGTGGCGCTGGCATCCCATGTGGGCGCCGGGTTTTAGTCCCAGTTGCTTCTCTTCTAGTCCAGCTCTCTGCTTTGGCCCAGGAAGGCAGTGGAGGATGGCCCAAGTGCTTAGACCCCTGCACCCACATGGGAGACCCAGAAGAATCACCTGGCTCCTGGCTTCATATCAGCGCAGCACCAGCTGTGGCAGCCATTTGGGGAGTAAACCAATGGAAGGAAGACCTTTCTCTCTCTCTCTCTCTCACTGTTATAACTCTACCTGTCAAATAAATAAATAAATAAATAAATTGACATATACAAAAATTAAAAAGCAAGGGTAAAATATTACCTACACAGACTGTCTTGTATTAAAACTTAGTTTGACTAAAATAAATTTTAAGAAATTTGGGAGTAATGCAAATAGTTAGTTCTCCTTTATTCCAAATAATCTTAAATTTGAGTTTTTAAAGATATTCTTAAACAGACATATGATCTCAAGTAACATGGACTTGGCAGAGGCAGTGAGTCCCTGGTTTGTTCTCACTTGGTTAATCAGAAGCCAGTATGAGGGGCCGGAGCTGTAGTAATAGTAGGCTAAGCCTCCGCCTGTGGCACTGCAATCCCATATGGGTACCAGTTTGTGTCCTGCCTGCTCCTCTTTCTACCCAGCTCTCTGCTATGGCCTGGGAAGCAGGGAAAGATGGACCAAATGCTTAGGTCCCTGCAACAACATGGGAGACCCAGAAGAAGTTTCTGATTCCTGGCTTCAGCTCTGGCCTTTGCAGCCATTTGGGAAGTGAACCAGCAAATGGAAGACCTCTTTCTCTGTCTCTCCCTCTGTCTATAACTCTACCTAACAGATAGATAAATAAATAAAATCTCCTAAAAAATACCAGTATGAGATCATAAATTAGAAGGCTCATGGAAGCATATACTGAACAAATCTTTTTTTTTTAACTTTTATTTAATGAATATAAATTTCCAAAGTACAGCTTATGGATTACAATGGCTTCCCCCCCCCATAACTTCCCTCCCACCCGCAACCCTCCCCCCTCCCGCTCCCTCTCCCCTTCCATTCACATCAAGATTCATTTTCAATTCTCTTTATATACAGAAGATCAGTTTAGCATACATTAAGTAAAGATTTCATCTGTTTGCACCCACATAGAAACACAAAGTGAACAATACTGTTTGAGTACTAGTTATAGCATTAAATCACAATGTACGGCACATTAAGGACAGAGATCCTACATGAGGAGTAAGTGCACAGTGACTCCTGTTGTTGACTTAACAAATTGACACTCTTGTTTATGGCATCAGTAATCACCCTAGGCTCTTGTCATGAGTTGCCAAGGCTATGGAAGCCTTTTGAGTTCACCAACTCTGATCATATTTAGACAAGGTCGTAATCAAAGTGGAAGTTCTCTCCTCCCTTGAACAAATCTTTTAACATAACGCTTTGTTTTATTTTTTTTTTTATTAGGCAGAGTTAGACAGTGATAGAGACAGAGAGAAAGTCTTCCTTCCTTTAGTTCACTCCCCAAATGGCCACTACGGCCAGTGCACTGTGCCGATCCGAAGCCAGGGGCCAGGTGCTTCCTCCTGGACCCCATGTGGATGCAGGGGCCCAAGCACGTGGGCCATCCTCCACTGCCCTCCCAGGCCACAGCAGAGAGCTGGACTGGAAGAGGAGCAACCAGGACTAGAATCCGGCGCCCATATGGGATGCTGGCACTGCAGGCTGAGGATTAACCAAGTGAGCCACGCCGCCGGCCCCAATAATGCTTTATTTTTATCATATGCTAGAAATGGTAAGGTTTTTCAAGGACTGAAAAAAGAATCTATAACCACCGTATCATAACAAAGTTACATTTTCCATCACAAAGTACCATTTTTCTTCCAAGGTCCTCAAAGAAAACTATTCTCCAAGATGCTGTGATAATTCAGTCGTGTGTTGGAAGAACTAGCAGGTGGCCAGAAGAAAGATTAGAGAACCAAAATCATAGATCCACACAGTAATGAAATTAACTTCCATATGGTTAACATGCTCACTCCAAATCCTTTCCTTCAAACTATTAAACAAAAATATTCCAAACACAAGGAAGGAGATCACAAATCACGTTGCAAATGTTTACCCCTCACATACTCATATTTGCCTTGACTACTTTAAATCCAGGATGGCCTATCCACTGGGGCCCAGTCTTGGGAAAAAGGTATTATTAACAACAACAAAATAATAATAACAACCCAAAGAGACACTGGGGAGAATGCACAGCAAAGCAGAGGAAAATAAATGCACAGTCCCCTACATTCTTCTTTTTATTGGATGGTCCTTTTATTAAGTTTTTATTTATTTATTTGAAAGAGTTACAGATAGGGACACATACACACGAGGGTGGGGGGAGAGAGAGAGAAAGAGAGAGAGAGAGAGAGAGAGAGAGAGAACAGCCAGGGCTGGGCCAGACTGAAGCATAGAACCAGGACTTCTCCTATGAGGTCTTCCAGATGTGTAAAGGGGCCCAAGCACTTGGGCTGTCCTCTGATGCTTTTCCCAGGCCATTAGCAGGGAGCTGGATTAGAAGTAGAGTAGCCAGGACACAAACCCACACCCATATGGGAAGCCAGTATCGAAGGAGGCAGCTTTACCCTCTAGGCCACACTGGTGGTTCCGATGGTACTTCAACCTCCATGATTTTAGCTGAGGCTCAACTGCAGAGGGAAGAGCCAGGGAGGATGTGGTAACTGTGGGTTAGGCTGGCCACGGGACCTCAACGGGTTTACAAGGTCAAGGTAGAGACAAATGTCAAGCCAAAGCACTCTCCTATATCCCACATGAGAGCTCTTTCACACACACTGTGCAGGATCAACTCCACTCTTACTATGACCATAGCCAAGTAAGGGATGTCAGAGCTCTACCACCTCACACTCAGCCCACTGAGGAAAATGCTCCATTTCCCCACAAAAGACAGAGTTGCCTCATTGCCTGCCGCATACCATTCACTTCTGGGCTGGGCCCTTCTTGAAAAGGATATCATGTAACTATGTGTGATAAGCTCTGAAAAGCCTACAATTAAAGCGCAATTACGCAGTAGTTGTTATAAAGAGGGAGCATAAGAATGTCCCTGTCTCCATCCCTTCCTTTCTATTTTACCTTTTTCATGAAAGTGGATACATTCCCTCATCTGTAGCTTGACAATGAAGATACACTTGCCCAAAAACTAAATTCATTCACAAATTTACTCTCATATGACCTAGAAAGTACTTTTCAAAGCATTTTTAAAAGATTTATTCCTAGAGTGGACACTATGGCACAGCAAGTTAAACTGTGACTTGGATGCCCACATACCTTAACAGAGTCCCTGGGACTAAATCCTGCCTCTGCCTCTGATCCAATTTCTTGCTAATGCTACCCTAGAAGACAGCAGAGGATAGTTCAAGTACTTGAGTACCTTCCACCCACGCGAGAGACCCAGATGAAATTCCTGGCTCCTGGCTTCAGCCTGGCACAGCCCCAATTATTGCAAGCATTTGGGGAGTAAACCAGGAAATGGAATTACTATTATTCCTCTCCTTCTTCCTCTCCTCCTCCTCCTCCCTCTACCCCTACTCTCTTGCTCTGCCTTCCAAATAATTTTTTAAATGTTAAAAAGGAATGAAGTAATAATATGTGCTACAATTCGAATGACTTTAAGTATCATTATGCCAAGTAAAAGAAGACAGAAACAAAATAGCAAAACAGTGGTTACCTGGGGCTGGGAGTGGGAAAAGGGATTAATTGTAAATGGTCACCACAAATTCCACTGTGGTGATGAAAATGCTCTGAAACCGGATTGTGGTGATGCTTGTATGACTTGGTGAGTTTACTAAAAACCGAAGAATCATACAGTCAAAATGCATGAATTTTATGTCGAATCAATTATATCTCAAGAAAACTGTAAGGAAAAAGTTTGTGGTATATAGATCATTTAAAACAAGGTTTATTTCACTCCTGCAACATTCAACAAAATTATAGTGGAATGCTAAGATTTAAAATATTTTTAAAACAGAGAAATTTAAGGTTTCTGAGTGATATATTAACCATGAGCTTTGTGTCTATAAGAAAACAAAACAAACCAAAACTGATCAAAATGAATTTTCAAGATAGCTGATAGAACTTAAGTTCCAAACTCTTCCATATTATATCTCTACTAGTGTAACAAGAAAAACAAATTTATCCCCCGAATATTTATTGGCTTCTAAGATAAAGGTAATAATTACAAGGAATAATTACAAGGAATAAATGCACTATAATCACATATTAGCTCTAAGATTTCATTTACAGTCAAGATAATACTAACAGAACAAAGAAAGAAACAATTTCCTTTAGATATTTCTCAAAAAGGTGGATTACATCTCTAAAACTGAAAATGTCAAGCATAAAATAAAATATAGATTTTAAAATAGCATATACCATTTAATGCTTAAAATAAAAATATACAATCTCTTAAGGGAAATGATTTAACATAGGGTTATTATTTGAATGCTGTGTCCTCATAGTTCATGATGAGATTCAACTGCCACACTAAGAGTATTAAGCAGTGAGGCCTCATGGGAGGTGTATGGGTCATGAGGGTGGAGCACTCATGAATGGATTAATGCCATTATCATAGACTGGGTCAGTTACCATGGAGTGGGTTAGTTACAAAAGAGGAGAGGAGGGGTTCACTACGTTTCCTCTCTTATGTGTACTCTCTTGCTATGTGATACCCCTCACCTTGCTACAACACAGCAAGAGGGCCGACATCAGATGCAGACTTTCAGTGTTGAATATCTCAGCCTTCAAAACTGTGAGAAAAATATTTATTTATAAATCACCCAGTCCAGAGTATTCTGTTATAGCAGCATAAAACAAATGAAGGCAAATCAACATTGTTGCAAATAGAGAAAACCAGTGTTTGTGTTTGAAAGTAATGCTTCTTGGGGCTGGTGCTGTGGCACAACGGGTTAAAGCCCTGTGAGGTGCCGGCATCCCATATGGGCGCCGTTTCTAGTCCCAGCTGCTCCTCTTCCAATCCAGCTCTCTGCTGTGGCCTGGGAAAGCAGTAGAAGATGGCCCAAGTGCTTGGGCCCCTGCACCCTAGGGAGACACGGAAGAATCTCCTGGTTCCTGGCTTTGGATCGGCGCAGCTCCAGCCGTGGCGGCCAACTGGGGAGTGAACCAGCGCATGGAAGATCTCTCTCTCTGTCTCTGCCTCTCTCTGTAACTCTCTTTCAAATAAATAAAATAAAATTTTAAAAAAGAAAGTAATGCTTCTTAGGAAAAATAAATTTGCAGCCATTGCAGAATTTTCTGGAGATAAAGGGTGCACTGTGATCAGCAAGGCTGACATAACAAAGGACATCAACTAGGCTGCACAGCTTCCCAGATCATGAGATCCCATGCTGCTGGACAGAGATGTTTCTGGCCCCCACGAACACTCCTCAACTCTCATAACCATCCTGGAAAACATCCAGCATCATATGGAATGGCAAGACCTGCAAGCAAATTAGGGTAGACTAAATTAAAAAAAAAATATATATATATATATATATAAAGCATCAACCTGGTGAAGAATAGATTATCAAACTGAAATGATACAACTCTCTGGCAAATTTATCCTCAACCAGAGGCCACAGGACTAGAGGCAAAGGACTCAAATTAAATACATTTTTTTTTCTCTAATGTACTAAGTCAAGGGTGTTACTGTTATTACCCAAGTATTCTCTTTCCTGAATTTTAAAGAAAATTTAGGAGATAGAACAGCAATCAAAAGAGATTAACACCAGTAGCAGCAGGTAAGTATTGTCACCTTCATGGGCCTCATCATCTTTCATCTTGTATTACATACCTTTGAAGTAGGCAAACTGTTGATTTGACAAAAATTTCACAAAAAATATTCCAAAGACTTATTTCTACTGACAAAGACAACAAAGGCCTTTCCAGCTTGTGATGCTAGAGAACAGAGATGTAATTTTAACAAGCATCTTCACTCTTAAAAAATAAAGACAAAAACTTCGCTGTAAAGTTATATGGGGAGAAGAGTGAGGATGACTGATTGAAACAAGCACATTCAGGAGGTTTCAGGGCAACCTGCTTGCACATTTCCAACAATAGCAGAACTGGATGACATAATCAACAGAAATTCAGATAGATCTTTGCCACTGAATACACACTACTAGAAATATTTTTAACACTGAGTCTCTGGGTATTTGAATTTTCAATCTGATTATCTTTTGAAAGAGTAAAAGAAGGATAATACTGTATAAGTACTGTCCATCTGTTTTAAGTATATGTTTCCAAGAAAACACAGTATGAAACCTTCATAGTAAATGCACAAGTTCGAAAACAATGTGGACTCACTCACCAAACAGCCATTTTAAGTGAACAACTTTAAACAATTAAAAGAAAAAATGTTTATGTTTCTCTTGTCTGTGAAAAGCACGATTGGCCATAATTTAGGCTAGAGACACAGAAAAGGAGCATTTTCCTGGTACTTAAAGTGCTTTGTAAAAAGCAAAAATTGAGAATTAAATGAGTGAGATTGTAAACAGATTTATAACACAGTCAACATTAGCTCCTAAATTTAGGGGGAGGAGGAAAAAAAGCCTATATATTACTACTGAGGACAGGCTTCCCAATGTAAGCATTAACCAAGCAACTGTTCAGTGGTTACATGCCTGGTACTAGACTACAAAGACAAGTTGCTCATCATCTAAGAGGGGAAACAGTCATCTAGGTAGATAACTAGAACTCAATTTTAAGTATGAATCAAACTGAAAACATAGAAGATGGCAGGAATTCAGTTATATCTCCTAGAAGTCAAGGCTTTTGAGTTCATTCTTCTTTTTTTAAGATTTATTTATTTATTTGAAAGGCAGAAAGAGCAACTGCAAAAGAGGGAAGGAAGCAGGGAGGGAGGGAGGGAGAAAGAGAGAGAGAGATTAAAACACTAGTTCTAGACCTGCTTTTAAAAACTGGTTGAAATTCCTACAGCACATGCTTGCATATGTATTTCTTACTTTAATTTGTGTGTGTTTACATGTGTGTGTGTTGTATCACTAGGAAAGTATAAAGTCCTTCAGCCATGATGGCCTCAGAGACTAGTATAGTTTTTTTGGAAACAATGTTCAGAGAATATTTATTTATTTTTAATAATGTTTTATTTTCATTAATCATAACTGTAATATACTATGCTGATATGAGAAATACCAATAAAGTTTTTCCATATATATGTATATGTAATACATATATTTATATATGCACACATACATATATAGTAATTCTCATGTTTATATCCCACCAGGATGACTAATCTCATGCAGTTTTTATAATTATCACACATAGAGCTCATATATTTTTACAGCATGTTTTCATCCAAATCTTAAGTCCTTTCTCACTCTTCATTTGCCATTGAACTCCCACTAGAGTTAAAAATAACCAAATTTCCAATTCAGATATGTATAGCACTTTTCTTCCAAGAAGCTTATGTTACTTTATAATTTGTCTCAAGATTGCTAAGTCCTTGAGAGACAGTAGGCATGAAATACTATATAACCTCCCTTTTCTGAAAAGAGAAGTAAATGTTCTCCCTAAAAATTCACCCCAGAAGAGTGACAGCATTTCACAAGCCATGACTTTTGCATGTTATTCAAATGTCAACCAGTTTTTCTCAACCCACATATTCTATACAATTCTATTCTAATTATAAATATATCAGCAATTTTTTCCCATTTATTGAGTACCAATTATTTGCCAGATGCTATGAAAAACTAGGCAAAGGAGTTAAAAGATTAGTAAATCTTGGTACCTGCCTTTAAGAAATTCAAAATTAAATGGGGAAGACAGACATATTCCCTATTGATAGCACAGACTAATACAAACCAAACTTGGTCATTAAGAGTCCACAGGAGGCGGAAATATATATACAACTTTAATAGCATATCAAATTTCACTCCCAAATCTCAATCCTAGGATCTAAAGGGTGCTCCAAAATATGCCTTCTAACAATGTTCTAACCAAATCACTTACTTAAGATTTCCCAAAAAGAGGTTGGAATTGTGGTAGAGTAGGTTAAGTCACCACCTGCAACACCAGCAACCCATATAGGTGCTAGTTTGAGTCCTGGCTGCTCGACATCAGATCCAGCTCCCTGCCAACGTGCCAGGGAAAGCAGCACAAGATGACCCAAGTGCTTAGGCTCCTGCACCCACATGGGAGACCCAGATGGAGTTCCAGGCTCCTGGCTTTGGCCTGATCCACCCTAGATGTTGAGGTCATCTGAAGAGTGAACCAGTACATGGAAGATTGATCTCTCTGTGTGTCTATCACTCTCTGTAATTCAGCTGTTCAAAAAAATTACTAAATTTTTCTTTAAAAAATTTTTCCTGAAGTAACTTGTATTTCCTGACTTCTTTTCTGTTATTAATAGTTTGCAGCACCTTGATCCTAAAGCAAGCAAAGCCTTTAATCTAGGAGAGAAATCCAGGCTGTGACATTTGACCAGAATGTTAGAGCTTACTAGTAAATATGTATGAGTAAATATCAAGTTTGCATTCAAATACTGTAGTTCCTAAGTTAGTCATCTTTGTGTCTCAGGGACCAGCTCAATATCTAGCAGAGTATACTGGAAATGAATGACTGCTGATTTAACTGAATAAATCATAAGGCCACTATTAGACAAAGATAAAATACTAACTAACCAAGAAGGGAAAGGAATCCTGGAACTTCGAGAGCTACTCTTACTCTTAATAATTGAAAGATGTACAAATCTTAGAACCTTCCTTATTTTTTCATCTGATATTCTAGCATAAGTGTTCTCTCATTTAATTAATAATTGCCAGCATGCATCATTTTAAAAACTATATAATGATCTTATTCTTTGACTACATCGGAATTGTACTAGAAATAGAATAATAGTTAATAATAATAACAGTAAACATCTTTGTGAAATAAAGGTTTGTATAAGAACCAGAAATAGAAAGAAAAAGGTCATATTTTTAATTGTCTATGCTTATAAATTACAAATAAAACCTTAAATTCATTCTCACTATAGGAAAAAAGGTACTAACTTTACTGAATCTTTGTCAGCATTTATTATTCTTAATTTTTTCACATTTAATGCTAGTTCACTAACAAATACTAACGATGTATTTTATATTAGAAATGTGGATTATGCCCTGTGCATATAACAGCTTCAAAGTAAGGGTGCCCTTTAAAGAGAAAACAAGGATATGAGCTATTTAGATTGGGGCTTAACTTGAAAAATGGTGTTGGGCTTATTCATAGACTTTACAGTCGGTGTCAGTCTCACTTTATCCTTACCACTAACCTCAAAGGCAAACTGAGGGTCCTTCACTCTAAATTTTCATATTATATTAATTCTAGGGCTTGCTTCTCACTGTTGGACTCAATAATATATTAAATACATGTACATTTTAAAAGGACAAATATATTTAAAGTACTTACACATTAAACACTAATGTTGACAAAGCCCCAACATAAGTTCTGGAGATCCAAGATGGCTGAATAGAGTGTAGCCAAACTTGAGCTGCTCTGGGATATGAAATGAGCAAGGGAGGACCGTGTTTCCAGGGACCTGACTGACAGAAATTTTCAGCAAATTACTGAAAACACAATGAAGACTCCATGGGACAAGAGGAGAGAAGACAGAGACACTGCTGCAGCCAGCTATGCAGTGCAGCCAGCTGCCAGCTGTGAGCTGCCATCATACCATGACAAGGTAGGAAGACATCATTGCACACCCCGCTGCTTGCAGTTTTAGCTGAGAGGAATACCACAGTCATCCACTCACTTTTACTTCAGCCTGGGGAGCTGACAGGGGTCTGAGCAACTGCCAGACTTGGAGCAGAGAAGCCAACATGCTTCCTCCCCTCCTCCCCTCCTGAAGACCACTATACTCTGCAGCAAAAGTTGGGTAGTGCTCCTCTCTTCCATGACCAGTATCAGAATCAGCATCAGGAGGAGACACCAACTTCTTAAAAAGAAATGAGAGGCCGGCGCCGCGGCTCACTAGGCTAATCCTCCGCCTAGCGGCGCCGGCACACCGGGTTCTAGTCCCGGTCGGGGCGCCGGATTCTGTCCCGGTTGCCCCTCTTCCAGGCCAGCCCTCTGCTGTGGCCCGGGAGTGCAGTGGAGGATGGCCCAGGTGCTTGGGCCCTGCACCCCATGGGAGACCAGGAAAAGCACCTGGCTCCTGGCTCCTGCCATCGGATCAGCGCGGTGCACCGGTCACAGCGCACCGGCCGCGGCGGCCATTGGAGGGTGAACCAACGGCAAAGGAAGACCTTTCTCTCTGTCTCTCTCTCTCACTGTCCACTCTGCCTGTCAAAAAGAAAAAAAAAAAAAGAAATGAGAAGTGGGGCCGCACTGTGGCTCAGCGAGTTAAAGCCCTGGACTGAAGCGTCAGCACCCCATACAGGCACCGGTTCTAGTCCCAGATGCTCCTCTTCCAATCCAGTTCTCTGCCATTGCCTTGGGCTCCTGCACCCACGTGGGAGACCCAGAAGAAGCTCCTGGCTCCTGGCTTCGGGTCGGTGCAGCTCCAGCCATTGAGGCCATCTGGGGACTGAACCAGCAGATGGAAGACCTCTCTCTCTCTGTCTCTCTCTCTCTCTGTAACTCTGTCTTTGATAAAACCTTCTATAACAAACACAAATTGAAAGAATCTGTCACCACTAATCTAGCATTACAAATGATGCTAAAGGATGTGCTACACACAGAATAACAGAAAGATAGTCATCATTATGAAAGAATGTAAAGTAGAAAATGTCCTATTAAAAGTATAAAGGAAATGCAAAACAAACAAAAGGAATATTTATGGGAAAATGGTAGGACCAAGTTGTTACTTATCAATAACAATCTTGAATGTAAGTGGCCTAAATTCTCCAATTAAAAGATCCAGATTTGGGGCCAGTGCCATAGCTCACTTGAAGGTTAATCCTCCGCTGGTGGCGCCGGCATCCCATATGGGAGCCAGGTTCCAGTCCCGGTTGCTCCTCTTCCAGTCCAGCTCTCTGCTGTGGCCCGGGAGGGCAGTGGAGGATGACCCAAGTGCTTGGGCCCCTGCATCCACATGGGAGACCAGGAAGAAGCACCTGGCTCCTGGCTTCGGATCAGCACAGCGTGCCGGCCGTGGCTGCCATTTGGGGGGTGAACTAAAGGAAGGAAGACTTTCTCTCTGTCTCTCTCTCTCACTGTCTATAACTCTACATGTCAAATAAAAAAAAAAATCCAGATTGGCTGAATGGATTAAAAAATAAGACTTATCTATTTGCTGCCTACAAGAAACACACTTCACAAACAAAGATAAACACAGTGAAAGCATGGAAAAAAGATATTCCATTCTAATGGGAAGTAAAAAAAAAATAGCATATGTAGCCATCCTAATATCAGATCAAATTAACTTCAACACAAAAATTGTTAAAAGAGAAAAATAAGGGTATCAAGTAATGAATGCAGGGTCAATTGAAGAGGAAGATGTGACTATAATAAATGTACAGGCACCCAATACCAAGACACCTGGCTATTTAAAGGAATTGTTAATAGATCTAAAGGAGACATAACTCTACCACAATAATAATGGGGGGGGGGGGCTGGCACCACAGCTCAATAGGCTAATCCTCCAACTAGCGGCACCAGCCCACCAGGTTCTAGTCCCGGTCGGGGTGCCGGATTCTGTCCCGGTTGCCCCTGTTCCAGGCCAGCTCTCTGCTGTGGCCCAGGAGTGCAGTGGAGGATGACCCAAGTGCTTGGGCCCTGCACCCCATGGGAGACCAGGAGAAGCACCTGGCTCCTGCTTTTGGATCAGCGCAGTGCGCCGGCCGCAGTGCGCCCGCCATGGCGGCCATTGGAGGGTGAACCAACAGCAAAAAAGGAAGACCTTTCTCTCTGTCTCTCTCTCACTATCCACTCTGCCTGTCAAAAATAAATAAATAAATAAAAAATAATAATAATGGGGGACTTCAAAACCCCACTTTATTTTTTTTAACTTTTATTTAATGAATATAAATTTCCAAAGTACAGAATATGGATTACAATGGCTTCCCCCCCATAACGTCCCTCCAATCCGCAACCCTCCCCTTTCCCACTCCCTCTCCCCTTCCATTCACATCAAGATTCATTTTCGATTCTCTTTATATACAGAAGATCAGTTTAGCATGCATTAAATAAAGATTTCAACAGTTTGCTCCCACACAGAAACATAAAGTGAAAAATAATAGATGATTTTTTAAATGATGATGAAATCAGATCAGACCTATTGTCATGTTTAATCCCAGCGAGAGTCAAGTTGGGAATTGCTAATTTCTTCTTTTTTTTTTTTTAACAGAAGATCAGTTTAGTATACATTAAGTAAAGATTTCAACAGTTTGCACCCCCATAGAAACACAAAGTGAAGTATACTGTTTGAGTACTCGTTATAGCATTAAGCCTCAATGTACAGCACATTAAGGACAGAGATCCTACATGAGGAGTAAGTGCACAGTGACTCCTGTTGTTGACTTGACAAATTGACACTCCTGTTTATGGCATCAGTAATCTCCCTATGCACCGGTCATGAGTTTCCAAGGCTATGGAAGCCCCTTGAGTTCTCCGACTCTTATCTTGTTTAGACAAGGTCATAGTCAAAGTGGAGGTTCTCTCCTCCCTTCAGAGAAAGGTACCTCCTTCTTTGAAGACCTGTTCTTTCCACTGGGATCTCACTCACAGAGATCTTTCATTTAGGCAAAACCCCACTTTCATCAACTGACAGCTTAACTAGACAAAAAAATTAAAAAATCAAAGACCCAAGCTAAGCTACACTATGGATCAAATGGACCTAAATGATATATGAATAGTATTTCATCCACAGATGCAGAATACACATTCTTTTCATCAGTGCAAGGAAAATTCTTTTGAACAGACCATATGCTAGGCCATAAAGCAAGTCTCAACAAATCCAAAAAAACTAAAATCATACCATGTGTTTTTTCTGACCACAATGGAATGAAGCTGGAAATTAGCAACTTAAGAAACTACAGAAAATATGGAAACATATGGAGACTGAACAACATCCTCTTGAGAAAACAATGGGTCACAGAATAAATCAAAAGGAAAATAAAAAAGAAATTCCTAGAAATGAACAAAGATGACAACACAGTATATCAAAACCTATGGGATATAGCAAATGCAGTGTTAAAAGGGAAGTTTATAGCAACTGGTGCCTACATCAAGAAATTGGAAAAGCATCAAATAAATGAACTATCCATGTATCTCAAAGACCTAGAAAAACTACTATAAACCAAACTCAAGTAGGAGGAAAGAAGTAATCAAAATTACAGAATAAACAAAATTGAAACAAAAAATACAAAAGATCAGTGAAATGAAGAGCTGATTTTAAAAAAATAAACAAAATTGATAGACCGTTGCCCCAACTAACCAAAAAAGACCCAAATTAATAAAATCAGGGATGAAAAAGGAGAGGATACAACAAATATCACAGAAATAAAAACAATCAGGAGCTACTACAGCTATATGCCAACAAACTGGAAAATCCAGAAGAAATGGATAGATTTCTAGACACATACAATCTACCAAAAGTGAGTCATGAAGATTCATAAAATCTAAATAGACCAAAAAATCTAAATAGATGGAGATTTAATAAGTAATAAAGACTCTTCCAATAAATAAAAGCACAGGCTTCATTGCTGAATTCTACCAAGCTTTTAAATAAGAACTAATTCTAATTTTTGCAAATTATTCAAAACCATTGAAAGGGAGGTAATTCTTCCAAACTCCTATGAGGCCAGCATCACATTAAATCCAAAACAAACAAACAAAAAAAGATACACAAACAAAGAGAACTATAGACTATAGACGAATAATGCTGATAAATATAGATACCAAAATCCTCAACAAAATACTAGCCAGGAGCCGGTGCTGTGGCCTGAAGCGCCAGCATCCTATATGGGCACCGTTTCTAGTCCCAGCTGCTCCTCTTCTGATCTGGCTCTCTACAATGGGCTGGGATAGCAGTAGAAGATGGCCCAAGTCCTTGGGCCCCTGCACCCACGTGGGAAAACCAGAAGAAGCTCCTGGCTCCAGATCAGTGCAGCTCCGGCCACTGTGACCATCTGGGGAGTAATCCAGCGGATGGAAGACCTCTCTGTGTCTCTACCTCTCTCTGTAATTCTGTCTTTCAAATAAATAAATCTTTTAAAAAATACTAGCTAATCAAATCTAACAACTCGTCAGAAAGATCATTCACCCAGACCAAGTGGGATTTATTCCTGGTATGCAGGGATAGTTTAACATTCATAAATCAATAAAGTGACACATCATATTAACAAACTGAAGAATCAAAACTATATGATTATCTCCATAGATGCAGAGAAAGCATTTGATAAAATATAACATATTTTCATGATAAAAACCTTAAGCAAATTGGGTATGGAAGAAATATTCCTCAACACAATCAAGGCAATTTATGACAAATCCACAACTAGTGTCTTATTGAATGAGGAAAAGTGGGCAGCATCTCCACTAAGATCCAGGACCAGACAAGGATGCCCACTTTCACCACAACCATTCATTGTTGTCCTAGAAGTTTTAGCCATAGCCTTTAGGCAAGAAAAAGAAATCAAAGGGATACACTCTTCTCATGTCTATAGGAAACAATAATAAAATTCATATGGATGTTCTCCCTCATCTGTGATAACTAATAGAGCACCTAAAAGGTAATCTACAGAAATGAAGTTGACACTTTGAGATGTTAGGACTTTGAACAGCCCTTGTCTTGACTGCTGAGGAACATTATTTTTTCATACTATTTGCTGAAGTCTTTACTTAGTATACAGTAAATCATATGTGTATAAAGTTAATTGAAAATAGATCTTAGTAGAAAATAAGAATGGGTATAGAGGGAGGAGGAAGAGGGGTGAGAGTGTGGGTGGGAGGACAGGTATGGCAGGAAGAATCACTATGTTCCAAAAGTTGTATTTATGAAATGCATGAAGTTTGTATTACTTAAGAAAAAGGTTTCTGAAAAAAAAGATTGGCTAGTTTGGGAAATTTGGTTAATGAACTTCAGTGTGAGCGACTCCATTTTGATGTTTAGCCTAGTCTGTTGGGGCCTAATACAAGATCTTAATCAAAAAAAAAAAAAAAAAACACACTGATGTGGGGAGATCACAGTCTTCTTCAAATGGGTATGTAAACATGTGAAAAACTCATAATATGAAACTAAATAAGGAATTCTGATATTGTTCTTAGTGGGAACCACAAAGATTCATATGCAGACAGAGACCCCAAATAGCTAAAGCAATCTTAAACAACAAAACAAAGCCAGAGGCATCACAATACCAGATTTCAAGACATTCTATAGGGCAGTTATAATCAAAACAGCCTGGTACTGACACAAATATAGACATGTAGACCAAGGGAACAGAATAGAAACCCCAGAAATCAATCCACCCATCTATAACCAACTAATCCTTGACAAAGGAGATAAAATCAATCTCTGGAGGACAGTCTCTTCAACAAATGATGCTGGGAAAATTGGATCTCCACATGCAGAATTATGAAACGAGACCCCCACTTTGCACCTTATACAAAAATCAACTCAAAATGGATCAAAGATCTAAACATACAACCTAATACCATCAAATTTCTGGAAGAGAATGGGGAAACTCTGCAAGGCATTGGTATAGGCAAGGACTTCTTGGAGAAGACTCCAGAAGCACAGACAATCAAACCAAAGATGGGCCAGTGCCACAGCTTACTAGGCTAATCCTCCACCTGCGGTGCCGGCTCCCCGGGTTCTAGTCCCGGTTGGGGTGCCAGATTCTGTCCCAGTCGCTCCTCTTCCAGTCCAGCTCTCTGCTGTGGCCCGGGAGTGCACTGAAGGATGGCCCAGGTCCTTGGGCCCTGCACCCACATGGGAGACCAGGAGGAAGCACCTGCCTACTGGCTTCAGATCAGCGCAGAGTGCCGGCCGCAATGCACTGGCTGTAGCAGCCACTTGGTGGGGTGAACCAATGGAAAAAGGAAGACCTTTCTCTCTGTGTCTCTCTCTCCCTCACTCTCACTGTCTAACTCTGCCTGTCAAAAAAAAAAAAAAAAAAAAAAAAAAAGATGGACAAATCAGATTACTTCAAGCTAAGAACCTTCTGCACTGCAAAGGAAACACTCAACAAAATGAAGATGCAACCTACAGAATCAGGAGTAATATTTGCAAACTATTCAATTGATAAGGGATTAATATAAAGAAAGTATAAAGAGCTCAAGAAACTCAAAACAACAAAACAAACAATCCAGTTAAGAAATTGGCAAAGACTTGAACAGGCATTTTTCAAAGGATGAAATTCAAATGGCCAACAGACACATGAAAAATACCAGAAACATGAAAAATGCTTGGGATCACTACCCATCAGGGAAATGCAAACACACACACACACACACACACACACACCCCACAGTGACATTTCACCTACCCCAGTTAGAATCCCTATCATGAAGAAATCAAAATTTATTGTTATAAATGCTGGTTAGGATGTAGGGGAAAAGGTGCCCAAATAAACTTGGGAATGTAAACTAGTACAGCTATTGTGAAAGACAGCATGGATATAACTAAGAAAGACCCACCATATGTCCCAGCCATCAAAATCATGGAAATTTTTTCCATAAAGTTTTCTAGCTCAAGGAGTTTTCTTTATATTAACTTAATAATTCTGAGTAAGGATTATACTGCAAGACCTTTCGAGAAAGACCTGATCTTGGCACAATAAAACTCTGTGTATTACATTTCCACATCTTCTATAATTCAGTGATAGCAGAGTAAACAAAGAGTCTTAGATTCCATTTTTAAGGTCTACAGAATATTTTGTTTCAATCTCAGGCATTCCCAAAAATGCATTTCCTGAACAACAGCAGCAACAAAAAAGAATCACATAATTTAAAGCCCTCCTTCATAATTAAAATTTTAAAAGAATGATATTACCAGTGCCAGCATTGTGGCATAGCAGGTAAAGCTGCTGCCTGCAATGCTGGCATACACATGTGTACATAAAATCTTCCACCATTGAAGGATGTGAGCACTTCAAATAATTTGCACACAAACAATTTCACTGCTAGGACAAAAGAAAATGCTGGTAAAGTAATTGCTACTATCACTAAGAGAGTTAGTGGTAGATTTCTGGGATAGATACACAGAAGAGTAAAATTTCCAAACATACTTTCTGGACAAAGAAACTGACTCTGTCAAAGTTTAAAAAGAAAAAAAAACTAGTACAATTTATTTCATTTTCTAAAATTGCTTAAGTTGCTTTAATAATAACAACCACAATCCACTCCCCACTATATCTCCATTTCTTTTCCACATTCCCTGCAACTTGCTCCCTCTGTCCATCACCCAGTGTCTGTCAATAAGGCCAGTCGTCTACCTGGGACTTAACACATCAAAAACCAAGGTCAAGGCAGGCTTGCTTGGAAGGACACAAAACCCAGAGACAGAGGACAAAGTTCCAACCATGGGGGCATCCTTATTTTCCTGCCCTAACTGGCTGGGTTAAATCATTTCCTAAAATATTTTTCTCTTAGAAATGTAATACAGAAACAAAGCAGAATAAAGAAGGGAGATAAAGTGAATATAAGCAACAGTGTAAAGAAACTTCTGACTTAATCCTTATTTAGGAGGTGATCTTTTCAGAAATTAAAGTAACAATTTTCATATAAATTAAGTAATCTAACAATATTGTCAAAAGCATATTTTCTTTTTTTTAACTTTTATTTAATAAGTATAAATTTCCAAAGTACAGCTTTTAGATTACAGTGGCTTCCCCCCCCCCATAACTTCCCTCCCAACCTGCTTCCTCTCCCATTCCATTCACATCAAGATTCATTTTCAATTATCTTTATATACAGAAGATCGATTTAGTATATATTAACTAAAGCTTTCAACAGTTTGCACCCACACAGAAACACAAAGTGTAAAGTACTGTTTCAGTACTAGTTATAGCATTAATTCACATTGAACAACACATTAAGTACAGAGATCCTACATGAGGAGTAAGTGCACAGTGACTCCTGTTGTTGACTTAACAATTGACACTCTTGTTTATGGCGTCAGTAATCACCCTAGGCTCTTGTCATGAGTTGCCAAAGCAAAGCGGAAGTTCACTCCTCCCTTCAGAGAAAGGTACCTCTTTCTTTGATGGCCCGTTCTTTCCACTGGGATCTCACTCGCAGAGATCTTTCATTTAGGTTTGGTTGTTTTTGTTTTTGTTTTTGTTTTTTGCCAGAGTGTCTTGGCTTTCCATGCCTAAAATACTCTCATGGGCTCTTCAGCTAGATCCGAGTACCTTAAGGGCTGATTCTGAGGCCAGAGTGAAAAGCATATTTTCTCTATCATATCTTTTTTAAATTTTTTAAAATTTATTTGAAAGGCAGAGTGACAAAGTGAGGCGCATAGACACAAAGAGAGATCTTCCACTCACTGGTTCACTCCCCAGTTGCCTAAAATAGTCAGGGTGGTGCCAGGTGGAAGCCAGAGCCAGGAACTCCATCTGTGTCTCCCAGAGGGGTAATAGAGACCCAAGCACTTGGGTTATCATCTGCTGCTTTCCCAGGTGCACTCGTAGGAAGCTGGCTAAGAAGTGTGACACCAAAATGGGATGCAGGCAATCCAAGTGGCTTAAGGTACTGAGCCTCAAGAGCCACTTCCTTTGTTTCTTTAACTAAAACTCTAAAATATCAGAATAGCTTTTTAAAAAAATATTTATTTATTTATTTGAAAGTCAGAGTTACACAGAAAGAGGAGCGGCAGAGAGAGAGAGAGGTCTTCCATCCACAGGTTCACCCCCCAATTGGCTGCAATGGCCAGAACTGTGCCAAGCCAAAGCCAGGAGCCAGGAGCTTCTTCCAGGCCTCCCACACGGGTGCAGGGGCCCAAGGACTTGGGCCATCTTCTACTGCATTCCCAGGCCATAGCAGAGAGCTGAATAGGAAGTGGAGCAGCTGGGACTAGAACTGGCACCCATATGGGATGCCGGTGCTTCAGGCTAAGGTGTTAATTCGCTGAACCACAGTGCTGGCCCCCCAGAATAGCTTTTTTTTTTATTATAAAGAGCAACTAAGATTTTTTAAATTGTCATATATATTCTCCTTTCAAATGTTGCATGGTACTGAAGAAACTGTTGGAAGTAATGCTACAATTATAAAAATTGAAAAAAAAGGAAAATTTTTAGGAAAAAATTACCAATTTTCAAATTGGAACTAAAAACTTAATTTTCCATGTGTTCACATTTATATTTATTAAAGCACAGAGTTTCTTCTGCTTTGACTTTTTCAAAAAATTCTTCTTGAATGTAAAAGACTCTCAGCATCTAAACTCATGAGTACTATCATAAATTAACACATTAAGTGACTTGGGCTTACTTGTAATTAAATATAAGAGGAAAATAATATCTTCTGGCTTGGAACTATCAATGTTTAAACTTCTCTTGAGCATAAATTTCCAAAGCCAGAAACAAGAATGGTAAATTAGAATTCACTAAGCTACAGCTACCGCATGTCCCCAGAAGGAAACAGGACACAAGATGCATCCTACTTCACTTTCTCTTTTAGCACACTCCCTGAATCCCCAAAAATAATTAAGATTACAAGCAAACTTCATTACTCAAATCCCATTCATGTAGGTGTTCTTCAGTGCAAAAGTCCTGAATTTCCCTGAATCTAGTTCACATAGTTTTGGTTATCTTAAAAATGCTTTCAGGGGTGGGCCAAGTTGCCTCTTGGGACACCCATATCCTGTATCACAGTGCCAGTTGCAGTCTTAGCTTTTCTGTTTCTAATCCAGTTTTCTCCTAATGCACACTCTGGGAGGCAGCAGATGATGGCTCAAGTGTTTGATCCCCTGTCACTCACTTGGGAAACTCAATGGAGTTGCCCTAGTTGTAGCACATACTTGGGGAGTGAACCAGTGGATGGATGGATGGATGATATCTCTCTCTCTCTTTCTCTCTCTCTCTCTCCCTTTCAAGTAGATGAAAACAAACTTTTTTTTTTTTTGACAGGCAGGGTGGATAGTGAGAGAGAGAGACAGAGAGAAAGGTCTTCCTTTTTTTTTTTTTAACTTTCATTTAATGAATATAAATTTCCAAAGTACAGCTTATGGATTACAATGGCTTCCCCCCCATAACGTCCCTCCCACCCGCAACCCTCCCCTTTCCCACCCCCTCTCCCCTTCCATTCACATGAGGATACATTTTCGATTCTCTTTATATACAGAAGACCTTTTTGCCGTTGGTTCACCCTCCAATGGCCGCCACGGCTGGTACGCTGCAGCCGGCGCACCACGCTGATCTGAAGGCAGGAGCCAGGTGCTTCTCCTGGTCTCCCATGGGGTGCAGGGCCCAAGTACTTGGGCCATCCTCCACTGCCTTCCCCGGCCACAGCAGAGAGCTGGCCTGGAAAAGGGGCAACTAGGACAGAATCTGGAGCCCCGACCAGGACTAGAACCTGGTGTGCCGGCGCCACTAGGTGGAGGATTAGCCTATGGAGCTGCAGCGACGGCCGAAAACAAACATTTTTTAAAAGCATTTTTTAAAATGTTTTCAGAATAGTGCTAGTACTTACATGAAAACCTGCTTAAAACATTCAGTCTCAATGATCAATAGCAATTACAACATTTTAAAATGACATATTTCTTACTTCTTTGTCTTTACTTAACCAACTTTTGTGGTTTGGAGTTCTGTTTGTTTCAGTTTACTTTGTTTCTTCCAACCTAACTGAGCTGCATATCATCTTACAATAGGTATTTGTGATGAAAATCCAAATTAGGAAATTATTGTGACTTTCCCTTCCCTCAGAAAGAAGATATGTCACAGAGTCAAATAAGAACATATTGTCAAATTCATATAACAGACTCCCTAATTGATATGCAAAATTTCAAATTTCATAAGATTCAAGAGGAAAAATGGATATGGAGGAGAGCATCCTGCAGCAGCTCTTTGGCCCATTACATGCAGCGTAACAGCAGTGTTGGGAAGGGGACTTCCCTTTTCTTCCCTCGGGCTTCTGAACAATTCCTTCCCTTCTACTACTGCTCGGATGCCATGACCTTTCCTTCATTCAACAGCTGCACACCAGGCATTGGCCCTGACCCATGGAGCTTACATCTGGAAGGAGAGGCATGCTCTTCATCCAGCTGGATCCTCCCAACACCAACAGGCAGTAGAGAGTGGGAATGGGGCACTGTGTTTACACAAGCCCACCCTGAATGTTCTGCATAGCTCAGGGAAAGAGTGTACATGGAGGCCCACACCCATATGTCTAAACGTATGCTTAGGCATTTTTAAAAGCTATAAGTCAAGCTAAAAAATACCCACATGTTCTATTCTTTTACCTTGACTTTCACAATGGCCTCTGGGCCTACTGCTCAGGTCTAAGGACAGAATTGTGATCAAGAAGCACAGAGGTAGCTTCTATTTTGCAGTATCAGTTAAGAGCAGGACAGAGAGGACAGAAGTGAAGAACCAGAGGCCTGGACTGTGCCACCAAGTAAGCCCTACCACCACCCCCACACCGGCGTTCCTCCCACTCAGCCAGCCAGCCAGCAGCAGCAAAGCAAGGGGAAAAGGGAGATGTTACATAGACTGCCGCTGCAAGAACTGGTGTTCCTATAAGAGCAGAGAACACAGCACAGAGCCATCACGAGGAGAGAAGGGGAAGAAGGGAGTTGGGAGGAAATTAATGCTCAAAGTCAATTCTACCCAATTCAGAGGGACAGAAACACAAACACAAGAAAACACGAGCAGCAGCATTTAAAGAGATGCTTATTCAACTACACCAAAATTTCATTATTTTTAATTTAAATTTTAATATATTTGCAAAAATACATAAACATATATACAAAGAAACTTTATTTTTGTCATTTTTAAAAGATTTTGTTTGTTTATTTATTTATTTGAAAGGCAGAGCTACAGAGAGAAAGGGAGCGACAGAGAGATCTTCCATTGCTGGTTCACTCCCCAAATGGCTACAGTGGCAGCACATCCTACGATGATGAGTACTGTTATGGAAAGTGAAGACAGTTAATGGAGAGAGGAGGAAGGGGGCATGTCTTCCCAGACACAGTTAGGGAAAGACAGAGTCACAGGTGTCAAGAGGAAAGGAATTGGTAAGTGCTCAGCCTGTTCAAGTTCAGCAAGGATAGGCACAAGGAGAGGTATGGTTTCCATGATCTGAGGTACATTTTAAAAGAAGCATTTTAAGAAAAAAAAAAAAAAAAGACCCAAAAGAGGTAAAAATACTGTACAGCCATAATTATAGGAGAAATTAGAAAAATTATTTTTAAAAAGGGTCCAAATGACTTTTTAGGTGACTTCTATCATGCCTTGGAAGAACTGATTATGAGGTTCCCAGAATCTGTAAAACAAACCAGACCTGGGTATACATATCACCACCAACACCCCTGTATCTACTGCACATGCTGTGTACTCCCAGTCACACATTTACTTTATAAGCCTATGGTCCCCAAACTTCAGTCATTCAGGTACCACCTTCACAATTTCTGATGTTTCCAAATATCATCTATAGTACATAAAAATCATACTTAATGTTTATTTAAATTGACTACCTCAAAAGGTAAACTTACATTACTATCAAAAATCAGTATCACTTGTCAAGATCAATTAAAATAACTACATAATTATTTTAATGTTTTAAATATTTTTCTGCATAAATACCAAAGAGTAGTTCAGTCTCTTCCAATATTTGGAACTGGCATAAGGACAATATTTTAAGAAATATTGCTATAGGTCAAGGCCACTTAGGACACCAGGTATAAAAATTTTAAATATAATGTTGGAAATTCTACTACATAGTAGGTCAAGTTTTATGTAAGAAATAAATAGAATACTGGAATAAAAGAATGACGTGGCATTTGGGATAAACATGATACGTGCCTATCAAATATGTACACAGAGAGGGATATAGGAATATATTACAATGCATATTTCAAAACCATTCATTATCACTTGTGAGGTGAGAGGTGTAATGTCATATAATCAAGTTCCTAGAATTCACACTTAGTGCTGTGGTTCTCAACCAGAGATGATTTTGTCCTCCAGGATTCACTTGGCAATGTCTGAGGACATTTTTGATTGTCACAGCTAGGGAGGCTACTACAGGCACCAGGTAGGTAGAGGCCAGAGATGCTGTTAAATGTCCTATGTTGAATGCACAAGACAGTTCCTGGATGGTAAACAATTATCTAGTACAAAATTCCAATAGTAATGAAGTTGACTGACTTATAAAAAATGTAACATCTGATTCCAAATCTAATTCCAAGTCCACTGCTCTTTTCATTACACTATATAGCATCCCCACCACGGAATTACAACATTATTTCTGGGTCACTGTTGTTCAACAGGCTAAGCCATATGCCCACATCAGCCTGCTGGGAGAACCAGATGTAGTTCCTGGCTTAGCAGGAACAGTTCCTGTTGCAGACATGTGGAGAATGGAGAGCAGAACAAAGATCTCTCTCTATCGCTCACTGTCACTCTGCCTTTCAAATAAATAAATACATCTTTTTAAAAATACATTTTTTTCTTTTCAACTTTTATTTAATATATATAAATTTCTAAAGTGCAACTCTTGAATTATAGCAGCTTTTCCCCCTATAATCTCCCTCCCACCCACAACCATCCCATCTCCCACTCCCTCTCCCATTCCATTCTTCATCATGATTCATTTTCAATTATCTTTATATACAGAAGATCAATTTAGTACATACTAAGTAAAGACTTCAACAGGCTGCACCCACAAAGACACACAAAGTTTACATACAGTACTGTTTTGAGTACTAGTTTTACCATTAATTCTCATAGTAACAACACATTGAGGACAGAGGTCCTACATGGGGAGCAGGTGCACAGTGACTCCCATTGTTGATTTAACAATTGACACTCTTATTTATGATGTCAGTGATCACCCAAGGCTCTTGTCATGAGCTGCCAAGGCTATGGAAGACTCCTGAGTTCACCAGCTCCAATCTTATTTAGACAAGGCCATATTCAAAATGGAAGTTTTCTCCTCCCTTCAGAGAAAGGTACTGCCTTCTTAGATGACCCATTCTTTCCACTGGTATCTCACTTACAGAGATCTTTCATTTAGGTGCTTTTTTGTTTTTTGTTTTCTGTTTTTGTTTGTTTGTTTTGCCACAATGTCTTGGCTTTCCATGCCTACAAATCTTTCATGGGCTTTTTAGCTAGATCTGAATGCCTTAAGGACTGATTCTGAGGCCAGAGCGCTGTTTAGGGCATTTGCCATTCTATGAGTCTGCTGTGTATCCTGCTTCCCATGTAGGATCATTCTCTCCTTCTTAATTCTATCAATTATTATTTGCAGACACTGGTTTTTATGTAATCTCTTTGACACTTAATCCTATCTTTTTGATCAATTGTGAACTTAAACTGATCACTTTGACTAGTAAGATGGTTGGTAAATGCCACCTTGATGGGATTGAATTTGAATCCCCTGGCACATTTCTAGCTCTACCATTAGGGGTAAGTCCGAGTGAGCATGTGCCAAACTGTACATCTCCTCCCTCTCTTATTCCCACTCTTATATTTAGCAGGGATCACTTTTCAGTTAAATTTAAATGACTAAGAATAATTGTGTGTTAATTAAAGAGTTCAACCAATGGTATTAAGCAGAACAACAACAACAACAACAACAACAAACCACTAAAAGGAATAAAATAGTAAGTTGTTCCTTGACAGGACAAGGGCTGATCAAGTCATTGTTTCTCATAGTGTCCATTTCACTTCAACAGGTTTTCTTTTAAGTGGGGCCGGCTCTATGGTGTGGTACATAAAGCTGGTATCCCATATGGGAACCAGTTCACATCCTGAGTGCTCCTCTTCTGATCTAGCTCCCTGGTAATGGCCTGGATAAAGCAGCGGGAGATGGCCCAAGTGCTCTGTTACCTATGTGGGAGACCCAGAAGAAGCTCTTGGCTCCTGGCTGAGGCCTAGCCCAACCCTGGCTATTGCAACCATCTGGAGAGTGAACCAGCAGATGGAAGATATTTTCTCTCTCCCTCCCTCTCACCCTCCCTCCAACTCTTTCACACAAATAAATCTTTTTTAAAAATACATTCTTTTTAGGGGAAAATGTATTTTGCTCCACCTGCACTGTCATATAAGTACCGCGCACTCACCGATTGCGCAACTGGAGCTCTTGGGGGAAAATGTATTTTGAATTACAATGAACTCTAAGATGTACCTAAACACTATACCTACGTGAACAGTCACGACTGAGAGAGAAGACAGCTCACTGTGAAAGGAGTGTTCCTCCTCCAGAAAAATGACTTTGACACCAGAAAGTTAATGCATTCCTTCCACCACCCAGCGATGCCAGATGCTTTAACAGCAGTCCATCAGAGTGCCTGTCCAGCCAATTTTCTCCTGTGACATGAACATTCCTCGTTGACCTCAATATGTTCTGGAAACCTGGGTTCATTATTTTCAGCTGTCCTGAGAAATCTTGTCACAGGCTAATGTGTTTTAAATACTGTTTGCTTGTGCCATTTGCACAATTTATGTACCAGGGGAAAACTGGACTACTTTAAACAAACATATTTTTATCCCTCTGCAACTGTTCTAAAAGAGTACTGCTATTTGAAAAATGGAAGGAGGCATAAACACGTTACTTTATTTTTCTTCAGTTAACTACCTTGACCTACTTTTTCTAACGTGTTTCTATTCCTTTACTCCAACTGCAGAGAGGTGAAGAAAACAGTTAATAAGGTATTTTGTGTCAAATATAGAATAGCTTGTGTCCATCAATCTCTGGGTATGCTAGAGGCAAACATACTAAATATTTCCACCTTTCCGTGTGGAGCAGCTAAAATACAAATTATAAAACTAAACCACGAAACACAGCCTTCAAGATCACAATTTAAGAGCTGGCAAAAGAAAGCTATTGGATTGAATTCTCACTGCAGCTGATAGGCAGGAAGTGTTTGATTCTCAAAGTTCACGGATTATAAAAAGCTTCACTGTGTGTGCAGAGGGTTGAGTGTAGGATGAGTAGGTGGGGTATAATAAGAAAGAACACTATTTTGGTTCTTTAGAGGATTTAATTCCTTTATCCTAGCCTTCCACTAATATTTGTGAGGATATGCAAAGCACCCCAGAGTATCTGTCCCCAGCTCTGTAACTTCTGCCCTTTCCCCTCCATCACCTTGTACCCCAGAGGCACCCTCCCTGATGAGCACAATCATTCCTTTCCTTCATCTCTCCTCCACTTTTCCCTTTCTAAAGATAATGCCAGTACTTCCTACAGAGTTTCTTATTAATATTTTTTAAATTTTTTAAAAGATTTATTTATTTATTTGAAAGTCAGAGTTACACAGAGAGGAGAGGCAGAGAGAGAGAGAGAGAGAGAGAGAAGTCTTCCATCCATTGGTTCACTCCCCAATTGCCCCAACAGCCAGAGCTGCACTGATCCAAAACCAGGAGCCAAAACATCCCTCCAGGTCTCCTATGCGGATGCAGGATTCCAAGGACTTGGGCCATCCTCGATTGCTTTCCCAGGCCACAGAAGAGAGATGGATCAGAAGTGGAGCAGCCAGGACTCGAACTGCTGCAGGCAGCGGCTTTACCCACTACACCACAGCACCGGCCCCTCCTTATGTTTTCATCAGTTTTTAAAAAAAAAAAAAAAAAAAAGTACTACTCTGCACAAAAAACTCTACCCATTGCAAGACAAACATGAATTATTAAATGTTTAAATGAGCTTCCAACTCAAATGTAGGAAAATTAAAAAATGGTTTAGTTATAGAATTTTCTTTCTTTTTTTTTGTTTTTTTTTTAACTTTTATGTAGTAAATATAAACTTCCAAAGTACATCTTATGGATTACAAGATTACAAGAGGACTTAAATGAGAGATCTCTGCGAGTAAGATCCCAGTAGAAAGAATGGGCCATCAAAGAAAGAGGTACCTTTCTCTGAAGGGAGGAGTGAACTTCCACTTTGACTATGACCTTGTCTAAATAAGATCAATGTCCACGAACTCAAAAGGCTTCCATAGCCTTGGCAACTCATGACAAGAGCCTAGGGTGATTACTGATGCCATAAACAAGAGTGTCAATTGTTAAGTCAACAACAGGAGTCACTGTACACTTACTCCTCAGGTAGGATCTCTGTCCTTAATGTGTTGTTCAATGTGAATTAATGCTATAACTAGTACTGAAACAGTATTTTACACTTTATGTTCTGTGTGGGTGCAAATTGTTGAAATCTTTACTTAATATATACCAAATTGATCTTCTGTATATAAAGATAATTGAAAATGAATCTTGATGTGAATGGAATGGGAGAGGGAGCAGGAGTTGGGAGGGTTGCGGGTGGGAGGGAAGTTATGGGGGGGGGGAATTTTCTTTCTTAAAATGACCTTGTCATATTTCAAAACTTTTTAAATAAAAACATTCGAGCCCTGAACATTAATGATGCTAAGCTTTTCTTAGATTGTATTATTTTGTATTTATCTGAAAGGCAGAGTGACAGAGAGAAGGAGATCTTCCATCTGTTGGCTCACTCCCCAAATGGCTGTGACAGTCAGGCCTGGGCCAGACTGAAACCAAGAGCCAGGAACTCCATTCAGGTTTTCCACATGGGTGCAGAAGTCCAGGTATGTGGACCATTTTCTACTGCTTTCCCAGGCACATTAGCAAGGAGCTAGATCAGAAGTGGAGCAGTCAGGACACTAAATCGGCACTCCAGATGAGATCCAGCATTGCAGGTGGCGGCTTAACCCACTGTACCACAACGCTGGCCCATCTAATTTTTTGAGGTAGGATTATTGTAGTGATTTTCCACAAATGCGGGATTTTTTACCTTGCCATCTACTTTTTCATATGGTGCGATCAAAAGCCCAGAAAAGCTATAGACCAGCACTTCTAATTATAGTGTAGTTCTGTGGTTTTAATTAGTAGTATAAAACTAATTTAACAGTGACTTACTTTTCCCTGCATATTTATAACCACAAGCAATTAGCAGTAAGGACTGTGAGGACTTCTCCCCTGCCCTCTTGAAAAATCTCTAAAAATTAGACCTTGTAATCTAGTTGATGATAATGCAGATTCAGTAAATAACTTATTTTGGAACTCTAAAATATGAATTTTCTAAATGTGAAATCAAAAACACTAAAAGTACAATTAAATAAACTTATCAAAATATCAATAAATAATTCCATTCATTTTCTGAAATCAATAAATAGCAGTGGACTTTAAAACCAAATGATGTATTGCACACTGCAGAGGTAAAAATTGATTCCACAACCTATTCTCCAGCCTGCTGCACCAATACCTTCATACTATTCATCCAACAAACATGTGAATGTCTACTATATGCTAGAGAGGGTAGTCAGGGTTCAGAATTCAGTGGTGAGCAAAACAAAGACCATCTCAGAGCTTACAGATTGAAATAAAATAAATAAGCATATTATGGTAGGTGTGACTGCAGAGGCAACAGTGCTATAAAAAAATATTCCAGAACAAGGAAGACTAACAAAGACCAAACCATGGTTACTGTATGAGAAAGCTGATGATGGTATGGTTTTACCTTCTAGAGTAATCCACCTGATGAATAGTCAGTAAACATCTACTACGTGTTCAGCACAATGCCAAGCACCTGTCCTCAAACAAAGCTTAATTCTAGTTGGTGAGAAAATCATCCATTTACAATGAGAATACAAAACATTAAACAATGACATACTTAGCCATGCACAACAAATGAACATAGTAAGAAACCACAACAGTAGCCTAGGTTAACAGAAGAATTTGATAGGCATGGAAGATGGGGAAAATTCATATGTGGAGATGTACGGTGGATAAAAATTTCATCCACATCATTGCAACTCAAAGAGTGGTCTACATACCGGTATCCATTGGCAAATGGTTTGCCATTGGTCTATGATGTTAAGTACAGAAGGAGAAAGCAGTCAGAAACCTTTCTAACATTTGAAATTGCAAGCTCACAGCCCATGGACTTCACTTAATGAGCAGATCACAGACCAGTGAGGGCACTATTCAAATTCATGGTCTGGGACATGTGTGACATGAGCTGCCAGTGTTGTGCAGAACATTATGACATATAATACTTCAGGCTAACCCAGAAGTTTATAAAACCCAGAAACCATTTATGTCTTCAAGAGGCAAGTCATTATTTTCAAATGGTTGAAAGTGGTTCTTGAGAAAGAATAGAAGATTAATTTTGAAAATAATAGCTTCACTCTAGACAAAAGTTTAAAATGAATATCCTAAGCTTAATAAATTGTTTCTAAAATCTCTTCTTTGAGAGAACATAAACATCCCTTCTTTGAGATAGGTTTCTGTGTTTTAAATGTCATTAAAATAAATCTAAAACATTTTTAGGTATGAATTAGACCTTCTGAGAAGCATTTATCATCAGTTCAACCTAGATGAGAAGTTAACAAGCAGAGAGCAAGCTCATTTGTAGCATTAAACAATTTTAACACTAGCATGTTTCAAGTTATATTTATAGTGTACATATGAATTTTTAATTTGGTAGTCACTACTTCATTTAAATATATAGTTATAATTGTAGGACAACCAAGTTATGAATTTAATAAAAATTCTCATAAGTTTCCTAAATGCACTTCCAAGGAACATGTATATAGTTTAAGTATATTTTTGCACTTTTTTCCTTTTTCCTATATTATTTGGGTTTTTTGATCTTTTGTTATTTATTGAAATGTAATTTTGTCTGCTTAATTTAATACTAAAAAGTCCGGGCTTATATTTTGTTATATCTGGTTTTTGCTTTATTTTGTAGTAGTAATTCATAGTATCAGTCCACAATGTACTGGGAAGTAAAATTTAGAAAAAGAAAAACTGGTCCTGCTCCACAGATAATTTGAGAAATACTGATCTACTCTAGCCTGCTAGAAAACCAGCCGGAGTTATACAATTATAGCTTTCCCTAGGGCCATATTTTCCAAATTCAGGATGTGTTGCTTGGTAACAGACTAGGCATTAAATTACCTGGAATCAGACAGGAAGAAAGTCATTGCAAGCTGGTTTGTTTAGAAGAGGTCTGAGACTTTTAGCAAGCATCAGTTATGCTAGATAAAGGCTGTACATCCCATGGCTCAAGAGCTTGCTACCAGGCAGTTATTAGAATGAAATCAAGTCACAGACTAAATTCAGCCAAAGAAACATACATTATCCAGCAGGCACAAAGTCTGTTTTACAGCTTGAGGAAGTCCACTTTCTTCTTCAGTTACTTCCTACTATTATCTAACATAAAAGATAAACCTCCAGAGAAATGTGGGGGTGCCTGGTGACTGGACAACCCAGTGTCCTGGGGCCACTGCAACATTGGCAACTCCTGGGCTTCCCACAATGCATCCAAACAAAGTAGCACACATTTCCCAGATGAAAAACCATTCCTCATGTCCCTTAGGCTAATTAAATCTTTCAAGGCAGAGTTCTACAACAATATTTGAAGTTCTAGATATTCAATATGGAAGGTGTGAATTCCTTATTAGGGAATGTGAAATAATACCTCCCCCATCTAAGGGGAAATCAAGGTAAGGATCATACCACTTATAATAATTCACTTTCTATTTTTTTTTATTTTTATGTATTTATTTTATTTATTTATTTATTTATTTATTTATTTTTTGACAGGCAGAGTGGATAGTGAAAGAGAGAGAGACAGAGAGAAAGGTCTTGCTTTTGCCGCTGGTTCTCCCTCCAATAGCCACCACGGCTGGTACGCTGCGGCCAGCGCACCGCGCTGATCCGAAGGCAGGAGCCAGGTGCTTCTCCTGGTCTCCCATGGGATGCAGGGCCCAAGCACTTGGGCCATCCTCCACTGCACTCCCGGGCCACAGCAGAGAGCTGGCCTGGAAGAGGGGCAACCGGGACAGAATCCGGCTCCCTGACCGGGGCTAGAACCCAGTGTGCCGGCACCACTAGGTGGAGGATTAGCCTATTGAGCCACGGCGCTGGCCAATAATTCACTTTCAAACTAAATTAATGCATACACAAAGTAATAATTTTATTTCAATACTGCTACTGACACACAGTCTGTTTAATGAAGGTTGTCTTTAATAATTCTCCAATATGACTAATCTTTCATGTTAACAAAGGGTAGAAATTCAGTTTAATGCCTATGGCAAGACTCAGTATCCAGTGAGAAGTTTGTTTTCACTGTAACGATGTTACAGGTACCTTCCTTATTAATGCAATAGGCGTGCAGAGTTATCTTCTATAATCAGTTTCCTTACATTAAATAAAAAGTAAATATAAAGAAAATATTAGATAATCGGTAGTAGAAGCAGTATTATAAGGCAAAAACTTGTGGAAATTCTCCTGTTCTCATTTAGAAATCTTCCTAATCTACCTTCCCAAAGCCTCACAAATATCAGCTCACACGAGTTTGTGGAGGACAGCTAGTGCTAGAAAGCCTGGGGCTCAGAGTTTCCCATAATCCTTCCTCAAAGGTAAATCCCATGGGCTAATCCCTCCTCGCTGCAACTCTTCCCTCTTTAACACCTATTAGAGAGCATGTGATTCTCAATTCGTTTATGTTTGTATTGTTGGGATTTGACTAGTCAATGGAAAATAAAGTCAGACATACTATTCTTAATCATAGAAATTAAGTTATACATAAGCTACATTACCACCATCCTGTTCTTGTGGGAGGTACAACATGCTGGGCCTCCCCTATTTACAGTTTGTTGCCTCAAGCAGCAAAAAGCTCATAGATTTGCAAAATCATCCCTGATCGTCAATGGCAGAAGCACCAGGGCTAGAACCCTGACAACCTGGCATTCTACTCCCAGCTCCACCAACAGAACATGATGCTCCTTCAAAAAGCAAAGCAAAACAAACCAAAAAGCACAGAAGGCTTTTCTATTGTGCACATCCCAGGCATTGTCAACACATCACTGTTCCATTGTTCTGCCCATTCTTCATCAGAGCAGTCACAACTGCGTGGTCATGCCTGGTTCCTTTCTTAATTCTAACAGAAGCAAGAGGAGAGAATTCCACATCCCTACAACTTTTCATTGTGTAGAACTCCAAACTCCCTATTTTAAAGTTTCATTCAAAGGCTTGGCTAACAGAATGAGTAGTCACATATCTGGAAATTCTATGGCTTTCTCTGATCTGTTTTAGTGAAATGCTCCCAAAACTGTCAACTGAGATTTCCTTTATCTGTGCAGAGAAGTTGTGGTCACCCAGAAGCAGGACAGTGATTTGACTAATGAGAGCAATTCTGGCCATCACACACTCTGTTTTCTCAGAAACAGATATTGAATGAGGTTGAGGGTTATAACCACATGCAGAAACCACACCATATGGAATCAATGTTCCTGCACACAATTAAACAGTAACTTTTAAGACAGAAAAAGGTTCTGGTACTGCCAGAGCAAAACCATCCTGCTAAGTACCCAAAGAACTGTTGATTTCTATTTCCCTAAGTGATGCTTGCATTGATGGAGAACAATACTTTGGGGGCAGACATTTGGACCAGTTGTTAAAACTCCCCCATCTCATACCATATAGGTTTGACACCCACCTCTGGCTCACTCCTGCTTCCTGCTAATGCAGCCCTTTGGTGGCAGCAGTGATGGCTAAAGTAATCGGGTCTCTATCA
Organism: Oryctolagus cuniculus; assembly: GCF_051225735.1. Taxonomy (NCBI): domain Eukaryota; kingdom Metazoa; phylum Chordata; class Mammalia; order Lagomorpha; family Leporidae; genus Oryctolagus; species Oryctolagus cuniculus. Next base: position 43,746,310 of record NC_142869.1, on the reverse strand, counting down.
CCCTTGGGGGAAACTGCAATTGAGTTCCTGGCTCTGGGCCTCAGCCTCAGCCCAGTTCTAGCCATTGCAGACATTTGGGCAGTGAACCAGCAGATTGGAGCACTGTCTCTCTCAACTCTCACTCTCTGCCTCTCAAATAAATGAACAAATACATATTTTTAAAAAGAATGATACTCTGAAAGGGTATCTCTAGGTATGTCTAGGAAGAAATATATATATATTATTATCTCTTTTCACAATTTGGTGACTCAATTTTGTTTGGCAAGAGGAACTCAAATTATCATAAATATATTTAAGTGGCATTTTGTTATTATTAAAAGAGAATTAGGGGCCACTGTTGTGGTGTAGTAGGTTAAACCACCACCTGTGACAAGACATCCCATGTGGACACTGGATCGTGTCCTGGCTATTCCACTTTCATCCTAGTTCCCTGCCAATAGTCTGGGAAAATAGCATAAGATGGCTCAAGTACTTGGGCCCCTTCACCCACGTGGGAGACCCTGATGAAGTGCCTAGCTCCTGGCTTCAGCCTGGCCCGGCTCTGGCCATTGCAGACATTTGGGGAGTGACCCAGTGGATAGAAGATCTATCTCTCTCTCTGTCTCTCTCTCTCTCTCACTTTGCCTTTCAAATAAATATATAAATTTTTTTAAAAAGAGAATTAACATGGATTTTGATCTTTCTGCCACCAATTCCCTGTGATCTCAGGAAAGTCACAACCTATCTGAACCTCTGAACCTTATTTCTTTACTTGTCAAATCAGGCTCAAAAAGTTATAAGGGAAAAAATGTTCAAGGAGATATTCTTGGGAAATATATGTAAATATTAGTGGTTGTTATGAAGATATGGCCAAGGCCTAAAGATAAGGGGCATGCTCATGTCTGGCCACCTGACTCACTCACATTGGAACTCTGTCGCATGAAAAACAAACAGCTCTGCCCTCTTGGCCACTGTATTATTGGATTTCTTTGTTACATCAGCCTACTTTAACTAATGCAGTTATTAGGACCTAAAACAGAGGTTACAAATGAACCGAGACAAACTAAATCCCATTTACAGATATAATTTGCTTGATCTTTTCAGTGCTTGTCTACACAATATTCTATATGTTTAATTTCTACTTAGTTGTCAACATTTAAAGATGAGGACATTTTACATCCAAGATTCTTTGGGGAAAAAAAAAGGATCTCACAACAATGAGTTCTTATTTACAAAATAATTGGAAATATAACACTTGGGTGGAACTAAATAGACTTGTCCCCTGTGGAAGGCCCATGCTCTATCTAGTTCCCCATAGCCTCCCACTATTATAGCAGGCCTGCTTTACTTAGTTTTCTTACTCTAAGCAAGTCCTAATAAATATTTCACTGTGCAAGACTCATTATATAAATCTGTGAACATTTAAACTTGGGAAGGGGGTTATATAATGTCATGAAATTTGAATCCAAGGAGCAATATATTAAAATAGTTAATTTCTACCAAATTGCTCTCCACTAAGTTTGGCCTGTTCACCACACTATAACTAACAAATAACCATCCTTACATAGTATAGACCACAATATCCCTTCTCACCTGGTTTTAAAGCAGTAGTCTTCCAACCTTCTATCTTATCGACCTATTCCCTCACAGCATTAAAATCATAGTCACTTTCCAAAATTATAAACTTAGTACCCTCCTTTGCAATAGTTTTATCTGAACCTTAGGATAAATCCTAAACTTCTTACCTAAACTGCTAATGCCTCACCATTGTTTGGGGAGCAGTCTTAAAATTTACTTCCAAATACAGTTATCTAGTGAGATAACAGATCAGGGAAGGAGGGAAGGAAAGAAGGAGGGAGGGAGGGAGAGAGAAAGCGAGAAACCAGAGACAGTTAACATTTCAGTTTCCTAATCAGAAATGTACTTCTGTCAACACTGCAAAGACCCTATGCAGGTATCCATCCTCTAGAAATTACTATCCCAAATCCTGACTGTCCTGTGGGAGGGGAATAAATGTGTTTTAGTTTAAGTCACTCTAACATGTGATCTCTTCCTTGCGGCACCTTAAATTAGGCCCTAACACTACACCTAGTGTTTTCTGTTCTTTCAATACTCAGGCTCCCTCTTACCATTAGTTCTTCGTATTCTTCCCTCTCCCTGGAACTTTCCCATCTCCTAATCTTCATGGGACCAATTTGTTATAAGATTAATTCATTAGTTAATTAATTAAGCAAAGGGACAGAGAGGGAAGGAGAGACAAAGATCTTCCATCCACTAGTTCATTCTCCAAATATCTGTAACAGCCAAGACTGGGCCAAGCCAAAGCCAGGAGCCAGGAACTCCATCCTGGTCTCCTGCAAGGGTGGCAGGGACCCACGTAATTGAGTCATCGTCTGCTGCCTTTCTCAGACACATTAACAAGGAATTGGTTCAGAAGTAGAGTAACTGGGATGCCACCTGGCACTCTGAAATGCCAGCCTTGCAAGCAGTGGCTTAACCCCCTGTGCCACAATGCCAGTCCCTGGGCAAGTTTCTACTTTAGCTCTCACTTCCACTGAAAGATTATCTCCAGTCCTAAGACTGAGTCCTAAGACTGTATCCCCTTGATACATATTCCAATAACTTCCAGCCACCATTTTATGTACCAGTGGTTCATTAGTCAGTATGAGGCATGCCAGAAGTAATTTTTCATTAGTGAAATCAAGATTAAAAGAGCCTGAGTTCCTGAGCAATCTTTAAGAGTAGAACCAGCCATCTACCCTGACCTGTTGACCAACTCCAGGCTATTTCAATGTGGGAAATAAAAGTCTTCTTTGTTCAAGCTACTAAAATTTGCAATGATTTACTAGAGCTACTCAGCTTGTACCTTAATACACTTACTATATTAAATGTTCTTCAGGACTACAAACAGACCAGTGTTCTCTCTCACCTGATTCTTCATATGCTGTTTTCTGAGCCTGGAATATTCTTCTTACCTCCAAATGCTAACCTAGCTTACTACTAGCCTGACTGCAGCTTAAAGATAATCTTCACAGAGATATTCCCTGATCTTGAAAGTCCACAAGATCTTCACTGAGTACTCCAGTATTAGACTCTGCATACTTCTCATCATTTTGTCAACACACTCTACAGCTTAAAGATAATCTTCACAGAGATATTCCCTGATCTTGAAAGTCCACAAGATCTTCACTGAGTACTCCAGTATTAGACTCTGCATACTTCTCATCATTTTGTCAACACACTCTACTGCTCCTAGATTGCTAATAGTCTCTTTCCTGAGAAACATTAAGCTGCTTGCAGTGATAGCTACATCTCACTTGTTCACTGCTATACTGTGGCATCAACCCTGTGCCCCACACACTACTGCATCCTCACACTGTGATCACACAGGGCACGTCCCTCTAGCATGGCCACAGCAACATCTGGAAAGATCCTGTCAGTGACCAGGCTGTAATCTATTGTTCCAGATGTTATTGTATTTTACTTATAATAGTACTAATAAGAGGGAGAAGGAGGAGAACATAAGAGGGGGAAGGAACTGAGGATGGAGGAGGAACAGGTTAGTTTGGCATCAACTGACATGGCTTAGGGAAGTCTTCAGTGTAGGCTGTTCCCCAAAATGTCTTGCTAAGAAAATACATTCGAGGCCAGCGCCGCGGCTCACTAGGCTAATCCTCCGCCTTGCGGCGCTGGCACACCGGGTTCTAGTCCCGGTCGGGGTGCCGGATTCTGTCCTGGTTGCCCCTCTTCCAGGCCAGCTCTCTGCTGTGGCCAGGGAGTGCAGTGGAGGATGGCCCAGGTGCTTGGGCCCTGCACCCCATGGGAGACCAGGAAAAGCACCTGGCTCCTGGCTCCTGGCTCCTGCCATCGGATCAGCGCGGTGTGCCGGCCGCAGCGCGCCGGCCGCGGCGGCCATTGGAGGGTGAACCAACGGCAAAAGGAAGACCTTTCTCTCTGTCTCTCTCTCTCACTGTCCACCCTGCCTGTCAAAAAATAAAAAAATATATAAAAAATAAAAATAAAAATAAAAAAAAGAAAATACATTCGAAATATTTTGGGGAGGGAATTGAAGAAAATTAACAAACATATGGTTTTCTTTAGCTAGAATTTATTTCATATCCATAGCATATAATTTTTTAGTATGGAAGCCAACTAAATGCCCTTTTACTATCTTCATCCCAGATAGAACTTCAATTGCATTTTAGCTGTGTTGTTTAGCTGTGGTGGGTATTGTGGTACAGCAGGTTAAACTGCTGTTGGGACACTGCATCCTTACCAGACTGCCTCTGTTTAAGTTCTGCTTCCACTTCCAATCCAGATTCCTGCTAATGTGCACCCTGGAAGGCAGAAGATGGTGGCTCAAGCACTTGGGTCCATGCCACCCATGTAGAACTGGATGGAGTTCCCAGACTCTGGCTTCAGCCTGGTCCAGCCTGAGATGTTGATTGTGTGTGTGTGTGTGTGTGTACTAATAAATTATAATTCTATGAAAATGTCCAACCAGAAGTCATCTTACCTCGTGGAGAGAAACTGTAGGAAAATCCTTACACTGAGAATTAGCAGCCAATGTCATTGCAAAGTTTCTAACACACTAATGCTCATTGCTGACATGGAACATTCTGGAGCCTCTCTACATTAGGAAACAACTTCATCTACCACAAGTAAACCTTGCCCTTTAAATCATTAGGAATCACAGTAGCCACCACAGTTTTGTAACCTTCTCACTTCTCTTTCCACCTTCCTGCTTTCCCCTTCATTTGCAGGCTACAGAAAAAACAGAGCTCCTATTCCTTAATCTCAGCAAAATCGTATGTATTCTTGTCCATCACACAGGAAAGGGAACATACAGATGTAATTTCAATCTTGATCTTCCATTAGCAATGTATTTAATTAGGCAAGTAGCTCTGTAATCGTCATTTTAAACCAGGCTGACTTTTTTCTGGCTCAATTTATTTCACTAAAATTATCGAGTAGATGTTAGATTCTAGAATTTAATTAAGAGCACAAAATGAAAGCTTTATAATTACTTCCATTTTGCTTTGCATCAAAAATAAGACAGATTTTGCTTGAGATAAAAATATAATACTAGCCTTGTGGAAAATGATTGTTGTACATAATTTATATCCTCATTCCCATGAACTATCTGACCCAGTGTATCTGCTACTTTGATATTGTTCATGAGCTATCAGCTTGGCTGTGGATTTGATTTGTTTCTCTATGACTGCTCTGATTTACCGTTGCACACTATTCCCAGATTCGTGATTTCATCTGCTTTTACTGATAATGTGTCTGCTAAGATATCCCAACTTTGTGTCCTAAACTAAAGGAGATCAGACAACTTGAAAGCAGAATCACAGCCTTTAACATCCTTTACAATCAGCCACTTATAGTTCTGTCTCATAGATGTAATTCCAGACCACAGGAAATCTTCAGTCTGCCTGTAAATGAGTCTTCAGTGTGTGTCAGGGCCTCTTGCCCTAGTGCAGCAAAAAATCTTGGCTTTGCTCCTAAATAATGCAGCTCTTCTCAACCACAAACACTAAACCACTCATATGTCAGCATTAATAAACAGGCATAAATTACTGGTAGCAACACACTGGGAGATCTGAATTCAGTGAGTGTGAAACATCAGGGAGAAATTTGTCACTTTTCTCCTCTTTAAATAATACATACCTAAGGACCAGGAAAGAGTATTTTCAGCTTTAGAAACAAGAGTGGGGGTTGAAATGATAGCTAATCCTCTTCTATTCTCTTATGCTTCACTCTATCTCCCATAAATATCAGAATAGATTCTGCATATTCTAGTAAATGTAGGCCAGCTGCTGTGACGCAGAAAGGAGATTTGGGGCTTTGAGATATAAATTTTTCAAAGAGCTAAAAGTAGCTCCCAAGAACCTGCCTAACACAACTGCCTGCCACAGCCTCAGACAGTGTTTCCATGGTCCTGCTACTGTGAAACAAGGGGAGTGCTCACTGTGCTTATTCCAGCGACTTCCCCTAGCAGGGCAAGGTTTGACCAGAATAAGCCAGGTAGGGGCAAACATTTCCCAACAAGCCCAAGATTCCAAAATCTGATCCTATTTCAATTGCCAAATAGTCCCCCACATCTAAATGGAGACATTTTTGAAATGGCAAATACTAAATTAACAAAGTGGCTAACTCCAAAGCTAATGAGTATTTCCTTCCATCTATACCAATTTTCACAACAAAATGAGAAAAAAAGTTGTCCCTATAACAATCAAAGATCTTCATTCTTCTTCAATTGCTAAAAAAGCTAGCCCCTAAAATTTATATTTAAAGCTTTGTTGGTTGGCTTCATTTCTCACAACATAAAAGAGATTCCCAAATTTGTGAAGATCAGTGCTGCTTTCAGAAAGTTAGCAAAGACTTCAATTGAATAAACACAAAATCAAGACCAATATTAAATTCTTGTAGGTAGGTCCTTGCTACCAGAGAGAGAAATACAGGATGTTTACCATGTTGGTTTTGTTATTTCTTAAGTTCTGGCTCTAACATAATACATATCAAAGTATTCCAAATGCATCAATGTTTAGAAACAAAACTATGTCACATCAAATTCACATTACAAGAGTTTGGATGAGTTCAGTATAGTACTTTAGATGACATACTGAAAGATAAATAGGCTTGTTAAACACAAATTATAAGGCAATTTAATTATAAGCTACAAGTTCTGTTTACTTAGAGACTATATGTAAGAATGCTGCGTCAAAATCCCTTATCCCCTGACCATATGCCTAGGTCTCATATTTGTGACCCAGTCAATCCTAAACGAATATACAATAGTCCCAGCTATCCTTTCCTTCCCCTCTGCTTACCTATCCTCAGTCACTACAGCTACTTTGGAAATATAGCAATACTTTGAGTTGAAAAAGTAGCAGAGGAAAAATCAGAGAAAGAAGAAACAGTTTATAGGATTAGACCTCTGGGACAAGCTGTCATAATTCATTATGTTGTACTTTAACTTTTATCTAGAATGTGTGAAATTGCTTGTTTCAATATGGTACATTGCCTCTGGTATCATCAAATAGAGATTTTAGTAACAACCACTAATTATACCTGCAAGGAAATCACTAAGTTATGAAGAAAATAATATAATTATTTTGTACTCTAGCACCTATCAAAGAACAACTAAAGAAGAAGAAAAATGGATGATTGCAGCTCAATAACTTGCAAGCACTTTATGCAATTTGGAAAGATAATATGGGCCCTGGGGCCTATATAACATCCTAAGAGCTCAAGTTCTTGGAAGTTAAATACTTATTTTTCTAGATGGCTGAAGGCAGGTATGATACATTGACTAAATCAAGGATTAGTAGACTTATAGGTTGACAACCTAACAATCCATCTCCCTCTGGTTTTGTCCAATTTTGAGTTCATTAGTTTTCTTGGTACATGGTTCATCACTCTGAACTGTGACAGCATTCTACATAGAGGACTAGACCAGACCAGAGAGCTAGCTAAAAAGATCATAAATGTCAGTGGGCACTTGCTTTCCCAAGTTCAGGCATAAAAGCTGCCTCTCAAAACCCTTGCTTCCTATGTATCTCTGTTCTCATCAACTTCCAAAATTCTGTTAATAAACAGTAAGAAGAATAAAATTTTTTTCTGAGTCACCAGAAGAATCTACCATTTTCCTCCCATGATTCAGATCATGCTTGAAAGGAAAATGGAGATTACACAGCTCAAACGTCACACAGAAAATTATTTTTAGAGGGTACATGATCCAACTCTCTGGACAGTTATTAGAGCAACAAGGTCACCATTAACCTGCCAAATGGCCATGAATACACTGAGCATTGACCTACCAAGTTAGAAGGCCATTCATTTAATCTTGTATGGTAATATCAGCAATGCTATTAAGTAGAAGACAGAATCAGCTGTAACCAAACAAATCCAGAGCTCCTACGATTTAGCAGGGGCACACATCAGCCACATTTCAAAGGTTGACTGCCTAACTTCAAATAGAGAAGCCAGGAAAGGTGGATCTAGGCAAAGTAGAGAAGGAGGCAAAACCAACTCCCTTCTGCTCAATCTTGCCTAAACTCATTCTCATTCCAGAAAGAAGAACGCTATTCTTTCTTCTCCCTCCATATCACAGCCCCCTGCTCCTAAAAACAAAAATTCATTTACTATATGAGCTGCATCAGCTTTGGTGGGAAAAAAAAAAAGCCAGAATATCTAAATACTCCAACTGAGTTTCCAAGAAAACATGCTCCTAACCATAAACAAAAAACTCACAAAGGATATTGGGAAAACTTGTTTACAATGTGAGAATGTGCTGTGGATGTATGGGGACAGGGTGGAAGGTAGGAAGATAGAAAGTCTCTGAATGGAAAGCAATGGACCCCAGAGGAATTCGAATATCCAACCTCGCAACCAGCCAGGCAGATCTGAAAAAGTCATAATTCAACTGAAGCAAGGAATTGGGAGTGGCAGAGCCCTTGGCCTGTCAAGCAGACCCGACAGGACACAGATGATTGTAATTCTGAAAAACTTCTCAGAAAACCAAGGACATCATGAACTAGGGCAGAGAACAGGCCAGGCTAATGTGTGGCTTAACAGCCTTCAAAAGACAGACTAAGAAGTCTAACAGAGATGGTCAAAAACCCCAATTATGGGGCCAGCACTGTGGTGTAGCAGATAAAACCGCCGCCTGCAGTACCAGCATCCCATATGGGTGCTGATTCAAGTCCCAGCTGCTCCACTTCCAATCCAGCTCTTTGCTCTGGCCTGGGAAAGCAGTAGAAGATGGCCCAAGTCCTTGGGCCCCTGCACGCATGTGGGAGACCTAGAAGAAGCTCCTGGCTCCTGGTGTCAGATAGGCTCAGCTCCAGCCGTTGTGGCCATTTGGGGAGTAAACCAATGAATGGGAGACCTCTCTCTCTCTCTCTCTCTCTGCCTCTCTGTAATTCTACCTTTCAAATAAATAAATAAATCTTTAAAAAAGAAGAACTCAAATTATCTCTGCCTTACAGAGATTGTTCTCCAGTAACCTCCTCACCCCCTTCCACAAAGCAGTTGGGTCTTAGTATATCCCAGTGTTTTGCAATAAAGACAAACAAGAGAAATGATAAAGGAGATAGTGATTGCCAAGTTTTAGAGTATCTATGAACATTTGGAGAATTTGTTTAAAATGCACAACCTGAGGCCCAATCCCAAGAGATTCTAATCCAGGCAAATTCTGTTCCAGGCAGGCAGTTATGGACCACACTTCGGCAAACACTAAGTGACTACGAGGGCAGTAAAACTGAGACAGGCTAGAAACAAGACTCACAATCAAACCCCACCTAACCCCACATGTATCCATCTCCCGTGGGAACACATATCCATCTCTGACCACAGGTTGTTCCACCACCTCCAAACCAATCAGTAGCAAGGAACAACCACCTTCAAACTGCAAAAGACTCCCTACTGCCCTGTTAGAGATTTCCCCAACCCACATGCATGCCCAGAGTAGCCCAGGATGACCAATATATGACCCTCCTCATACACTTGCATGTTATGTGAAAAGAACCAACTGCACTTAGAATATGGAGCCAGGTGCCAATCAAAGTGCCATGTGCTTCTGAGTGGAGACCAAGAGGTCATAGCCATCTCTCCAACCTAGTAAAAAGCCCTATTCAACTACTGACAAGAAGCCAACTGGTAGAAGTACTTCCTGCCATGTTGTCTGTTTTGTGTGCAAACATAGCCCCCAATAAACCTTCTCAAGGTTGAGCGCTGGCTTGTTGCCACGTTCTGTTTGTAAGAGAGCCAAAGAACCATGGGTTGGTATCAAAAAGGGCAATTTGCTATCTAGCATAGCAGTCTTACATTCCTCTAAGTGGCATAAAAAGTGTGCCATGTGTTCTGAAGTCATGGGAAAGGTGTTGGAAAAGGAGTTTTTCAGAACTGGTCCCATATTACAATTTACAATAGACTTATGACTATGACTTGAATTACTCTTGTGGCAGGCCAGCCACCATCTTGGAACTTAGTCGGTCACAGAGGGAGTCAGCACCTCTCCAAGACCAGGCTTGAGTATTTAGAAAAAAATTACTTTTCATATTGAAAACTTTCATGGTTTTAAGCTACACAATGATTTTATGAACCAACATGTTCTGATGCTTTTACTTTTGTATGTGTTGAGTTTTTCTCCCAGGTACCTTCATTTTTGTATGAAGGGTAACTCTGGTGGCAAGAGAAAGAACAGAGGCTGTCTTGCAGGCTCCTCATCAAAATTTATCCAAAATATAAGCTTAGCACTCATACAGGAAGTAGCCATCTCTTCTACCAAATGCAACCTACCACCATAATGGCTCTCTTGGAAGCTTAAGTGCCATCTGAAGGTGGGAAAAATATAGTATTTTCTAAATACCTCTGAACAAAGACACCAAGTCCTTTCAACAGTGAAAAGTGGTATTCTGAAAAGTCTAGCCAATTTTTTTAACTATAACAGTAAGAAAATATTGCCCAAGTGTTATGAATGGTGTCAGAGTGCAAAAGTACCCCAAAGTCCTAAGCTAAGAATAAAGGTAGATTGTAGAGAAATTATTATTTTTAATGTGACAGACAGAAAGAAGGCAAAACTGGCAGACAGCTCCCATCTACTAATCCACTTCCCAAATGCCTACAACAGCTAAGGCTGAGCCAGTTGAAGCCAGGAGTCAAGAACTCAAACCAGATCTCTGACATGGATGTCAGGGACACAGCTACCAAAGCATCACCTGCTGTTTTCAAGGGTACTCATTAGCAGTAAGCCAGAATCAGGAGCAGAGCAAGGACTCAAACCCAGGCACTCCAATATGGGATACAGGTGTCCCAGTGGCATCTTAACCACTAAGTGAAATGCCCACTCCTGTAGAGAAATTCTGAAGATTCCTAAGTTCTTGCTGACGAGTTCAACCTCTGTTGGATATTGGGCAAATCACTTAACTTCTGATGCTCATTTTACAAATGCATAAAATGAAGATAATATTCTCTCCCCATCCTCCTCATGGAGAGAGGTCAGGCTTCAGTGATAGGAAGCATTTAAGAGTTTTCCATAAAATGTTTTTATCAACAAATAAACAAATATTTTTATCACCATGATTGTTAGTCCATCGAGACTTAAAAATCAAAAGAGCAAGTAATTATTTTACCCACTAATGACTTCCTTATTAATTTTTAAATTATATTTCCAAGGAAATCTGTTAATGTCAATGAAACTGATTAGAATATTATAAACTGGCCAGCGCCGCGGCTCAATAGGCTAATCCTCCGCCTTGCTGCGCCAGCACACCAGGTTCTAGTCCCGGTCAGGGCACCGGATTCTGTCCCAGTTGCCCCTCTTCCAGGCCAGCTCTCTGCTATGGCCCAGGAGTGCAGTGGAGGATGACCCAAGTCCTTGGGCCCTGCACCCACATGGGAGACCAGAAGAAGCACCTGGCTCCTGGCTTCAGATCAGCGCAGTGCACCGGCCGCAGCATGCCAGCCACGGCAGCCATTGGAGGGTGAACCAACGGCAAAGGAAGACCTTTCTCTCTGTCTCTCTCTCTCTCTCACTGTCCACTCTGTCTGTCAAAAAAAAAAGAATATTATAAACCAAGTATGAGAGAGGAGGAACATTTTTGCATAAGGAATCTAAATTTCAAACACCACTTTGTTTATTATACATTTTTCTGAAACAGAAATCACTATATACATATATTATATATATATAGAAGTACAATATTTTTTATCCCAAACCTTCTCCACAGAACATTCACACAAAGAAAGATTAGTCATCTTATTCAGAAATAAAGAATATGAATAACAGAAACTAGAAAAAAAAAAAAAAAACAAGCTGTAAAGTTAATGTTGTGCCAAGAGATTGAACAAAAAACCATCCTCAGTTTACCTATGGCCTTCCAACCATTGGTATCATTATACTAAAAATTCTCTTGCCAATCTCCTCCATCCCAGCTTTCGCTTAACCCACTACCCTACATAGCCAGTGCTCTTCATTCCCTCCATAAAATACATTGAGCAATGCCCTTGGACCTTCTGAGAACTGAACTGTAGGCCTCTTATGCACTTGTTCCCACCAACTGAGTGAGTTATAGACTCCCAAAAACCAACTGCGCTTATTCCCAAATCTGTTTATGACAGTTCTACTTGTTGAAGTAATCACATAGTTTAATTACACAATGAAATTAACAATGTGATTTACTGGTAGAATTTAATGATATGTAAACTACTGCAATTTGAGAAAAAGAGTGACTGTATCTATCAAAAACAAGTTAGATGCTTTAGACAAAACTTTTGGCAAAAAGAAAATAACTAAAAATATTTCTGTCAAATAAACAGGGGGAATTGGGGCCACCACTGTGACAGAGTGGGTTAAAGCCCCAACCTGCAGCACCAGCATCCCATATGCGCACCAGTTGGAGTCCCAGTTGCTTCACTTCTAATCCAGTTCCCTGCCAATGCACCTGGGAAAGCAGTGGAGGATGGACTGAGTGCTTGGGCCCCTGAACCTATGTAGGAGCCTGGGAAGAAGCTCCTGGCCTGGCCCAGCCCTGGTCATTGCAGCCATTTCAGGAGTGAACCAGTGTGTGGAAATTCTCTCAATCTCTCTCTCTCTCTCTCTCTCTCTCTCTCTCTACCTCTACCTCTACCTCTACCTCTACCTCTACCTCTACCTCTCTACCTCTCTCTGTAACTCTGCCTTTCAAATAAATAAAAATAAATCTAAAAAAAAAAGAATGGTGGAATCTTAAAATTCTAGAATTTTTTTCATTTTTAAAATATTTTTAGCCATTCCTTTTTTTATTTATTTGAAAGGGAGAAAAACATAGAAAGAGATCTTCCATCCATGGTTCAATTTCTCAAATTTCCCCAAATGCCCAAGCTGGGCCAGGCCAAAACCAGGAACCTACAATCCAACCCAATTCCTCCATATGGCTGGAAGGGACCTAACCACTTGAGCAATCACCTGCTGTCTCCCATGGTGTAAATTAGCAGGAAGTCAGATTTAGAAACAGAGCAAGGACTCAAACCCAATATGAGATGTGGGCATACCAAGAACTACAACACCAGAAGCTTACACCAAAATTCTAGAAAAAAACTGTATTTCAGTTTTTTCCTAAGAGTCTTTAAGTATATTCTCTAATGAAGAAATGAGTTGGAAATCATGGAGGAAACATTATGGGTATGGCCTAAGTAAGAAAGCACATGAGCAACTCCAATAAGCAGAAACATACTCAAAGAGAAAACATCAGTCCTACATCAAAGAAGGAGGTACCTTTCTCTGAAGGGAGGAGAGAACTTCCACTTTGACTATGTCCCTGTTGGAATAAGATCGAAGTCGGCGAACTCAAAAGGCTTCCATAGCCTTGGAAACTCATGACTAGAGCCTAGGGAGATTACTGACGCCATCAACAAGAGTGTCAAATTGTTAAGTCAACAACAGGAGTCACTGTGTACTTACTCCTCATGTGGGATCTGTCCTAAATGTGTTGTCCAGTGTGAAGTAATGCTATAACTAGTACTGAAACAGTATTTTACACTTTATGTTCTGTGTGGGTGCAAACTGATGAAATCTTTACTTAATATATACTAAATCGATCTTCTGTATATAAAGATAATTGAAAATGAATCTTGATGTGAATGGAATGGGAGAGGGAGTGGGAGATGGGAGGGGTGCGAGTGGGAGGGAAATTATGGAGGCAGGGAGCCATTGTAATCCATAAACTGTACTTTGGAAATTTATATTTACTAAATAAAAGTTAAAAAAAAAGATTGGTGAGTGTGCATACAAAACACCTTAATAACTTCCAAATCCTCAAGCCCCAGAAACCAGAGAAAGACTATATCTCTTGAAAAACAATTCCCTCAAAACCCAGGCACCCTTTTCCCAGCATTCAATTCTTCCACAAAAGAGCCCCATGTTTCACATTTCAGGACTTTGCTAGGCAAAGAGGATATAGAGACAAAAGAGGCCAAGTGACTACTTCAAGCAGCTTTGAAGATAGTACTATAAAAACCACACCCAGGGGCAGGCATTTGGTACAGAGGTTAAGACCCTACTTGGGACGACCCTACCCTATCGCAGAGGGCCTGAGTTCAAGTAGCCATTTCACATTCAAGTGGGGCTTCTTGCTAATATGTAAACCGGGAGGTAGCAGGTGATGGCTCAAGTACGCAGGTCCCTGCCACTCACACAAGATACCTGGAGTTCCAGGCTCCTAACTTCAGCCTGAGCCGGCCCCGGCTGTTGCAGACATTTTGAGAGTGAACCAAAGGATGGAAGGTCTGTCTGTTTCTGTATCCATCAATCCATCTATCTTCCTTTCAAATAAAATGAAAAAAATAAATTAATTTTTTAAACCATGGCTTCTTTAGAAAACAAAAACAATGACAGTCAGCATTAAGGAAAATAACCCATCTGCCTGAGGAGAGTCAGCATGGCTCAATTCAGATCAAGACAACGTGAATCCTTGCTCCTCACCCAAGCCCTAACACAGTAGCCCTGTGAGATGACAGGCACCAGCCCTATCTCCAGCAGAACAACTGCCCACTACAAGTTGGCCTCCCTCGCTGAGCTCAATGGGCCCCTGAAAGGCCAGAGTGAAATGTTTACCATCTGGGAAAAGCCAGAGGTCCCATTTGTCCTTGAGCTAAGAAACATGGCTCCCTTACTGCAAAGGGAATGCAGAGCGAAAATGGAAAGGGTAGGGCTGCACAGACATTCCTCCCTCCTCTCACAGCTCACTGTCATCCCCATTAAGTCTCAACCCACATCTGCCAAATTACCTCACAATTCCACAGGTACCATTCCTGAGGAATGAACTACATCCAAAGTCATATTTGTAAAGCATGATGCAAGAATTGGAAAAATAATAGTGCTACTTCTTAAACAGCGACTCAAATTGGACGTCTCTAGAGGGCATTTCTATTCCATTTCTATTCAACACAAAGCTGGCTAGATGACAGGCTTGATTCGCCGTGGCAATTTCCTCTTCCCATGGCCATGCCCTTTTTGAAAACTGGCATTCCACACACCCAGTGTGGGAATGCCTGGGAGTTCCAAAGCAAGAAACAACAGGGAGGAAGGGAAAGAGACGGCACAGAGTCCTGAACCTCACACCTTGTTTTCAGCCAAACCCAGACCTCACATCTCAGCCCGAGAGGCTTTGGAGACTGACTGCCTACCACGTGCAGAGTATATCCCTCTCTTGGAGGAAAATTCGTCTTAGTGTAAGATCTACACATACGGCTGAATGTGTCATCACACACACAAACTCCCTCTCTCTCACACACACACAAATACCAATGTATTAATTCACAGGAAAAATTCCTTCCACAGGCATATCACACACAAATCAAGCAACAGTCCTAACTGCAGAGGAAGGAACCCTGCTACTTCTGCCTATTCAAATCATTCCCTTTTATTCAGATGACAAAGTTGTATGTGTGGGAGCTCATCCCCCATTATGATAATTTACAATTTATATGGTTGGGTGAGTACATGTCCCCAGACTGACCTGTCCCAGGGCTGAAACTGCCCTAGTGATTCATAAAATTGCCAAACTGTGAGGATATGAGCTGCTACTTGCAGAGGCCACCTCAGAGAGATAGTATGGACTGGAAACAAAGTCCAATAGGTGGGCAGAGTGAAAGGACAGAAGGTAACTGTATGATAATAAGGTTTAAGATGGGATTCAACCCATGCCTGTAACCAGGGTACCCTCTGAACTTCACCTTTATGAAAGGCAATGAATTCTTCCATTTGCTTAAGGCAATATGAGGTGGGCTCATCTTCTGCAAACAAAAAGAAGTCCTGATTTACACATGAGAGTTTTTTGACAGGAAAAATATACTAGAGTGGGAGTTTAAGTTTTTAGCATTTGATCTGCATTAGTTTGGAGTAACTGAATGCATCCAAATCTCTACTAGGGTGCATCCTTAGATACTCTTCTCTGCTGACCAATCCAATCCCACTTGCTACTGACACATTCTTTCTTAAGCCATACTCACATACCAAATCAGTCTGGAAGACCTCGGTCATTCTGTCTCTGCTCCATTACACAGCAACTTTAAATTCAGAAGGCAATTGGGTTTCCCAAGTTCTTAAGGGGATGCA
Source organism: Oryctolagus cuniculus (assembly GCF_051225735.1). Taxonomy (NCBI): domain Eukaryota; kingdom Metazoa; phylum Chordata; class Mammalia; order Lagomorpha; family Leporidae; genus Oryctolagus; species Oryctolagus cuniculus. Next base: position 43,730,226 of record NC_142869.1, on the reverse strand, counting down.
TCACTAGATACCAAGTACTGAGAGTAATCAAAAACCACTTAGTAGATTATTAAATTGTATGTTGCCCAAAAGAACTCCTTAAAATTAAATGCAATGAATTCCTTCCAGTGAATTCTAGCATCAAAAAATCATTTACTTTAAAAAAAATGATCAACACCAATATTTCCAAGTATCAGGATATATCTAGGGTATTTTCAATTAAGAAGATCTAGCTCTCACACTTCGATTAAGGTGATTTTAAAAAAAATCATTATTTCAAAGACACAGGGATGTTTATACTCACTGATATAACAAATTCACAGGATAAGACAATAATAGTACAGAGATTCTAAAATGGCTGAATAGGGAAAACATGCAGCAGTGAGTAGGGATACCAGCTGCAACTTCTGCAGCCAGAGGCTGGAGGAGACACTTCTGAGAGCAAGATGAAAGCAGACTGCAACAGTCCATGCCACTGGTGATACTGCTTGAAGGAGAACCTTCTGGACCTCATGGAGTTTGAGTCTTCCCTGGAGCACTCGTAGGGGACAGGGCGCCCACCTAAACCAGTAAAGCAAGAGCACATTACCTGCTTCCCATCTCCCTCAACAAGGGATCCAAGCAAATAGTAGGGAAGAAGTGCTATCTTACAAGGCAAGTACAGGATGCCGTGGCTCACGCACATGTGACTAGGTGATTTTATCTGAGGGATAAATCCATGGTCCCTCCTGAATTTGAGTCTGGACTAGAGGGATGGCAGAGGACAGGGTGCCCACTTAACCCTGTGAGGTGCTCTGCTACCCTCTATATCACTGGTGCCTGTACTCAAACTACCAGGCAGGAACATCAACAGGTAGCTGGTTCCATTGTCAGAGGAGGCTTGCAGGGCTGAGAGTGAATCCAAAGCTCCCTGTGACTGTGGGAGCACTGAGTGCTATAACTGTGGGAATTCTGTGACTGCACAATAGGAAATACATAGCTGGGTCTCTGAGCAATCACTGTGTCTGGCCTCAGAGGTTCAGAGCTCCCTGACTGCCTGGGGTGGGTCACTGAGGAGGGTTCTGATCTCACACTGAGGACCACAGATCCTCTGTGAGGTTCATGCACCTGCAAGGGTGGGGTTAAAGCCACTGTGGGCTAACTCCAGGTATCGACCACCATGGAAGAGAGGAAGTGAGGCTGCGATTGCACCAGCAGATGTGATCAGGTACTCCCTCCTGCTGACAATAGAGGAGATCTACCACGCCGGCTTGGGTGTTACCCTGAACTCTCGTCCTACCCCTGGGCACTGAACAGAGCTCCCTGCCCCCCTCCCCCCGCCCCAGCACATGTCTCTGGATGTCCCCTGAAGGAGCAGACACTCCACAGAGCCTCAGAGGCATAGTTCAAGGATGGAAACCATCAGAGGAGTAAACAAATAAGTATTTGCATAAATACAAGAGGCAGGAACAAGGAAGAAATATGACTCCACAAGAACACAATACTTCAACGTTAGAATGTGAAGATGAAGACAATAATGAAATGCTTGAAAATTAATTCAAAAGAATAAAATTACTCAGAAGCATAGAGAAATAAATTCATGGGATAAAGAACTCCATACATGATATAGATGAAAAATTTTGCCAAGAGATGGAGATATTGAAGAGAAGTCAAACTGAAATATTAGAAATAAAGAATTCAGGGCCAGTGCTGTAGCTCAGTAGGTAATAGTACTGGCATTCCATATAGATGCTGGTTCAAGTCCCAGCTACTCCTCTTCTGATCCAGCTCCCTGCTGATATGCCTGGGAAAGCAGCAGAAGATAGTCCAAGTCCTTGGGCCTCTGCACTCACATGGAAGATCCAGATGTAGCTCCTGGCTTCAAACTGGCCCAGCCCTAGTCATTGCAGCCATTTGGGGAGTGAACCAGAGGATGGGAAGATTCTCTCTCTCTCTCTCTCTGCCTCTGCCTCTCCTTCTCTGTAACTCTATCAAATAAATTTTTTTAAAAAAATGAGGACTTCAATATGTCAAATAGAAAATACAGTGGAAAACTTCAACAGACTTGGTGATGCAGAGGACAGAATGTCCAAGCTAGAAGACAAATCCTTATAAATATCTTAGACACAAAAAAAGGACAGAAAAATTGAAAATTTGAGATTTATGGTATACTGTCAAACAAACATATGTGTCTTGGGAGTTCTTGAAGCCCTGGAAAGAGACAATGGATTAGAAGGTCTATTCAGTGAAATGGTAGCAGAAATTTCCCTAATTTGGAGGAATAAAGGACATCCAAGTACAGGAAGCACATAGAACTCCTAATGGATATGGTCAGAAAAGACCTTCACCATGACATATTATAGTCAAAATTTCAACAGTAAAACATAAAGAATAGATTCTAGATTGTACACAAGAGAGACACTAGATTACCTGCTGTGGATCCCCAAAAGGACTAATTGCTGACTTGTCACTGGAAACTGTACAGGCTGGGAGAGAATGGAGAGATATGGTCCAAGTCTTCAAAGAAGGAAAATGTCAACCTAGAGTACCATACTCAGCAAAACTCTCATTTATAAATAAATGCAACCATTTGGAGTGTGAACCAGCAGATGGAAGATTCTCTCTCCCTCTCGTTCTCCCCCTCTCTCCCTCTCTTCCTCTCTCCCTCTCTGCCTCTGCCTCTCTGTAACTCTGCCTTTCAAATAAATAAATAAATCCTTAAAAAGAAGAGACAAATGCTAGTGAAAACAGTTTAAAAAAACTGTTGAAATAGACAAAGAGGGGCATTATGTAATGATTAAGGGATCAATTCAAAAGGAGGATGTGACTATAGTATGTATATGTGCACCCAATCCCAGGGCACCTGGCTATTTAAGACAAATGTTAATGGATCTAAAGGGACACATAGACTGTAATACATTAATAATGGGGGACTTTGGACCAAATGGACCTAACTTATATCTACAGAACCTTTCATTCCACAGCTGTTGAATACACGTTCTTTCCATCAGTGATGGAAATTTCTCTAGAACAGACCATATGCTACGCCATAAATTAAGTCTCAGTAAATTCAAACAAATTGAAATCATATCTTGTATCTTTGCCAGCCACAATGGAATGAAGCTAGAAACTAATGAATTAAAAAACTCTAGAAAACATGCAATCAGATATTGACTGAACAGCATGCTCCTGATTGAACAGTAGGTCATAGAAGAAATCAAAAGGGAAATCAAAAAAATGCCTGGAAATGAATGAAGATAACAGCCCAACATATCAAAAATTATGGGACACAGCAAAAGCAGTAAGAGGGAAGATTATATAAATCAATGCCTACATTAGGAAATTGGACAGGCATCAAATAAACGATCTATGAATGCATCTCAAGTTCCTAAAAACACAAGAAAAAAACACAACCAAAATTAATAAGAGGAGAGAAATAATTAAAATTAGAGAATAAACAAAATTGAAATAAAAGAGACCAAAGATCAGTGAAATGAAGAGCTGATTTTTTGAAAAAACAAAACTGATAACACTTTGGCCCAACTAAAAAAAAAAAACAATAACAGCAAAAGAAACAAACAAACAAACAAAAAGATGGAGAAGGCTCCAAACAATAAAATCAGATGAAAAAGGAGATGTAGCAATGGATACCACAGGAATAAAAAGAAACATCAGGAAATACTATAAACAGCTACATGCTAACAAATTGGAAAATCTAGAAGAAATGGATAGATTCTTTGACATGAACAACCTATCAAAATTGAGTAATGAAGACAAAAAAAATCTAAATATAGCAATAACCAAGACATAGATTGTATCAGTAATAAAGACCCTCCCAAAAAAGAAAAAACCAGGACCAGATAGCTTCACTGCTGAATTCTACCAGATTTTTTAAAAAAGAACTAATTCCAACTCATCTCAAACTATTCAAAACAATTAAAAGGGATGGAATCCTCCCAAATACCTTCTGTGAAGCCAGCATCACCTTAATTCCAAAACTAGAGACAGATACAGCAAACAAAGAGAACTATAAACCAAGATCCTTGATGAACACAAATGCAAAAATCCTTGACAAAATACTAGCTAATTGAATCCAGCAACACAACAGAAAAATCATTCATCTGGATCAAATGAGATTTATCCCTAGTATGCAGGGATAGTTCAACATATGCAAATCAACAAATGTGATACATCACATTAATAAATTGAAGAATCAAAACCATATTATTATCTAAATAGGTGCAGAGAAAGCATTTGATAAAATACAACATCCTTTCATGATAAAAACCTTAAGCAGATTGGGCATAGAAGGAACATTCCTCAACACAATCAAAGCAATTCATGACAAACCCACAGCCAATTTCTCACTAAATGGGGAAAAGCTGGAAGCATTTCCACTAAGATCTGGAACCAGACAATGATGCCCACTTTCACCATTACTATTCAATAGAATCCTGAAAGTTTTAGTCAGAGCCATTCGGCAAGAAAAAGAAACCAAAGGGATCAAATTGGAAGGATTATCCCTATTTTAAGATGACATGATTTTATATATAGGGGAATCAAGACTCCAGTAGGAGACTATTGTAACTTGTAAGAAAGTTTGTAAAGTTACAGGATATAAAATCAATACCTTTGGGACGGCACCACGACTCACTAGGCTAATCCTCCACCTGTGGCACCGGCACCCCAGGTTCTAGTCCCGGTTGGGGCACCGAATTCTGCCCCGGTTGCTACTCTTCCAGTCCTGCTCTCTGCTGTGGCCCCGGGAAGGGAGTGGAGGATGGCCCAGGTCCTTGGGCCCTGCATATGCATGGGAGACCAGGAGGAAGCACCTGGCTCCTGGCTTTGGATCGGCGCAGCATGCCGGCCGCAATGCACCGGCCGTAGCAGCCACTTGTGGGGTGAACCAACGGAAAAGGAAGACCTTTCTCTGTCTCTCTCTCACTGTCTAACTCTGCCTGTCAAAAAAAAATCAATACCTTTGTATACACAGAAAATGCCAGGGCTGAGAAATAACTTGTAAGATCAGTACCATTCACAATAGCACAAAAATAAATTGGAATAAATTTAACCAAGGAGGTGAAAGATCTCTACAATGAAAATTATAAAACATTAAAAAAGATAAAGATGACACCAAAAAATGAAAAATGTTCTATGTTCATAGATTGGAAGAATTAATACCATCAGAGTGTCCATCCTGCCAAGGCAATTTACAGATTCACTGCGATCAATGACGTTCTTCTCAAATATGGAAAAAACTTTGTTAGAATTTGTGTGGAAACACAGGATATTCCAATTAGCTAAAGCAATATTAAACAACAAAAATAAAGCAAGAGGTATCACAATACCAGACTTAAAGACACAGTACAGGGAAGCTGTGATCAAAACAGCCTGGAGTTGGCACAAAGGTAGACATGTGAACTAATGGAACAGAATAAAAACCCCAGAGGCTTCTATAACCAACTAATCTTTGACAAAGGAGCTAATATCAATCCCTGGAGAAAGTCTCTTCAATGGTCAGTGCTGGAAAAATTGGATCTCTGCATTCAGAAGTATGAAGCAAAATCCCTACCTTATACATTGTACAAAAATCAACTTGAAATGGATCAAGGCTCTAAATCTATGACCCGACACCATCAAATTACTAGAGAAAAATATAGAGGAAACCCTGCATGACATTGGCATAGGCAAAGACTTCCTGGAAAAGACCCCAGAAGCACAAACAACAAAAGCAAAAATAGATAAATGGCATTACATCAAACGAAGGAGCTTCTGCTCTGCAAAGATAACACTCAACGAAGTAAAGAGGCAACCAACAGAACAGGAAAAAACATTTGCAAACTATGCAAAGATAATATCCAGAATAAAATCTCAAGAAACTCAACAACAGCAAAATAAACAATCCAGTTAAGAAATGGGCAAAACACATGAACAAGCATTTCTTAAAGGTTGGAACACAAATGGCGAATATACACATGGAGAAAGGCTCAAGATTTCTAGGCATCATGGACATGCAAATCAAAACCACAATGAGACATCACCTCACCCTAGTTATGAAAATCAAAAATAAATGCTGGCAATGATGTGTGGAAAAAGATATCTTAATCCATTGTTGGTGAGAACGTAAACTAGTACCATCATTATGGAAGACAGTATGGAGCTTCCTCAGAGTTCTGAAAATAGATCTACCATATGACCCAGCCATCCTACTGCTGAGAATTTAACCAAACAAAATGAAATCAGCAGATGAAAGAGTTATTTGTTCCTTCCATGTTTATTGCAGCTCAATTCACAATAACTAAGATACAGAATCAACCCAGATGTCTATCATCTGATGACTGGATAAAGAAAATACATTACAGAATAGTACTCAGCCATAAAAAAGAATGAAGTCCTGTCTTGTAACAAAATGGATACAACTGGAAACTATTACGCTTGGTAAAATAAATCAGTCTCAAAAACACAAATATCATGTTTTTCTCTGTTATGTGTCAATTAATATAGAATATCAAAAAGTGTATAGAAATGAAATGGTTTATTTGGGATATGATTGTCATTTTTAGCCCTTATTTATACTCCTATGGAATTGTGGTCTTCCTATTTTTTACTTGTTGGATATTATGATTAATGGTCTATTAAGCCTGTGAATATAGAGTAGATTAAATTGTGTTTTTGCAAAACTGATGAAGAAAGGGTAGCAGAGAAGGGGATTTGTGGTGGGTCAGGGAAGTGAGTGGAAGTTTGGGTGTCTTCTGTGAACTATACCTATGAAATACATAAAATTTGTTCTCTTTATATTACTAAAAATTTTTCAGATGATAGTATATGCATCTTTCTAAGTTTAGCTCCCATTCTAGCTGACTTTATGCAAATAAATGCTGCAGTATATTACTTTTCCTCTTCCTTTTAGGCACAAATCTTATCTGTGGTTAAAATCTCAAGGACCTCCCGATAACATTGTTTCCCCCATCCCCTGTCCTAATTAACCTATGCCACAGAGAGAAGCACAGGGTTGCTTTTCCCTCAAACAACTGCCATCACTTGTTTGCAAGTCTCCCACACTAGACTTAGCTCTTTGGAAGACATGATGACTAGTCTAGCACAGTGTCTGGCAGCCACTCTATAAACATTAGTTGAGTGGATTTAATTAACTACATCTGTCAGAATTTTACCAGAATATCAGGTTTGTGGCCTATATATCAACATTCAGTGTCAAACATCAAGGAAACCACTGCAGAGAAGTCTTAGAAATTTGCCTTCCTTTCAAGAAGAAGGGGTATGTAAACAGATTCTTGTGCACAAGTTTTCAACCCGTGTGAAGTATACCTTGTAACCCTAACTGCAACGATGTGTATCGGGCTCCTGCCTGACTTAAAGGTGTCAGCACTAGACTGGACATGACAAAGATCTCTGGCGTTTAATGTGGGCAAGCATGAGAGCTCCACCCCAGGAAGGATAAAGTAGTATGAACAGTGATTAGGCAGCTCAACAATTCTCATTTGAATGTGACTCCTACAGAGAGAACTATCAGAAGAATAGAAATAAAGGAACTAAACCTAAAGCAGCAGAAGCCAAGAACAAGCACAAAGCACAAACTATGACGACCACAGGAAGAAGGAGTTGGTAAGACTGCAGAGAAAGGGAGGTTAAGGAAAAGACATAGAAATAAGCTGAGAGAAATATCAGGAAAGTGCTACAACTACTGTGATGTGGTCTGAAATTTCCTTGACAATACAGCATGAAGAGTCAATGAATCAAAAGGCCACATTAAGAACAGCTCCTACAAGTTTCCAGCAATCTTTTATTTATTTATTCATGCATTTATTAGAATGACAAAGAAAGAGACAGACAGGCACAGAGAGAACGAGCAAGGGAGGGAGCAAGAGAGAGCTTCCATTCTCTGGTTCAATCCCCAAAGGTCTGCAATGACCAGGGCTGGGCCAGGCCAAAGTCAAGAACCAGGAGTCTGATCTGGGTTTCCCATGTGGGTTGCAGGAACCCAGCTGCTTCAGCATCACTGCTGCCTCCCAGGTTCTGCATTAACAGGAAGCTTGAGTCTGTTTGTTTGTTTGTTTGCTTGTTTTGTGTTTTTTTTTGGTTTTTGTTTTTTTTTTTTGTTTTTTTGTTTTTTTGACAGACAGAGTGGACAGTAAGAGAGAGAGACAGAGAGAAAGGTCTTCCTTTGCTGTTGGTTCACCCTCCAATGGCCACCACGGCCAGCGCTGCGCTGATCCGATGGCAGGAGCCAGGTGCTTCTCCTGGTCTCCCATGGGGTGCAGGGCCCAAGGACTTGGGCCATTCTCCACTGCACTCCCTGGCCACAGCAGAGAGCTGGCCTGGAAGAGGGGCAACCCGGACAGAATCCGGCGCCCCGACCAGGACTAGAACCTGGTGTGCTGGTACCGCAAGGGGGAGGATTAGCCTAGTGAGCCACGGCACCGGCGAGTCTGGAATAAACTCAAGGTGCTCCAAAATGGGATGTTGGCATCTCAACCACTATTCTAAACATTAACACATGTCTTCAGCTATCTTTTTGTCTAATAAAGGGCTGAGGCTGTCAATTATCAAAATGAATATTTAAATAAGATTTTTATTGTTGAAATTTTATATGATCAAGACATCAATTGGCTAGAAATATTTCCAGGGCACCCAAATATTCCATGAAGGTATTAACTTAACAAGTTCAAAAGGACAGACTCAGGAATAGGGCCCCAGGCCAGATACTGCACTCAGGTAGTATTTATTTGAGAGATTCCAGTTGTCCAGTGCCAACTCTAAGTCTGAATCCTGTCTCTACAATATTATCATATTTGCCTCAAATGAATCTCTTCTGCAAACAAGAAGCACCTAAAAGGACAGAGATATAGACTATTAAACTTACCAAACTTTATATTTTGTGCCCTCTTACAATAAACCTTTGCTTTCATGTCTAGAGGTGGCGGTGCTAGTGAGAAGCCTTAGAACTCTCCTACCTCTATGTATCAGGGTACATTTACTGGGGGGATAGTCTCAAAGAAACCAAAAGGTGAAGTAGCTTGAACAAGGGCAGCATTTATGTTTTACATTTAATAGTCCTGAGGAATGTAATCCAGGTAGAAAAGGCTTCCACCTACAGCTCCATACAGCTATTTCAAATCTATCCACTGCATTAGAAGGTAAGAGAAATGGGGCCAGTGTTGTGGAGCACTGGGTAAAGCCACCGCCTATAGTGCCAGCATCCTATATGAGTGCCAGTACAAATCCTGGCTGCTCCACTTCCAACCCATCTCTCTTCTACGGCCTAGGAAAACAGAAGATGGCCCAAGTCCTTGCACCCCTGCACCCACATGGGAGACAAGGAAGAAGCTCCTGGCTCCTGGCTTCAGATTGGCTCAGCTCTGGCCATTGCAGCCATTTGGGCCTCTGCCTTTCTGTAATTCTGCTTTCAAATAAATAAAAAAAAATCTTGAAAAAAATAAGGAAAGAAAAATGGGGGACATACTCTTTACCCACTAGTTAGACTTTATGACACAATCATGCCCAGATTCAAGGCAGCAAGGAGACTAATGTACAATAGCAGCAACTAAGCAGTCTAAATGGAACTAAACTATAATCCATTATGTGCAGATATTCTTCTCTGTGTCATTCTCATCACCTGAGGGAACCTGAGTGAAGTCTGTCCCTCACTACATGGGAGTTTTTTATATTAATTATTTGCATTTATTTGAAAGAAAGAGACAAAGATGCAGACCAAGAGAAACAGAGACACAAGGATGCACTAGGCTGAAGCCAGGAGGCTGAAACATAACTCAAGTCTCCCATGTGGTTGACAGCAACCCAAGTACTTGAGCCACCACATGCTGCCTCCCAAAGTTCACATTAGTGGTAGTTGGAATTAAAAGCCAAGACAGGACTCAAATCCAGGCACTCCTGGATGGGATGTGGCTGTCCCAAGCAATTTCTTAGCTGCCATGATGAGCACCCATCATGGATGGGTGATTTTAATATAGAATTGCAACCCATTGCTTAAATAATACCAGTAAGACATCCATCACAAACTTTGATATAAAATACATGTTTACAAAAACAGAAATGGCCAAAAAAAATCAAGTCTCTGAATCTGAAAGATAGGCAACTATTATATTACACAAAAGCTGGATGATCTATAAATAAATCACATCCTTATGCCTAGACTTTCTCAATTACCTGGGAACAGCAGCTGTCCCTGCTCTACTTTGAAAAACCCCAAACAGGCCATTTTAATCAGTAAAGCCACTGATTAAAAGATAAAATAAAATCTTTATTAGTCTTTTGAACTGCCTAATTTTTTTAGGGTCACCATAAAAAATAACATAGACTGTCTGAATTAAACCACAAAAGCTGTTATCCCTTCAGTTCTGGAGGTTAAAAGTCTACAATCAAGGTATCAGCAGCACATGGAAGCACACATTTATCCTACTGCCTAAGAGGCTTGCACTCCACATCAGAGTACCTGGGTTCAATTCCCAGCTCCTGACTCCAGCTGCCTGCCAACACAGACCCTGAGAGGCAGCAATAATGGCTCAAGAAATCGGGCGCCTTTTACCCATGTGGGAGCATGGATTGAATTCCTGGATACTAGATCTTGACTTCAGTCCCAACCATTGTGAACACATGGGAAGTGCGCCAGCAGATAGAAGCACTCACTCTTTTTCTCTCTATCCCTTTCCACACTCTACTGTCTCTCAAACACATTCAGATATCAACAGGGTTTGGTTCCTTCTGATGAGTGTGAAGGAAGGATCTGTTCCAGGCCTCCACCTTGGCTCATCCATGGCTGCCTCCATCCTATATCTCACATGGTCCTCTGTGTCTGTCCAAATTTTCCATTTTTATAAGGATACCAATTATACTTCATTACTGCCTGCCCTTAGTGTCATTGTAACTTGATTACTCTATAAAAACCTTTTCTCCAAATAAGATCTCATGCTGAGGTACAGGGGATACATATGAATTTATTGAGGGCAAACAATTTAAGAGAAACTTAGAAGCCCTTTGAGGACCAAAGACTATACCTTCACTACAGGTTGTTTTTGTTTTGATTTTTGTTTTTTGGGTTTTGTTTTTTTTTTTATGACAGATAGAGGTCAACAGTGTGAGAGAGAGACAGAGAGAAAAGTCTTCCTTCCATTGGTTCACTCCCCAAATGGTCGCCACGGCTGGCGCTGCGCTGATACGAAGCCAGGAGCCAGGTGCTTCTTCCTGGTCTCCCATGCGGGTGCGGGGTCCCAAGCACTTGGGCCATCCTCCACTGTCCTCCCGGGCCACAGCAGAGAGCTGGACTGGAAGAGGAGCAACCAGAACTAGAACCCGGCACCCATACGGGATGCTGGCACCACAGGTGGAAGATTAACCAAGTGAGTCACGGTGCCGGGCACCGACTACAGTTTTTTTTTTTTAACTTCCTTTTTTAAGTCTTTTTACTGTACAATATAACAGATACCTAAAAATGCTTATGACATAAGTCTCCATAACATGACGACAAGTCTAACAGCCATTCAGGTCAAGAAGCAGTGCCTTATCAGCAGCCTGGAGCCTCTGCTTGCACCTTCCTGATCAAATATCCCTCCTTCCACCAGGAGGTATCCCTGTTCCTTTCAGGAAAACAACTTCCTTCCTTTAGGTCACGGTCACAGTTTTAACTACTTTTTTTTTTTTTTTTTTTTTTTTTTTTTTTTTTGACAGGCAGAGTGGATAGTAACAGAGACAAAGGTCTTCCTTTGCCGTTGGTTCACCCTCCAGTGGCTGCCATGGCCGGCGTATCGCGCTGATCCGAAGCCAGGAGCCAGGTGCTTTTCCTGGTCTCCCATGCGGGTGCAGGGCCCAAGCACTTGGGCTATCCTCCACTGCACTCCCGGGCCACAGCAGAGAGCTGCCCTGGAAGAGGGGCAACCGGGACAGAATCCGGCGCCCCGACCGGGACTAGAACATGGTATGCCGGCGCCTCAGGCAGAGGATTAGCCTATTGAGCCGTGGTGCCTGCTAGTTTTAACTACTTTTAAACACATCCTAACTAACAAAGTTTGGCTTTGCCTTTTACTGAACGCAGTGTGTGGAATTCCACTGTAATATATTATTAGGATCTTCTTTCACTCAGGGTTTTTTTCAAGACTCACCTATGTATTTACCTTTATTTTTATTTATTTATTTACTTGAAAGAGTTACAGAGAGGGAGAGGCAGAGACAGAGACAGAAGTTTTGCATCTTGCTGGTTCACTCCCAGATGGTCACAACAGCCAGGGCTGGGCCAGGCAGGCTGAAGCCAGAAACCAGGAGCTTCATCTGGGTCTCCCACGTGGTGTAGGGGCCCAAGTTCTTGAACCGCCTTCCACTGCTTTCCCAAGCACATCAGCAGGGAGATGGATCATTAGTTGAGCAGCTTGGACTGGAACGGGCTCCCATATGAAATGTAGATGAGGCTTAACCCGCATCATCACAGCAAAGGCCCCATATTTACATTTCTAAATAGTTTCAAAGAACAGTCCAAAGGCCAGTGTTGTAGTGTGTTAAGCTGCCACATGTGACACTGGCATCCCATATAAGCACAAGTTTGAGTCCCAGCTACTCACTTCTAATTGGCCTCCCTTCCAACACACCTGGGAAAGCTGCAGAAGGTGGCGTAAGTACTTGGACCCCTGCCACTCACATGGAGACCTGGCCTGGCCCAGCCCCGGTCTTTGCAGCTATTTGAGGAGTGAACCAGCAAAAGGAAGCACTTTTTCTGTCTCTTACTTTCTCTCTGTCACTCTGTCTTTCAAATTAATAAAATAAATCTTTAAAGAATTCTTCATTAATCTACATCCCACCGAACTAGTCAAAAACCACATCTTCTTGATATTTACCAGTCTCACTTTTTAACAACCCTACATCCTGCAATGTCTACATCAAAGTTATATCTACACATATGGACTCTAAGCCTTTCAGTTTTTATCATACGAAAAGCATTTTTTGTTTAAAGGTTCTCAGGAAATGGATCATAATACAAGCAATTTTCCTCAACACTGTCTCCACAGACTGTTTCTCAGAAACACTGAAAAAGAAATGATACTCACAGCAAAATATTTACCAACCAGCCTGATATGTTCCAGACAATGCTGTAGTATCCAGTGCTGACCCGGCCATGGACCCTTTCTCCTTGGGTGTGTGAACTGCCAGGTGAAGGGGAAAAAGGGCATGATTCCACCACTTGAAGGGACAGGCATTTGTCAGGCTCTGGTTAACAGGCTTCCCTGATGAACAAAGGTCCTCGAAGAAGCAATGTAGCCTGCTGGGCTATCCTGGCCTGGGAGGTTTGCACAATTCTTGGTGGGTTTTCAAAGATGAAAGAAGATTTGCTCTTCTGTTGACATAATGTGAGATTTGCTCAATAGTCTACACTTGCCTACTTGCTAATTTTTAAAACCAGACTGTATCTCAGTCTGCAGTTCTGATGGGAATCTGACACCAATTTGGTTAACTCATCTACTGTTAGTGCCCTGGCCACATGGAGGTATCCCCAATAGAACGTCTACCTTTTGCTCTATAGTCTAAGCTAGATCTGAATTCCTACTTCAGGCTTCATCTGGACTTCATCGGATAATCAGTTCTGTTTTCTATTCCCACCTGAAACACAATTTCTAAATCACAATTGCAAGTTATTTTCTCTATCATTTCAAATGTTTCAAGGGGGCTTAAAAATATTCAGGGAAATGAGTACTATGAAAAAATAAGGCATGAACTTTATTTTTTTTTGCAAAAAAAGCACTTACCTTTTAATTCCATTTTTCTATGAAAATTTTTAAGTATTCATACTTTCGTAAAGTAAAAATAAGTAAAAAAAGAAATAAAAATTAAGGAAGAGAACATCACTACAGTTTTTATTCTCTATAAATGTTATTAGGAATGAAGAGAAGGTGATCCTCATCTCTAACACTCTGAGGTGACCACTGTTAACATTTTGGCATATACCCATACAAACTTCCTTCTTTTTTTTTTCACTTTTTCTTTTTTTTTAAATATTTATTTAATGAATATAAATTTCCAAAGTACAGAATATGGATTATAATGGCTTCCCCCCCACAACGTCCCTCCCACCCACAACCCTCCCCTTTCCTACTCCCTCTCCCCTTCCATTCACATCAAGATTTATTTTCAATTCTCTTTATATACGGAAGATTAGTTTAGCATACATTAAGTAAAGATTTCAACAGTTTGCTCCCACACAGAAACATAAAGTGAAAAATACTGTTTGAGTACTAGTTATAGCACTAAATCTCAATGTACAGCACACTAAGGACAAAGATCCTACATGAGGAGTAAGTGCACAGTGACTCCTGTTGTTGACTTAACAAATTGACACTCTTGTTTATGGCCTCAGTAATCACCCTAGGCTCTTGTCATGAGCTGCCAAGGCTATGGAAGCCCCGTGAGTTCACTGACTCTGATAATTTTAAACAAGGCCATGGTCAAAGTGGAAGTTCTCTCCTCCCTTTAGAGAAAGGTACCTCCTTCTTTGATGACCCATTCTTTCCATTGGGATCTCACTCGCGGAGATCTTTCATTTAGGTTTTTTTGTTTTCCAGAGTGTCTTGGCTTTCCATGCCTGAAATACTCTCATGGGCTTTTCAGCCGGATCTGCATGCCTTAAGGGCTGATTCTGAAGCCAGAGTGCTGTTTAGGACATCTGCCATTCTATGGGTCTGCTGTGTATCTCACCTCCCATGTTGGATCATTCTATCCCTTTATTATTCTATCAGCTAGTATTTGCAGACACTATTCTTGTTTATGTGATCCCTTTGGCTCTTAGTCCTATCATTATGATCAATTGTGAACAGAAATTGATCACTGGGACTAGTGAGATGGCATTGGTACATGCCACCTTGATGGGATTGAATTGGAATCCCCTGGTATGTTTCTAACTCTACCGTTTGAGGTAAGTCAGCTTGAGCATGCCCCGAAATGCACATCTCTTCCCTCTCTTATTCCCACTCTTATATTTAACAGCGATCACTTTTCAGTTAAGTTTCAGCACTTAAGAATAATTGTGTATTGATTACAATATTCAACCAAAAGTATTAAGTAGAACAAACAAAAAAAAAATACTAAGAGGGATAACATATCAAGTTGCTCATCAACAGTCAGGGTGAGGGCTGATCAAGTCACCGTTTCTCATAGTGTTCATTTCACTTTAACAGGTTTCCTTTTTGGTGCTCAGTTAGTTGTCACCTATCAAGGAGAATAAGTGGTATTTGTCCCTTTGGGATTGGCTTATTTCACTCAGCATAATGTTTTCCAAATTCCTAACAGGGATCACTTTTCAGTTAAAATTTAAACACCTAAGAATAATTGTGTGTTAATTACAGAGTTCAACCCATAGTACTAGAACAAAAAAAATACTAAAATG
Source organism: Oryctolagus cuniculus (assembly GCF_051225735.1). Taxonomy (NCBI): domain Eukaryota; kingdom Metazoa; phylum Chordata; class Mammalia; order Lagomorpha; family Leporidae; genus Oryctolagus; species Oryctolagus cuniculus. The sequence goes on along the minus strand of NC_142869.1, from coordinate 43,714,868 downwards.
GATAAAGTATTACATTGTACATCAACCGTCAGTACAAGAGCTGATCAAGTCCTGTTTCTCATAGTGTCCATTTCATTTCAACAAGTTTCCCCTTTGGTGCTCAGTTAGTTGTCATCGATCAGGGAGAACATATGCTATTTGTCCCTTTGGGACTGGCTTAATTCACTCAGCATGATGTTTTCCAAATTCCTCCATCTTGTTGCAAATGACCGGGTTTCGTTGTTTTTTACTGCTGTATAGTATTCTATAGAGTACATGTCCCATAATTTCTTTATCCAGTCTACTGTTGATGGGCATTTGGGTTGGTTCCAGGTCTTAGCTATTGTGAATTGAGCTGCAATAAACATTAAGGTGCAGACAGCTTGTTTCTTTGCCAATTTCATTTCCTTTGGGTAAATTCCAAGGAGTGGGATGGCTGGGTTGAATGGTAGGGTTATATTCAGGTGTCTGAGGAATCTCCAAACTGACTTCCATAGTGGCTTTACCAGTTTGCATTCCCACCAACAGTGGGTTAGTGTCCCTTTTTCCCCACATCCTCTCCAGCATCTATTGTTGGTAGATTTCTGAATGTGAGCCATTCTAACTGGGGTGAGGTGAAACCTCATTGTGGTTTTGATTTGCATTTCCCTGATTGCTAGTGATCTTGAACATTTTTTCATGTGCCTGTTGGCCATTTGGATTTCCTCTTTTGAAAAATGTCTGTTGAGATCCTTGGCCCATCTCTTAAGTGGGTTGTTTGTTTTGATGTTGTGGAGTTTCTTGATTTCTTTGTAGATTCTGGTTATCAACCCTTTATTAGTTGCATAGTTTGCAAATATATTTTCCCATTCTGTCGGTTGTCTCTTCACTTTCCTGACTGTTTCTTTTGCAGCACAAACTTCCTTTTTTATTCATAAAAAGGTAAATAGGAAGGAAAATAAGATCAAGATATAAATACTACTTTATAACTACCTTTATTGCCTTAAAAATATATTGCAAAGGGGCTGGCATTGTGGTCTAACAGGTAATGCTGTCGCCTGTAACACCAGCATCCCATATGGAAACCAGTTCATGTTCCTGCTATTCAACTTCCAATCCAACTCCCTGCTAATGGCTTGGAAAAAGAAGTGGAAGATGGCCCAAGTGCTGGAGGCTCTGCCACACACATGGAAGACCCGGATTAAGCTTTTGGCTCCTGGCTTTGACCTGATCCCAGTGCTGGCCTTTGTAACCACTGAGGAAGTGAACCAGGAGAAGGAAGATCTGTCTCCTCTCTCTCTGTAACTCTGACTTTCATATAAATAAATAAATCACACACACACACACACATATAAGATATCATTTTATGGTAATAATTTTTTTTTCTTGACAGCATCATTTTAATGGCAAAGTAGAATTCCATTCTAAGAATGAACTACAATATATTAGACATACATCTACTTAAGGTGTATGTAATCAATGAGAATGTAGAACTCTTATCTTCTGCCCTGCAAAGTTGCTACAGCTTAAGACCAAATACGGTTAACTAAAACAGATGGTGAAAGAACTTTAGTTACAAACAGGAAGATTAATATCTAAAAAGAATTTCCAGTAAGAATAAACAAAGATTTTAAATCTTTCATGCCTATTGCTGAAATGTATCCAAGATAATCCTAACAATCAAACTTCCATTTAGGATGAAATTAGACATTTGTCTTTTTGCCCAATAAAAATTCATTTGTCTCCACAACTATAAAGTTAAATGAAATCCAAAGGTTCCTCTCATCTCTGTCACATCTCTATAAGCTAAACAAGTTCAAAAGAAGCCAGAGAAATGCAATACCTCAGGGACCAAAAAAAAATGAAAACAGCTAAGAGATACATCTCCTTCATTTATTAGGAAGAAACACAATAAAGCTTACCACTAAGGACAGGACTACTGATTGAAAAGAAATGGAACTAGGTACTGTTTTTCACAAATATTTATATAAGACTTCAAACAAACACTTTAAAGTTTTTAAAAAATGACACATTGTAGAAAAAACAGCAGTTAGAATCACTTCACTCTAGGAAGTAAAAAGACTAATTTGTGTAGACACAGTCCAGCAGAAGTTGCCTTCTGTTTACTGCTAAAAACTCTATTCCCAATAATTCAAAATACACAAATGCCTGGATTTAATATGCTTCTTTATAAATGTATAATCTTTCCCCACACATTCTACATAAAGACTTTTATCTCTTCAGTACTATAATATCTCAAGCCTTCTAAATATAGTATCTCATAATTGTGTCTAAATGGTAAACATTATTATCAACTTCTTTTAAACTTAGCTGAAAAGTACACTAAATTTTCTTCAAACAAAATAATACTTAGCCATGAATTATTTTCAGAAGCCTTAGCATTAGAACTTCAGGTTCCAAATCCTGCCTACAGCTCTCCTCTCTAAAGTCATCAGTGGCTTCCTTCATACCATATATATTACTTCTCATTCCTAATTTTCTTTTACTAGTATTTCTTACTGTTGACTACCACTCTTTCTTAACATTCTCTATGCCCCAGCTTTCATGCTAACATACAATCCTGAATCACTTCCCACCCTTTTTTTTTCTATCTCAATTAATTCAAACATTACCCAGAGCCTAATATAAGATGGGAACAACCTGGATCCTACAGATAAAGTGGAAATATGCAATGCTACCTTGAGTAGGTAGCTGTAGGAAACTAATATTTCATCCCAAAATGGTAAGAATTAAAAGGTATGGCCAAGTTGATATGAGAGTACTAGGCAAAATTAAGTCACAAATCAAACATGAGGGTTTATGGTCAAAGAAGGCTTCTTGGAGGATGTTGATGGTTGACCAATTAGGATTGTGTCAAAACATATTTATATTCTCCAAAGTTATCCTCGGGCCTTTGACTGTATGGAAATTGTTCTAGATTTTCTCTCTATAGCTTTGCACTTTCATGGCAAATTTTTTTTTACTATCTCCATTCTCCAAACTTCCAGACAACCTCTTTCTGTCTCACTCATGGAAAATGACTAACCTCCAACTTCAGAGAAAACAGAGATCCAATCCATTAGCAAGAAAGACTTAAAGCATAGAGTAAGGAGGATGTACAAAATAGTTCTTTGTTCCCTAAGTCACAAGTTCAATTCCTAGCATATTCACTTTGAAAGGAGAAAGGGTGCCCCTCCCTCACTATGACCCAGGCTCCCTGTCATCTTCTGCAGCTGGCCAAGAGTCCCTACCAATTGACTCCATTAGAATATCCTTGTATGCAAAGATTAGAGACTAGAATGGCAGTGAGGACCCGATCCTTCCTCTTGACAAAATGAAGAGAAAAGAAACTGCAGGTGCATTCTCAGAGGCATCCTCTTGACGAGCCTCTTAGCATAATCCTAGAGGCCAAGATGTGTCCAAGTTTCCATGTCACCTTATCCAGACTCTTTCTATTGCCTAGCTTGGTTAAGTCCCTGGAAGGGAGATGATTACATCCCAGGCCCCAGGAAGAGGAGAACCAAAGGGAAGAGAATCCCATCCTTTCTCGTGGGCCTCCACATTTCACTATAATTTTTCCCTAGAAATCAAATTTAGATAAGCTAGAAGATAATCTAATTAATTTTTAGATTAGTCACAAGCCAGTCACATTTCACATCTGATTGTTTTTCTCTAGAAACAAGCCCTCCCAAGGGTTTTGGAACCCAGTTAATGTAAGTCACAGGTTAACCTACAAAAGTCAAAAATTTAAATCTAAAAATTTCCTATAACCTGTAGGTACTGGAACTCTTTCAAGTTCATTCATTCATTCAAAAAAATCTCCATGAAGCACCAGATAATGCTCTAAGCAGTGGGTTCACAGCAGACAATTAAACAGATATGCCAGTGCTTCAAGACTATTGGGAGGACAGATAGTTAACAAGTTAGTAAGTAAACAGAGCATTACAAATGGTAATAGGTGTTTGCATTATACCCTTCAACAAAATTATACTTCCAGGCACTACCAGACTATGATCAGATGCCTTAGCAGGATGAAAGAGTAACCAAGAGTACATAGTAGAAAATTACAGAAAATTGTTGGTCTACAAGACATCTGCACTTAGACTCTGATTTGCAAAAACAACTGCTTATAGAAGTCTTCAGGCTGATGGCTCACTAGACCAATGGGCCTTCTTAAAGAATTGTATATTCAATCAAATTGATGTCCTACATATACATAAGTTTTTAACCTAAAAGATCATGGACTGGAGTCATCAATAATACCCAGTTCAAACAAGCTTCAAGATATATAATATTGTCATTTCCATAAGGCCAATAATAATAAAACTCATCAGTAAGTAAACTTGTATCTCACTCCAACAAAATGATCCAGCCCCAAGCTGTACAGAAGCCAAGATGTTCTAGCCAAGGGTGAATGTCTCTCAGACATCTGAGATAGGAGTAGAGGGATTTTTTTTAAAAGAATTTCTGAATAACAATGGCCAAAAGAAGGCAACACTTACTGGCTCATCATTGTCTCATTGATGTTTTCAGAGTCCTGGAGACTTAAAAAAGGGCTCAATGACCTCTTAAGAAACTGAAGATTTAAAACAGAAAGTTGGGGGGGAAGGACAAACAAGAGAATTTTCTCCACCTATCCAAAATATGTGCCCCACCTCCCAGAAGCCAGGCCTTGAACACAAAGGGAATCGAACTACTCCCTCCTGATACTTTCCAGGCAGAGGGGAACTGCTTCCTTATCATTACCCCTTTCCTTCTACCAACTCCATTTTGATTTGCACCAACTTCATTGCCCAGCATACAATGGTATTAAGGTCATTTTAATCTCAAGATCTAGCTGATCACTGAAAAAGTTTGGCCTACAAGGACAATGAGCAGTGGGCTCTATAGTGGGCTCTCAGTTGTTGGCTGGAAGGTTTTCACATCATCCAGGAATAAAGTCTCACCCACATAAAAAGATAACTAGGACAAGACATCAGACAATCCCTGCTTTTAACAACAGACCTGTAACCAATAAAGACTACGATCAAACAGAGTTAGCTCTGGGCCGTGCTCAGTACTTAGCCTTACAGTTTAAAAGACCAAAAGGGGACTCTAAAACATACAAGTCCACCTGTTCCTGAACACATGGCTCTCTCTGCGCTCTCTGCTCTCTCTCCCTAGCCTCCCCTCTCCGCTCCTGCTTCTCTGCCTGCCCTACAGCAAAGTTTTAAAAGGACCTGTCCCTGAACACACGGCCCTCCCCCACCAGTCTGCTCGGTTTTCCCCAATAAACCCTTTCCCTTACTCCGGTGTTCGGTGTGTTTTGTGATGACCTTACACTGGTGCTGTGACTCGGATAATCTTACACTGGGTAGTCATAAACACCAGAAACTCATTTCTCACAGTTCTGGAGATTGTGAACTTCAAGATCAAGACACAAGCGGATTGGCTGTCTGGTGAGATCTCATTTTGCCTCACATGATAGAAGGGTCAAGGTAGGTCTCTGGGGCTTCTTTCATAAGGGCACCAATCCCATTCAAGTGAGTACTATATTTATTACCTAATCACCTCCCAACTGCACTACATTCAAACACAATCACATTGGAGAGGTTTCAACATAATGGATTCTGGGGGCACACAAACATTCAAACACAGTCCTATCAAATATCTTACTTCATAAAAGACAAAAGTTACATGTAATATATGATTACTACAATATAGATCAATGAAAAAAAGGAAAAAATTTTTCAATAAAAAAATAAAGACTGGGGCCGGCTTTGGGTGCAGTGGCTTAAGACACCACGTGGTCGGTCGGCACTGCGGCTACATAGGCTAATCCTCCGCCTAGTGTCGCTGGCACACCGGGTTCTAGTCCCAGTCGGGGCACCGGATTCTGTCCCAGTTGCCCCTCTTCCAGGCCAGCTCTCTGCTGTGGCCAGGGAGTGCAGTGGAGGATGGCCCAAGTGCTTGGACCCTGCACCCCATGGGAGACCAGGAGAAGCACCTGGCTCCTGGCTTCGGATCAGCAGCAGCCATTGGAGGGTGAACCAATGGCAAAGGAAGACCTTTCTCTCCGTCTCTCTCTCTCTTACTGTCCACTCTGCCTGTAAAAAAGAAAAAAAAAGACACCACTTGGGATACCTGCATCCTGCATCCCATATCTGAGACCCTGGTTTAAGTCCTGACTACTTTACTTATAATCCAGCCTCATGCTAGTGCATATCCTGGGAGGCAGCTGATGATGGTTCAAGTAGTTGAGTCCCTGTCACCTTGTGGGAGACCTGGATGGAGTTCTGGGATCCTGGCTTTGATCTGACGCAGTCATGGCTACTGCAGGCATTTGGGAAGTAAACTGATGGATGAAAGATCTCTCTGTGTATTTCTGATTCTTGTCTGTCTCTCTCCATCTCTGCCTTTCAAATTTAATGAAAAAGCATAAGTAAAAAATTTGTTGTAAAATGAAGAAACTGGGGCCAGCATTGTGGCACAGCAGTGGTTTGAGTCCTGGCTGCTCTGTTTCCCACCTAGCTCCCTGCAAATGCACCCAGGAAAGCAGAAGCACATGGGTCAAGTGCTTGGGCCCCTGCCACCCACACAGGAGACCTGAATGGCACTCTGAGCTCCTAGCTTCAGCCTGGCCCAACTCCCAGCCACTGTGGAGTTGAACTGAACCAACAGATGAAAGATCTTTTTTTTCTCTCCTTCTCTGTCACTCTGCCTTTCAAAAGAATAAGACAGATCTTTCTTAAAAGTAAAGAAACTATGATTAACTACTCAGAAAGAAAATCTGTAGTCCTCAGAAAATAAACTCCAAATGGATTAGAGTTACATATTTTGTTAAAGAAATCATCATGTCATCTACCCTGAATCTCTTCCTTAAATCGCATCAGTGGTTTCCCACGGCTCTCATGACAAGAGATCAAAATCCTTAACAGGACCTACAAGTCTTTACACGGTCTGGCTTTTCTCCAGCCATAATCCTGAAGTAATCCTGCTTCACCTTAAGGAATCTCTGTGACACCTTACCATAACTGAGCTATAACCTTGCTTCAGGGTTGAACTCAGCCATGCCCCAGGAAAGTGCTCCAGACCTCCCTGAGCAGACCTGTCACTCTCATTAGGCATTTTTAGATCACAGTTACCTCTCCTTCATAATACTCACCACAGTTTTAATTTTATTTGTGCAAATTTTAAAGAAATTAATATCTATTTTCTTTCTTGCTTGCTTTATTGAAGTATAATTGTCAAATGAAAATGATATATACTTAAGGTATATAGTAAGATGTTTTGATATGCATATACATTAAGAAATGATTACCATAATCGAGCTAAGTAACATAGGGAACCCCTCACAGGCACTTTTTTGTGTGTGCTAAGATCTATTCTCAGAGCAGATTTCAAGTAAACTTTACATTATTATTATTATTATTATTATTAACTATTGTCACCATCCTGTACATGAGGTCTCCAGAATTTATTCACCTTAAAACCCAAACCTTGTACCCTATGACCAACACCCCTTTATCTGCCCCAAGCCCTAATTCATGATAACCCCTCTTCTGCTGTTTCTATGAATTTGACTTTTAGATTCCATTTATAAGTGAAACCACATGGTACTTCTCTTTCTGTGTCTAGTTTACTTCACTTAGCATAATATCCTCCTTAAGATCTATTTTCTAGTAAACTGAAGGTATAAAAAGGTAAAAATTCAGGGGCTGGTGCTATGGCGTACATGTAGTGCTGCCATCACACATGGGTGCCTGAGTCCCAGCTGCTCCATTTCTGAGCCAGCTCTCTGCTGTGGCCTGAGAAAGCAGCAGAAGATGGCCCAAGTCCTTAGGCCCCTACACCCACGTGGGAGACCCAGAAGAAGCTCCTGGCTCCTGGCTTCGGATCAGCCCAGATCTGGCCATTGTGGCCATCTGGGGAGTGAACCAGAAGACAGAAAATCTCTCTCTGCCTATGCCTCTACCCCTCTCTAACTCTGCTTTTCAAATAAATAAATTAATCTTTAAAAAAAAGGATTAAGTTCTTAAAAAAGGGGGTGGGGGTTTAAGATTCTATCTTTTTTCTCTCCCTATTGACTCAACACTGCCACATTAAGACTCACTCACTGAATACTTGTGGAACTAAAGTGTGTGATAGAAAAACTGACCTAAAACACAGATGATCACATAATCTAGGAGTGGAGGCAGACATCCTAAGTTTAACACAGAAGCAGACACGGTAAAGGAAAAGACTGAAATACTACGAAAACCCAAATATCTCCATCAAGAACATTATGAACAAACTTAAAATATAAACTGAAAACTGGGGAAAATATTAACAATATCCTTGATTAGTAGCTGATTGCCTTAAAAAATAAGGAGCTTTTAACAGATCAGTAGCTTCCAAAAATGTGCAAAGGACATACACAAGCAGTCTCAGAATAACAGTTTCTACAGAAATCCAACATCATTAGAAAATAAAGGAAACTTTCACGCAAAAATATTTTTATCAAATTAAGAACTTCTGGAAATTATAATGCCTCAGTGTTAGAAAGAGTAAGCATCAAATTTTATATATTTTAAGTGGGAATACAAACTTATAGAACTTACCTAGAGGGAAATTTTATAATTTGTACAAAGTATGTACAGTTTTAGACTCTGTAATACCTCTCCAAGAACTTTTAGATCAAGGAAAGATAATAGTCACTACAGAATTACTAACAAATAATGAAAGATTAAAAACAACACAAAATATCTAACAATAGATGAAGCAAGTTCTAGGACATACACAAACTAAAATGCCATTAAAATCATGTGACGGAAGATTAGTCAAAGACATGAGGAAATATTACTAATATAATAAGTATAGAAAGTGGGTTTCAAACCAGTAAAATTGTGGCTTCCACATCTAAAAGATACATTTCATGTAGGAAAAAAGAAACAAGACTGAGTAGACTAAATTGTCAACATTAGGGACAAAGTCATTGTAAGTTAGAGTTTATGGTGATTTTTAATTTCTTTTCCTTATTTTACATTTTCTACCATGAACATTTATGTTCTGTAATCAGGAAGAAATTAATTTAAAAATTAATAACACCTCATTCTTTCCTAAAATGTACTTGTGGTATGTCAAATGCTATACTAAACACTTTACATAAATTACCTTGTTAATCCTATGAGACAGACATTAACCTATGAAGTAGGTACTATCATTTTTCCCAGAGATGAATAAATGTAATTTAATCAAAACAAAAAATGTTCCATGTATGTTTTCTTAAATCTGATTAAAGTTACTTATGTAACATTTTCCAAACATCAACCACTTAAAGTTAAAAAAAATCAGGGTATTACACCTGTATGTAAAATCAGTCTCTGAACTCAGACTTGGACTATGAGTTCAGATTCAGGAGGAGATCAGAGAAAACCATCATCAAGTATTCAGTTAGAACACTGATAAATTAGGGACTTTGTGCCAGACCTCCTAGTTTCCAGGTGTAAGCAGAATCCTGAATTTGGACTGACTGACATTGAATTCACCACATTTCTCAATTATAAAGAAAAGTGTCCTTTCCAGAGGATTATATCAGCACCCTCTTTGAAACTTGCATTTTATAGCTGTCTTCATAGAAAAGAATTCCAAATACTGCAACCATTCAAACATGAGTAATTCACCAAAGCTCTTTTCACAAACCATTATTGTTTCAAACACATACTCTCTTTTTCTTGACTTTGACTGACATGTTGACCTATCCTCTGTGTTAGATGGAATATTCTCAGCTTTCTGGATGTGTCATCCCTACTGGCTATGATCCAGCTGATGAACCTGCCAGACTGAAGGTCTCTGAAGGCCAGTATCTGCTGTGGTGGCCATTAACAGAAGATGATACTTACCTGGCAAAGAAATTATTCAGAAATATATTTGATAGACAAAACTACCAGAAGCTATGTAAGTCCTTCTTCAGTTTAGCTGGGGCAGACATGGAAAAAAAAAAAAAAAACTAGTAAGGAATTATTTAAAATACCAAAGATATGTAGTAATGTGTACTTACCACTCAATGGGCATTTTCTCTACACCAGGAACTACATTGGGTTCTTAATACATTAGCCTAACAACATCCCTGGGAGGTATAAATTAATCCCATTTTAACTATTATGAACTCAAAAATCAGTGGTTAAATAACTACTACTAGGCCACAAAACTAATAAGCAGAAGAGTTTGGATTCAAACTACATCCAGCTAATTCCAAATCCTTTTCAATACACCATACCGCTGCCCCTCTGCCAGCTCATTGCACCTACCAGCGTTCCCACTGGGGCCAGCATTGTGGAATAACTGGTAAAGCTACTGCCTATGATGCTGCATTCTATATGGCAATGGTTCATGTCCCAGCTGCTCCACTTCCAATACAGCTCCCTGCTGATGGCCTGGGAAAAGCAGCAGAAGATGGCCCAGGTATCTGGGCCCCTGCCATCCATGTGACAGACCTGGATGACACTCCTGGCTTCAACCTGGCCCAGACCTGGCAATTGCAACTATCTAGGGAGTAAACCAGCAGATGGAAGACGTCTCTCTTTCTCTAACTCTTTCAAATAAATAAACAAATCTTAAAAAAAAAAAAAAAAAAAAAAAAAAAAAAAAAAAAAAGAGTTCCCAATAGTCCCTCCCACCTGAGAGCCAGTAAGCTGTACCTGCAGTTTGGCATAGGCTTAAAGGATTTTCTTCAACAGCACATGAGAAAATCAGCCCATCAGTCACACCTGACCCACCCACCGCTAAATTCCTTCCACATCCCTCCCCAGATATAAAAAAAAAAATCTAGAAAGTCAGGAAGACCTGATTTCTATCAAGTTTCGATCAGCATTACTGAAGCTAATGCTGCGCTAATGCCAGGTGCTAACAGCTGATTACTACTCACAGGGTTATGCAGAAAATCAGCAGCTCCACCCCAACCCTATAGTGCCATGGAATAAAAGGTGGCAAACAGCAGAGGCACAGCCACAGCTGGAGCCTTCTTTCCTGGAATTTTCCCTCCGTGGTGAAGCACACCTTTAACAATTTAACCACATGGTATCACCATGCAAAGGATCTGTAAAGCAGAGAAAAGGAAGAGTACTCTAGCCTATGAGTAGAAAATGACTACAAAAGTAACTTTCTGAAAATACTATTTTTGGTATTTGGAAAGCTCTCTTTAAATCTTGGAAGGAGCGGTGTGGAGAAGGTCATCATCCAACAGCTGTACTGAGCCAACAGGTCACAATACATGCTTCCACTCTAAAATGACAGCCCTAAATATGCTATTTGGTAATTGTGAGGAATCTCATCTCTCAACTAGTTAACCTGCAGAGGGACACGCTCATGAGAAGGATTCCCAGTGCTTCTCAGAGCTGATTTGTATGTGAACCACCTGAAGACAGTGGTTCAGATTCTGACTCAACGGGGCTGGGGTGGGGCCTAGGAGTCTGCATTTCTAAGAAGCACCCTGGTGGTGCTTCTGCTGCAGAGAACACTCTGCAAGGGTCCCAGTGCTTGTCTCTTCACTGAGATCCTGATGTCCCTGTACTCCCATTCTTGCTCTAGGGAAGTGAGCTCTAAGAAACCCCTTACTGCAAGCCTATTTTTTCTCAATCTAAAAAAATACATATTTTACCATTCAATTCCAAGACTTCTCCTTTACTCAAATAGTCAACAGGCATTTCCAGAAAAGTAGTTTAAGTCAGCTTTTCTCAAAATGGACTCTATAGACATTTTCCTGATCCATCAACAAGAATAATTTTCCTGTGAAAGAGGCGCAAACAGCGGCTTCTTGATCAGACTGCTGTCTCAGCAGCACAGCCAACACACAGCTGCAGGAACAGGGCTGATGTCTGGGGATGGGCAAAGGTTAGGAGGAAGGGCAAGTTCAGAAAACCACAGGGCTTGAAGTCCCACCCGTGTACCTCTAAAGTGGATTAATAAGTGGTTTAGGAGAACTGAGGGACAATAAAAAGAGGCATTCAGCAGAAGCCAGCATGGTTTTGAGAAAAATATATTCTGCCAAATACTTTATTTCCTTTTTGACAGGATTACTCATATGAGAACAGCTAGTTATGATAATGCTTTAGACATCATATCTAGATTTCAGCAAGGTATTGAGTCTCTTAAAACATTCTTGGAGCCCACAGAGAAATGCAGTCTAAATAATGTGCTGAATAGATTCACAGGTGGTTAAACAGAATTTCCATACACAACACACTGTGGAATAAATGTCAGGCTAGTCAGATTCTTTCAGTTCCTTCCCTTCCCCACCTCCAAACTCTCCCAACCTCCAACCAAATTAGAAATACCACCACAAGTGATATGTACTGGCACTAAACTTTTACAAATACCATAAAAAGATATAAAGAAGAAAGTCACTTACATCAGCACTTTACAAAACAGGAATTTAATGCAGTATACTTAACCGCATCTATTTCTGATAAGACTTCACTCCTTAAAATGTAATGATACTTTACCTGTATGAGTTTTTTATTTAAACTGTTTTCAATGGCAACTTCAGTGGTTAATACTTAGAGAAAGGCAGAAATATAAAAAGGAGGAGAAGTGGATATAGAGAAGCTACTGAGGTTTTTCCAACTAAAATGTGGGGTAGGTAATTGAAAATGAGCACCAATAAAATGTATTTCCAACAAGCAGATAAATTGGAAGGACAAGGAAGAAGTGCACGTGAGCACTGCCCCAAAGATCTGTTTCCATCTTAAGCTTCTATGTTATTTGTCTCTCCGGGATCACGGAGGGTCTCAGGAGGCAGTATGCTGGAGCTTTTATTCTGGATCACAAATCAGAAAAGGACCAGCTTCAAGAACCACACCCAAAACTGGTCCCAGAAATGCTGATCATCTTCAATATATCAAAGCTATATACTCATCACTAAAACTATAGGAAATGAGAATATCCCATTAAAATGATAGAGGAAATTAATTGTGTAAAATGCCTAAACTACCTTTATTTACTTTTATAAAATAGAGGTGAGTATTTAGTCTAGCTGTTAAGATGCCAGTTAAGACTTCTGCAACCCATATCAGAGTATCTAGGTTCAATGCCCAGCTCCGGTTCCTGAGTCCAACTTCCGCTAATGCAGACTCTAGGAGGCAGCAGAGATGGATCAAGTATTCAGGGTCCTGCCACCCACTTAAAGACCTAGATTGCATTCCTGCCTCCTAGCTTCAGGCTGATCCCATTTTTCCCCTCCTGATTTCCCTATTTTTCTTCCTCTCTCTCTCTCTCTCTCTCTCTCTCTCTCAAATCAATCAAAAAACAATTTTTTAAGATACTGTAACTTTATTTTATTCAAATAAAAATGTTCTTTCCCAAATAAGGAAGCATTCAAAGGCTACAAGAGTCATGTGTAATGAACACAGAAGCTGGCTTTAAAAGGCACCTACTAACTACACATAAACAATCTGTGCATCTATAATATTGATAATGAATTATAGCAGGTTTAAAAACCAATTAATCTATATTAAAGGCAAGTGGAGGGATGCAAGGAAAGTTCTTGCAGATGTCATCTATTAAATGAAAAATAAATGACAGAATTAGAAAATAATCCCTTCACAATCTCCAATGTAATTAATTCAGGTAAGAATTATCTACGCATGCTAAAAGTACCTCGGAAAAAAAGAGTGGGTTACAGGGCATCTGCATGATCACAAGCATTGTCCCACAGAAACTAACCAGAAAAGGACAAACGTACTTGCATGTGGGAATGCTACAGTGGTCACCACTAAACCAAGTGATCCCTCCACAATCACCCACACCAGGCTGCTCAGACATCACATGCTTCCCAATGAGATGGAGTAAGTGGCCATCACCTCAGATGTCTTCTTGCCAAAAATGCTTACCCCAACCTAAAACTTGAGAAGCAGGCAGACAAAGCCAGAATACAGAACATGCCTCAACTGGCCTAAACTCTCCAAATTAGTCATCATAAAACAAAACAAAACAAAACAAAATACAGGGGACTTTTTCTAGATTAAAAAGAAGACACATGACAGTCAAATGCAATGTGTAAAATGCTATTGCATCCTAAGTCAAAATAAACAAAAGTTGTGGGATAACTTCGAAATAAAATATACATGAGATATTATTGAATTGAGGTTAATTAGGTTAAAGTTCAGCAACAATAATAATCTCAGGGGGGACAACATGGAGAAGCTGGTAACTCTTATCAGAGCACCAATTCAAATCCTACCTGCCCTGCTTCCCATACAGCTCCCTGTAAATGCTTCTGGGAAAACAGCCAAACATAGCTCAGGTACCCAGGTCCCTGACACCCATACAGGAGATCAGGATGAAGTTACAAGCTCCTGACTTTAGCCTACCCCTGCCCTGGCTGTTCAGACATTTGCAGGGTGAACCAGCAGATGGAAGATCTCTACCTGTCTCTCTGTCCCCCTTCCTCCCTCCCTTTTTGTCACTCTACCTTTCAAATTAATAAAATAATAATAATCTTAGGAGTGGTAGGAAATGTCTTTATTCTTAGGAAGTATTCAAGTATTTATGGGTAATGTTTAATAGTATCTACAAATTATTTTAAAAGGTTCAGAAAAAATGTATATACAAAATAACATATTATAGAATATTAACAATTGATCTAGATGAAAAGTATTACGATTATATATATTTTCCTTTTATTCCAACATTTAGCAATTTTTCAAAATTAAAGACTAGATAGAGGCTAGTGCCATGGTATAGCAGGTAATGCTGTAGCCTGCATTGCCTGCATCCCAAATGGGCACCCATTTGAGTTTCGGCTTCTCCACTTCCAATCCAGCTCCCTGCTAATGGCCTGAGAAAGCAGATGGCCCACATGCTTGGGCCCCTGCACCCACATGGGAGACCTACAAAAAGCTGCTGGCACCTGGCTTCAGATCAGACCAGCTCGGGTGGATACAGCCATTTGGGGAGCAGACCAGCAGGTGGAAGATCTCTCTCTCCATCCTCTCTCTAACTCTTTAAAATAAATAAATAAATAAATATTTTTTAAAAAGCTGGAGAAAGAGAAAAAACTTTAAGGATTCATTAATATTTTTCCTTATTCTCTCTTAATTTTTCCATATGTTCTTCAACTTCAGGCCTCCTACTGTAGATCTCTGCAATATTAACTTATACTTGAGGTTTGATAGTAAATATAATTATCTCTAAGTGAATCATTAAGTATTTCATACTTATATAGACAGTAATAAAAATTTTTTAAATAGAGTATCAAGTAAAAGTTTAATGAGCAGTATAGCCTAGTAAACAACATAATGAAAGCTGAGTGGTAATTTCTGTTTTTGTGGGTGTTTTTTTTTTTTTTTTTTGAGATAAGCATTCCAACTCCTTCTTCACAGACATAAACAGAGCCTAGATAATAATGTGCTAATTAAACAGAGAAAGCATTGGGTAATTTTCAAAACTCTGTTTAGTCCAGTGATGTCCACTATGTTCACAATGAAATCCAACATAACTGATCACAAGGCTGGTGGCTGCAGTAGCCCAGTCCCTGTTTCATTAAACTTAAAGAGCATCTTCAGCTCAACCACAAAATAAGCCAGAAGCTGTTCCAGAAATCAAGAAAACAAGTACCAAAAGCTGCAGGTTAAATCAGTGAGAACTCAATCTAAATTTGGCAGATTTAATCTAAAATTGTTGATGACAAAGCAGATGGTACCCATATTCTCTCAGCATTTTGCCCAAAAAATAGCAAACCAAAGAAGGATTCTTATGCAACAAATGAACATGCTTTCAAGATGCTAAATTTAAAAAAGATTTTAAATTTAACATGTTCTTCATTTTGCTTTATTTTTTATATCCTCATTAAAGAAAGCAGGGGGTTAATGAACAGAGATTTAAAGGTCAGCTTCCTCATCTTTAAACACATTTCCAATGGATTTATACTCTGATTTTAAAATATAAACATATAATTTCACAAAGCTAATGAAAAGCCTTGATAACTACATAGTCATTTTTCATCATTCTTGACAAAGAACTTAGTCTACCAAGAACTGCTTTCAAAATATGAAATGAATGATCCTTAACAACTGATAGGTTGATATTAATGTGTAACAAAACCAAAACACAAAATAATTTGTTCAAAAATAATTGTCTATGAAAAATTAAAGAAAGCTTTGTCATGAAGTTAAATGTTTCTTTATCAATGACAATTCAACCCAGATCATTTAAAACGTAAATTCTCTCTACTTGTGTGTTATTTGATCATTTTTCATCTTTTAGTTAGAGGCTTTCTATTTACTTCCCTGAGCCAAAGGCCAGAAAATAACTTCACACATTATAGAGGCATTTTACAATTTTCTCTTGTGCAGCAAATCATATGCTAAGAATATCTTGCCAAATAAATGAACTGCTTCTAGCGATGACCCATTTTAAAAGAAAAAAACTAAGATTTTTGAAAGTGAAATTAAATTTACTCTAATGGACTACTTACCTCAAAACCTACTTATATTTTATCTGCATAAAACCATTCTAAGAAACAGTGTGAAAGGTAATACCATTAATAATACTATTTAAAAATAGTTTAAAGCAAACCAAAAAAGCCACTCTAGGTGTTAAGGGTCTCTAGTATCTATAGTTTCTATGTGTTTAAGTTTTATTGCTTTAAATAGTATAATTTTCCTGAAGTCAAATAAACACTGATTATGAATTCTTTAACACTAAAATGAAAAGATAAAGATATAGTTACTCTTATCATTAGAAAAAAATTATCTCCTGAGTTAACATTTGATATATGTTATGTATCAGAAACTGTAAACAGTATTACCTTTCCTAACCCTCAAGACAACACACTGAAGTAGATGCAATTATTCTCACATTTTAGCAATTAAGAAACCAAGATTCAGAGAAGTTAAGCAACTGTGGCAGATTACCAGGTGTTGCCCAAAATCTCATTTTTCCTTTTTTCCTAGTAGCAGTTTTAGCTGCTCCCATGGTCCATGGTTGTCCACTGAGAGACTATATCTACCAATCTCCTATTGAGTTTAGAAGTGGTCAAGATAAAGCTCTAACCAATGGACCACGAGTGGAATTGTCACGTGTGATTTCTGTGTCATGTGCTTCCCACAGGCTGGAACACAAACATCTGGAACTGAGGCAACTTCAACCATGCAGAGGATGACAGCACAACAGAAGATCCAAGAGCGATCAAATAAAAGAAATGAGCATCACTCAAAGCGTCTATCCTTCCTGAACCACCTGTTTGCCTTAAACAGAAACAGAACATAAGACAAAGATAAGCTTCTATCTTCACTGGGCCACAGTGTTTTGGTGCAGTGTCTATTACAGAAGCTTAGGTCATACCCAAACAATCACAGAAACCAGTACCAGAAGTGGGATGCTAACGTTACATGTATATAAATATGAGGCACTAGTTAGCTGTTGAATGCTTCATAACAAGACAGTAGAAACTGCTAAATTTTTTAAAGATTTATTTATTTTTATTTATTTATTTGAAAGGCAGAGAGGGAGAGGCAGAGGCAGGGAGAGGCAGAGGCAGGGGCAGTGAGAGAGAGAAGTCTTCCATTCACTGGGTCACTCCCCAAATGGCCGCCACAGCCAGGGCTGGGCCAAACAGAAGCCAGGAGCCAGGAGCTTTTTCCAGGTCTCCCATGTGGATACAGGGATCCAAACACTTAGGCCATCTTCCTGTGCTCTCCCAGGTCTATTAGCAGAGAGCTGGATCAGAAGTGCAGCAGCCACAACTCAAACCAGCAGCCATATAGGATGTGGGTATAGCAGATGGCGGCTTTATACACTATGCCGAAATGTCGGTCCCAGAAAGTGCTAATTAAAAGGGGTCATAAACTAGTGACCCTTTGTATACCAGGGGACTGGCAGGCTAATCTGTCACCTGAGACAAACTGAAGGGCTTAGCATATCACACACCTATAGTACCCATTTAACTAATAAAAGTGGATGGGAAATGCAGTAATAAGATATTTCCGTATCCAGTTGTTAGAGTAGGATTAATTATCAAAAAACGATATGGGTCACTTTCACAAAGAAATCCTGGAACTAATTATGTTCTTTAGCAAAACATACAGATTTACCATGTACAATAAATATGTCAGTAGTAGGATACCTTATAAAATCTGTTTCTAGATTAATTTCATTCTTATATTAAAAGAAATTCAACAGCACTGACTTGATTTCCATTCACATGCTGGAACATCAATGAAACTCATGATGAAATGCTGGGTTAGTTGCTTATTCAAAATAACAATAATCCTTTTCCCTGTGCTCTTATTTTTATTTAGAAAAATAATAAAACAAGTAATTGAAAGATTCACCTAGGAATCATCAGTCAGATTACACTTAATTTTGTAATTTACTCATTCACTAATCCCTGACATAGCTTCATGTCATTTAAATGTTTTACTTTTAATAAACCTTAAAAACAAGAGAGTATTTCAGGCATGGAAAGCCAAGACACTCTGGGGAAAAAAAAAAAATACCTAAATGAAAGATCTCCACGAGTGAGATCCCAGTGGAAAGAACAGGTCATCAAAGAAGGAGGTACCTTTCTCTGAAAGGAGGAGAGAACTTCCACTCTGACTACAACCTTGTCTAAATAAGATCAATGTCCGCGAACTCAAAAGCTTCCATAGCCTTGGCAACTCCTGACAAGAGCCTAGGGTGATTACTGATGCTATAAACAAGAGTGTCAAATTGTTAAGTCAACAACAGGAGTCACTTACTCCTCATGTAGGATCTCTGTCCTTAGTGTGCTGTACATTGAGATTTAATGCTATAACTAGTACTCAAACAGTATTTTTCACTTCGTGCTTCTATGTGGGTGCAAACTGTTGAAATCTTTACTTAATGTATGCTAAACTGATCTTCTGTATATAAAGAGAATTGAAAATGAATCTTGATGTGAATGGAAAGGGAGAGGGAGCGGGGGGGGGAGGGTTGCGGGTGGGAGGGAAATTATGGGGGGGGGGAGCCATTGTAATCCATAAGCTGTACTTTGGAAATTTATATTCATTAAATAAAAGTTAAAAAAAAAAGAGAGCAGTGAATTAATCTCTAATGTCTGGAACAACGAAAAAACAACAACTACTTTCTATAAGGAAATTTATTAAATAGAAAAATTTGAGAAAAATCATTAAGTTTACTATCCCACTTTAAAAATCATGAAGTTGGATATCTCTGTAGATACCTCCACACCAAAAAAGGAAAAAAAGAAACTATATACCCAAAAGACTTGAAAACAGTGTCTCAAAAGAGATAGCTGCTATGCATAATAGCTAAAATATGAAAGCAACCCAAGTATACATAAAAGAAAAAACAAACAAGATTTTGCATAAAAATATAATATTTATATTATAAATATAAATACAAATATAAATAAAGTAACATTCGATCTTAGGAAACTGACACATGCTACAACATGGATAAACCTTGAGGATACTATTCTAAATAAAATAAGCCAGTCACAAAAGGACAAACACTGCACAATTCCACTCATATAAACTACCTAGAATAGTCAAATTTATAGAGAAAGAAAGTAGAATGGCGATTTTCAAGAACTAGGGAAAGAGATAAATTGAGAGTTTTACTTAATGGGTGCAATTTCAGTTCCATTAGATGAAAAAGGTTTTAGAGATTGGCTGAACAACAATGAATGTACCTAACATTACTGAATTATATACTTAAAAGTAAACAAGAAGGAAAATTTGGTGTATTAAAATTGACTGAATGTTTGTGTCTCCCTAAAATTCATACATTGAAATCCTAAACCCAATGTGATGATATTTGGAGGAAACTAGGTCATGAGGCTCCATCCTGATGAATAAGATTAGCACCCTTACACGAAGAGGCCAGAGAGCTAGCCAGCTCCTTTACCAGCATGTGAGGACATAGCAAGAAAACAATTGTCTATGAACCAGGAAGAAGGCTCTCACCAAGAAGCCAACCTTTGCTGGCATCATAACCTTGGACTTGCAGCCCCCAGAACTATGAAAAATAAGTATTTGTTGTTTTGGCCACCCAGTTTATATTATTTGGTTGCAGAAGATACAAATGATTAAAGCATGTATTTTTACCACAATCAACTTTTTCTTAATTTTCACACAGACTTGGGGTAAAAAAAAGTATATACCCATAGGAGGGGTGAAAAAAACAAGGATGACAAAGATGAAATTGGTGCTAATAAAAAATATGTATTAAAATCTTTTCTTAAAAAAAGAAAACTGAAAAAAATTAATTATAACATCATTAAGAGTGGCAAGCAATTTTAAAATTCAATAGGTTGAGAAAACACTTCTAGAATGACTAAGGACTTTCAGAAAAGCCAGAATGCTGGTAAAAACTGTCAAAATCAACTTTTTCATAACTCTGGAAATTAACAGATGTACAACATTACAAGGAAGATCTATTTGAAAAAAATGGTTATGTCATAGTATGAACAGTGAACTTTGTGACTTTTAAATTCATCCTACTTCCATCACTCTCTCCACAGCATCATGAAAACCAGGATCCTTGCAGCCATGGTAACTATGAAAGAACTCTAACAAGCCACTGGAGGAGGCAAAATAGGTCTGAAGATCCTCCAAAAGGCCTTATCCCAGAGAAATGTCACTATTTGACTTGGCGGGTATCTGGAAATGCCCCACTCTCAGAATTTCTCTTTATCAGAACTGACCCAATGTCTACTCAGAGGGAAAATCCTATCCCCACAGCTTTTGTCAGCTTCAATTGTTTAACACTGCAGATGCCTAAGGCAGCAATACCAGCTGTGGCAAACAAAAGTCTGGCAAAAGAGAGCAATTAGACAAGAAAAAGAAAAGGCATTGAAATGAAGAAGTAAAATTATCTGTTTGTGGATGATAGGATCATATATGTAGAAAATCCTAAAGATTGAAAAAGAAACTATGAGAAATAATAAATTCAGTAAAGTTGCAGGATATAAAATCAACATTTAAAAAGTGGTATTTCTCTATACATATAACAAACTAATTGAAAAGAAACAAGAAAACAATCTCACTTACAACAGGGAAAAAAATAAGACACGTTGGAATAAATTTAACCAAGAAAGTGAAAGATTTGCACATGAAAAATTATGACATTAATAAACAAAATTAAAGATTACACAGATTATCTGAAATACATCCATGACCATAGATTGAAAGAATACTGTTAAATTTTTAATATTAAATGGTGATTTACAAATACAATATCTTCTATCAAAATCCCAATGACATTCTCTAAAGAATAGAAAAATAATCCTAAAATTCACATGAAACCACAGGAGATCCTAAATAATCAAAGAAATCTTGAACAAAAAGAATGAAACTGAAGGTGTACACTTCCTCAATTCAAAACACATTACAAAACCACAGTAATCAAAACAGAAGGGACCAGCATAAAAAGACATATAAACCAGTGGAACAGAATAGAAAGTCCAGAAATAGACCTACACACTTACAGTCATCTGATCTTTGAAAAAGATGCCAAGAGTACCCACAAAATGAAGAAAGGAAGGTCTCTTCAATAAATAGTGTTTGGAAAACTCAATACTCATATACAGAACAGAACTGAACCCTTACCTCACACCATATAAGAAATCAACTCAAAATGAATTAAATATCAAATGTAGGGTGGGCATTTGGGAAACGGATTAGGCCACAACTTGGTATATCTACCTGCATTTCATATTAGAACGCCTGAGTTAGAGTCCTGGCTCTGATTTCCAGGCCAGCTTCCTGTTAATGTGCACCTAGGAGGCAGAAGGTAAAGCCCCAAGTAGTTGGGTCCCTGCCAACCATACAGAAGACAGGAACTGAGTTCTAAGAGTTCTAAGGTCTTAACTTGACTTGGCCCAGCCTTGGCCTTTCTCTCTCTGCCTCTCCCACTCTCTCCCTCCCTCCCTCCCTCTCTCTCTTCTTCTCTCTCTCTCTCTCTCTCTTTATATCTCCTTCCCTCCCTCCCTTTCAAATAAATTTAAAGAAAAACTTGAAGAACACACACAAAAACAATCTTTTAATACAAGACCTGAAACTATAAAATTACCAGAAGAAAATAAGGAAAAAGCTTCTTGACATTGACCTAGAAAATAATATTTTGGATATAACACCAAAAGCCCAGACAACATAAGAAAAAAAAAAGACAAATGGAATTGCATCAAACTAAAACTTCTGCACAGCATAAGAAAACAATAAACAGAGTAAAAAGACAACCTATGGAATGGGAGAAAATATCTGCAAACCGCATATCTGAGAAAGTCAACATCCAAAATATAGAAAGAATTATTCAATTGCAAAAAAATTCAAATAATCCAATTTTTAAATTGAGCAAAGGATAAGAATACATATTTCTCAAAATAAGACACAGGGTATATGTCTAACAAGTGGTAAAATACCCAGCATCACTAATCATCAGGGAAATGCAAATCAAAACCACTATGAGTTATCACTTCTCATCTATCAGAACAACTATTGCCAAAAAGACAAAGGAGAGGCCAATGTTGTCGTATAGTGGGTTGGGCCACTGCCTAAACTATCAGCATCCCATATGGGATTTCAAGTCCCAGCTTCTCTGCTTCTGGACCAGCTCCCTGCTAGTGTACCTGGGAAAGCATCAGACAACAGCATAGGATCTTGCGACCTGGCCAACCATGTAGGGAACCCGGATGAAACTCCTGGATCCTGGCTTCAGCCTGGTCCAACTCCAGCCTTTGCAGTCATTTGGGGAGTATACTAGCAGATGGAAGATTTCTCTCTCGGGGCCGGCACTGTGAAGTAGTGGGTAAAGCCACTGCCTGCAATGCCGGCATCCCATAGGGCACTGGTTAAAGTCCCAGCAGATCCACTTCCAATCCAGCTCTCTGCTATGGCCTGGGAAAGCAGTAGAAGATGGCCCAGGTCCTTGAGCCTTTGCAACCATGTGGAAGCCCTGGAAGAAGCTCCTGGCTCCTGGCTTCGGATTGGCACAGCTCTGGCCATTGTGGCCAACTGGGGAGTGAACCAACGGATGGAAGATCTCTCTCTCTCTCTCTGCCTCTCCTCTGTCTGTGTAACTCTGAAGGTATGAAAACTATCTAAGCTTCCATCAGTAGATATATGAAAAAAGAAAACATTACACACACATACTCTCCAAATATACATATATGAGAGTACTTTAAAATGCTTGTGGAAAATAACTTATTTCATTGCAAAACAAACATATGAGAGATGTTCAAGAAGGTGATAGGAATGTACAACATAAAAAATTATTCATAGATTTCAAAAAGTTTTTGCACCAATATAAACTTGTACTAACTTCTAACATGCCTGGAAAGGGTCTAATTTGAGATATCAAAGAGATAAAATATTAGTTTGAGAACAATCCCTCAAAAGTAACACAAATTCTATGAAAATTGAAGCAACAACAAACATCAAATTGATGTGAAGCTTGGGTGGAAAAATGGTAAAATCTTTGATACTTTAGAGAAACTTTACGTAGAGAGTATCCCAATGAAATGAGAGCTTTAGAAATGAATAATTCATTTCAAGAAGAAGTGAGATGATGCTGAAGATGAAGCATGTGGAGCTAGCATTATGCCGTACCAGGTTAGGCTGCTACCTGCAATGCCAGCTTCCCATATGGGTACCAGTCCATGTCCCAGCTGCTCTACTTCCCATCCAGCTCCCTTCTCATGGCCTGGGCAAAGCAGCAGAAGATAGCCCAAGTGTGTGGGCCCCTGAACACATGTGGGGGACCCAGATAAAGCTCCTGCATCCTGGCTTCAGTCTGGGTCAGCCCTGGCCATTGCAGCATCTGGGGAGTGAACCAGTGGGTGGAGGAGCCCTCTGGTTCACCCACATCAGTTTGCAAGAAAAAAAGTAATCTTGTTCATGCTCTAATTGAAGAGGACCAAAGATTCACAGTAGAAACAATAGCCAACTCCATCAACATCTCAACTGTCTCACCTTATATAATTCTGATTGAAAAGTTAAGCTCAAGCAAACTTTATCCTCCATGGGTGCCAAAATGGTTGTGTCAAATCGGCTGCAAACAATATAGCTTTCAATGGAAATTTTAAATAAGTGGAGTCAAATTCTACAGCATTTCTTGAACGAATTGGAACAGGAGATGAAACGTGGCTTTACCAGTATAATACTGAAGGCAATGCACAATCCAAACAATGACTACCAAGAGGTAGAAACGGAGGAATAAAAGGAAAAGCAAACTGCTCAAGAGCACAGGTTGGGAAAACGGTTTTTTGGAATGTTTAAGCCATTTTGCACGTGTACTTTCTGGTGAGCCAAAGAACAATTACATGTGCTTATTTAGAGAATTGGCGGGAAGGAGGGTGTCAATTAGCCAAACGCTTAGGAAAAAAGTCCAGGAAAGCTTTACCAGGAAATCTTTCTCCACCACAACATTGCTCATTCTCATTGATAAAAGGACAATTTTGTGAGGGTTTTGGTGGGAAGCCATTAGGCATCCACCTTAAACTCTTTTGCTCCTTCTTTTTTTTATTAATTTAAAAAAAAATCTTGACAGGGTGCCCATTCTCTCCAGTAAGTAATATGAAAAAGGTTGCACTGATGTGGTTAATGTGAGATCCTCAGTTCTTTTTTTAACACTGTTTTATTTATTTGAAAGGCAGAGTTACTGAGAAAGAGGGAAAAACAGAGAGAAACAGATTTACATCTGCCAGTTCACTCCATAAAAGGCCACAATGGCTGAGGCTGGACCAGGCTGATGAACCATCTACTAAATGGATAATCTGCACCCCTAAAAATTGTTTTGAAGCTGATGAAGGTTATGTTGAGACATAAAGTCTATATTTTTATTTTTATCTTTTAATTTCACTACCCATGAACTTTCAAAATCCCCTCATATATACACACACACAAAATAAAACATTATTCACTCTTTAAAAAGAAAGAATGCTACAATTTAGAACAACCTGGATGAACCTGAAGGATATTACACCAAATGAAATAAGCCAGACACAGAAGGACAAATATTGCATGCTATCACTTAAATATGGAATATAATCAAATTCACAGTACACAGTAGGAAAGTGGCCATTAGAAGTTTTGAAGAGGAGAATTGGAGAGATGTTGGACAAAGGGAATAATATTTAATTTTTAGAAGATGAGTAAATTCTGGAGATCAAATATACAACACATTACCTGAGGTTAACAATTCTGTACTACATGCCTGAAATTAGCTAGGGTAGATCTTAAGTGTTTTCATCACCAAAAAAAGAAATAATAAATATGTGAGATTTCAGATACCTTAGCAAATTTGCCTGTAGCTATCATTTCAAAATGGATACATGTATCAAACCCCAAATTATTTATCTTTAATATATAAAATTTATATATTATACCCCAATAAAGCTGGAAAAGTTTATTAGATAAAAAAAGGAAATGAATGTAGATATGCAAACAAACCACTGGATTTATAAATCTATCTAGTTGGAATCATCTAAAAGTAAAAAATACCTTACAAATATATAGGAAATAAGATGGCTGAGAGGCCAGCGCTGTAGCATAATGGTTAAAGCTGCTGCCTGCAGTGCCAGCATCCCATATGGGGGCGGTTCAAGTCCTGGCTGCTACACTTCTAATCTAGCTCTCTGCTATGGCCTGGGAAGGTAGTAGAAGATGGCCCAAATCCTTGGGCCCCTGCACTCATGTGGGAGACCACGAAGAATCTCCTGGCTCCTGGCTTCAGATCAGCACAGCTCTGGCTGTTGCAGCCACCTGGGGAGTGAGCCAGCGGATAGAAGACCTCTCTCTCCCTCTCTCCATCTCTCTTTCTCTGCCTCTACCTCTGCCTCTGCCTCTCTGTAACTCTGCCTTTCAAATAAAAATAAATAAATCTTTTTAAAAAATGGATGAACCCTCTTCAGCAAAATGATTTCCAAATATTTTAAGTAATACATTTTGTTGATGCCAGTGCAGGAAGCCAAGCAAGTAGGCAATCATAAGCTAGAACTTATTAGAGATATATTTACTCCTACAATCTATATTTACCAGATGAATATTTTCCAAGTTCATAGATATCATTTGAAAACACATGACTCAGCAATTTCACTCCTCGGTATATAGTCAAGAGAACTGAAAATATATATTCACACAAAAACATTCACACGAGTATTGATAGTACATTATTCACACAAATATTGATAGTGGTATTATCCACAATAGTTAAAAAGTAGAATATCCCAATGTCCACCAACTGATGAATGGATAAACAAAATGAGCTAGTCATACAGTGAAATATTATTTGGTCATAAAAAGGAAAGTGGTGATATATGCTACATCATTCACAAACCTTGAAAACATTATACTAAGTAAAAGATACAAGTAACAAAAGATGACATAATTTCATTTACATTTAGTGTCCAGAAAAGGCAAATCTATGGAGACAAAAATTAGAGTATTAGTTGACACAGACTGAGAGCAGAAGTGGAGAGTGATAATGGGTATGAGGTTTCTTTTGTGGGTGGTGGAAAGGTTTCAGAATTAGTAGCAATGGTTGTACAACTCTGTGGATGTACTCAAAACTACCGAACATATCCTTTAAAATAGTGAATTTTATGGTAAATGGATTATATTCAATAAATCCGTTACTTTAGAAAAAATGGGGAGAAGTGAATACCTGCAGAAGAACCTCCCCATTTAGAAAAAAAAATTAATCTGTCATAATCAGTACAGGTCAAGAAATATTCATTGACCCAACTGTGCTAGGTGTTTTAGAAAAAAAGATAAAAATAACCCAGTCTTACCCTTAGGAAATTTGGTCTTTAACAAGAAATGAAATTGCAAGCAAGACTTTAGACGGAATTTTGATTCCTTCCCCTAGTTTTCACTCTCAAAATACATAAAATGCTAATTTTACAGTAAACTCTTACTGAATATCCAGCAAACATTATATATGAGCAACCACCTAAATTCTTTTTTTTTTAACTTTTATTTAATGAATATAAATTTCCAAAGTACAGCTTATGGTTTACAAGGGCTTTCCCCCCCATAACTTCCCTCCCACCCGCAACCCTCCCCTCTGCCGCTCCCTCTCCCCTTCCATTCACATCAAGATTCATTTTCATTTCTCTTATATACAGAAGATCAATTTAGTATATATTAAGATTTCAACAGTTTGCAACCACATAGAAACACAAAGTGAAAAATACTGTTTGAGTACTAGTTATAGCATTAAATCACAATGTACAGCACACTAAGGACAGAGATCCTACATGAGGAATAAGTGCACAGTGACCCCTGTTGTTGACTTAACAATTTGACACGCTTGTTTATGGCATGAGTAATCACCCTAGGTTCCAGTCATGAGTTGCCAAAGCCATGGAAGCCTTTGAGTTCACTGACTCTTATCATATTTAGACAAGGTCATAGTCAAAGTGGAAGTTCTCTCCTCCCTTCAGAGAAAGGTACCTCCTTCTTTGATGGCCCGTTCTTTCCACTGGGATCTCACTCACAGAGATCTTTCATTTAGGTTTATTTATTTATTTTTTTCCAGAGTGTCTTGGCTTTCCATGCCTGAAATACTCTCATGGGCTTTTCAGCCAGATCTGTGTGCCTTAAGGGCTGATTCTGACACCAGAGTGCTGTTTAAGACATCCGTCATTCTATGAGTCTGCTGTGTATCCCGCTTCCCATGTTGGATCGTTCTCTCCCTTTTTTGTTCTATAGGTTAGTATTTTCAGACACTATTCTTGTTTATGTGATCCCTTTGGCTCTTAGTCCTATCATTATGATCAATTGTGAACAGAAATTGATCCCTTGGACTAGTGAGATGGCATTGGTACATGCCACCTTGATGGGATTGAATTGGAATCCCCTGGTATGTTTCTAACTCTACCTTTTGGGGCAAGTCAGCTTGAGCGTGTCCCAAATTGTACATCCCTTCCCTCTCTTATTCCCACTCTTATATTTAACAGTGATCACTTTTCAGTTAAGTTTTAACACTTAAGAATAACTGTGTATTAGTTACAGAATTAAACCAGTAGTATTAAGTAGAACAGACAAAAAATACTGAGGGATAACGTATTAAGTTGTTCATCAACATTCAGGGCAAGGGCTGATCAAGTCACCGTTTCTCATAGTGTTCATTTCACTTTAACAGGTTTCCTTTTTGGTGCTCGGTTAGTTGTCACCGATCAGGGAGAACATATGATATTTGTCCCTTTGGGACTGGCTTAATTCACTCAGCATAATGTTTTCCAGATCCTCCATCTTGTTGCAAATGACCAGATTTCATTGTTTTTTACTGCTGTATAGTATTCTATAGAGTACATATCCCATAATTTCCTTATCCAGTCTACTGTTGATGGGCATTTAGGTTGATTCCATGTCTTAGCTATTGTGAATTGAGCTGCAATAAACATTAAGGTGCAGACCGCTTTTTTGTTGGCCAGTTTAATTTCCTTTGGGTAAATTCCAAGGAGTGGGATGGCTGGGTTGAATGGTAGGGTTATCTTCAGGTTTCTGAGGAATCTCCAGACTGACTTCCATAGTGGCTTGACCAGTTTGCATTCCCACCAACAGTGGGTTAGTGTCCCTTTTCCCCACATCCTCGCCAGCATCTGTTGTTGGTAGATTTCTGAATGTGAACCATTCTCACCCGGGTGAGGTGAAACCTCATTGTGGTTTTGATTTGCATTTCCCTGATTGCTAGTGATCTTGAACATTTTTTCATGTGCCTGTTGGCCATTTGGATTTCCTCTTTTGAAAAATGTCTGTTGAGATCCTTGGCCCATCTCTTAAGTAGGTTGTTTGTTTTGTTGTTGTGCAACCACCTAAATTCAACAACCAGATGCTAAAGGTAAATTAACTCAAATTTTAGCTCCAGTCACGTTTCTCTTCCAGCACAAGAAGACTGAAGCTGTGGTCTGCCCTCCTGGTCCTGACTGCCCCACTGCAGTATGCAATCCTAGCTTGAGGATGTGAAGTACTTTCTGTATCCATTCATTCACCCCTGCCTCAGTCTCATGCTTACTTTCCTGTCTGCTTTTAAGGAGCTAAGTTTCATTCTTTCAGGCCTACTTCTTCAAATACCATTGAAGTTCTTCAGAAATTACATATTTTAAGTCACACCATTAAAGCAAATGCAGGTCTTTTTTTTTTTTTTTTTTTTTGGTGCCTTTTTTTGGAGGGAAGGAGGCCCCTACCAGAACCAAAAATCTTCTTCCTGTGTTTGGTGCCTGTCATTGACAAAGTCGGACATTTGACACCATTTCGTATGTTCTGTTGACACAGAACAGGGGTTACAAATCAGATACAGGCAGCATATGAGTTTTGATTGGCATGAGCCATTCTGAAAACATTTTAATTACTTACTAACAAATTACATTCAAAGACATTTTACATACAAACTTTCATTCTTTAGCCTCATCTGAAAAATCTGAACAGTCAGCCATTTTGGACCCAAGCTTCCATGTTGTAACAATGGGGTAACCCAAGTGGTGATACTTTTTTCTCCTTTGACGACACATCTCTCCATCATCCTTCCCACTCCACAGGTTTCTCATGCACAACACGTCCAACTGGTTTCATTTGGGACCTGCTGGCTCTGCAGGTGTTCGAGTTTAAAATGAGTCCAAGTCCAGGGAGTTAAAAGTTATATCTAATTATAAGGGGAAAACCTTTTCCCCCATCTCTTGCTTTTAGCTTCCATAGCCTTGTTCCTCTACCTTTGCCAGCCTCTCCCAGTTTCTCACTTTAAGAACTGCTTCATCTTCCTGTAATCACCATCATGTCTAACATGTAAACATCATCAGAGACCTGAATTATTCCAACACTGTCCTGCAGAAGCATTTTCTGGACAGAAAAGTGCCTACATGAAACAGAAGAACTCAAAGCACACAGCAAAAAGCACAGAGGGGGCCA
This sequence comes from Oryctolagus cuniculus, assembly GCF_051225735.1. Lineage (NCBI taxonomy): Eukaryota > Metazoa > Chordata > Mammalia > Lagomorpha > Leporidae > Oryctolagus > Oryctolagus cuniculus. The sequence continues at coordinate 43,685,061 of NC_142869.1, read as the reverse complement.
GCGCTGTGGTGTAGCAAGTAAAGCAGCTGCCTGCAGTGCCAGCATCCTATATGGGTGCTGGTTTGAATCCCCGCTGCTCCACTTCTGAACCAGCTCTCTGCAATGGTCTGGGAAAGCAGTAGAAGATGGCCCAAGTCCTTGGCCCCTGCACTCATGTGAGAGACCTTGAAGAAGCTCCTGGCTTCTGGCTTCGGATAAGCACAGCTCTGGACATTGAGACCAATTGGGGAGTGAACCAGCAGATGGAAGACGGACCTCTCTCTCTCTGTGTGTGTGTGTGTAAAAACTGACTTTCAAATAAATAAATCTTTAAAAAAAGAAAAGCACAGAGAATCTCATCCACAGATCAACGAGACCTTAGTTTCCAGATGTATGATTTGTTGAAGATAAACGTTCTCCATAATTTATGAGATCTGATGAGTTAAAACAATGCTTCTCAGGCCGGCGCCACGGCTCACTAGGCTAATCCTCCACCTTGCGGCGCCGGCACATTGGGTTCTAGTCCCAGTGGGGGCGCTGGATTCTGTCCTGGTTGCCCCTCTTCCAGGCCAGCTCTCTGCTGTGGCCAGGGAGTGCAGTGGAGGATGGCCCAAGTGCTTGGGCCCTGCACCCCATGGGAGACCAGGATAAGTACCTGGCTCCTGCTTTTGGATAGGCGTGGTGCGCCGGCCGCAGCGCGCCGGCCGCGGCGGCCATTGGAGGGTGAACCAAAGGCAAAGGAAGACCTTTCTCTCTGTCTCTCTCTCTCACTGTCCACTCTGCCTGTCAAAAAAAAAAAAAATGCTTCTCAAACTTTACTGTGCATACAACACACTTGAGGGTCTTGTTAACAATCAGACTCTAATTCCACAGTTCTGGTACAGAATCTAAAATTTTGCATTTCTAACAAGTTCCCTGGTAATGCCACTTATGCTGGTGGTGTAGGGACAACACCTTGAATACAAAGAAGTTAGAAGACTTAGAAACGAAGAAGGTTACTGTGAAGAGAACTATTTGAATTAATTAGAACCCTAAAACTGGATTTTCTGCCATCTGAAATGCAAAAATGTCCATCTTCTAGCATCTAGTGCCACTTTATCTGATTTATACAAGAAATAGCCTGTCATAATGGTCTGTGAGTAAAAGGTGGTTCCTTCAGCCATTAGGCAATGACTATTATATATTCTCTACATGATCAATACTGGACACTATACAGAAGCATCTGCCAAGTTTCCATACTTATAATCTAGTTGGCAAAAAGACAAATAGGAAACAAAGTAACTAGGGCATCATCTAAAAACAGCAGATCAAGAACTTAATTTTTATAAAATAATGATTCCCAAGGGAGTGACATAATAGCACCTAAGAAGGAAGACACCCAACTAAACAAGTTCCCCATCCCCTCCTAGGAGATCGGGATAGTCACTTTACCCCTACCTTAATTGTCAATCGTTGACAAGTTGAGCTTCATTTGGACTGGTAGGAATGCCATATTCCTCATTAGGATAATCTGCAGGGGGAAATTATGCAAACCACTCTTTTTAAGTTGTATGTGGAAGGGCATGGAGATATGGACTTTTAAGAATAAACAGAACTGCCGGCGCCTCAGCTCAATAGGCTAATCCTCCGCCTTGTGGCGCCGGCACACCGGGTTCTAGTCCCGGTCGGGGTGCCGGATTCTGTCCCAGTTGCCCCTCTTCCAGGCCAGCCCTCTGCTATGGCCCAGGAGTGCAGTGGAGGATGGCCCAAGTCCTTGGGCCCTACACCCGCATGGGAGACCAGGAGAAGCACCTGGCTCCTGGTTTCAGATCAGCGCGATGCGCCGGCCATAGTGGCCATTGGGGGGTGAACCAACGGCAAAAGGAAGACCTTTCTCTCTGTCTCTCTCTCTGTCCACTCTGTCTGTCAAAATTAAAAAAAAAAAAAAAGACCAAAAAAGAGTAAATAAAACTAATGGGTACTCTGGGTAGGAGGTGCATCCTGAACCAAAAGTACTGAGAGTGAAGATGAGTTTGGGATATTGGTGGGATGGAAAGGCTTGCCTAGTTAAAGCAAATCATAAGGCTCCACTTACTACCACTCCATTCTAGGTGGAGAAGCACAGAAGCTATTTCCTAAGAACTCGAGGACCACCTGTTAAGAACACTGAAAAGATATATCTTTTGCTATTGCTTTATTTGAACTTGTCTGAATCAGTATATTTAGTGAATGTCCAAAAGACAAGAGGTAGCCGAACATTGTTATTATAGTCACTTTGTCAATCTTTATCTTTTAATGAATATATTTAAACGATTCACATTTAAGCCTTTAAATAAGAAGATGGTTTTCATCCTATTTCACAATGGTTACTGTTCCTCTTCCCTGTCATAGCTAATAAATGATGTTTCTAAGCCCTCTACTGTGAAAAGTTGGTGGGATTCCTCAAGATAAAGCAAAGTATTGGATCCCTAAGTCCATGTTGCCTGGGAGTTTCCCATTCATGGTAGGAATGGCCTCCAGCCACTGGGTAAAATTGCCTTCACACAAAGTTACCCTCTAAGTGCTTCAGCCAGGGCTCTGTTCCAGATAAGCAGGTCCCAGCTGTGATTCCAGCTTTACGACCTTTGATGATTCCTGGGTGCTCATTGCATTGAAACTGCAACTCCTTAGTGTGCCCAGAGAAGCTGTTGATATTTGTTTTGTTTAGCTTATTATTGTTGTAATGAGGAGAGTAATGACTTTCAAGTCTTTTCATTTCGGAAATGATACTTGAAAGAACTTCCACTTTGACTATGACATTGTCTAAATAAGATCGGCGTTGGAGCCTCGGGTGATTACTGACGCCATAAACAAGAGTGTCAATTGTTAAATCAACAACAGGAGTCACTGTGCATCTACTCCCCATGTAGGATCTCTGTCCTTAATGTGTTGTACTATGTGAATTAGCGGTATAAATAATACTCAAACAGTACTTTACACTTTGTGTTTCTGTGTGGGTGCAAACTGTTGAAAACCTTACTTAGTATATACTAAATTGATCTTCTGTATATAAAGATAATTAAAAATGAATTTTGATGTGAATGGGATGGGAGAGGGAGCGGGAGATGGGATGGTTGCAGGTGGGAGGGAGGTTATGGGGAGAAAAAGCTGCTATAATCCCAAAGCTGTACTTTGGAAATTATATTTATTAAATAAAAGTTAAAAAAAAAAAAAAAGAACACTGAAAAGATATTTTATTTATTTATTTCTATTTATTTGAAAGCCAGGGCAATGGGGTGGGGGTAGAACTGCAATTCACTGGTCACTCCCAAATGCCCACAAGAGCCAGGGCTGGGACAGGCTGCAGCCAGGAGCCATGAACTCTATCCAGGTCTCCCATGTGGGTAGCATGATAAGCCTTCATCTGCTGCCTTCTAGGATGTGCATAAGCAGCAAGTTGGACTGGAACCAGAGGAGTTGATAAATTCTTTACAAGATAGGCACACCGGTTTTCCTCTCAAGTTCTTTCCAGTTTTTCCTCAATTGAAGAACAGAGTTCCAATTTTCTTTTAACACACAGATCTAACCTGAATCTTGTCTTGCCTTCTGCTGGTCATGGAAGACAGGGAAGAGAATGCGGCTGCGTTAAAAGTCCCCATACACCTAAGGAAAAGACAGCCTTCACCACTGTTTCAGGTTAAGCATTGCTCTACTGCTCAGCATCCCAGTTCTTGGAGACTGTTCTCATAGGTTTTATTTTTAACTCTGTCATCAATCACTTTGTGACTTTTCTCTGAAACATATCTGAATTATCCTCATCTGTCTTACACAGGCAAGTGATGAATTATATTTCAAGTTTTCCCTGACTACTCCATCTAAGAAAATCCTGTTATACCCCATTCTCTACCAAAGCCTCTTCTACAAAGCACTTATCACACTTCCAACAAGCCTTTCATTTTCTACTTATGAAATATTTCAAATATATGTTCAGAAATTCATACAGTTCAGAAGTTAACATAAAGTAACCTATATACCAACAAGATTTAGCACATTTAACATTTTTGCCATCTTTGCTTTGCAATTATGAATGTATTTGTTTATTCTGATCTCTGCTGCCTGTGTCCCATTAAATTCTCTTTTTTAATCTAGGCAGAGCCATGGCTGATTATTAACCTCTTTTATACCCATCACAGCCTGGCATATATAAGGCTCTCAATGCTCAAGGAAAAAAAATGCATGAATGACCTCTATCCTAGCATTAAACAATGGCCATCACCACAAAAGAGTTACCAGACAAAAAAGAGTGAATGATTCCATCTATATTAAAGTCCAAAGGGGGAAAAAAGGATATGTGTCTTTATTGATGAATGGAAGTTTAAATTAAATACATGCTATAATTAGATATCATATGTTTTAGAGCGGGTTACCTGAGCCAAAAAAGAACTTCCCTTCCTTGGAGGCCCTTTTCCATCTTGCCCTGGATAGCACACACACTCAGCCTAGACGTGGTGATATAGGAAATGAGCTGTGATAAAGTCACTTCTAGTGTACAGATGCCAACTCAATGGCTTAAAAAAAGGAAAGACAAAGAAAAGAGAGGAACAGAAAAAGATAGGGGACAAGAAGGGAGGAAGACCTGTGGGGAAGAATAGAAGATCACTATAAGACCCCTACAGATCACTCTTGTTTGTTTTTTTGGCTCAGGCAAGGGCAATAAGAATATATGATATCCCAAAAACCTGAAATAAGCAAAGCCTAAAGAAAAACTATAAGAAAGGCCATGTCCACTTATCAAATTTCATCACCTCCTTCCATGTGAACCTCAGGCATTTCCTATTATTTTACAAAATCCTAAAATCTGGGGTTTCTCCCACTATAGTTCTCCACACGTTCTCAAAGCATGTGCACTTACCAAGCATACACTTTTACCTTCTCCCCATCGAAATTAACTGGGTCCAAGTCTTATTCCTTTGCGCTCTTATTCTTCTAGTAATTCACTGAGAGACAATATGCTTATTATTTGAGGAAAAATCCACTATTGAACATATTATTCCTTAACCTTTTATAGTCAATGTGGACCTCTAACTAAGGAGAAAAAAATCATAATATAAGAGTGTGGTATATTATATTGCTTTATCCACTAACAATTCTCCCTTTCTACTCTGTCCTTGTTGTGCATGGTTCACTGTGAGTTAAGTGCTTTACTGAGATATGTCACTGGATATAACAGAATAGTTTCTAATCAGTGTCAGTAAGAAACATTTTTCTGCACTTCAAAAGCATCATACTCCATAAATAATATATCATATGAGCCCCCATTTCCCCTTCACAGCCAGCATGTGTCAGCGAGGAGAAGCAGATTTATACTCACTGCTCATCATGTCACATAGCACTCACCTATACTCAGAGGCCACAGTTTGGTTCCATCCTCAGTTTTTACTTTTTCTTTCAGCAATTCCTCAAGATCAGAAAGCACCACACCCTTGTCTGTGAATTAGGTAGCACATAGGTTGTCTTCTAAGTATAACTTCTTTCCTTCAGGAAGCCAACCACTACTTTGTCAGTCCTGTCCCCTAGGCAACTTTTCCAATCTCATAAATAATGGTCAACCAAAAGAAAAATCTGTTCCCTTATAGCATGAGTTTTCAGTGATAAATGAACAAAGCATCACCAAGTACTCCTCCATGAACAAAAGCCAAAAGCTGATTCATTCTCTGCATGACATCGGTGGTTTAATCCAACCATAAAATGAAATATCTGCTAGCATGTACTTGATAGTAATCATTCCTCCACACTCTACTCTACTGATATTATGCAACGGCCAACCATGTCATTTGACAAAGGAATTTTGTCAATAACTTCTGGTTTCTAAGGATAATGTTTGTCCTTAACTTTCTAGCTAATTTTCCAAGTGTCTCTTCAATAATATGACTCATACTTACTTTTGCTACAAGGACGCTTTAATGATATTAGTAGAGTTACAGTCTCTTACCTTCCTTTGGCAATATAATAGAATAATTTTGTAAAGGAAAACTGTGTATTTATCCCAGGAAACTTCAATAGTGTAACAGAGAAGCCACTGTGCTTTGTTCGAAAATGACACAAAAACATTCATGGCTTTATGCCACTATTGGAGAAAGCTTCGTAACAGGCAATGATTAGGGATTCACTCCTAATGGAGATTAAACAAATGAATGGCAAACTCAATAAAAAATTAACAGTTTTGAGATAGTTATTGTCTCAATTCCATTTGTACTTTTCAGTTTCAGCTACTGTTTTGAACTTATAACTCTCACAGATTCCTTTGTCTCTACACATACAGATTCAAATTACTATTTATAATGGGATTCAGTCTAAGTCTGTTTATGGAATTCTGAACTATAGCACTTGCACTATTATCTTCATTATTTTTACATGCCAATGAGTAACTTTTGAAACATTGAATTATTTTTGTGATATAGGATACAAATTAATGACAGCATCAACAAACAAAAAATAAGAAAATGATATAGAAAGTATACTAACCAACATGAAGTAAACCACTACTGAAATATATGCCATATACACTGACCAGTGCAGTTTTTGTAGCACAATCTATAATAGTATAATGTGTTTCTAAGAAAATGGAATGTCTGTGGAAATCATAATTACTCTCATATCTCAGGGTCTTAGATGTTCTACCAACCCCATACTACCTTTCTGAATTCATTTCTAAATCCTTCCTGGTCAACACACTTTATCATGTTAGTCTTCTTGCCAATCTTTGAACACGTTCAAACACATTCATATCTTAAGGCCTTAGCATTGGTTATTTCCTCTGCCTGCAAATCTCACCCTCAGGGAACTAAATAAGAAACTTCTCTTAGCTCCTTTTAAGTATTTGCTTAAGGTCTCTTTCTTCATCAAGACTACTCAACTACATGTATACTGGTCTACTTTCTCTTTCTTCCAAAGCATGCACCTCCTTCTAGCATGTTATATAATTTACTCATTTATTTGATTACTATCATCTTCTACCCCCAACTCCCCTGGCCCAAAAATAAGGTTAGATACCTTTGTTCTATATAGTGGCATATCCCCAGTACCTAGATCAGACACTAACTCATAGAGGGAGCTAAATAAATAATAGTTGAATTAATGAATGATTCTTTCATGATTTGTCCTTTCTAACTGCCAATAGATCTTAATATCAGACTTAAACAGAAAACAGTAAGCCATCAAGAGTTTTTTAAACAAAAGAATTATACCAACAGAAGAGTATTAAAATTAGACAAAGTCAGGAGATGATCTAAAGTTTAGAGAGGCAGAGTGCAGAGAGTCAAGTTAAGAAATTAAACTGTGAAAGAGATCAAGAAGGCCATAAATTCCCAATGACTAGACTTTCTTAAGTGGCAGTGCTTATCCATTAATCTAAGGCCAATACAAATTGGGACAACTCCAGTGATGCAGAAGAATAGTTTTTACAAGGTTTTGCAGAATTGATGATTACATGGCTCTTGCAGATATGAATGCAATTTTCAAGATCTAATGTGTGGTACTATTCTTACATATTTACTGCAATTCCAGAACACAAGTTGTTGTGAAGACTTGACTCCATAATCTCTCAGTTTCAAGGATCTCTGGGCCATGAGAAAAATAGGAAGGGTCTTTTTCCCCCTTGTACTCTTTTGTCTCCAGTGTTGGGTTGGGATCTCAGCTTTTCATAGAGAAGGCTTACACGTAAGGAGACTGATGTATCTGTTCCCAGCACGAAAATTCTCATAGGGATTTCAGATGATGCAGGTGAGTTGGTGAGTTTGGGTTCTATTCCAAAGATATACAAAGTGTGGCATCAACTGTGTTCCTTTGCTAAAGAATCACAATGTTGGGTTCTGTTTGTAATTTGTTTGTAATAGTTCACTTTCAGTGCTGGCCAAGAGGTGTTACAATTAATTATGGGTGTCGCCTTTCCTGCATTCACTCCACTTACATCCTCAAAAGCTTGGTCAGCATGCCTGAATAAGAAGAAATGTATGTATCTCCTTTGTAAGTAGGATGACTATGTAATTTTTTGTGCAAAAGGGACATTCTGAAGAATAAAATGTATTTCTAACTGGAACAGACACCAGATCAAGAAGCAAAAACTGAGACTAGCCTAAGAAAACTAGAGTACATTGTAGTCAAACTCTGACTCAAGTTATTGGGTTTTTTTCTATGAAACATATCCATATGATGGAAAAATGTTTTCAGATTATTCTAGATTTGTTCAACATATATGTTAATGTGTGTACTGGCATATTTGTACACACCTTGATCGTAGATATATAATTTTATTGTGATTGAAATCAGTAATATTACAATCTCATAGCTATGATAGACACTTAATGAATTAAGAATAAAACTTATTCCCTATATGTATAAACAGATAAATGATTATTTCATTCTCCTATCTTCTTCACTATTTCTTTTTTTTCCTTATGCATTTTTCAGGTTTAAATTTATCTTATTTTTTTGTCTTTGTATCTAACAAGTGAAAGCCTGAAATAAAGCAAGACTCAAAATCAGGTGTCAGAAGAGGGGTGATGGTGAAAGCAGTTAAGATTCCTTAAAATCTAGGGTAACTGTAACTACAGACCCTATAACTAGAGTTTGTGAGTCAAACCAGGATGCTTTTAAATGTGATAGAAGCACTTTGTTAATTAATATAATTCAACAATAATAAACTAGTCTATCACAGGCAAACCAGAAGGTCATCACCCTTCTAATTTCTCATTCACATCCCAATACGACAGGGAACATGCGTGTAATGAAGCAACTTCTGCCTCTGTTAGAGCAACTGAACTTCAAAGACAGTCCTCTCTCTTTCAGGCCAGGCCTGGCTTTTGATAACACATCTGGAAAGGTTTTCACTCAACGCTGCCACTCCCTATCCAGCACACCAAGCCAAAGTGGTTCCATTTTTTTCCCCCCGAAAGCAGGCAGCAATGCACCAGAATGTGGATAAAGGCCAGGCCCACAAGTAGCCACAGGCCAGGAACCTCTGGCTTCTCTGCAAGGAACACTTCAGCAACAGAGGTGGTCATCCAGTGAGAGGACACACAGACACTAACCATACACTGAAAAAGTATTTTGTATGTCAGATCATTTTGTATATGCCAGGGCACATATCAAAACTGACCTGAGCCCAAAAGCCACCTCTCCTGCAAAACATAACCATCCAGAAGAAAAGACCATAGCATTTTTCCTCAACTACATGTCACAACCTTGGTATCTTTGTCTTTTGCTGGAATCAGTGGTGCAAAAGGCTTTGATGAAAGAAAGAAAAGGTATTTTTCTCCCAACACCACACTGCTCGAGTTAAACAGAGCCAATGCTTACTTCCCGTTCAGGGGGACCAGACCCACTCATGGTTTTATTAAATGTGGTCCTGTTGCTGGTAAACATGAACTTAGTGGAATATTTTTCATCATATTCATAAAGAGAGAAGACCAATTTTGTGATCTAGTTGCAATCTGGGGCCGGCGCCGCGGCTCACTAGGCTAATCCTCCACCTAGCGGCGCCGGCACACCGGGTTCTAGTCCCGGTCGGGGCGCCGGATTCTGTCCCAGTTGCCCCTCTTCCAGGCCAGCGAGTGCAGTGGAGGATGGCCCAGGTGCTTGGGCCCTGCACCCCATGGGAGACCAGGAAAAGCACCTGGCTCCTGGCTCCTGCCATCGGATCAGCGTGGTGCACCGGCCACAGTGCACCAGTCGTGGCGGCCATTGGAGGGTGAACCAAAGGCAAAGGAAGACCTTTCTCTCTGTCTCTCTCTCTCACTGTCCACTCTGCCTGTCAAAAAAATAAATAAATAAATAAATAATAAAAAAATAAATAGTTGCAATCTGCAGCACACAAAAATCTGTAACAGTGGTAGAAGCAGAAAACTCCAGTTGGCTTATCTTGAATGTCCAGAATGACTGATTTCTTCACTGGCACCACATTCATACTAATGGATGCCTAAGGCTGTGATGGGGGTGATGTAAAGCAAATGTGTTACATTGGGAAGTCATCATGGAGACAGGTGCTGACAGTAAGGGGCCAAACATGGGGGGTCAGGGAACCAACTGCCATTTAGATGGTGAAAGAAACTGCATTCAAACTAACACAGATAACACTAAAGTCTTCCCAGCTAGGGGACCCCATGAGTCCATGGAGCCATTTATATACAACAGTTAAGGAAGGCACAACTGTTTTTCCCCCTAGAAGTAGTACAACAATTTTAAGTTCGAAGACTTTTTGTTAATATAACCGCTTAAACTGCTTCACGTAACCACAACAGAGGCCAAAATGTGCCAATGTAATAATCAAAATACATAGCTCAATGATGACTTTTTAAATGTTCAAAGGAAGAAAAAATTAACGGGTTAGGTTGCTGGGTGTTAAGGTCAGGATGTCTCCATTGGGAGAAAAAAATTTGTTTTTCCCACCCTCCACCCCACCCTTGTCCCACCTCCCAGTAGTGAAGTGGGTGATTTCTGAAGAATACAATGACCCTTTATGCCTGGCTTCTCTTGTCTGCTAGAGATGCCATCTGTCTCCCACACTATATAAACAATCCCTGCAGGAATCTTCCGATGACCAAACAGATTAGCCAGCTCCAGATTTTCACACCACTAAATAATATCTCCATCCAGAGTAGGACTCTTGTGTGTCAAAGAGTAAAACACACTTAATAACTGGCCTTCCTTTATAGCTAATCAGAGTGTCATTTTAAGGATAACCTCTCAGAACATACAGCCATTGTTGGGGAGTGGAGAGGGGGTGAGGGGGCGGGGGAGAGAAGTTCTCTCTAGGCAACAGAAATGAGTTCTTGAGGGACTAACAGAAATAGTAAAAACAAAATCATATGTCTAAAACAAATGCATGAAATTTCACCAGTCTAATAAAATACTAATTTCTCTGAGATATTTGTCTTCTAAATGATAAACTCTAGAATGTCATTCAGTAAAAGACAAGTTTCACACTTTGACCAGGGGAGCTGGGAGTTTGCACGTCTCTAGCACAGCGGAAGCTCCCATTACATCCAGGAAGGCTAAATGCCCCCACGAAGTTTGCCTGCTGTCCACCTCCCTAACAATCACCGAGGCTTCCTTCTCGAAGTTTAACATCCAGCGGGCCCTGTAACTCTGTGAAATCTCTGCAGTGACTCCAAAGACTTCCAACTCTAAAGATGTTCCTCAAATGAATAGTAATACACAACGAAAAGCAGCCGAGAGCGGCGAACGGAGAAGACAAGACATGAAAGAGTCAGACCTCTGCGGTTCCACGTCCTCGGAACGTCTACGTCTAAATCTGCAGCCCCGGCTTCCTCCAGGCCCTAGGCTTCAGCAGAGGATGCTCACGGTACATTCCACGCCGACAGGAGATGAAGCCTCTTGTCCCCCAAGTGATGCTCAAACAGATCCCCAGTTCCCAGCTCCCCGGGTAACCCAACCACCAGGCACGTCCGGGGCTCGCATCCGCGTCTCAGGGCAGCGGAAGCTGAAATGTCAAATGAATGACCGCGCCGGGGCGCGAGCGAGAAAAACAAAGCCACCTCCCGGGGCTGATACCTGCGGCGCGGGGACCGGGCTCCGGCCGCGAACTCACCTGGGCTCAGCGGCAACGGCGGGCTGCGGCTTGGGGGCCCCGGCCGCGGGGCGGGACAGCGCCCCCGCAGTCGCCCGGACCTGCAGCCCCGGTGCTCTCCGGCTGGTGCGTGCACGCCGCGGAGAAGGCAGGCGGCTGGGGGCGCCGCCGCGCGTCGCCTGCAGCTCTTGGCTGCGGCGGCCGCTGCCACACAGCACAAGGAGCCCTGCGCTGCTGTCTCCGGCCCCGCGACCGGAGAGACGCGGCGCCCGAGCAGAGCGCGCCCGGAGCGCCCCTCAGCGGCTCTCCCCACCGCCCTCCGCAGCGGGCTGGGTCTCGGCTTGCCTTTGTGCTGGCATCTTGCTCGCTCGCCAAGCACTCGGTGCTCTGAGGCGGCTCCGCGCCGCCGCCCACCCCCGGCTTACGCTGCGCCCCTGGCACGACCCGTCGCGGTTGTCGAGTCAGCGGCAGCGGGGACGCGCGAAGCCATGTCTGCCGCCCGCGCTCGAGTGGGCGCCGCCGGGAGGTTTGCGGCCGAGCGCGGCGCGGCCCCGCAGCGCCCGGCTGCCGGCCGCTTTGCAATCCAGGCGTCGGCCGCGAGCAGCGCGTCGGCCTGCCTGCGTCGCGTCCCTCTCGCCGCTCCCCGCCGGCCTCCCTCCCGCCGCCGCCGTCGCCGCCCGCCCAGCCCCAGCGCCCCGGCCCGCTCACCTCCAGCGGCGCCGCGCCCCTCCCGCTAGACGCCGGGGCGGCATCTGCCCTGGCGACCCTGGAGGCGCTTGGCTGGGGGCTGCTTGCCCGTCGGGACCAGTGGAAGCGAAGCGCTGTGGGGAGAGGACGAGAGAGACAAGCAGACCTTGGCCCGTGGGACGTCCCCTGAGGAAGGTGCGGGAGAGCAGGGCGGCGCAGCTGGGCGGAGGACGCGTCCCGGGGCTGCGGCGGAGCCTGAGCTGCTCTCCCTCAGAAGGGAAGCCGAAGGGCAGGAGGAATCCTAGAGGCGTCGCGGGGGATGACGGAGACCCTCGGAGGTCACGCAGGCAGTACTGTTTCCAGATGCCACCCAAATGCCGAAGAGGGAGTGTCGTGCCTCCGTTTCCCCAAGTGCAAGGGCAAGACGGTACCCGTGTCACCTACGTAGGGTGTGGTCACGTGGAAAAAAAAAATGGATTACTGAGGCGTTCCGGGATGCTTTGCCTAAACAGGACATAAAAACCAAAAACCGCTGTATTGATACGTTCGTCCTTATAGCATCCTCACTGACGCATTCCCACTTTGGAGAAAAAGTAGAAATGCTGACATCCAAGGGTGGTGTTCCCGCCCCTTTGCGTGTTGTCTTACCCAGATGTGAGAGCTTTACTCGATTTTACGATGTGTGATCCGGTGGAGCGAGCCCCAGGACACATCCCCCTAATAATGGCGTACATTCTTTGGGGGTGTTTGAGTACGTATGCTATTACCCTTCTCTCCCCGTTTTCTGGTCTGGCAGGGGCAGTGAGTCCTCGTGGTGCTGGGAGCAGACACCTCCGGGCCTCGCTCCTCAGGACCCACGGGTCCTCACAGTCCAGACCACGGTGACGGCTTCCGGGATGGGCACGCTGGTTCAGGAACTCGACCTGGAGCTTTTGTTATATCAGGTCGGAAAAAAACACCAAACTCTTGAACTAAGGTAATGAAGTCAGAAGGCTGTGAGTGATGATAATAGGGACCACCAGTGAGTGCCAATGAAACCTAAACGAAGAAAAGCTGAGGGGAAGGGCTGAGTCGCCCAGGAACTTGGGGAGGCAAATGTGTCTTCAGCGAACTCTATGCCTGAAGCCAATAAACCTCCCTTTGTATTGCCCCAAGTCGGCTTCAGCTGTGTTCTGTCACATGTCAGGAAGCAGCTTAGTCCTCTGGATCTGTCATCCCAGCCATCATTGTTAGGCGACTCCAGAGAGCTAAGGAGCCCCTCCCCCTAAAGGTCCGGTTCCAGTTCCTACAGGAAGCATAGGGATCCCGGGGGATGCCACGCTATTACTCTCTTTATACAGCTTACTCAGATCCAGCTATCCCAAATCAGCAACCCTTGGCCTCCTGTATTGATTACCGCTTTGCAATCCATCTTTAAAGTAAAAAATGTAAAACTGAATAGAGGTAAAGTGGCTCACTACTGCTGCTTTAAAAACAGCTGGATCTTTAAAACTTTATACATGTCAAGATTTAAAACTAATGGCAAAGTCATCCTAAAACCCCAGATTTGCCAAGATATGTAAATATCTTTCCTACTGCACTCCCCATTCCCCATGCCCCCTTATCCAACATGTGTCTCCCCTCACAGGATTCCCTGATGGGTCTCACCTAGCCTCTATCTGTACCATTCCTGTAAAAAGACTGCAGTATTTCACAAGAGGATCAATTCTATGGTGAAACAGGCCTAACTTTAGAAAATGATTCTTTATATACTTCTTTGACTTTTGCAGGACTCCCAGCTCTAAAGAAAACCTTGTGACCCACTTGAATTATCTCTTTTCCTACATCTTTGCATGGTCCTTAACTGCTTATCATATTTCTGTAGTCTTCTGATTTTGTAAAAGTTTCAAAAGATATTTTTTATCTCAAAAGATTTATAATGGCCTGAATGTTAATCTTCCCCAAAATCGCTGAATATCTTGAAATACATTGAAAGTTAACCTTCAGAGTGATGGTATTAGATGATAGGCCTTTGGCAGGTAATTAAGTCGTGAGGATAACCTGAGAGCTCTCTTGCCTTCTTTCTACTTCATAAGGATACAAGGTAAAAAAAAAAAAAAAAAAAGACAATCTTTAACCCAAAAAGGGCCCTTCACAGTGTGACCATGCTAGCACCCTGAGCTCTAATATTTAGCCTCCAGAATTGTGAAAAATAAACTACTGTTTATAATACCCAGTCCATAACATTTTGTTACAGTAGCCTGAACTAAAACAACATTGCTATCTCTTTTCATTCTAACATCCACTGTAACGTATCCCCCTATGTCTGGTAGAATTGGAGTAGTTGAGGGCATATTGGGGATCTGGCTAAGGGGAAGTTGAGTCAGCTAAGTGGAATATGTTTAGGTGTTTCTTGGGCATTACTATTTGAAGGCTTACAGTGACCAGTCAGTGTTGTGACATGAAGACAGAGGGCCAGAAATCATATCACCAAATGAATGCATACTTCAGGACCTGTCAGAGAAGTATATGGGTAAGGCAATGTTTGGAGGTTGTGATTTTTGGGAGAAGGGGGTGTTGTTTGGAAATATATGAATCCAGGACTAGAAGGTGGAAAATCCTCTCATATCCTGTTATGTAATGTGAAACAAATTTCATAGATATTCACAAATATGACACCAATCCTTATACTGTATTTGACTTTCCTAATAATGCATTATGGACAAGAAGGAAATTCTTCCACAATATCAATAATAACAAACTTTGATCAACTTTGCTAGAGGAAAGAGTGAAATATTTGTTAACTCTATAGGATATGATGTAACAAAATTGTTTTCATGAAGAAAAATCAAACAGTATAAATCCAAAATAGAAGGGAAAAAGTATCATAGAGGTTATATCAGGCAGTTAATTAATTTATAAAACTGTGGGGATTTTTCCCCTGGGATTGCTAATGTCTTCTTATTATATAATCTACTGTGATTTTTAAATTTTAAATAAATATTTTTGTACTTCATTTTGTATTTGTAATGTGTATTTTTTTTCTTAGAGAATGCCCTGAGTTGTGTAATCTTCAGTCCCCACAAAATCTGGAACTGTCCCGAATTGAACCTGATCCTCTGAATGTGGCCTAATCAGTGTAGCATTCAGGGAGTGGGAGCTTCCAATTAAAGAAATGACTAATTTCAGCACAGTATTGCTTTGAAACATCAGTTCCTATAGTATTTCATCTATCAAACATCATAAGGGAATGAATAAATAGTTACAACTGGGGAATTGAGGGCATGACCAAAGGATATACATTAAATATCAAAATACACTTTTAAATGTGTTATGACTTTTCTGCCTTTCTAAATAAACATACTAAACATAATTAATGTATTATTTTCATGGTAGCTCTGATGTATTTATCATGCTATGATTCAGTGATGCCTTTAGAAGCTTGTAGGTATTTTTTGGTAGGTGGCTTTTGCCCCTACACCAAAAGGCCTCAGGCTACTAGGGGTTTTTGTTGTACTTTAAGAAAAATTATTTTCCTTAGAATCCCACATTTTTTCTTAGCTCTCAACTACCACATTTTCTTTCTCTAATCTTTTAAAATCTCAGTTTTAAGTTCCTGCTTATGGTCTGCTTTGGAATCGATAAACCAAGTAAATATGCCATTAGAACTTTATCTAAAATGGTTTGTGGGAGGGAAGAGATTCAGTGAGTAATGTACATGGAATTTGGTGCATAAATTTTGTGATACTTGTTTTGGTTACTCAGAATCCTTTCTTATTGTCTTCTTATTTCTCAGTCAATACCAACAGTAAGAATCTTTGGATTCTCTCTTTCACATAGTCTTTAAGTAAATATTTAATAATCACTTACTATGAGACAGGCAATCTTCTACGTATTGGAGATTCAAAAGAGAAAGAGAATAGACAAAAATCCCTGGGCCAGCACTGTGGCACAGCGGGTTAAAGCCCTGGCCTGAAGCGCCAGCATTCCATATGGGTGACGGTTCGAGTCCCAGCTGCTCCTCTTCCAATCCAGCTCTCTGCTATGGCCTGGGAAAGCAGTGGAAGATGGCCCAGGTCCTTGGGCCCATGCACCCACGTGGGAGACCCGGAAGAAGCTCCTAGCTCCTGGCTTCGGATCGGCACAGCTCTGGCCGTTGTGGCCAATTGGGGACTGAACCATCAGATGGAAGACCTCTCTGCCTCTCCTCTCTCTGTGTAACTCTGACTTTTGAATAAATAAATAAAATCTTAAAAAAAAAATCCCTGGCCATATGAAGCTTATATTCTAATGGAATAGGAAAGGAGAAGTCAAATAATAAACAAGATGTAACTGGCAACGTGTCCATGCTTACAATATCCATATTATCTTTTACATTCTTTAATGTTTAGGCTAACCATGTGACTATCTCTGGCAAATAGAATTTCAGCAGCAGTGATGGATATTGCTTCTGGTTGTGAAGATTAAGAATCAAGTGTCACTTCTCTCATTCTCACTTTCACTTGAACCCATAAAGATGATGTACTGAAACAGTCATCGCAGATGGAAGGAGTCTTCATCCCTGAGCCATTGCTCCAAGAAGAGCTGACGGGGAAGTGATCTGAGCACCACATGAAGAATTAAGCTACCTAGATGAGGGGCTGTTTATTGTAGCAGTCACGATTAATGACCCTGACTAGAATCGAAATTGTTGCCTTGAAGTAGGATACTGGTACAATGAAAACTTAAAATATGGGGCATTTACCGTATTATATCCAGTAGAAGCAAGTCACATGTCCCACACACAGGGAAATTGAAATGGGCCGTTATCTGTCACTCGGCTCATTTGTCTACCCCAGAAGGTAATATTTTGGCCCTTAACATTGTGTGTGTATGTGTGTGTGTATCCATATATTTGCCAGGCTGTCTGTTGTTAAATGGCCATGTGACTAGTTCTACCCAATGCAATGTGAGCAGAATTAATGTGGGTCATACCTGGGCTAAGATAATCAATTATATGATAACCCTTCCCTGTCTCCTCTTCCCACTTCCGTGAAGATCAGGAAGGCCACAGTTGAAAGATGGCAACATTGCAACATGGAAGAAACCTGGTTTTCTGTGTGTACATAAGAGAGGAGACAGAATACCTCCACTTGTTCCCAGACTGTAATGTGAGTAGGAAATAAAACACCTCTTTTGTTAATTCACTCATATTTGGTATTTATTGGTTAGATTTCTAATGTTGCTTATCCTGTCTAAAACACAAAATCAGTAATAAAATGTAAATTATGGCAGATTATAAGTGCTAAACAAACTTAAAAAGATGGAGATATGAAAGATTTTGAGGAAATGGCATTATTTATTTATTTAAATTTTATTTGAAAGGCAGAGAGACAGAGACAGAGATCCTCCATCTTCTGATTCACTCTCCAGATGCCTGTAACACCTGAGGCTGGGCCAGGCTGAAACCAAAAGTTAAGAATTTACTTCCTATCACCCATGTGTTTGGCAAGGACCCAACTACTTGAGCCATCATCTTCTGCCCTGCACGGCACACAGGAGCAAGAAACTGCAATTGGAAATGGAGCTGGGATTTGAAATGTGAGAGGGGATGTGTGTATCCTCTAAGAGCAGCTTAACCTCTCTGCCCAATGTCTGCTCCTTAGAAGATGGCTCTGAAATAAAGTCCTGAGACAAATGAAAAACCAGCTAGGCAAGTTTGCCTGGAAGAAGAAAGAGCAAATACAAAGGTGCTGAGAGGTGTGAGACGGATAAATAGCATCTGACAATATCAGAGATTCACCCACAATCAAGGTTTTTAAGATTTTTTACAATTTTGTTTAGAGTTTCATTTACTGAAAGAGAGCCGTAAATAAAATTAAAAAATTTTTAAATAATTTCAAAATATCTAAGTGTAGTGGGGACAAATTTGTGATTCTATTGCAAAATTATTACTATTAATACTTCTAAGTTTATTTTGGGTTTTCCGTCTCTGGTTTGATTGTTCCTGCTTAGTGACAAAATATTTTTTTATAATCTAAGGAAAAAAACCAACCTGATAAAATTAGTCTTATAAAATAGTTTAAAGAGCCTCCTTGGATTTACTCTCAACTTCTTTAGTTAGAAAAGGCTCTCTCTCCCATATTTGGCCACCACTCCGAAGCTAGCACTTGGGAAGAAAAGTGGCAGTGGTGGCTTATGTGATTGCGTGGCAGCCGCTGGGTTGCTGGATCCAGATGTCCACATGGCAGGCATTTTTGGTGTGCTGGCCTCTCCTGGGGAGTGGCCATCTGGGCTTCCAGGACTGCAGAGAGTTGACTGGTCCTGTGTCTGGGCCTTCAGTGGGTGGGTGGTGGCTGAAGGAAGCCTGTGGCTACTGTGACTCACCACGTGATCCATCAGCTTGCGCTGAGTGCAGCATTGCTCCCTGGCTGGCTTGGACTCCTCGGAATTGCTGCTACTGTTACAAACGCCTCTAAATTTCAGTCATTTGAGCCCTGGCCCAGGCTCAACAAAGTTAAACTTCATATAATTACGATGTTGTGCCTCTGAGTTTACTTTGACATGGTTGCCCTCAGGTTGATGCCAGGGTATCCTATGAGGCAATGTCCTTACCAGCCCTTACATAGGAAGCATGGGTTTCCTGCCCTAATATAGCCTCCTCTTCAAATCCCAGAGGGGCAGTCTTTCCTGCCCTGTCTACCTTCTTCCATGACCCATCAGAATGGAATAGGTGTTTTTTCTTTTACTTTCTCTTCCTGTCTGTAGGATATCCACTGGCTACAAGTAGAGCCCTTATAACATCTCCCCCAAATCAGCCTCACTGCTAACCCCCAATAGAAGCAAGAATGGAGGAGAAAGGTCTACTCACCAATCAGAGAAACTAAATCAGTAGACCTTTTAAAAATGTTACATTTACATTATTAGCAAAGGATATTGAACTTCTCAATAACTTCAACATATAATTTCTCATGTGAGGAATTTCTTCCACTATCATTCCAACTTAGCAGATGAGGACAGTGGTGCACAGAAAGGCTGAGTAATCTGCCAGGACGAGGACCAGGTCTCTGATCATCAGTCAGTGTTTTCTCCACAATGACTGCCTTTCAGTTAAAATAACTTTTTATTTCTTCTCTTAAAAATATTTATATATTTATTTATTTATTTGAAAGGCAGCATGACACAGAAAGAAGAAACAGAAAGATCTTCTATTTACTCCCCCAAACAGCCAGATCTGGAGCAGGCTGAAGCCAGGAACCATGAACTCCATCCAGGTCTCCCACGTGGGTGACAGGGACTCAAGTCTTTGAGCATCTTCTGCTGTCTCCTCAGGCACATAAGCAGAAAGCTGGATTGGAAATGGAGCAGCCAGTACTCAGCATAGCACTGAGAAATGGGATGCCGGTATTATCCCAAATGGTAACTTAACCTGCTGCTCCACAATGCTGCCCCAAATTTTATTTCCTTAAAACTCCTAAAATTGACCCCATTCCCATTAAACTCAGTCACCTGCTCAGATCTCTTTTGCATTTGTTTAGTTTCCTACTTTCTTTTTGTTTTCATCTTTTCACAGCATCTTTAAAAAAGATTTATTTATTTATTTATTTATGTATCTATTTATTTGGAAGGCAGAGTTACAGAGAGGTAGAGAAAGAGAGAGAGAGGTCCTCCATCTGATGTTTCACTCCCTGGATGGCCACCATGGCTGGAGCTGCACCAATCCGAAGCCAGGAGCCAGTGGCTTCCTCCAGGTCTCCCTCGCAGGTGCAGGGGCCCAAGGACTTGAGCCATCTTCTACTGCTTTCCCAGGCCATAGCAGAGAGCTGGATCAAAAGTGGAGCAGCCAAGACCCAAACTGGCACCCATATGGGATGTCGACACTGCGGGTGGCAGCTTTACCCACTAATCCACAGTGCTGCCCCCAGTATCTTTCTTAATACTCCTATTCCATACAGCATTTTCAATAATATTAGTGTAATCTTAGCCCCAAGTCCCTGGCTGAATGACTTTATAGCTCCACATGTTCTTCAGTTGAGAAGCCAAAATGTGCTGAAAAGACATGAAAAGAGATCCCCTGCAAAAATATTTGGGTTGTGGTTCTAAGGAATACCACATTTTTAATATACTTTGCCTGTTTTTCTTGTTAATGAACAAATACATCAGACAACTCAGCATTTCCACTTGGCTCCAAATTCCAACCCAAAACATGACTGTGCTTGTTGAGAAGACTGTGAGTGATGCTACAGCTTTTGGCCAAAGAAAAGACGCTGTTCCCAGAAGCTGTATCATTGAAACCTGTGCCAGGGAGTTTTTGCTATGATTTAGTTCAAGGTCACACAGAGGTGACAGGTGATGCAGCAATTAATCTAAGAAAACTAAAAGTGAAACAGAAGCCTAGAAAATACATTTCAAAATTGAAAAACAAGGTTGTTGTCCTGGAAAAATAGTATAAATTAATATAAAAAGTTGAATTATGGTACCCTTTCAAGTGTTGTTCTTTGCCTATGCCCTGTGGCTAATGTTACATAACAAAAATACTGATCCTTTCACATTGAGTTTCTCTGTGTGCAGGTCCTCTGGTCACCCACGTTTCATCTCGATTTGGGTCTTGGGAGGCTAGCTGAGATCGCACCACAAGTTGTGGTGCTGAAGGAGGTTAGAGGGGGAGTAGGTATTCTTCCCTGCCTCATTCCTTCATTCGGTGATGCAGTACTAATGTCCTCCACTAGGCAGTCCTCCTTCCACTCTTCTGGTCTTCTCTTCGCTCCAGGAATGCCACTGCCTTCCCTTGTCCCTTTGGACCTATGCTTAGCTAGTATCTTCCCACTGTTGCTGGTCACTGGGTAACTCAAAATTCCTTGCTGGTTTTATTAGGTCTGCCCAAGTCTCTGTAAAAACAAAAAACAAAAAAAAAATAAATAAATAAAAAAAAGAAATCTTTAAAAAAATTGTCTATTTGAAAATCAGAGAGAGAAAGAGATAGAGAGATTTTCCATTCACTGATTAACTCCCTAAATGACTACAACGGCCAGGGCTGGGCCAGACCAAAAGCAGAAACCAGGAGCGTCTTCCAGGTCTGCCATTTGAATGCAGGGGCCCAAGCACTTGGGCCATCTTCTGCTGCTTTTCCAGGTGCATTAGCAGGGAGCTGGATTGGACTGGAGCAGTCAAGACACAAACTGGCAGCTGTATGGAATGCTGGCCTCACAGGCGGCGACTTTATTTGCTAAGCCACAACACTGGCCCCAAAAAACAGATTTTAGTAACATTCTCTGTGATATTTCAGCTCATCTTGCCTTCTATTTTCTGCTGCATTCCTGACTGGCATGTTTTTTCTGGTATTTACATTGAAAAATGATAGATTCACATACAGTTAGAAGTGCATTTGGGATAGACAGTCTTTACAGTCCAGATCAATAGAGTTCAGGTCAACAAAGCCAAATCAATTGCCACTAGGTAATTTCAGACCTAGCTTCATTGAGAGTTTTTAGCCTCGGTTTGAAGATTCAAAACCTCAATTTTATCAATTCAAATGGGGATGAAAGAAACATAGGAAATTATGCAGGGCAGACACACTCATAGGACACTGAGTATACTTCCAAGTCTTTCGTTAACTTGTAGAAGAAAATCTCCAGTATCAGAAATATTAGGCCATCAACCCATAGTTCTCTCTTCTAGTAGATAATGTCATTTAGAGTCTCAAATTATAGATCAGGTGATTATATCATGGTGAGAACTGAGAAACAGAGGCCATTAGTATTTTAAAGGGACTTCCCATGAATTTATGTTGACATATACATTACTTTTACACACTACAGTTATCTGCCTACATTTTTAAAAAGAATTATTTTATTTATTTGAAAGACAGAGAGAGAGGTAGAGCCAGAGAAAGAAAGGTCTTCCATTCTGCTGGTTCACTCCCCAAATGACCGCAACAGCCAGAGCTGAGCTTTTCTGAAGCCAGGAGCCAGGAGCTTCTTCCAGGAATCCCACACAGGTGCAGGGGCCCAAGGATTTGGGCCATGTTCTACAGCTTTCCCACGCCAAAGTGAAGAGCTGGATTGGAAGTGGAGCAGCCAGTACTCGAACTGGCCCCCATATGGGATGCCGGTGCTACAAGCTGGGGCTTTAACCCACTGTGCCACAGCACCAGTTCCAACATTTTTTAAAAAAA
The DNA here is from genome assembly GCF_051225735.1 of Oryctolagus cuniculus. Lineage (NCBI taxonomy): Eukaryota > Metazoa > Chordata > Mammalia > Lagomorpha > Leporidae > Oryctolagus > Oryctolagus cuniculus. Next base: position 43,662,718 of record NC_142869.1, on the reverse strand, counting down.
CAGTATCTACATAGAACATTATATGGTAATGGAAATGAACATATTACAGTAAGACTATGGGTGAATTTCACAAGAATAATGTTTAGTGAAAGTAGATACAGGGACTGGCTCTGTGGTGCAGCAGGTTAAGCCACTATCTTTGGGGCTGGCATCCCATATGGCTGCTGGTTCACAAGTCCCAGTGGCTCCACTTCCAATCTAGCTCCCTACTAATGCTCCTGGGAAAGCACCAGAGGATGGCCCAAGTACTTGGGCCCCTACACACACGTGGGAGACCAAGATGAAACTCCTGACCCCTGGCTTCAGCCTGCCCCAGCCCTGACCATTGTGGCCATTTGGGGAGTGAACCAACAGATAGAATATTTCTCTCTTTCTGTCTCTCTCTCCCTCTCTCTGTAACTCTTTCAAATAAATAAATGACTTTTTATTTTTATTTTAAAAAAAGAATTAACAAAAGAGCCTATATTGGATAATTCTATTTATGCAAGTACAAAACAGGCAAAGCCAATGAATACCAATTAGAAATCAGAATAGTGGTTGTGGTGAGGAGGGAGCCTAAAGCTGGAAGAGAGCCATGAGAGGGGACTCTGGGAGGATGATAAGGCTCTTACTCTAGGGGCAAATTACATAGCTGGGTTAGTTTTTGAAAATGTATTTGTCAGGGCTGGCACTGTGGCATAGCAGATAAAGCCGCCACCTGCAGTGCCGGCGGCATCCCATATGGGCGCCGATTCGAGTCCTGGCTGCTCCACTTCCTATCCAGCTCTCTGCTATGGCCTGGGAAAGCAGTAGAAAATGGCCCAAGTTCTTGGACCCCTGTGCCCAGAAGAAGTTCCTGGCTCCTGGCTTCAGATCAGTGCAGCTCCAGCCATTGTGGCCAATTGGGGAGTGAACCAGCAGATGGAAGGAAGACTTCTCTCTCTCTCTGACTCCCCTTGTCTCTCTGTGTAACTCTGACTTTCAAACAAATAAATAAATCTTAAAAAAAAAAAAAAGAAAATGTATTTGTCTTCACATTTGCAAGAAGGATATACTAACCCCTTCCAAAGGTCTTATCTCCTAACACTATCACACTGGAGATTAGGTTTCAGCTTTCAGCATGAGAATTTTGAGGAAACACAGCAATCAGACAGTAGCATGGATTTTAGGTACAAAGGATTTGACTCAGTAGATTGAGGTTAAATTCCAGAGCACATTTCTATTTACCTACCACCGCCTGATATATCCAAGAGGCAGATAAATAATGAGATTTAAAAAAAAAAAAAAATTAAGACATCAACAAAACTCTCTCTAGAAATAACCCAATATAAGAAATGATTTCTAAGCATTTTATGAATGGGGCCAGAGTGTTATCATCTGGAAGTGTTATGCATCCTCTGGAAGACATTCAAAAAGTATCAGATGCTAATGTAAAATAGATGTGATGTTGGACATTAGTACTTGGGGTTATGTCATGATAGAAGTTTTCAGTGCTGTCAACTAGTACCCTACAGGAGAAGTAGTGTTGGGTGCCAGTTGGTCAGTGGATCTACAGCCTTGTCCAAAAGAGGGTAAGCTCTGGTGCCAAATAAAAGACTGGTATTGGTAATATAATTTTTTACCTTTTTATTAAAGTACAACAAATGTTTTACATTATTTTACACAAAGTAAGGGTTTACACTATTGGGGGAAGACCATAAAGTAAACCCCAGGGCCATTTGAGAAACTCACTTGAGCAACTTCCCACCTGAAGGTCAGCATTTCCCTCAGCCTCTCATGTGGAAAAGGATCTCACTGTGGTCACTTCTGTCCTTGTCTGTAAGTAGTTTGTCTGGATGTTGACTTGTAGAATCAAGCATTCCTATAGGCTACAAATGGTTCCTCCAGCTTGTTGATTAAAAGCAGCCTTTTATGTTAGCAAACTCCTTAGGAAGCTAAGCCCTACCTGGCAACAGTTGCCATGTCAGAGACATTGTTTAAACAGCGTCCAGAAACATCACTAATGAGCATAAAAGAAATCCTGCAATAAAGAATTTCATTCCATTTTGTCTTGACTTTTCTGAAGAAATTATATTTTTTCTCAGTACAATCATACATTTGTTCCTAATAATCATAGTGGTTTATGATTTAGGCATTTGTTTTAGTAGAGTTTGTTTATAATAAGACATATCTTATCACTCAGCTGTCAAATAAAACAGGAAAATCTTCATAGTCTCTCCTTTTGGGGAAGAACTCTGATTTATTATGACTTCATTGAGGTATATTTAATATACAAAAATTTCTGAAATGCTTAGTATGTATCAACAACATTAGAAAATTACACTGTGATTAAAAATGTCCAAATATTCCTTTTGTAACCATTGTATTCATGACAACCAGACATTCAGTAGATTTTCTAGTATAACTGAAAACTCTCTAATCTATAGTAAACATATTTTTCCCCTTTATTTAACTAGAACTGTAGCAAATACAAGGTGCTATTACTCCTCTCCCCAACCATACTACCCCCTGCACCAAAAGAAAATTGTCTTTTATAAGTTGAAGAATTGATGAAATTATTATGTGGGGACTTTTCAATCAACTGTGGTTCCAAATCAAATCACATTGATATAATAAAGACGATTATCTCTTTAAGTGAGCCAAACCTTTCTGATTAGAAGATTGTAATGCTAATCATCTTATAAATGAACTGTCCCTGAGCAACAATGGAGAATGTATAACACTCTCAACCCTTTTTACCTCCCACTCCAGAGGAAACTGAGAGAGCTTTATTTCTTGACAACAAAACCTTGAATTTATCTGGGGTCATTTTGTAGTTTCCTATTTCTGCTATAACAAATTATCTCAGATTTAGTGGCTTAGAAAAACAAAATTCTTATTTTGCAGTTCTGGAGGTCAGAAGTCTAAAGTCAGTTTTACTGGACTGAAGTCAAGCTGTCAACAGACCTGCCTTCTGTAGGCCTCAGGTGAGAATCTATTTCCTGGTCTTTCATTTCAGACTTATTTATTTGAAAGGCAAAGCAACAGAGAGAGAGGGAGAGGGAGAGACACAGAGAAGGACAGAGTCTCCATCCACTGGTTAATTCCCCAAATGACCACAACAGCCAGGTTGAGGCCGAGGAGCCAGGAACTCTATCCAGGTCTCCCACTCAGGTGGCAGAGGCTCAATCACCGGGGCCATTGTCCCAAGTGCCTTCCCAAGCACATTAGCAGGAATGCTGGATAGGAAGTGGAGCAGCCCGGACTCAAACCAGCACTCTAACATGGGATGCCTGTGTCGCAAGTGACAGTTTTAACTCAGTATGCCTCAGGCTGGGTCCTGTTTCCTGATCTCCAGCTTTTAATGATCACCATATTCCTGGGCTTGTGAATTCTTCCTCCATCACCAAACTCATCTTCTAATTCCATTGTCCCATATCCTTTTTCTGCCTTTAACCCTCTTGCTTCTCTCCCATAAGGATACCTGGGGTTATAGTAGCCCACTAAGATAATTTAAAATAATCTTTCTATCTCATTATTCTTAAAGTAGTCACATCACAAGGCCCATTTCGCCATGGAATGTAACATGTTCTCAGGTTTCAAACATTAGGATAGCCATTATTCAGTCTAGTACAAGTAGCTATATCTATAGCTGAAATACTGCACTTACAAGCTTCTCTTCCAAATGCAGTTATAATATTAAATTTTGGCCAATGGTCCATAAACACATGGGCCTTCTGAGATGAATGGTTAAAGGATGTTGATTTAGCCAGAAAACATACTCTTTTTTCTTCTTCCCTTTTATCTCAAACACAAATTTAATGGCTGGTGTTCAGCAGCTATATTGGATCCTAAAGTTGAATCTGTGAAAGTAGTCTATGTCTATGATAGGGAAGCACAAAAAGTTGAATATGCCTGGGCCTTTTCAGAGTCACCGTACTAAACTCTGAACTTACTGTATATAACAGAACAAACTCTTGAGTACATAAGCTACTGTTTATGCCCATCAGCCAAATATAATTCTTGCCTAACTGGCATCAACAACCTGATTCAGCAAATCTACCATGTTTGTTGGTCTGAGGGTATTTGTTGAGAGTCACACTGCTCTATGGGCCTCTGTGTTAATTGGGTTCTCAAGCAAAATTTGGCAAAAGAAGAGAAGTAGATAGTGAGGGAAGCAAGAAGAGGAAGGGAGAAAGAAGGAAGAGGAGGAGGAAGGCCAAGGAGGAGAAGAAATCAGTGTGAATCCTTCAGTTAGGTCTAGCAACAGGTACAGCCTGACTTTAGGCAAAACTGCAATACTGGGACCCAGATTGACCTTGCCACCCTGTGCCTTCATCATCAAGCCAGCACCTCTTATAGTGTCAAGATGGCTGCTACCTTTCCATCTTCCTGAAGCCCCTATAAGAGCTTAGGTTTATTGAGTCTGATTAGGTAAACTGCCTATTTATGAACCAGTCTTGGGAGAAGAGGGTTGGGATAGGTTGATTTTTTTGTTTGCTTTACACCAATCAGGATCTACCCCTCCAGATGGAGTGGTGTCCATCTCACACAAACAACTTGAGGAGGGTATAATAAAATGCCAAAGTAAGTGAATTCAGAGGAAATCTAGGAAATTTAAGATGTCATCATGCCAGTTCCTTTTTTTCTAACTTAAAATTTGTGAGGGAGGGAGAGAGGGGGATGGGGAAGAGTGGGGATGCCCACAGCAGCTCAGGTGGGGCTGGCCAGCTAAGGATTCAACATAGGTTTCTCATGTAGGTGGCAGGAACTCAATTACTTGAGCCATTAGCGCTGCCTCCCAGAGTCTGCCTTGGCAAGAAGCTAGAAACAGGAGGTAGGGATAAGTATCAGACCCAGGATATGTGGGACACAGGAGACTTAAACAGCCTCTTCACTATTAGGCTAAACACCCGTCCCAGCACATTAATTACTTAAAAGACTTCTCCAGGAACCCAGAAATATAATTTGAGTCATCTAATGAGAACAATAGGAGCTTATCTTTGCTTTCATAAGTACAGACCAAGTTGTGTGTGTGTGTGTGTGTATATGTGTGTGTGTGTGTGTGTACCAGTCTAAGGTCTTAAATGTTCACTTCGTGTTTCTTTCATTAGTCTATGTACATCAAATTCACATTCATTTTCACAACCAGCATGCTATGCAGGGTAAGTTCTTTGTTCAATTAAAAAAAACTTTTTTTTTCATTTCTTAATTTTTCAAAAATACAGAACGGAGACATCTATGTGTTCATGACTGAGACAAGTTTTCCAAATTTATTTTAGATCTTTCTTTGGAAGTTAAATACTACTCCCAGAACTAAGCAGTTTATATATAGCCCAAGAGCCCTAATTCCCACTTTACTGCTTTCCTCTGTTCCTCAGAAATAACCAGTACTCTGAAGTTTGTGTGAATCATTGTCATCATTTTTGTGGGCTTTTGTTTATTTGGGTCACATTTTTCTTCATGTGTATATATTCAAATACAAGATATGTTATGTTCAATCAATTAGGTCCCAGCAAGACAATGATGGCACTCACAAAAAGTTAATCACAGGATACTGAAAGAGATGATGGACTGTTTACAGAGGTATGGGCAGTTTCAAAGCACAAAAAAAACATGGTAAAACATCCAGAGAGTAGTAGCAGTGGACAGCCCTTACCACTTTGGAACTTGGACAGATAGAGGAGGGGGAATTCCAGAGCTTTGTATGAGCTGCAGCATTGGGACCTGGCAGGATCTTAGACCCTCAGGAGAGGAATCAGAGGATCTTAGTTGTTATCTAAACCAAAACCTACCAAGGAAACTAAATACCAGGTTCTCTTTCCCCGTTCTCACATCTTCTGTCCATGCCATCCATTGGCCACAACTGTATGGAAGCCAGGGGACGCTGTCCATAAAGGTTACTCTCTGGAACAGAACAGGAAGAAAGGTAGAAAATGGGTCTGGAAAAGCAAATAGATAATCAATATAAATGTTTTGCCATTAATATTTTATTTTTTAGAAAGGCATAAAGAGGGAGAAAAGTAAACAGAAAGATCTCCCGTTGTTGGTCCACTGCCCAAATGCCTGCAACAGTCCAGGCTGGGCCAGGCTGAAGCCAGGAGACTGGAATTCAATTCAAGTCTTTCATGGAGGTGGTAGGAACTCAAGTACGTTGAGCCATCACATGTTCCCTCCTAAGGTGTGCATTATCAGGAAGCTGGAATGGAGGGTGGACCTAGGACTTCAACCTAGACACCCTGATGTGAGGTGTGGGTATCCCAACCATAGCCTAACCTCTATGCCAAATGACCACCCCTCTTTTACCTGTTTTTAAATAACATAAACATTATCAGGTACCCAGGAGTTTAAGATGGCTAAATGAGGAGAAGCTACATTAACTTCAGCCACAGAATGATTTAAAAATAAATAAACAGCCAAACAAAGGAAGGACGATGTTCCAAGGAGATCAAATGAGAGAACAGAAGTGACAGAACAGAGCAGAGACTCCATGGAACAGTGAGGAAAGCAGACAGACATACTGCCTCCTCTACATGCAGCCAGCTGCCAGCTGGGAAATGCCATCTTCCCAAGTCAAGGTAGGAGTAAGTTGCCATACACCATGTCATCAGCAGCTTTAAATGAGAGAGAAGTCCACCATCCCCCACTTACTACTCCAGCCTGGAGAGCTGACTAGGATCTAAGAGATTACTTTACTCTCAAAAAGGAAACCACATTGTTTCCTAAATCTCTAAGCCCCACAAAGTCCCAGAGTCAGTTGGCTGTGTAGAGTCACATAGCCGATCTCTGTTGCACTGTGACCAAAAGCGATCAGAGGCAGAGTCAAGGCAACTTAGAGAATCACGAGTAGACACCACCTGCCCCCTGCAACTATCAGAGCTTTAGACATAAGCCTTGGAGCTGCATTCACTCACTCGGTAGATCCAGGGGGAGTTCCCGTCAACGTCTTGGGGCTAACACCAGCCAAAGTTCATAATAATCCATACTCAGCCTGGGGAAGTTTACTATGCACCTCCTGGTTCATGGTGCTGGGAGCCCCTTGCATAAACCCAGCATCACCCAATCAACCAGCATGCTGTATGAGAACTGTGCCATGCAGAACTGGGATGGTTGATGTTGGAATAATTCACACTCACTTGCAGTATCTGGAGTGCTCTGTCTGAATCACTACTTTAGACAGGTGGCTACCACTATCTCCAACACCTGGCTCCCATTGTGGGAGTATATCCTGCAACACCAGTACTGTAATAATCAGTGCTAATTTCCTAAAACCCATGTGAATCTACTCAAGTGGAATCTAGCAAAGAATTTTCCTGTGTTCCACCTCTCTGGACCCATACCTGCCAGTACAAAACACTTTGTAGTCACCCTGTAGGACTAGAGTAGATTTAAGCTTACATACCCTAGTCCTGGGGCTAGAGATTTTGACATTATAAGCCCCAGTACCAGTTGCACTCTCTCTACAGGACCTGGGGAAAGGCCCATCCACAACACACAGTCCTAGAACCACAGACATGTGAGCCACAAGCCACAGCATCACTCAGGCTTGCCTGTGGGACAAGGAGACAGCCCCCTTTGTGTCCCTCAGCACTTAGAACAAGGTCCTGACTATGATAATCCCTGGTGCAACTAACACAGAATACACACCCTAGAAAGTCCACGTTCACCTCAAAGTCACACTTCTGCTCCTATGAATTGCTGCAGACTAGACCACTGTGCCTCTTATAGACACAGCTGACACTGATTAAAGCCATAGAAATTCCTTTGACACCTCTGGATTCAACTAGAACCAAAGCCAAAGCAACAAGCTAAGCGATACTTTGTGTTTCAACTAAACCATAAACTGTTTTCCAGTAAAACTTACTCCATGTAGGAGAAAGGACTAATATACCAGATAAGCATATGTCAACATAGAGACATAGGAAACATTAAGAAGCAAGTTAGCATGACACATCTAGAAGAACAAAATAATTGGGGCTGACATTGTGGCATAGCTGGTAAAGTGACTGCTTAACTGCCATACCATATGAACAATGGCTTATATCCTGGCTGCTCCATTTCCAATTCAGCTCCCCACTAATGGCCTGGTAAAAGCAGCAGATGATGACCCAAATATTTGGGCGCCTGCCACCCATATGGGAGATGCAGATGAAGCTTCTGGCTCCTGGCATCAATCTGACCCAGTGCTGGCTGTTCTGGCCATCTGTAGAGTGAACCAGCAGAAAGAAGATCTCGCTATGTGTCTGTGTGTCTCTCCCTCTCTAATGCTGACTTTCAAATAAATAAATAAATCTTTGATTTGAAAAAAAAAAGGAAAAACAGTTATTCAGAAATAGACCCTGATGTGAAGGAAATATATAAAATGCAAGAAATGGAATTCAAAATAATGATTGTAAGGAAACTCAGTGTGATGCAAGAGAAGATAGATTGCTTAAAGAAATGAGGAAATCAATAGGGTACAGAATAAAAATTCACTAAGGAGATAGAAATCATTAAGAACCAAATAGAGGCCGGCGCCGTGGCTCACTAGGCTAATCCTCCGCCTTGCGGCGCCGGCACACCGGCTTCTAGTCCCGGTCGGGGTGCCAGATTCTGTCCCGGTTGCCCCTCTTCCAGGCCAGCTGCCTGCTGTGGCCAGGGAGTGCAGTGGAGGATGGCCCAGGTGCTTGGGCCCTGCACCCCATGGGAGACCAGGATAAGTACCTGGCTCCTGCCATCGGATCAGCGCGGTGCGCCGGCCGCAGCGTGCCGGCTGCGGCGGCCATTGGAGGGTGAACCAACGGCAAAAGGAAGACCTTTCTCTCTGTCTCTCTCTCTCACTGTCCACTCTGCCTGTCAAAAAAAAAAAAAGAACCAAATAGAGATGTTGGAAACAAAAGCTTCAATCAATGAAATAAAACAACATGATTGAGAGCTTTAGCAGCAGAGTAGACCAAGTGGAGGAAAGAATGTCTGATTTGGAGGACAAGACTTTAAAATAACTTAATCAGATATAAATAAAAAGAATGAAAATAATGAAGTCTATGTGAAATATAATTGGATACCATTAAGCATCCTAATATTCATATTATGGAATTCCTGAAGGAGAAGAGAAGGAAAAAGGCACTGAGTACCTAAAAAATGAAATAATAGTTGAAAACTTCCCAAGTCTTGAAGAGATATGAACATCCAGATACAAGAAGTTCAAAGGACACAAGCAAACACAAGCAAAAAAGAGCTTCTCCGAGGCATACTGTAGTTAAGTTGTCAAAGTTAAGGATTAGGAGAGAATCCTAAAAATGGTAAGAGAAAAGTTTCATTATGTATCAAGGAAAATCAATTAGACAAAACAGCGGACTTCACAGCAGAAACCATATAGGTCAGAAGAGAATGGTATGATATATTCAAGGTATTAAAAGAAAAATAGTTAAAACCAAGAATATTATATCCTTTAGAAGTAAAGGAGAAATAAGGTATTTCCCAGATAAGCAAAAATGGAGAGGATCTACCACCACCAGACCAGCCTTATAAGAATTTATTTATTTATTTATTTATTTATTTTTTTGACAGGCAGTTTAGACAGTGAGAGAGAGAGAGACAGAGAGAAAGGTCTTCCTTCCATTGGTTCACCCCCCAAATGGCTGCTACGGCCAGCGCACTGTGCCAATCTGAAGCCAGGAGCCACGTGCTTCCTCCTGGTCTCCCATGCAGGTGCAGGGCCCAAGTCCTTGGGCCATTCTCCACTGCCTTCCCGGGCCACAGCAGAGAGTAGGACTGGAAGAGGAGCAACCGGGACAGAATCCGACACCCCAACGAGGACTAGAACCCGGGGTGCTGGTGCTGCAGGCAGAGGATTAGCCAAGTGAGCCACGGTGCCGGCCTAGCCTTATAAGAATTTCTGAAAGGAGTCCTACATTAGAACAGACATCATGAAAACACATGACACTACCAATTCACTAACAGAGCAGGTAGAATCAGTAACCAATCAACAAAATGACAGGTGTTAGTTCTTATCTATTGATACTAACCTTGAATGTAAATATATTAATTTCCCTAACCAAAAGATTTAGTTTGGCTGAGAGGATAAAATCAAAGATACCACTATATTCTGCCTATTATTAAAAATTCACTTCATTAATAGAGATACATAGATGAAAGTAAAGACTGGAAAAAATATACCAGATAAATTGAAACCAAAACTGAGCAGGAGTAGCTAAATTCATATAAGATAAACCCACCTTTATATTAAACACTATAAAAAGAGACAAGGACATTATATATTCATAAAAATTGATTCAGCAAGAAGATACAGCATTCATAAATGTATACATGCCCAACACAAGACCACCTATATATATAAAGTAAATACTACTAGAACTAAAGGAGAGAGAGAGGCCGGCGCCACGGCTCAATAGGCTAATCCTCCGCCTTGCAGCGCTGGCACACCGGGTTCTAGTCCTGGTCGGGGCGCCGGATTTTGTCCGGGTTGCCCCTCTTCCAGGCCAGCTGTCTGCTGTGGCCAGGGAGTGCAGTGGAGGATGGCCCAAGTCCTTGGGCCCTGCACCCCATGGGAGACCAGGATAAGCACCTGGCTCCTGGTTTCGGATCAGTGCGGTGCGCCGGCTGCAGCATGCCAGCCACGGCGGCCATTGGAGGGTGAACCAACGGCAATGGAAGACCTTTCTCCCTGTCTCTCTCTCACTGTCCACTCTGCCTGTCAAAAAAAAAAAAAAAAAAAAAAAAAGGAGAGATAGATACCAATGTAGTAATAGTGGTGGACTTCAACCCCGCAGCACAATGGACAGATCATTAATACAGAAAATCAACACAAAGATATATTGGAGTTGAACCATATTCTATTGAGCAAATGGATCTAACAGACATTTACAGAACCTGTCCACCTACAGCTACAGAATACATATTTTTTTTTATCATAACAGGCAACATTCTTTAGGACAGACCATCTATTAGGCCACAAATCAGGGCTCAGTAAATTTATAAAGATTGAAATCATGTCTTATATGTTCTCAGACCACAAAGGAATAAAACTAGAGATCAACAGCAAGAAGAACAATACAACATTTACAAATGCATCAAAATTAAACAGCATGGTACTGAACGACCAATGGTTCATTGAAGAAATTAAAAAATAAATAAATAAAACACTTTCTTAAAATAAATTAAAATTAAAATACAACAATTTAAACCTGTGGGATACAGAAAAAGCAATATTAAGGGAGAGGTTTATAACATTAAGTGCTTATATTAAAAAGAGAAAAGATATGCTGGTTTCTCTTCAGATTGTATAAATCTTTCACCTTGTACTAAAAAAGAGAAAAGCCTGAAATAAATAACTAAATGGTCCACCTAGAGGACTTAGAAAAACAGGAAAAAACCGAACCCCTAATTATCAGGAGGTGAAAAATAATAAGGACCAGAGCAGAAATAAGTGAAATTGAAACTAAAAACAACAATGACAAAACCCACAAAAGATCAACAAAACAAAAAGCTGGTTTTTTTCAGAAGATGAACAAAATAGACAAAACTTTAGCCAAAGTAACAAAGAAAATAAAGAGAAAAAAACTCAAGTAAATAAAATTAAAGATGAAAAAGGAGACATTACAACTGACACCCCTGAAAAGCAAAGGATCATAAGAAACTACTATGAACAACTATGCACTAACAAATTGGAAACCTCAAAGAAATGTATAAATTCCTGGATGCAAACAACCTACCAAAATTAAATCAAAAAGATACAGAAAGTCTACAGAGGCCCATTAAAAGCAACAAGATTGAGACAGTAATTAAAAGTCTTCCATGGGGCCAGTGCTGTGGCATAGCTGGTAAAGCTGCCACCTGCAGTGCCAGCATCCCATGTGGGTGCCAGTTTAAGTCCCAGCTGCTCCACTTCTGATCCAGCTCTCTGCTGTGACCTGGGAGGGCTGTGGAGGATGACCCAAGTGTTTGGGCCCCTGCACCCATGTGGGAGACCTGAGGGAGGCTCCTAGCTCCTGGTTTCAGTTCGGCGCAGCTCCAACCATTGTGGCCATTGGGAGAGTGAACCAGTAAATGGAAGACCTCTCCCTCTCTGCCTCTGCCTCTATCTCTCTGTAACTCTGCCTTTCAAGCAAATAGATAAGTCTTAAAAAAAAAATTCTTCCATTAAGGAAAAGTTCAGGACCTGATGACTTTACTTCTGAATTCTATAAAACATTTAAAGAGAAACTAATTCCAATACTCTTTAAACTATCCCAAAATATTTAACAGGATGAACTCTGTAAAAACTCTTTTTATGAAGCCAGCATCACTTTGACACCAAAACTGAAAAAAGATACCAAAAACTATAACCTAAATCCTTGATGAACACAGATACATGGCCGGCGCCGCGGCTCACTAGGCTAATCCTCCGCCTAGCGGCGCCGGCACACCGGGTTCTAGTCCCGGTCGGGGCGCCGGATTCTGTCCCGGTTGCCCCTCTTCCAGGCCAGCCCTCTGCTGTGGCCAGGGAGTGCAGTGGAGGATGGCCCAGGTGCTTGGGCCCTGCACCCCATGGGAGACCAGGAAAAGCACCTGGCTCCTGGCTCCTGCCATCGGATCAGCGCGGTGCGCCGGCCGCAGCGCGCCAGCCGCGGCGGCCATTGGAGGGTGAACCAACGGCAAAGGAAGACCTTTCTCTCTGTCTCTCTCTCTCACTGTCCACTCTGCCTGTAAAAAAAAAAAAAAAAAAAAAAAAAAAAAAAACAAAAAAACAAAAAACACAGATACAAAGATTCTCAACAACGTACTAGCACACTGAATCCAAAATCACACCAAAAAGCGGTGTATCATAATCAAGTTGGATTTATTTCAGATATACAGGATAGTTCAACATTCATAAATTAATAAATACCACAAATCACATCCACAGAATGAAGAACACAATCCATAGATGATGTAAGCAGGCAGACAGGATAAAATTGAGTAGGTCTGTAAGCTAGAACACCATGCCTTCCCCACGCCCTGTGTGATCTCATGCCCCTGCCTGACCTCACCTGTATGCCCACCTGCCAATCAGACTAATTAACCACGCCCCTTTAGAAGTGGATAAAAGGCATGGAACATGGTAGGCCCTGCCCTTTTTCTTGCTGCCCTTTCTTTTCCAACATTATGGACCTTTGTTGACCTGCGTCTTCAGGGCACGTAGCTTTTGGGCCGCCTGTGCTCTCTGCCTTCGCCTCGCAGCCCATGATAAGCTGCTAATAGTAGTTGCTCTTAACCAAACGCTTGCTGCACGTAGCTTTTGGCCTATTCTAGGCTTGGTATGGATCTAGGTTTCTCTTTCTCTCTTAGATAGAGCCCTCACTCTTCTATGCATGTCTCTCACTGAATAAAAAGCTCAAAAACTTACCAGGTCGCCTGGTCTATTTAAGCCAGGATTCAGAATTCTTCTCTGAATACATGGCAGGAACTCACACAACTTATTGATTTCAGAAATATTAATAAGCAAATCGGTTTCAAATAGTCATCTCAATAGAGGTGAAGAAAGCATTTGGGCCTGTCAAAAAAAAAAAAAAAGATTCAGTGTTCCTTCATGATAAAATTCTCCACAAATTAAGTATAGGAGGAACCAACAGCCAATATGATCCTAAATGAGGAAAAGCTGAAAACATTTCCCCTCAGATCATTAACCAAAAAATGGAAATATATTCCTTTCTCATTGATTAGAAGAATTAATATAATTAAAATGTCTATACTACCTAAAGCAATCTTCAGATTCAATACAACCCTTATCAAAATCCCATTGACATTCTTTACAGAAGTAAATAAAATAATCCTAAAATTTGTATGGAATATGGAATCATAAAAGAACCAGCAGATGGAAGACTCTCTCCCTCCCTCCCTTCCTCTCTCTCTCCCTCTGCCTCTCCTTCTCTCTCTGTGTAACTCCGACTTTCAAGTAAATCAATACATATATTTATAAAAAGAATACAAATGGCCAAAAAAATATGAGAAATTTTCAGTATCACTAGCCATCAGGGAAATGCAAATCAAAGCTACAAAGATATATCACCTCATCCCTGACAGAAAGGCTATTATCCAAAAGACAGAAAGTAGCAAATTCTGTGGAGGATGTGGAGAAAGGGTAAAACGTATATGCTGTTGGTAGAAACGTAAATTAATGCAGCCAGTATGGACAATGATGTGGAGATTTATTTCAAAACTAGAAATAGACTTGCCATAAGACCCAGCAATCCCACTACTGGGTATATACCCAAAAGATATGGACATGTTGTATAAGAGATACCTGCACCACCATGTTCAATGCAATACTGGTCACAATAGCCAAAATATGGACTCAGCCAAGGTGTCCATCATCAAATGAATGAGTAAAGAAAGTTTGTATATGCATATACAGATGAATGAGTAAAGAATGAATATTATTCAGCTACAAAAAAGAATGAAATTCTACCAAGTGCATCATATAGATGCAAATGGAGGATATCATATTGAGTGAAATAATCCACAGAAAAACAAATACCACATATTCTCTTTCATGTGTGGGAGCTAAAAATTTTTTTAAATAATAAAAAAAAAGAAATGCCCATGTGTATCAATATTGCTATAATATATCAAACTTTGTCTTATATATTTTTCAAGCAAATGCTTAAGAATGTTATACTACTATAGTGTTAATAAGAACACAATAGTGTTAATGTTCTTTGATTATTTTCAATTTACTGTTTATGAGTGAAATTGATAACTTTTCATTTGATTAGTGCTTGTAGACCTTATCTTTAATCCTTCTTAACCATAATCTTATCTTTTTTTACCTTTTGAACTCTCTATTTATCAGAGCATTAAGCCTTTGACTAAAACGTAAATTAAAAATATGTTATTGTAAAAATTTCAAAAGGAAGAGAGAGGGAAGGAAGAAGGAAGCATCACTATATTCTTAGAATTGTGTGTTTGATCATGTCAGCTGCCAGCGCCCGAGGCCTGCGGGCCGCCTACCACCGGCTCCTGGATAAAGTGGAGCTGATGCTGCCCGAGAAATTGAGGCCGTTGTACAACCACCTGGCAGGTCCCCGCACAGTTTTCTTCTGGGCTCCAATTATGAAATGGGGATTGGTGTGTGCTGGATTGGCTGACATGGCAAGACCTGCAGAAAAACTCAGCACAGCTCAGTCTGCTGTTTTGATGGCTACAGGGTTTATTTGGTCAAGATACTCCCTCGTAATTATTCCAAAAAATTGGAGTCTATTTGCTGTTAATTTCTTTGTGGGGGCAGCAGGAGCTTCTCAACTCTTTCGCATTTGGCGATATAACCAAGAACTAAAAACTAAAGCAAACCAATAAAAGAGTTCCTGACCACGTGGACAATCTAAATATGGATATAACCACTGGGACCTATTTGATTATTGATAAGGCAATGCTAACTGTGCTAAATTTTAGAGGGCACACAAAAAAATTTAACTAACTGGTAGCTAGTGCTTGATTCAACAGAAAAATAAAGGAAATTTTTAATAAAAAAAAAGAATTGTGTCTTTGAACTACACTGAATCTGTTCTCTTTGTATTAAATTCACATTAATGTGAGAGTTGTTATGCAATAATTACCATGCATTTGCTGTGATCTTGAGAATCTAATGTATCAATAAATTCCTTTTAAAATTATCAAAAATACATAGTTAACTGTAAAATTATACATTAACTGCTTTCTCCTATCAATCACAAATTAAAATTTTAATTACTAAATTAAAAATTTTTTATTTGAACACTACAGTTATTAAACAGTATGCACTAGGTAATACAAAAAAGAAAGAGATGGAGAGAGATACAGAGAGAGAGAGAGAGAGAGAGAGAGAGAGATCTTTGAAGAGCATGGTAGATTTGTCTTTCCTCAATGACAACTTAGAGAAGCATCAAGAGAATAGTAGATTCTGGCTTCTTGTCAATTGAGCAACCTTAGAATTGCTGGTGTTCTATCCATTATCTTGCCTTAAATGGAAAACAGAGATGTGGCAGTTGGAACAAATGCTGTTAGTAAATAAGTACATTGCCCCACTCTTCTTTTTGAAAGTTTTATTAAGATAGAATTCAATACAATTCACTCACTAAAAGTGTGCAATTTGATGGTATTTAGTGTGTTCACAGGCTTATGCATGAATTACCACAATTTAGGGAATTTTATTACTCCAAAGAGAAATTCCACCTTCTCTTAGCCCTCACTTTATACCCTTTCTTTTTAAACTTCTTTTGATTGTTTACTACAACACTGAAACAACTAACATTACTGTCTAGTTTATATAATTCTGTAAGTTAAACACTTTACATTTTTTTATTAATTCTGACTAAATCTAAAGAGCCAAACCAAGTATGTCATTGTAACCTATTTAATGTAATATACTGAAATAAGTAAAAGTTCAGAGAAAAGCAAACAAAATAAACAATGGCATAGGTAGGGTGAAAACAGAAGTGGGTTTTGTTTTACTGTGAAAGAAGATGTTAATTCACTGCCATCTCCAAAGTGGGCTGCCTTCTTTCAGCATACACACTCCTCCTGTGTAATTTCGTTTACTTCCACTATCTGAGCCACTGTGTATAGATCTACAAGTGGATTCTGGATTTACAGCTTTGTCCCTAAACCTCTCTTCTTGTTCCAGGCTCAGATATCCCATTGGATATTTTTTCTTGAATGTTAACATGAAATTCAGCATTTCCAAGTTGAACTCATCTTTTCTCCCTGTGACAGACAAAGGGGATCCCTCGATCCTGCCTCATGTTCACACCTTTGTGAACCTCTCTCCCCTTGAATATGGACAAGCCTTGTGGTCACTCACTTCCAATGTGCGGAATACAACACAGGTGATGGGAGATCACTCCTGTGCTTAGACTATGTTATATAAGATTCTGTCTTGCCAAAAGAGTCACATTAGAGTCTTTTTACTTAACAATGTAAGTAGCCATGATGGGAGAGCCTATATGGCAAGGAGTGGTAGCCAAACTCTCTTTGTGATCTCAAGGAGGTGAAGGTCGGCTCCAGATGACCATCCACAAGAAGCTGTAGCTTTCAGTCCTACAACCACAGGATATGAATTCTGCCAACAATGGTTTGCAGACTTGTGGGACCCTAAATGTAGGACACAACAAGCATGCTTAGCTATCTGACCCACAGAAACTATGAGATACTAAAGCTTCTAAACTTGTGAAAAATTTTTACTTACTAATAGATAACTAAAAGACCCCAAAACCTCATCCTTCCTCTTTTTTCTTTCTCTTTAAATGGCTCCATATTTTACTGCTCACCAAGCCATCCTGAATTCTTCCTTCTCACATTCAACTAGTCTCTGTGGATCATTATTTCTTCCTACTTAACAGCTTCCTAACCCAAACACTTCCAAACTACATTCCATAGACTGTAAGATATCCCCCAGCCACCCACACAAACAAAATCAAGTGTCAATTAAGTTTGCCATATGGAAATTTTGGTCTTTAGAATCATTTCTATGGATACTGCTATGGCTTTTTTTTTATTTTTTGAGAAGCAGAAAGTCAGAGAGAGGGAGAGAGGGAAAGAGGGGGACAGAGAGGGAGAGAACTGGGACTGTAGCTAGGAGTCAGGAATGAGGACCACAGTCCACATCCCCCATGTGTGTGGTAGGAATCCAATTACTTGAGCCATCGTTGCCGCTTCCAAGAGTGCACCTTAGCAGGAAGTTGGAAACAGGAACTGAAGCAGGAATTGAACCCAGGTACTCCAGGGCGGGATCCAGGCATCTTACAATTAAGCTACATGTCCATCTTCTGTGCTCTCTGAGCCTCCTGGACTGTCCTCAATCACAGGAGGTGAATTGTTTGCATTTTAGTCTCTGCAAGACAGTGAATTTTATATCTTTTGGAACTTTGCTTTATTATTTCCCCTTAGTGTCTGATTTAAGCAAAAAGTCATTCTTTGATTAATGAATTCAATCAGCCCACATTTCTTAGGCATATAAAAGTTGGAAGAAAATGTAGTTGTTAACTTCACAGGGAAAGGCAAAGATTCTTGGAGTAAGATGTGAAATAAGAAAGAAGTTTTCCCTGTGCCCTCAGCTCAGGACTGAGCTCCCATTCCAAAGGCATATTATTTGGAGGTGCTTCCCTTGTGCAAAAACTGCTGGTGGGGAATTGAACATGGTTCTTTGAGCAGAGTCTTGGATCAACGCAGATGCAAGATCTCTGAAGCACTGATGGACATAGTAAAAAGTTTAGTGTAAAACCTAATATCCTGTGACAGCTGCAATCAGGTTTTGTATATTGGAAAATGCTAAGAATTGAATGCAACTTTGATATGGATTATTTCTTTAATTACACAAAAGAAAGATGAAGCCTATGTAAGACTTGGTAGATATTAGATGTTCTGATTCTTAGTTTTGGTTTTCCCAATTCATGAATCTGAGGTAACAACACCACAGCCAGTGCACAGTGCTGATCCGAAGCCAGGAACCAGGTGCTTCCTCCTGGTCTCCCATGCAGCTGCAGGGCCCAAGGATTTGGGCCATCCTCCACTGCACTCCTGGGCCACAGCAGAGAGCTGGACTAGAAGAGGAACAATCAGGACAGAATCCGGCGCCCCGACCAGCGCCGCAGGCGGAGGATTAGCCTATTGAGCCGCGGGCACCTGCCCTGAGTGCATACTCTCAATGACCTAAGGACCTCCCATGGGGCTGCACACCCTAAATGTTCCACCTACTCCCAGTAGCATAGCCTAGGGACCAAGTGTTTAAGCATGGACTTTTCAAGCAAAACCCAAATCAATATCAACCATAGCACCAAGATGATCCTTATATATTTTTCATTATGAGATAATTTTATATTTACTGAAGAGCTATAAAAGCAGCATAAAAATCCCCCAGGTTCCACAGATGTTTCCATCTTACATAATCAAAAAGCAATTATGAAAAACTAATAAATTAATACCAACACAATACAATTAAATAACAAGACTCAAATTTCACCAGGTGGTTCATTAATTTTTTTTTTCTGTTGAAGGATACAACATAGAACCCTAAACTGCATTTACTTGTCCTATCTGCTTCTTTAGTCTTTGTCTTTCATGAGCTACAGATTTTTGAAGAGGTCTGGTTAGTGATTTTGTAAGATGTCCTTCCACTTGGTTTTGTCATCATTTCTTATGATTAGATTGAAGTTAAGCATTTTGGGGAGACTATTATGGAAGTGATATGGCACATAATATATCTGGGGGTACATGATGTTCATGCCTTATTACTGTTTAAATTAACATAGATTACTAAAAGTGTGTCTACCAGGGTTCTCCAATGCAATGTTACTATTTTCTCTCAGTAAATAATATTTGGGGAGAGATACTTGGAAGTTATAAAAATATCCTGTTTCTCTTTAAACTTAAGTAACTGCATAAACAAAAATACATGCAAAAAGCACAACTCTTCCCTACAAAAGAATCCCAATTAAAAACAGAAAGTGGAAAGTTGACATTAGCACACCCTAATCATAACTGCTACTGGTAAGATGCACCAGCTAAAAATTTTGTGATCCATACACATGAAGGATCTTCAAAAAATTAGTTAAAAATACATATTATGAAAGAAAGGTGGGCCTGGCACTGTGGTATAGTGGGTCAAGCTGCCGCCTGCAGTGCTGGCACCCTGTGTGGGCACGGGTTTGAGTCCTGGCTGCTCAACTTTCAATCGAGCTCTCTGCTATGGCCTGAAAAGCAGTAGAACATGGCCCAAGCTCTTGAGCCCCTGCATCGGCATGGGAGACCAGGAAGAAGCTCCTGGCTCCTGGCTTCAGATCAGCCCAGCTCTAGCCATTGTGACCATTTGGAGAGTGAACCAGTGGATGGAAGCTCTCTCTCTCTCTCTCTCTTTCTCTCCCTCTCTGCCCCTGCCTCTCTGTAACTCTGCCTTCCAAATAAATAAATAAATAAATCTTTTAAAAAATCCATGAATTTCAAAAATTATTTGCACCATACGAAGTTATCTTTTTTATACTTAAAAATTTTTTTTACGTTCTACAAAATTTCATTTATTTCATATACACAGATTTAGGAACATAGTGATACTTCTCACCTTACCCTCCCTCCTGCCCATGTTCCAACCATTCTGCCTCATCCCTCTCCTATTCCCACTCTTAATTTTTACAAAGATCATTTTCAGTTTACTTAATAATCACAAGGTTAACCCCACACTAAGAGTTCAGAAGTCATATTTTAATTTCAATTTTTCACAACCTCTCTAAAGTGCCCTTGTATTTATCAAAACTGAATGAGTGGGGCCAGTGCTGTGGTGTAGTAGGTTAAGCCTCTGCCTATGGCACCAGCAACCCATGTGGGCACTGGTTAAGGTCTTGGCTGCTCCACTTCCAATCCAGTTCTCTGCTTAATGGCCTGGAAAAGCCCAAGTGCTTGGGCCCCTGCACCAAGTGGGAAACCTGGAAGAAACTCCTGGATCCTGCTTTGGATCGGCCCAGCTCTGGTAGTTGTGGCCATTTGGGGAATGAGGCAGCAGATCTCTCTGTCCCTCTCTATATAATTCTACCTCCCAAATAAATAAATAAATCTTAAAAAAAAAAAAGAAAGAAAAGAAACAACTGAATGATTGGCTTGTTCTGTATTCCCAAGCTTTAGGTTTTGTTTGTTTGTTTGTTTTGACAGGCAGAGTGGACAGTGAGAGAGAGAGACAGAGAGAAAGGTCTTCCTTTGCGTTGGTTCACTCTCCAATGGCCGCCGTGGCCAGTGCGCTGCGGCTTGCGCACCACGCTGATCCAAAGGCAGGAGCCAGGTGCTTCTCCTGGTCTCCCATGCGGGTGCAGGGCCCAAGTACTTGGGCCATCCTCCACTGTACTCCTGGGCCACAGCAGAGAGCTGGCCTGGAAGAAGGGCAACCGGGACAGAATCTGGTACCCCAACCGGGACTAGAACCCGGTGTGCCGGCGCTGCAAGGCGGAGGATTAGCCTATTGAGCCGTGGCGCTGGCAACCTTTAGGTTTTATAACATAAATTATTATCATTACAGATTTGACCATCTTTTATTGTTTATATTCTTCTTTGCCTATTTTCCAATTCATTTGTGGCATCTTGCATACAAAGAAAGTAAATTGCAACCTGCTATGGAAAGTCAGGATGAAGTAAAAGGAGATTATAGATATTCTGTACAGGTTATCACTGGGAACTCTTACCTGCTCTGTTCCATGAAAACCTGTTCCGAGGGCGGAGCCAAGATGGCGGAATAGTGAGGGCGCGCACCGATAGTCCGGGAAAATTTAGTTTAATAAAAGGGGAGTTACGGTAGCCTCAGAAAAAAGAACCAGGAAAATATTGCAGAGGAAACTCTTCTGGATCCAGTGGCCGTGAATCGGAGGACCTACTGGGAGAACATGGTCGCCCACCGCGAGGAAGCCGAGCCGCGGGACCGAGCTGCGCAAGCTGCAGGCTCTGCGCGCCAGTGCTCGAAGGGGAGTGCGTACCACACAGACAACAGCGGGGAGACTTGGGACGTCCAGGGCTCCGAGTCCACACATCAGCGCTGGAAGGGGAGCAGACCTGCGTGGAGAGCATGGGAGCCCACAGTTCGGGACACCAGCGGCAGACTCAACACACCAGCACTGGAATGCGAGGTGAGCCGAACCTCAATAGCCCGAGACACCGGCAGGCAAGCGGAGAGAGGAGACTAGAGGGAACGATCCCCGGGGGGGGGAACTTCACCAGGCTACCTGGAAGAGAGAGAGAGAAAAAAAAAAAAGGTGACTGGTACGGACACGGGTTTCTCTCTCTCCGCTCATCTCTCAAGGGCGAGCAAGACAAAGAGCAGGCGCCATCTTGGACATACGTCATAAGCAGAGCGACCTCAGGTCTGCACCGGCCCTGAGCCTAGCAGAAAAACCTGACCCTGGGCGGGGCGAATTAACAGGAGATTAGGACCTAGTAAATTTGTGGTGCTACTGAACTGAGACTGTGAAAAAAGAGACGGTGGGGGAGAGAACTCACGGAATTCACGTGAGCACTCTCCAGAGACGCTACAATTCCGTAACTTTGGCAACCCAGTGGGAGACTGAAGGAGACTTTGAGCCCACTCTGAGGGCCAAACAGATTCCCTGTGTGGTCCTTGGGAAAGAGCTTCTGATCTCTGGCTCCTGTGGGTATATCATTTGCCTGCTAACTACCTCCAACTTCGTTCAGCTGTGCAGAATAACTTCCCTTTTGAATCAAAAAAAAAAAGAGAGAGAGAGAGAGAGAGAGGTTTACCACACCTAACCTGGGAGTGTCACCTTTGGCACACCAAACAGAGCTCTCAGGCCACACCCATCTCAAGCCCTAAGGCTCCATCAAAAACAGATAGTCCACTTAATCTAGAGTCATAGTATAACAAGAAACAAACACCACAGTGAAGAAACCAAATATCTCCAATATGCCAAATAACAAACGCAAAAATCAAGGTAATAAAAACAAGGAAGTCACCATGAAGCCCTCAAATGAAAAAGACACCCCAATTCAAGATTATGAAGATGATGACATAGAAGAAATGCAAGAAGCAGATCTCAAAAAATTGATAAGAACATTAAGAAGTTCTCAAAAACAAATTCTTGAACTACAGAAACCCTTAATGGACAAGATAGAAAATCTCTCTCGTGAAAATGAAATATTAAGGAGGAATCAAAATGAAACGAAACAACTAGTACAACAGGAAACTGGGATAGTGACTGAAGTGAAGAATTCAATAGATCAAATGAAAAACACAATAGAGAGCCTTACAAACAGAATGGGTGAAGCACAAGAGAGAATATTGGACTTAGAAGACAGAGAACAGGAAAGGATACAGTCAAACCAAAGAAAAGAAGAGGAAATTAGAAATCTAAAACATATTGTTGGGAATCTTCAGGATACTATTAAAAAACCCAACATTCGGGTTCTAGGAGTTCCTGAAGGCATGGAGAGGGAGAAAGGATTAGAAGGCCTTTTTAGTGAGATATTAGCAGAAAATTTCCCAGGTTTGGAGAAGGACAGAGAAATCCTAGTACAGGAAGCTCACAGAACGCCTAATAAACACGACCAAAAGAGATCCTCACCACGACACGTTGTAATTAAACTCTCCACAGTGAAACATAAAGAAAAGATCCTAAAATGTGCAAGAGAGAAACGTCAGATTACTCTCAGAGGATCTCCAATCAGACTCACAGCTGACTTCTCATCAGAAACTCTACAAGCTAGGAGGGAATGGCGAGATATAGCCCAGGTACTAAGAAAGAACAACTGCCAGCCCAGAATATTATATCCTGCAAAGCTATCATTTGTGAATGAAGGTGAAATAAAGACTTTTCATAACAAACAGAAATTGAAAGAATTTGTTGCCACTCGTCCAGCCCTGCAAAAGATGCTTAAAGATGTGTTACACACAGAAACAAAGAAACACGGTCATCAATGTGAAAGAAGGTAAAGGAAGGAAACCAAGGAAGGAAAGCTCACAGCAAAAGGTCACAGGGAATTCAAAGCATATATTAGAACTTATCTTTGGCAAATGGCAGGGCAAAGTTACCACTTATCATTAGTCACATTGAACATGAATGGCCTGAACTGTCCAGTTAAAAGACACCGATTGGCTGATTGGGTTAAGGAACAAAACCCATCTATTTGCTGCTTACAAGAAACACATCTTTCCAACAAAGATCCATACAGACTGAAAGTGAAAGGCTGGAAAAAGATATACCATGCCAACAGAAATGAAAAAAGAGCGGGCGTAGCCATCTTAATATCAGACACCATAAACTTTACCACAAAAACCGTTAAGAGAGACAAAGAGGGACACTACATAATGATTAAGGGATCAATTCAACAGGAAAATATAACAATTATCAATGTGTATGCACCTAACTACAGGGCACCGGTTTATCTAAAAGATTTGTTAACGGACTTAAAGGGAGACTTAGACCCCAATACAATAGTACTGGGGGACTTCAATACTCCACTCTCAGAAATAGACAGATCAATAGGACAGAAGATCAACAAGGATACAGTAGATTTAAACGACACTATAGCCCAAATGGATCTAACAGATATATACAGAACTTTCAATCCTACAGCTAAAGATTTTACATTCTTCTCAGCAGTACATGGAACCTTCTCTAGGATTGACCACATACTAGGCCATAAAGCAAGTCTCAGCAAATTCAAAAGAATTAGAATCATACCATGCAGCTTCTCAGACCATAAAGGAATGAAGTTGGAAATTAGCAACTCAGGAATCCCTAGAGCATACGCAAACACATGGAGATTGAACAACATGCTCCTGAATGAACAATGGGTCATAGAAGAAATCAAAAGAGAAATCAAAAACTTTCTGGAAGTAAATGAGGATAACAGCACAACATACCAAAACTTATGGGACACAGCAAAAGCAGTGTTAAGAGGGAAGTTTATATCAATAGGTGCCTACATCAAGAAATTGGAAAGGCACCAAATAGATGAGCTTTCAATTCACCTCAAGGATCTAGAAAACCTACAGCAAACCAGACCCAAATCTAGTAGGAGAAGAGAAATAATTAAAACCAGAGAAGAAATTAACAGGATTGAATCAAGAAAAACATTACAAAAAATCAGCCCAACGAGGAGCTGGTTTTTTGAAAAAATAAACAAAATTGACACCCCATTGGCCCAACTAACTAAAAAAAGAAGAGAAAAGACCCAAATCAATAAAATCAGAGATGAAAAAGGAAACGTAACAACAGACACCACAGAAATAAAAAGAATCATCAGAAATTACTACAAGGACTTGTATGCCAGCAAACAGGGAAACCTATCAGAAATGGATACATTCCTGGACACATGCAACATACCTAAATTGAACCAGGAAGACATCAAAAACCTAAACAGACCCATAACTGAGACAGAAATTGAAACAGTAATAAAGGCCCTCCCAACAAAGAAAAGCCCAGGACCAGATGGATTCACTGCTGAATTCTACCAGACATTTAAAGAAGAACTAACTCCAATTCTTCTCAAACTATTCAGAACAATTGAAGAAGAGGGAATCCTCCCAAATTCTTTCTATGAAGCCAGCATCACCTTAATTCCTAAGCCGGAAAAAGATGCAGCACTGAAAGAGAATTACAGACCAATATCCCTGATGAACATAGATGCAAAAATCCTCAATAAAATTCTCGCCAATAGAATGCAACAACACATCAGAAAGATCATCCACCCAGACCAAGTGGGATTTATCCCTGGTATGCAGGGATGGTTTAATGTGCGCAAGACAATCAATGTGATATATCATATTAACAGACTGCAGAAGAAAAACCATATGATTATCTCAATAGATGCCGAGAAAGCATTTGATAAAATACAACACCCTTTCATGATGAAAACTCTAAGCAAACTGGGTTTGGAAGGAACATTCCTCAATACAATCAAAGCAATCTATGAAAAACCCACAGCCAACATCCTATTGAATGGGGAAAAGTTGGAAGCATTTCCACTGAGATCTGGGACCAGACAGGGATGCCCACTCTCACCACTGCTATTCAATATAGTTCTGGAAGTTTTAGCTACAGCCATTAGGCAAGAAAAAGGAAATTTAAGGGATACAAATTGGGAAGGAAGAACTCAAACTATCCCTCTTTGCAGATGATATGATTCTTTATTTAGGGGACCCAAAGAACTCTACTAAGAGACTATTGGAACTCATAGAAGAGTTTGGCAAAGTAGCAGGGTATAAAATCAATGCACAAAAATCAACAGCCTTTGTATACACAGACAATGCCATGGCTGAGGAAGAACTTCTAAGATCAATCCCATTCACAATAGCTACAAAAACAATCAAATACCTTGGAATAAACTTAACCAAGGACGTTAAAGATCTCTACGATGAAAATTACAAAACCTTAAAGAAAGAAATAGAAGAGGATACCAACAAATGGAAAAATCTTCCATGCTCATGGATTGGAAGAATCAATATCATCAAAATGTCCATTCTCCCAAAAGCAATTTATAAATTCAATGCAATACCAATCAAGATACCGAAGACCTTCCTCTCAGATCTGGAAAAATTGGTGCTGAAATTTATATGGAGGCACAAGAGACCTCGAATAGCTAAAGCAATCTTGTACAACAAAAACAAAGCCGGAGGAATCACAATACCAGATTTCAGGACATACTACAGGGCAGTTGTAATCAAAACAGCATGGTACTGGTACAGAAACAGATGGATAGACCAATGGAACAGAATTGAAACACCAGAAATCAACCCAAACATTTGATCAAGGATCTAAAACTAATTCCTGGAGCAAGGACAGTCTATTCAATAAATGGTGCTGGGAAAATTGGATTTCCACGTGCAGAATCATGAAGCAAGACCCCTACCTTACACCTTACACAAAAATCCACTCAACATGGATTAAAGACCTAAATCTACGACCTGACACCATCAAGTTACTAGAGAACATTGGAGAAACCCTTCAAGATATTGGCACAGGCAAAGAGTTTCTGGAAAAGACCCGGGAGGCACAGGCAGTCAAAGCCAAAATTAACTATTGGGATTGCATCAAATTGAGAAGTTTCTGTACTGCAAAAGAAACAGTCAGGAGAGTGAAGAGACAACCGACAGAATGGGAAAAAATATTTGCTAACTATGCAACAGATAAAGGGTTAATAACCAGAATCTACAAAGAGATCAAGAAACTCCACAAAAACAAAACCAACAACCCAATTAAGAGATGGGCCAAGGACCTCAATAGACATTTTTCAAAAGAGGAAATCCAAATGGCCAACAGGCACATGAAAAAATGTTCGAGGTCATTAGCAATCAGGGAAATGCAAATCAAAACCACAATGAGGTTTCACCTCACCCCGGTTAGAATGGCTCACATTCAGAAATCTACCAACAACAGATGCTGGCGAGGATGTGGGGAAAAAGGGACACTAACCCACTGTTGGTGGGAATGCAAACTGGTCAAGCCACTATGGAAGTCAGTCTGGAGATCCCTCAGAAACCTGAAGATAACCCTACCGTTCAACCCAGCCATCCCACTCCTTTGAATTTACCCAAAGGAATTTAAATTGGCAAACAAAAAAGCGGTCTGCAGCCTAATGTTCATTGCAGCTCAATTCACAATAGCTAAGACCTGGAACCAACCTAAATGCCCATCAACGGTAGACTGGATAAAGAAATTATGGGATATGTACTCTTTAGAATACTATACTGCAGTAAGAAACAACGAAATCCAGTCATTTGCAACAAAATGGAGGAATCTGGAACACATCATGCTGAGTGAAATAAGCCAGTCCCAAAGGGACAAATACCATATGTTCTCCCTGATTGGTGACAACTGACTGAACACCAAAAAGGAAACCTCCTGAAGTGAAATGGACACTATGAGAAACGGTGACTTGATCAGCATAGCCCTGACTGTTAATGAACAACTTAATATGTTATCCCTCTTAGTAGTTTTTTTGTCTGTTCTACTTAATATGACTGGTTTAATTCTGTAATTAATACACAGTTATTCTTAAGTGTTAAAAATTAACTGAAATGTGATCCCTGTTAAACATAAGAGTGGGAATAAGAGAGGGAAGAGATGCATAATTTGGGACATGCTCAAGCTGACTTGCCCCAAATGGTAGAGTTAGAAACATACCAGGGGATTCCAATTCAATCCCATCAGGGTGGCATGTACCAATGCCATCTCACTATTCCAAGTGATCAATTTCAGTTCACAATTGATCATAATGAAAGGACTAAGAGTCAAAGGGAGCACATAAACAAGTCTAGTACCTGCTAACACTAACCGATGGAATAAATAAAGGGGAGAGTGATCCAACATGGGAAGTGAGATACTCAGCAGACTCATAGAATGGCAGATGTCCTAAATAGCACTCTGGCCTCAGAATCAGCCCTAAAGGCATTCGGATCTGGCTGAAAAGCCCATGAGAGTATTTCAGGCATGGAAAGCCAAGACACTCTGGCAAAAGATCTCTGCGAGTGAGATCCCAGTGGAAAGAACAGGTCATCAAAGAAGGAGGTACCTTTCTCTGAAGGGAGGAGAGAACCTCCACTTTGACTATGACCTTGTCTAAACAAGATAAGAATCGGAGAACTCAGAGGGCTTCCATAGCCTTGGAAACTCATGACTGGAGCATAGGGAGACTACTGATGCCATAGACAGGAGTGTCAATTGGTAAAGTCAACAACAGGAGTCACTGTGCACTTACTCCTCATGTAGGATCTCTGTCCTTAATGTGCTGTGTATTGAGATTTAATGCTATAACGAGTACTCAAACAATATATTTCACTTTGTGTTTCTATGGGGGTGCAAACTGTTGAAATCTTTACTTAATGTATACTAAACTGATCCTCTGTAAAAAAAAAAAAAAAAAGAAAGAAATTATCAACTCCCAACTTGACTCTCACTGGGATTAAACATGACAATAGGTCTGATCTGATTTCATCATCATTTAAAAAAAATCATCTATTATTTTTCACTTTATGTTTCTGTGTGGGAGCAAACTGTTGAAATCCTTACTTAATGTATACTAAGCTGATCTTCTGTATATTAAGATAATCGAAAATGAATCTTGATGTGAATGGAAAGGGAGAGGGAGTGGGAAAGGGGAGGGTAGTGGGTGGGAGGGACAGTATGTGGGGGAAGCCATTGTAACCCATAAATCGTACTTTGGAAATTTATATTCATTAAATAAAAGTTAAAAAAAAAGCATTAAAAAAAAAAAAGAAAACCTGTTCCCCTTCCATGTGACTTAGGGATTTCCATTTTTATACATGGTTGGTTCTCCAGGAATGTTTCCACCACATCTACAGCTGATATCTCTTCCACAAAATTTTCAGCCACGAAAACCTACACCAAAATGGGAAAACTGATGAGGAATAAGATTCATAAAGTAGTTATTTGGAAGTCGGTATCTAGATAAAATGTCATCATAATTGCTGTCAGGACACCGGTTCATTTGTTCCCGAAACTTAGCTGCATTGTTGCATGTTTAGTACATTCTTGAATTCTGGGATCAATAAATCAGATGAATAGAATAAAACTGTTTTATTTGTGGAATGAAAAAGTTATAACACTTCTCCTCCTGTGTGTTTGGGAAAACATCGTTATCTCTTAATAACACATGAAAAACATATCCATATACATACAGATTTTAAGAAACTGATGTGGTAATTAAACACAAGTAATGTATTCAGATAAGTATTCCTGAAAAGAAAAGAATGCTCCTGGTTATAGTAATCAAGACTGAGACTGGTGTTGTTGCAGAGTGGGTTAAGCTGCTTCCTGCAGTGCTGGCATCCTATATGAGCATCAGTTTGGGTCTTGGTTGCTTTATTTTCTATTTTTTAAAAAACATTTGAAAAGAACAGATTTATTGGCCGGCGCCGCGGCTCAATAGGCTAATACTCCACCTAGCGGCGCCGGCGCACCGGTTTCTAGTCCCAGTCGGGGCGCCGGATTCTGTCCCGGTTGCCCCTCTTCCAGGCCAGCTCTCTGCTGTGGCCAGGGAAAGCAGTGGAGGATGGCCCAAGTACTTGGGCCCTGCACCCCATGGGAGACCAGGAGAAGCACCTGGCTCCTGCCTTCAGATCAGCGTGGTGCGCCAGCCGCAGCACGCCAGCAGTGGCGGCCATTGGAGGGTGAACCAATGGCAAAAGGAAGACCTTTCTGTCTGTCTCTCTCTCTCACTATCCACTCTGCCTGTCAAAAAAAAAAAAAACAAAAACAAAAACAAAAACCAGATTTACTTATTTATTCAAAAGGCAGAGTTACAGACAGAGAGAGATTTTCCATCACTAGTTCACTCCCCAAATGGTGGCAACAACTGAGGCTAGGCCATGATGAAGCCAGGAGCCAGGTGCCTCCTCCAGATCTCCTATATGGGTGCAGGAACCCAAGCGCTTGAGTCATCTTTTACTACCTTCCCAGGCACATTAATAGGGAGCTGGATCAGAAATGGAGCAGTGAGGACTTGACTGGAGTCCATATGGGATGTAGGTGCTGCAGATTGTGGCTTTAACCCAAAGCACCACAGTGCCAGCCTGGCTGCTCCACTTCCGATCCACCTCCCTGCTAATGTGCGTGGGGAAGCACTGAAAAATGGCCCAAATACTTGGGCCCCTATACCCATGTGGGAGATCAGGACTGAGTTCCAGGCTATTTGCTTCAGCCTGGTCCAATGCTGGTTGTTGTGACCATTTGAAGAGTGAACCAGCAGATGAAAGATCTGTTCTGTAACTCACCTTCCAAATAAAATAACACAAATCTTAAAAACAAAAACAAAATTAATATAAAAGATCAGAGTAATCTAGCCCTTCAAAAAATATAAGGCTATGAGATTAGCTACTTATCAATATTTAAAACAAAAATATGTCTCACTAGAAATGGAGGAAATTTTTGGCAGGTAAAAAAAAAAAAGTGGTAAGCAAAATAATACTTCCTCCAGACATTAAATTCTATACAGTTTATAAATCTTATTTCTCAGAATCTTTTTCTTATTGTGATGGTTCTCAGATTCCTTTATAAATCTTAATTATATTTAGATATACATGGTACCTTTATGTTATAGTAGTGATAAGCCTTTACAGAATACAAATAGGCAGGTATATGTTTCTCCAAAAACATTTAAATTGAATTCAATGCATCACTTGGATATCTTGGTGAAACAATTTTCAGATGGTAAAATGGTAAATCTATATATAATATTCTTCAATAGGATTATATTATAAAGTAGAATTGTTTCTCCTCTGGCCCCTAACAATAGAAAAATCAATATTTACATTGCTTTCATTGTTACATTCCCATAATAATCAGTACGGAAGACCTGCCAAGCTAGTAAATCAATCAAGCATACTGACAATAAAATCAAATTTCTACATTAGCTCTGAAATGCATATTGTCTGTTGAAACCTTTCACAGCCTGGCTAGTTTCATTTTCAATCCCTATATACACTCTTCCTGGAAAGCATCCTGGCCTCCTAAAATAACTTCATAGAAAAGTTTCTCTTTAGCTACAGTACTACCAAGATACACATTTTTTCTTATATAAACTGGATTTAATAGATTCAAAATAGCTACTCTTTAACAAGATAATGAAAAAATCATGTTTATGTATTCCTTATTCTACAATTGAGGTATTAAATACTGTTTCTTAATTAGAGATCTTTTTTGTCCTGAAAAAATTAACCAGTATGCCTGGTTTACTGCTTACTAGCTATACAATCTTAGCTAAAAATCAACGTAAATAACCATTCCACAAATCTTCTATTGTTACTAATACTCAATAACTCTACTAATAAATATATTATCACTCAATAGCTATAAAACTCAATGTCACACACAAATATGAATTTATTCTCACATTCACAATATCTGCAAATTGACTGGAAAATTCTTGTTCCATGGTTCCCTTCTGGGCCCAGGCCAAATGAATCAGTGATTATGTAAAGCATACTGTTTTATTTTTTATTATCTCTGATAATCATGATTTTAATTGTGAGATACATTTTTCATTCTATCCAGATGCTTGGGGGAGCAGAGCACTTCTAAAAGTATTTGAGTACTTTTTGTGTTTCTTTAAGCTTATTTTAGATATAGCGTTTTTCTGTGTTAAAATTTATATTTTGTTCTTTTGGTAGTTTATGAGTTGACAAAGTTCTCTTTGCACTTATTTCAAGAGTGTTTGCCTTTACCTCCTGGAATAAGGTTATAAAATCTGCTTAATAGTCTTTGTACAATATTTCCAACATCTATCCACGTTAGAAGTAAGGAAGCTAGAGCCTATGAGTCAGATCAACCCATCATCTGCTTTGTATGACTCTTAAGCAAAGAATTATTTTGCTTGTACAGTTTTAAATGGTTGAGAAAGAAACTGAAAGAAAACTAATATTTTGTGACATATGGAAATTATATGAAAATCAAACTTCAATGACCATAAATGCAATTTTATTGGATCACAACCATTCTTATTCATTTATATTGTGTGTGACTTTTTTCTAATATAATTATTTTCTCTGCAACTCCAGAGGACTCCTCTCCCCAGTCCTATTCCTAGAAAGGTGGGACTTCCCAGATACAGTTGCCCATGCTACACCCTACACCCACATATAAGTCGTTCTTCAAGTTTTGACTCATCTCCACAATAGATCTTCCTTTTTTTCTCCCAGAATCATCAGGTGGCTGCCCATTGAGCACAGTATTTTGTATAAGGTGTCATCCCCCTGAAAATAAGTAAGGGATTGAGATTTCCAGAGACTAAGAACAAAGTCTTAATAATTCTTATACCACCATTTGGTAATAATTTTATTCTAAAATCTTGGACTACTTGGAATTAAGAATATGCAAAAGGTGATATCATGATCAATTTACCTAGGAGCATCAATGCTAAAGAATACTGAAGATCTTTACCAGACTAGAGTTGATAGATCAATTCCTATGACAAAGCCAACCTTACCTGAATAAAGAGGTTTACAGGTGATGGGAATCTAAATGAGCTCAAAGTATTTATTCTATTAGATTTAACATGAGAAGGTACAAGATCAGTGATGCCAGGACTTTTGTTTGCGAGTAGCAAGAAGAGAAGAATACATTTTTTCAAGTTCAAGGGTAAAGTCAGTGTGATAGAAAGATTAACAGTCCTCCAAACTTTTCTACATCCTAATCTCATATATATATGATATATATATATGTTATTATATATGTTAACATATATATATATTACTTTCCATGTCAAAAAGGATTTTTTTAAAGATTTATTGATTTATTTGAAAGTCAGAGTTGCACAGAGAGAGGAGAGGCAGAGAGAGAGAGGTCTTCCATCCGATGGTTCACTCTCAAAATGGCCGCAACGGCCGGAGCTGCGCCGATCCAAAGCCAGGAGCCAGGAGCCTCCTCCGGGTCTCCCACGTGGATGCAGGGGCCCAAGGACCTGGGCCATTCTCCACTGCTCTCCCAGGCCACAGCAGAGAACCAGACAGGAAGTGGAGCAGCCGGATCTCGAACCGGCACCCATATGGG
Organism: Oryctolagus cuniculus; assembly: GCF_051225735.1. Classification (NCBI taxonomy): domain Eukaryota; kingdom Metazoa; phylum Chordata; class Mammalia; order Lagomorpha; family Leporidae; genus Oryctolagus; species Oryctolagus cuniculus. The sequence continues at coordinate 43,629,770 of NC_142869.1, read as the reverse complement.
ATGCCGGTGCTTCAAGCCAGGACGGTAACCCACTGTACCACAGCACCGGATTTTTAAGTTGAAGATAGGAACCAAGAGATGGAAAGTTTATCCTGTGTTAATTGATCTCAATACAATTACAGGGTCTTTATAACAGAAAGAGAGAGTAAGTGTGTTAAAATCATAGAAGGAGATGTGATGTTGGAAGTAGAGGTCAAGGTGATGGAGACAAAGAGAAAGGGAGAGGGAGAGAGAGAAAGGATATTTGAAATGCTATGCTACTGGCTTTAAAAATGGATAAAAGGGCTACGAGCCAAAGAATGCAAGTAGCTTCTAGGATCTGGAATAAACAAGGATCTAGGGATCTAGATTATCCTCTATAATCTCCAGAAGGACCAAGCCCTGCCAATAACTTGATTTTGGTCAATGAAATCAATTTGGTATTTCTGATCTCTAGAACAGTAAGATCATAAACTGTATTGTCTCAAGCCATTAAAGTTATAGCAATTTATTGCAGCAGCAACAGGAAACTGATACAGTTAGTTCAGGTTCAAATGGATCCTTGGACTTAAATTGTGTCATCAAGTCTTTTTTTTTTTTTTTTTTTTTTTTTTTTTTTTTTTTTTGACAGGCAGAGTGGACAGTGAGAGAGAGACAGAGAGAGAAAGGTCTTCCTTTGCCGCTGGTTCACCCTCCAATGGCCGCCGCTGCAGCCGGCGCACCGCGCTGATCCTGGCAGGAGCCAGGAGCCAGGTGCTTTTCCTGGTCTCCCATGGGGTGCAGGGCCCAAGCACCTGGGCCATCCTCCACTGCACTCCCTGGCCATAGCAGAGAGCTGGCCTGGAAGAGGGGCAACCGGGACAGAATCCGGCGCCCCAACCGGGACTAGAACCCGGTGTGCCGGCGCCGCAAGGTGGAGGATTAGCCTATTGAGCCACGGCGCCGGCTCGTGTCATCAAGTCTTGAGTTCAATGTCTCTTTCTTCTTCTCTCTCCCCATTTACTTCCCCCCCCATTCCCAACCACTTCCACCAACTCACTCTCACTTTTTCTCATCTCTAGTTGACCTAATTTCTATTTCAGAATCAGGCTTTTCTCACATGGTGGGGAACATGGCAGCAAGCAGCACTGGTTTCACTTTTCTCTAGCTTTGTGATTCTAGAGTCAAAAGGGGCTTTATTGTCTAGAGCCATTTAGAATAACTTCAGAGAAGGACTTTGACTGGCTTACCTTGGGCCAACTGACCAATCAGCTCAATAAATGAAAAAGGACACACTTAAAAGCCAAAACTGCCTGTTACTAAGGGGATGATAATGTAATAGTTCTGCTCCAAGCACATGGAAATAGTAATAAGTTTTCCAAAGGCATGAAAGGTGATAATCAGACAACCAGAACAAATGTCCACAATAGTTGGCCATTTCACTGAATTGATCCAGTAAGGCCATGGCCAACACAATGTCAATACTAATCCCAAATTTCCATTGAGACTACTAATTTATCACACCATTTTTTAATGTCATAATCTATCCCTTTTTCCTTCAGCCTGTCTACACTCACTTGCCTGCTTTACTAGCTGTATTGATTAATATTGGATTTTGCTTCAAATAACAGTAAATGCAAAACAATGATGCTTTAAATAAGATGTGAGCGTGTTTCTCTCTTACATCAGTGATATCTTTAGGCAGATGGTTCAAGGCTGACAGGTTCCCTGTTGTGCTTGGACTGCAGACAATTTTCAATCTTGTTTACCATCCTCACAAGTGACTTTCACCTCATGGTTCAAGATGGCTTCTCAGGTTCTGGCCCTTCGTGTCTGTATTACAGGAAACAGAATAGAAGAAATAAAAAGGAACACATCCGGGCAGAAGTGAATGAAGGGAGATGGGACATGAAAAGAAAGCAAACAAACAAAAAACATTATTTGATCTTGATTTTCAAACCACTATCCTGCCGGCTCCGCGGCTTACTTGGCTAATCCTCCACCTGTGGCTCTGGCACGCCGGGTTTTAGTCCCAGTTAGGGTGCCAGTTCTGTCCCAGCTGCTCCTCTTCCAGTCCAGCTCTTTGCTGTGGCCTGGGAAGGCAGTGGAGGATGGCCCAAGTGCTTGGGTCCTGCACCCACATGGGAGACCAGGAGGAAGCACCTGGCTCCTGGCTTTGGATCGGCGCTGCGCACCTGCTGTGGCCGCCATTTGGGGGGTGAACCAACGGAAAAAAAGGAAGACCTTTCTCTGTCTCTCTCTCTCTAACTCTGCCTGTCAAAAAAAAAAAAAAAAACAAACCACTATCCTGAAAGACAATGGGAAAAATATGGCTCTGTCACCTTTCTAGCTTTTTAACTTTGGGAAGTCAAAGACAGTTTCCTGATCTAAAATTTGATGGTGTGCTGGTTAAAAATATTTCTTTTTTAAGAAAAGATTTTATTTATTTGAAAGAGTTACAGAGACAGAGAGGGATCGACAGAGAGATTAAAATGATTTCTAACTAGAAAAAAATCCCTATTATTTCTTTAGATTCAGCAGAGTGTTTTTAACTAATTGTTTCCATTTCTCTTATCTGTATATCTTTAGGCTCTGTAATTGGTAATCAGCTTTGGTGTTTTCCTTTAATGGCCATCTGGAATGGCATTTCTGACCTCCATTTGGCAGAATCTTAGTGACTTTTTTTTGCATTCATTCTTCCTGACTTCCCTGCAGTATATGACACAACTGACCACTCTTATCCTGTTGGACATACCAGTTCACCTGACTTTTAGGATAGAGCACTCTGAATCAAGCACAGGTAGACTCACAGTCTCAAAACTGAGATGAACCTATGCTCTGTGATGTAACACAACTTGACCGAGTTTCACTACAAACAATTGGCTACCAAATATGAGTGCTTTAGTAACTAACCATGGTTCATCAGTGAGATGCACTTCTTCCTTATCACCACGTGTCTCTTTGTGGCAGAGGCCCCTTTCCTACATAACTTATCAGGTGCTTTATGTGCATTGTTGGAACTCAGGCCTAGAGAGGTGGAAAAAAAAAAAAAAGCCCTACTTAAATGTGGTGGAATAAGAAGGTGAAAAGGTCATGCCAAGATGGCCACTGAGGTGAGAAGATCGTGCCAAGATGGCTGCTGACAACAGAAACTGCTTGGCAACAGGCCGCGATTGGATGGCTTCGGAAACCACATGACAACAGAGCCTGACTGGCAACAGACTGTGATTGGTTAGGGCATAGACCGCCTCTTGACCGGATTGGCTTCCTTGGCTATATAAGCAGCTGCAGCAACTGAAATAAACGAGTCTGCAGGCTGCATGCCTCTGGCCCGCTTTCACCCGACTCTTGGGGTCTGTGTGGTGACTCCTCGCCTCTTGCCCCACCACGCTCCTCCACTCAGAGCGAATCCTCTCAGAAGAAATCAACTTCAACACTTAATGTCCTTCTCTCCCAGGATAACGGACAGTGGAAACAAGCACAGCTTTCATAGTTATTTTGTGCACAGTCGTTAACATGATACCTTATCCCTGAATTAATCCACAGCATTGATACAGGAACTGTACACACAACAGCATCAGCTTTGCAACTTTAGATGCTCTATGTCCATATAGAAGAGACAAAAAATGTTCAATAGCTGTCAATCCTCTGTTGTCATAATTAACAGCACATGCTAGGGAGTAGCAGTTCAGTCCAAGGTGAGCTTTCCCAAATTCAATCTGGTTCCTTTTATGATGTGTCTCCAATGTGAAATGAAGAAAATATCTCCAGTTCTTAGGGTTATAGTGATAACTGCTCAAATGAGAATGCAATCATCTCAAAACCCAAAAACATTCTGTTGGCACAGGGCAGTTCAAATTTATTTGCAGAAAACATGTCTTCAAAGAGAATATAGACTGTAGAGATTCAGCTCAGGTTATAGCATGGAGAAAAATTCATGTTCATGAATGTAGTTTAGTCTCTTAGAACACACAGCAGTTATTTGGGTGCCCTTATTATTCCAGCACAGCTGTGGTGGACAACTCCAAGCACAGCGCAATGTCCAAGCTCAAAAGTGGGCGGTGACATCTCTCTGCCTTTGCACCTCAGGGCTTTTTCTGAAGCAATAGCTGGCCATTCAGCCCAACCTGGCTTAGCTGGAAAGTGTGGGGAATAGGTCTGTGAAGGTGATGGTTAATACTCCTTTGGGAACCTTAACTAATGGTGAAAAAGATGTAGAGAGTAACAGTTCACCTCCAATTTTTTTTAGTGAGATAATTCTGGGGCACATTCTATATGTTCTTCAGAGAGTTCTATGTGCAGTCAAACTCCAGCTACCTACAATTCAATGAGATATCCTTTGTTGCTTCTTCGCTTCTGTTTCACTTTCTTCAGCGCAGGCCGTAGCAGCCACTTGGGGGGTGAACCAATGGAAAAAGGAAGACCTTTCTGTCTCTCTCTCTCTGTCTAAATCTGCCTGTCAAAAAAAAAAAAAAAAAAAAAAGAGAGAGAGAGAGAGTATGCACTCAGAAGGAATTGTGTGACACCAGTCTCTCTGTCTCTGGAGATATGATATATTTGCTAGGACACACAATCCTGCCACTGCCATCCACCACTTACCATGAGGTAATGCAACCAAAGTGAAGTCCCTGAGCCTGTGCTGTGCTGTTGGGAATTTCAGCCTCCAAAATTGTAAGCTAAATAAACCCTTTTTCTATAAAGTTAGCTGCTCAGGCATTTGTAGTAATATAAAGCTAATGAACTTGGTTTGAATAAATAATAAGATAATTACTTTTACTAGTTTATTATATATTCTCCCTCTGCTTGTTTATAAAATTAAAAAATTCATACCCCCCATTGTTACACAATACCTTGTTTTTTCAATTTGAAATACATCATGTAGAACTTCTTGGGTAAGTCCAGAGATTTTTTTTTCCAATTTTAGACATACAGAAAATGTGTAAGAATGGCATTACAAACACCCACATATCATCACCTAGATTTCCTTATTTTCCAAGTGTATGAAATTACATTGTTTGGAGTTAATTCGTACATTTCTTAACAGTTAGATACTGAAACTTCCATCTTACCTCATTGGTGTCAGAATAAGATAGACTCAAATCTGGGGCCGGTGCTGTGGCACAGTGGGTTAATTCCCTGGCCTGAAGCATCAGCAGCCCATATGGGCACTGGTTTGAGACCCAGCTGCTCCTCTTCCCATCCAGCTCTCTGCTATGGCTTGGGAAAGCAGTAGAAGATAAGCCAAGTCCTTGGGCCCCCTGCATCTCTATGGGAGACCCAGAAGAAGCTCCTGGCTCCTGGCTTTGGATCGGCACAGCTCCAGTCATTGCGGCCAATTGGGGAGTGAACCAGCAGATGGAAGACCTCTCTCTCTCTCTGCCTCTCCTCTCTCTGTATAACTCTGACCTTCAAATAAATAAATCTTAAAAAGAAAAAAAGATAGACTCAGGTCTCAATAACCAGTCTACCACTTATTGGCTAGATAGCCCTAGCAAATTACCTCACTCCTGTAAAGCTCAGTTACCTCATTAGTAAAACAGAAACTACCATATTTTAGGATTAGTCTGAATCACATGAGGTAATCATATATATATATGTAAATCAATATATCAAAATTATATATTACACATACATATAAAATCACCCAGTCCAATAGATGGTGGATTCAATAGGTGGTAGACCCAGTTATTATCAGTCAGAAATATCAGTAATGTGAGGTAGCTGATGTGTGTAAGCCAATTTAAAGAATACTCCTGCTGCTGCTTTTTGCTGACTATGTGGCACTCTATTGAGACCAGAACAGTACTTTAATCTTAGGAAATGTAAAATAGAGCTGCAACAACATCACCATAACCTTGAACTTATTCATAAGTTTGGTTCATAGAACAAGGTGAAAATCTAGGTAACCACAAAATTTCATTGGTTGAGCTAACTGAGATCTTATAATCAGCATTGCTATTCTTGGACAGTCCAACTAACAACTGTTTTGCAGCCCAGGGATAATTCAATAGTTCATTAAAAAGAGACTCCTTCAAATCCTCTACACTCAGAGTCAATACTTTATCAAAAGAGTTGGATTGACTACATAAGGTAAGGAGCCAGTTAGTGAATTTGCCATTCTTTTTTTTTAAGATTTATTTATTTATTTGAAAGGCAGAGTTACAGAGAGGCAGAGACAGAGGCAGAGAGAGAGAGAGAGAGACCTTCTATCTGCTGGTTCACTCCCCAAATGGCTGCAACAGCCAGAGCTGGGCCGCTCCAAAGCCAGGAGCGTCCTCCAGGTCTCCCATGTGGGTACAGGGACCCAAGGACTTGGGCCGTGTTCCACTGCTTTCCCAGGCCATAGCAGAGAGCTGGATGGGAAGTGGAACAGCCAGGTCTCGAACCAGAACCCATATGGGATGCCAGCACTGTAGACAGTGGCTTTAACCACTATGCCGCAGCGCTGGCCCTGAACTTGCCATTCTTATTCTTCCACCTACCAATATGATATGAAAACCTTTTCTGTGTTTGCATTTCTTTGTCCACAGAATACATTTCCACCTCCCGGGAGTGAGGTTGCAGGTAGTTTTGCTGTCATTTGTGTTATTGCAATGTCAAATCAATGCCAACTCTGGAAGAAAGCAGATGCCTTTTCCTGGCCAACAAATAGAATATAGGAAAATGAAAAGGTCTTAATCAGTAGAAGCATTCAAATTTTACTTGTTAATCTGTTCACATAGAGTTTTCAAAGCCTCCAGGATGTGACAGGCATTGTAGTTGGTACAGAAAACAAAACCACAACATTCTTGATCTTAATTAGCTTACAGCCTAAGACAATGACAATTACCAAGTGCTTTGAGAGGAAGAACATGCCTGGCAGAGTGAGCAGTGCTTGCAAACACAAAGACATGCTACACTAGTAGTCTTTTTTTTTTTTTTTTGACAAGCAGAATTAGACAGTGAGAGAGAGAGAGAGAGAGAGAGAGAAAGGTCTTCCTTTTTTCCGTTGGTTCACTCCCCCCCCCCCAAATGGCCGCCTCAGCCAGTGCGTAGCGCTGATCCAAAGCCAGGAGCCAGGTGCTTCCTCCTGGTCTCCCATGCGGGTGCAGGGCCCAAGCACTTGGGCCATCCTCCACTGCCTTCCCAGGCCACAGCAGAGAGCTGGACTGGAAAAGGAGCAACTGGGACAGAATCTGGCGCCCTGCCTGGGACTAGAACCCGGAGTGCCCGCGTCACAGGCGGAGGACTAGCCTAGTCTTGAGTGCAGGGTTCCACTAGGGAGGCTGGTGGATTAGGATGTAAAGGACAATAAGGCGCACAAGAATGTCCCACTTCCTCCCTCCCACCAGAGACACCCCCCCACACACACACACACACACTCCTTTGCTTCAATAAAGAAACCTGTCTGTTGAAGATGGTCTTTGCCTCTTTCTTCCACCTTCCTCTGGGGGCTAAGAAAGGCCAGAACCCCAAGGTATTTAAACCTAGCAGAGTGAACACTGTTACCTATTTTATCTTCATCCTGTTCAATGGAAACCTTTTAGTTCAATGGTGGGGGTGGGAGATGTTAAATGATCTTAAGCACAGGCTGAGATAATCAGATTTACTTTTTAAGAAATTTCTAGTAGTTGTATGAAGGCTGCCTTGGAAACCATGATAGAAAAACCCACATAGGAGGCTATTGTAATGAGATAGGAAATGACCTTGTTTTATGAATATGATACATATTTTAAAACTATTAATTGAAAATCAAGAAGCAAATCAGAAAAAAAGAACATGTTCAGGCACTTAATAAAATCAAACTCTGGTTATAATGATTTTCAGCTATTCAGAGACTAGTTCTCTGGTAATGACTTATTTTTTCTAACTTTGTAATTAAGTTCTTATCTGGTTTGCCAGATGGTGGGAAGAGGAAAAGAACTGAAAAATGCTAAATTTAGTCTATTTGGCTCTCTAACTACTGCTTATTATGGAGATCTGAGATGGTGAAAACTCTTTACACTGAAGTGTATGGATTTTCTGTGGAACGCATACATGTATCCCACATGTCCTAATTCTACATACAATCAGAGGTCAATGCAAGAAAATGTTTGCAGACACAAAGGGTCAGTTTGCTTGGGTTTTTACCAATTAATCAGGAATTCCTCAAAGCCAAGATTTATTTACGTGGGAGAAGTAAAGGAGACAGTGGAGAGGCGGAGTTCTCTAAACAACCTGCCTCCCTGAGAAGCAGTTTCCGTGGGCTTTTATAGCAACTGTTAAGCATGTCCGAGATGTAGAAATGGAATAGGAGGTCTCTTCCTGCTCAAGCAATATACATGATTTGTTCAAAAATCTGAGTCAGACTGATTTTTTTTCAACTTTCCTGGATTTGGTGGTCTGGCCCCTTCTGAGTTCAACGTTGCAAGCTAAGTTTTCCTGGAACTTTCTCTGAAAAACAACATCATATGAATAAACTGTTTGCTATTCTCTGCCCCTTTTCCCTCTTGCCAAATCCTACACTCTTGGTTACAAAAAGAAAAGAAAGAAAAAAAAAAACATACACACTGCAAATAATTGCTTGCTTTGAGGCTTTAAAATACATTTCCACCTTCTTCCATATTAAAAGTTTTTGACCTCTTCAAGTGAAATGCGGTGTTCCTTTCTCTTTCATTGTATTGCCTAGTTTGATGAATAGAGCTTACAGCTGCGGTTTGATGGAACGCTGTCCCGCTGAGGCTTGATCAGAAGAATCCGAACAGCCAGATCCAGTTCAGTTAGGAATCTGCTAAGAAAATGTGGATTCACCTCGGGGTGGGAGGGGTGCGGAGGGAGGAGACTGTTTTCAATAGAGGGCTTAAGGGGTACTCAGCTGTGCCTCAAGAAGAAGAGAGAAAAGCTCCAATTGCGCTGGCGTTCACAGGTGTTCTCTCCAGCCACCAAAACGCAAAGCCATGTTGTTTTCTCACCATGAAAAGATTTTCATAGATGCAAATACACATTCTGAAAGTCAAACTTAGAAACGGCTGCAATTTTATTTTATTTTTTTCAATGTTCTCTTCCCATAGCTACTTCGCACAGATTTAGATTTCTCCACAAGGCAAGAGAGAATTGAAGAAACAAAAAGATTTTTTGTTTTACTCTTCATGTGGCCATCAAGGATGAAGAAATGGTACTTCGTTTTTCCTTTAACGAGAGAAATGTTTGAGTTCTGAATTTTTCCCATTTTTGTATGCCCATTAACAAAATAAAACGCCGCTCTTTCACCAGAAACGAGTGACTCTACAGGACCGCCAGCAGGTGAGTGGGCTGAAACTACATATCCCGGCGTACCCCGCTCTCGAGCACAATGGAGACTGTCGTCATCCGGGTCACGGGGCAGCACGTTTCCTGCGTGCCGCTGGATTCCGGCCTGGGTTTCGCCCCGGGCCGAGGGCTCGCTTGGGCTGGGAGAACTGCAATTCCCGGCATGCCCTGCCGCGGGTGCGCCTGCGTACTCGAACAAATGCGCCAGGGAGCGCGTTGGTTTGAAGCGCTGTCTTAGTTCCATGGAAACCGGCGCTCCTGCAGTGGGACCGAGCGGCCGGCGGACTGATGGACTGTGGGGTGAGGCTGCTGGACCTTGGGCGGGTGAGCTTAGGTGGCAGGCGTGGGGCAGAGTTGGCGGTTTAGGAAAAGCCATTGTCAACTTTTCCTCCGCTGTAGCCTCCTCTCTCCGGCGGAGCCCAGTCCTGCTCCCTGGACCTCGGGACCCTGATTGCTGGCGCTTTTGCTTTGGGTACCGGCGAAGACCATTTAGGAGTGAAGTCTTCCTTGGCCTATCTCTACCTGGGGGAAAGGGAGTGTAGACGCTGAATTTTCCGGATAATCCCAGTACCACCTTTCCGTATTTATACGTTTGGTTGGAAGTGATAGGTCAATAGGAAGGCTATTTTCTTAGTTTATGTTTGTTTTTTTACCACCATTTATCCTCTCAGGCCTGCTTGCTACAAAAATAAGAATTAACATTCGTCCTTTGCTGTTTCCCTAGGACCTGGAGACAGTGGTTAAATTTTTGTTAATTATCCCCATGTGTTTGCCATCCTCAGTGCCCCAGGCTCCGTGCTCAGCCTAAAGGATGGGGAAAGGATTGAGTCTTACCCTACGTAGTACAAGGTCTCAATCTGTCTGGAACACACACATACTCTTTTTGTCCCTCATTTGTTCATCTTGGAGCTCTCAAGACTAGGTCCTTTAAATCTTTCTGTTCTCTAGTGTCTAGTTTTGTGGCTTTATAAGCCATGCGTATACTGAAAACGCCAGAGTTTATACCTCACGTCCACATTTCTCACCTGAACTCCAGCTCCACAAATGCAGTCGTGTATTGGGCATCTCTCCCCTTTTAAATTTAGCATTTCAAAAAAAAAAAAAAACGCTTTCACTCAAACCAATTCTGCCTTAGTAAGTTTCCACTGTCTCGGTGTTAACACCATCCTTTCAGTTGCTCAAGTCAAAGACCTTGGAGTGATCTTGGCTGCTTCCTTTGTATCCTATCATTAATCCATTTGTGAAACATTTTTAAACTATGTCTGGACTTGGGCCGCTTCTTACTATTTCACTGCTGTTACCCTGATTCTAGCTTGCAGCATCACCTGCCTTGGTTGTTTGCAGCAGTCTCAACTTCCTGCTTTTGTCCATGCCCTCCTACCATTTGGGGAGGAAGGGAGCCAGGGTGATTTAGTTAAATGTCAAGTTAGGTCACAGTACTCCTCAGGTCTAAACTGTCCAATGGCTCTGTGAGTCACTGAGTAAAAAACCAGACCTATACAGTGGTCTTTAAGGCTCCATGTAGTCTGATCGCATTGTTATCTCTGACCTCACCTCCAATCATTTCCTCCTTCACCTGTTGCTTTCCCACCAAACTAACCTCTTCACTGTTTGTGTGCCCAACAGGTGTTCTAACTTAGGGTTTTGCACCTGGTGTTAGCACTTTCTGGCGCTCACTACTGACTTCCTTCATAGACACGTCTACTTACGTATCTCAGTGAGACTTTCTTTGACCACTCTTTAAAATGAAAATATGTGCCAGGATCCCCATCCCATGGTTTTTCCAGTTTTTTTAATTGCACTTATCACCAGTGAAAAAACTATTTTACCTAATGTTTATCACCAAGTGTAACAGCTCAGTGAGGGTGAGGAGTTCTATCTGTTTTGTTCACAGCTGTACTACCCAATGCCTAATAGTATATGGCTCATGGTAAACATTCAGGAGATATCTTTTAAATGTATGAGTGAATGAAGATAGCATTTTTGAGCAAATTATTTTTCCAGTGGTTGTGATAACATTGAATCCTTGCCCAACTACTTTGAGACACATAGCATATAGTTGTAGCTGTTACTAGATTCAGGAATGTAGCCAGTGTCCACAAAAGCAAGTGATCCCTTTCTAAAGTCTTCTGGCTTTTACTAGTGTATTAATAGTGACATTGATCTTTTTTTTTTTTTTTTTTTTTTTTGTTTTTGTTTTTGTTTTTTTGACAGGCAGAGTGGACAGTGAGAGAGAGACAGAGAGAAAGGTCTTCCTTTGCCGTTGGTTCACCCTCCAATGGCCGCCGCGGCCGGCGCGCTGCGGCCGGCGCACCGTGCTGATCCGATGGCAGGAGCCAGGAGCCAGGTGCTTTTCCTGGTCTCCCATGGGGTGCAGGGCCCAAGCACCTGGGCCATCCTCCACTGCACTCCCTGGCCACAGCAGAGAGCTGGCCTGGAAGAGGGGCAACCGGGACAGAATCCGGCGCCCCGACTGGGACTAGAACCCGGTGTGCCGGCGCCGCTAGGCGGAGGATTAGCCTAGTGAGCCGCGGCGCCGGCCATTGATCTTTTCAATGCATGCTTTTGTTGAGGTTACCAGCCTCAATACTCTTTCTGAACATTGGGATAGAACTGTGTTACTTTGATAATGAAATACTTATGGAAATTAGTTGTGAATGAACTTTTAAAAAAATATAGGTGTATGTCTTAGTATTGTTTATTGTTACTATCAAGCATCAGGAATTGGGTCCAAGACAGCACTCTGTATTTTCTCCTTTTCAAAAACAACAAAGCACAGATACATTAAAGCCATTCTATCTTTGCTGGAATATTAACAATTAGAAGCAGATTCTTTAAGACTGTACTTCTTCAACTATGGTTTCTAGAGCTATGACTTATGGAGGATCTGCCTAATGGCTAGTGGATTGTGTGTGTGTATGGGAGTGTGATGTTTCTGATACCCAGCTGGGAAGGGATAGGCAGGGATATGAGTAACTGCAGTGAAAATGAGCATCTTCTGACTTTAAGCCCTAACTCGGCAGACACATTCTCTAGATCCCAAATCCTACCTCACACTTCCTTTAACGGCCTTGCCCACACTTAGGAACTGTCCCTGGTGGCTATTAAGGCTGCATTTCTGCGACTTGATCTGACTTGATCATCACTGCTCACTCTCTTGCTTCCTGGGGCTCTCTTGACCTTGTCATTGTTTGGGTCAGGCAAGCGGGATAGAGTGGGGAGAAGGAGGTGATGATTTGTTTTGGGGTGGGATAGGGTTTTCTCCTAATCCTGAGATCTATTTTTAATAAATGCCCAAGGGCAAGATTGGCTTGTTTAACTTTTGAGTCAACAGCCTGAACGATCCTCACTGACTAAGAGAATATTTCAAGGACAGCACCATGTATTTCACACCAAATGTTGTCCCTGTCCACCATAAATGAATGTTTACTTTTGGTCTCCCCTTCCTTAAAGTGATATTTTCTATAAACTTACTTCTCCTCAAAGTCTGGGGCCTGAGTTGGTTCCTACTTTTTGTTTGAGAATTTTTTTCTTCTTTCTGGAAGGCTGAGAAGCCCTAGTATAGAGCAGGGTTGAGTGGATGCTGGGGTAAATCAAATTCTTATTCCCACATACACACTTTCTCTGCTGTAAGTAAAGGAAGCAATTTAATTAGTTTTATATTCCATTTTGTTTTTATGGCTGAATGGGCAGATTCCCTATAAAATGAATGTAAGCATTATATAAATATCATAGGTACCCTAGGGAAATATCAATAGAACTAGACATTTCAACAATTACATGAAGATACTTTAGGTGAGCATCTGTATCCTATTTTAAATATATGGAAGAAGGGTCTTCATTTCCTATAATTTTTTCTAAAAGTAGTCCATTGCTGTTTTTATGGTAGTATTATGTTCTTCCAATATAAATTAGTAGACAGTCCTTCCTATTATAGCCAGCTACTTGGGCCTCATAGGGTACCACAGAAATTGTCCTCCCTATGCTGCTGTTTGTAGTTTTCTTTACTTTCTCCTCATACTTGTTTTTCCATGAGCTATTGTCTGGGAATACCATGAGCATACTCAAGGAAAGTGATTAAAAACGAACAAAATAGGGGCTGGTGCCGTGGTGCATTGGGTTAATGCCCTGGCCTGAAGCGCCAGCATCCCATATGGGCGCCAGTTCAAGACCCAGCTGCTCCACTTCCCATCCAGCTCTCTGCTATGGCCTGGGAAAGCAGTAGAAGATGGCCCAAGTCCTTGGGCCCCTGCACCTACATGGGAGACCCGGAAGAAACTCCTGGCTTCAGATCTGCACAGCTCCGTCTGTCCGTTGCGGCCATCTGGGGAGTGAACCAACAGATGGAAGACCCCTCCCTCCCTCCCTCCCTCTCCGCCTCTCCTCTCTAACTCTGACTTTCAAATAAATAAATCTTAAAAATAAAAAATTTTTCTCACATACACAGTTTGGAGATTACTGGTTTTGTCTAAAAATGCTGGATTCGGCCGGCGCTGCGGCTCACTAGGCTAATCCTCCGCCTGCGGCACCGGCCCACCGGGTTCTAGTCCCAGTCAGGGCGCCGGATTCTGTCCCGGTTGCCCCTCTTCCAGGCCAGCTCTCTGCTGTGGCCAGGGAGTGCAGTGGAGGATGGCCCAAATCCTTGGGCCCTGCACCCCATGGGAGACCAGGATAAGTACCTGGCTCCTGCCATCAGATCAGCGCGGTGTGCCGGCTACAGCGCACCGGCTGCAGTGGCCATTGGAGGGTGAACCAACGGCAAAGGAAGACCTCTCTCTCTGTCTCTCTCACTGTCCACTCTGCCTGTCAAAAATAAATAAATAAATAAAAATAAAATAAAAATGCTGGATTCATCTGAGCTTCTCTGGCATTTTCCTTGTGTTTCTCAGACATGGGTGATCCTTAGCTCTTTGTATTTAATACTGGAGTGCTGCATGGCCAATGAAAGATCACTCACAGCTCTGGGCATCATAATAGGGAAGGAAAGGACAGGTACAATTATTTCTGTCCTTTATATCAGAAAACAGGCTACCCTTTGCAAACTTCTGTCTAAAGTTTCATTAGCAAGGATGTATCACATGGATGTGCCAGCTGTAAGGGAGGCTGGGACCATGAACTTTTCAACTTCTTTTATTTAGAGGACAGAGGAGTTCTGAAAGCATGGTACTAGCCTCTGGTGAGGGCTTTATTGCTACCTCATTACATGGCAGAGAGCACCACAGGGAAAGATGGAACAAGTGTGCTAGCTTGGGTCTTGTCTTCTTATAAAATCACAAATGCTTACATTAGGTTCTACCCTGGTGACCTTGTCTAATGCTAGTTACCTACCAAAGGCCCTAACTTCCAAATACTGTTAATATCTGAATTTGGGGATGAAGTTTCCAGCACATGAACTTTTGGAGGACATACTCATTATAGCAAAAGATATTGGAGAGCTATTTTAGGATAAAGAAATGTCCTCAATGGATATAGCACTGGTATACTGTCAAGAATATTAGTCTCTATACCCCTACCTGCCTTGCTTTTTGCCCCATTAAATCCTGCCACCATTCCTTCCACTTCATGATTTCCTGCCCTGGATCCTAGGGACCAACTTCAATGGTAGGAATTGAGATAGTCCCTACTTTCACTGCCTGGGAAATGACAGGGAGGGAGATAATTACCCAGCAAGTGGGAAGAAAGGCAAATTCCTGATATCCCAAGTTGGATGTCTGTGAATCCATTCCCACAGGAACACTGTTGCTAGAGATGGTTTTGGTTTACAGTACAATTAGTATAGAATATCTATACAGAATAGAGTTACTGGAAAATATCTTTGAAGTTTCCACCAATGACCTTGTCATTGAACATGATTCATTTACCTGTTGAGACCATGTATAAGCTAATTTTTCTTCTGTTGCTAATACCTTAAAAGAATAGTCCCACCATTCTAATTACTTTTTATTTTATTTAGCTTCATGATTTTATGTGATGTATTTTGGGGAGGGGAATCATGCATTAGTAAGTACAAGAGAAAATTCAGATTAACTTCATTTTAGATGTGGCTTTTTTCCTTTTTTTAAAATCAGCATAATTGTATATCTTCAAAGGTACTGTGAGGTAATTTGATACATGTGTATGATGAATAATGATCAAATCAGGGCCTGGTACTGTAGTGTAGTCGGCTAAACCTCTGCCTGTGGTGCCAGCATCCCATATGGCTGCTGGTTGAGTCCTGGCTGTTCCACTTCCAATCCAGCTCTCTGCTATGGTCTGGCCTTCGCCCACAGGAGACCGAGAGGAGGCTCCTGACTCCTATCTTTGAATCAACCCAGCTCTGGCCATTGCAGTCATTTGGGGAGTGAACCTGTGGATGGAAGACCTCTCTGTCTGTAGCTCTCTCTCTCTCAAAATCTTAAGATCAAATCAGAGTAATGAGCATTTGTTTCCTTAAACATGCATCTTGTGTGTATGGGGGGTGGGGGATATTCAAGCTCCTCTCTTCTCATAAAACATGATTTTTTGTGAACTGTAGTCATTGTGTTATGCTGGAGAACTTTAGAACTTATTTCTCCAATATACACCTAAATTGTTGAAACTTGAGGCCTAATATGTAGTCTGTTCTAAAGAATGCTCCATATGCTGACGAGAAGAATATGTATTCTGCAGCTGTTGGATGAAATGTTTTGTAAATGTTGTGGTTGTTGCTGTGGCGCGGTGGGTTAAAGCCCCAGCCTGCAATGCCAGCATCGCATATGGGTGTTTGTATGAGTCCTGGCTGTTCCAGTTCCAATCCATCTCTTTACTATGGGCCTCACAGGGTGGGTACCTGTTAACTACCAGTTAAGTAGCAGAAGATGACCCAAGTCCTTGGGCCCCTGCACCTGCAAGGGAGACCCAGAAGAAGCTCCTGGTTCCTGGCTTCAGATCAGCTCAGCTCTGGCCATTGCGGTCATTTGGGGAGTGAACCAGCGGATGGAAGACCTCTCCCTCTCTCTCTGCCTCTACCTCTCTGTAACTCTTTCAAATAAATAAAAAATGTCTGCCAGGTCCATTTGGCTTATAGTATAGTTTGATATTTCCTTGTTAATTTTGTGCACTGGTGAAAGTGGGCTTAGAAGTCCAGAAATATTGTTGTATTGAAGTATATCTCTCCTTCAAGATCTAATGTTTGCTGTATGTAATTGGGTGTATTGGTATTGGGTGCATATATAAAAGTATTTACTATTATTATTTTCCCTTATTTATTGAACCCTTCATCACTGTATAGTGGTCTTTGTCTCATACAACTTTTTTTCTGGGAAGTCTATTTTATCTGAGGTAAGTATAGCTATTCCTGTTGCTTTTGGTTTCTGTTTGCATGGAATATCTTTCTATCCCTTCTCTTTCAATCTTTGTGAGTCTTTACCAAAGAAGAAGTGAGTTTATATAAGTAACACCTTGGTTCTTGTGGTTAAAAAAAAAAAAAAAATTTAGCCAGACTGAATCTTTAATTGAATAATTTAATTTGTTTACATTCAAGGCTGTTAATAATAACTAAGGTCACCTCTAGTCATTTTATTAAAGGTTTCTGGTTGTTTTATATACCCTTTGTTCCTTTATTCCTCTCATTGTTTATCTGTTATTTTCAAAAATATATTGATAAAGTTTGATTCTATTTTTTGTTTTCTGCTATTGAGTTTTATAATTTTCTGTGATTTCATGATGGCAATTATTGAACTTTTGCTTCCAGTATACAACACCCTAAACATTTCCATAAAGCTAGTCTTCTTGTGATGAATTCCCTCAGTTTTTCTTGTCTTAGAAGATCTTTATTTCCTCTTCATTTCTGAAAGATAGCTTTGCTGGATATAGTATTTTTTTTTTTTTTTTGACAGGCAGAGTGGATAGTAAGAGAGAGAGAGAGAGAGAAAGGTCTTCCTTTGCCATTGGTTCACCCTCCAATGGCCGCCGCAGCCAGCGCACCGCGCCAGTGTGCTGCGGCCAGCACACCGCGCTGATCCAATGGCAGGAGCCAGGTACTTATCCTGGTCTCCCATGGGGTGCAGGGCCCAAGCATTTGGGCCATCCTCCACTGCACTCCCTGGCCACAGCAGAGAGCTGGCCTGGAAGAGGGGCAACCGGGACAGAATCCAGCGCCCTGACCGGGACTAGAACCCGGTGTGCCGGTGCCGCAAGGCGGAGGATTATCCTAGTGAGCTGTGGAGCCGGCCCTGGATATAGTATTATTGGTTAGCAGTTGGTTTTTTCTTTTGTAAATGTGGAATCTTAGAATATATTATCCTAGGAGCCGGTGCTGTGGTGCAGCGGGTTAAAGCCCTGACTTGCAGCACCGGCATCCCATGTGGGCACCAGTTTGAGTCCCGGCTGCTCCACTTCTGATCTGGCTCCCTGACAGTGCCTCTGGGAAAGCAGCAGAGGATTGCCCAAGTGCTTGGGCCCCTGCACCACATGGGAGACGTGGAAGAAGCTCCTGGCTTCAGCCTGACCCAGCCCTGGTCATTGCAGGCATTTGGGAAGTAAATGACTGGATGGAAGACCTCTCCGTCTCTACCACTCTCTCTAACTCTGCCTTTCCAATAGAAAAAATAAATTTTTTTAAGAAAAAAATCTTATTCTCTTTTTGCTTGTAAGATTTTTGCTGAGAAATCTTCAGATAGTCTAATGGAGATTCCTTTATATATGACTTGAAATTCTCTTATGTGAATTTTCACTTCTGTGTTTACAGTTCTCTTTTTTTGTTTTTGTTTTTTGATCAAGTTTATAATATGCCTCAGAGATCCTTTTTTGGGTGAATCTATTTGGGGTACTTTGAACTTTCTGGTTGCTTTATATAATTGAGTGTTCTGAAAACTATCTAAATCTTTGCAAGTATGTCCTGGATGTCCATATTTTTCTCAACCTTTAGTCATTTTTCAGCAATTATTTCACTGAGTAGGTTTTCTCAGCCTTTTCCCTTCCCTTCTGGAACACCCATAATACAAACATTTGTCCAATCACATCTCTTAAGTCTTGTGGACTTTCTTCAATTTTTCCTTTCTTTCTCTGATTGAGTTATTTCAAAAGACCCATCTTTAAGTTCAGAAATTCTTTCCTCTGCTTTAATATGATCTGTTGCTGAGGCTCTGATTGTGTTTATCTCACTGATTGAGTTACTCAGGTCCAGTGTTTCTGTTTGATTATATTTTATGACCTAGAGGTCTCTCTTAATTTCATATTCAGATAATGAATTATCTTCCTAGTTTCGTTGAATTATCTGTCTATGCTGTCTCATATCTCATTGTTCCTTGAAATCATTCTTTTGAACTTTTTCACTCTTTCAGGCAATATTTCAACATTTTTTTCTTTAGGGCCTACTGCTAGAGAGGTATTATGTCCCTGTGAAGGTATTAGAGAGGTATTATGTCCCATGTTGCCTTTTATGTGTTTCTTGTTTTCAGTGTTGATGTTTGCATACCTGAAGGAATCAGCTGCCTCTACCAATTTTATAGAGTGGCTTTCATAGTAAAAGACTTTCTCCTGGGAATGTGTCCTAGGAATGTTGGTTGGGTAGGCTGTGTTGGTTTTAGTTCCTTGGGAGTAGGGAGAGGGAAGCACAGTACTGTAGTATCTGTGTAGCTTCTTTAGCTATAATCAGCATCAGCAATACCTGTGGGTGTCTCAGTGGCCTCAGTTAAAGAGGTTTGCTGTGGGAATGCTCTGCCATCTGGATGCAGCTTGTTTAAGCAGGGCTTAGCAGCTCTGAATGTGACAAGTCTTGGTACATGCTCAAGGTTCCTGTCAATTTCTGCAACTTGCCTTAGAGTGTGACTGCTCTGGTGGGCACATGCAGAAGATGTAAAGCTGGTGCAGCAGCACAGGCAGGGCCTTTCAGTTTTGGAGGGGTCTGTGGAGGAGCAGGAACATTCCGGTGGGCATAGTACCTGTTAGTGCTGAGGACCCTGTTTAGGCCAGGCCACACTGGTGAGCTGGGGATAGGCACCTGTCGGTGTCTAAAAGATACACAGGTGCCTTCTTGGTAATGAAAACGCTGATAATAGAAGTAATAACTCCCTCAGACAAATCACAGAGCTTAATATGTGACTAATGCTAGCAAATGGGGTAGTCTAGATTATGACACAATAACAAACTACTCAACAATCTCAATGGCTTACAACGTATGTCTTGCTCATTCACACTATTCATATGTCACAGATGAGTCATGAATCTGTTTCATGTCATCTTCATCTAGGACCCTGGCACATGGAACAGGCACTAGCTGGGCTTTTGTGGATCTCATGGAGTAGGGAAAACAGAAATGGTGAACAACAGGCTGGCACTTAAAGCTTCCACCTGCGTTTAATTGACCAAAGCAGTACACATGGCCGTACCTGAGTTCTACAGGACTGCGATGCATAGTCAGTAACATACTTAGAACCCCAATATTTTTTGATTAATCTTAGGTGCATATGGAAACTACAGTGTGCAGACCGGTCCTTTCTCCAGCCCACATCAACGCTACAGCTTCTGAAACATTCACGGTACTCCAGCAAAGGATGAGAATAGTCGAGGAACAGACCAGTTCTCTGAGGAATGACCTAATAATGTTGGACTATGGTGAAAAAAGGTAACAAAAAGGAACTAGATCTCTGTAGTTTGAATGTTTGTTCTTTACTTAATATAGGAGTTAGAGTAGTTTGGCAGATAAGAAAGGTATTTAGGAAAGAATTGAACAGTTTCCATTTGAACTTTAGAAAATATTTGCAAGTTAATGAGTTGTCATGCTGTGATAAAGCTACCACAACTATTTACAAACATGTAATTTTTCATGTAACTAAAAATATTGGCATTCTTACTGTAAAATCAGTTAAGGTGAAAATCTTAAAAATTAATACCATTTTATATTCTTCCACATTTATTGTAAATTAAAAGATGTAAAGTTTTTTTAAGATGTCATAATTTAGAATGAAGTGCTCAAAAAACAACTACTTTGTCTTCTGCTACTAAAGAAGTTTTTGACATTAAAATTAGATTATATGGCCTGAGGGATTTGGGTACTTTGGCAGCCACCACTGAATTTACTGTTTTGTTTTGCTCTTAAGATATAATTTTATTTCTTTGAAAGGCTGAGAGGGAGATACAGAGATCTTCTATCTGTTGATTCACTCCCCAAATTGCTTTAATGGCTGGGGTTGGGCCAAACCAAAGCCAGGAGGCTGGAACTCTGTCTGGGTCTCCCATGTGGGTGGCAAGGGCCACAGGTGCTTGAGCCATCTTTTCCTGCTTTCCCAGGCACATTAGCAGTGAGCTGAATTGGAAGCAAAGCAGCAGGAACTCAAACTGGTGCTCTGATTTGTTATGCTGGCATCGTAGGCAGTAGCTTAACCTGCTCTACAACACTGGCCACATTTTATTTTGTGTTTATTGCTTTAATTAGGAAAAATAAAAATAAAGATTCATGGAAAAATTTAACTAAAAGACAGAAATTAAAAATTTTCAGCTGCATCAAGTTCAAGAAACTTTTGTAAGTGATGATGCCAGCCATTTAGCCCATCCTTAATGAACTCAGGGTTTTGGGAATTTAATGATGTTAATTCAGTCTTTTATTACATTATTATCTGAAGAAAAATATGCCTTTTAATAGTTACTAAGAATTGGAAACAAAACTCCTAAGATGTCAAGTGAGGACCGTAAGTTAGAAGCTTAATGATTTCCCTTGAAACTGCAAAATTACTCATTTGATGAGAGGAATGAGCAGTAATATTGTCACAATGAGGGACTCTCCAGTGAAGCTTTCCTCTGCTAAAGCTTTGGTTAACTTTCCTAAAACACTCTCTGAATAAGCAGATGTTATTGTTCTTTTGTGCTTCAGAAAGGCAACAGGCAAAATAAGCATCCCAAAACATTGCCGTGATCTTTGCTTTTGACTGAACCAGTTTCATCTCTTGGTAACCATTGCTTTGACTGTGCCTTGTCTTTAGGATCATACTGGTAAGACCATGTTTCACCTTTCCCAATTCGAAGTGCTTCAGAATCCTGATCTCACACTAGTTTAAATTTGCATTGACATAAAATATAACTCTGCACTAGTGTGCATCTGGTCTGGCCATAATGTTGTTGGCACACATTGAGCAGAAAGTTTGCTCAACTTTGGTTTTCCAGTCACGATTGTATAAGCTGAACCAAATGGATAAATATGGTATTGGCTATTCTCTCTGCTGCAAATGAATGTCCTGTTCATTTAGGGCATGAGCTAGATTAATTTTTTCCTTGCAAATTGAATTGGATGGTTTGCTGCTGTAGAAATCATCTGAAACATTTTCTTGTGCCTTCTTAAAATGAGTTACCTAGAAACTGCTGACTTTTTTTTTTAATTAATTAATTTATTTGAAAGGGAAAGTTACAAAGAGGCAGAGAGCAAGAGCGAGAGAGAGGTCTTCTATCCGCTGCTTCACTCCCAAATAGCTGCAATGACTGGAGCTGTGCTGATCTGAAGCCAGGAGCCAGGAGTTTCTTCCAGGTCTCCCACACGGGTACAGGGGCCCAAGGACTTGGGTGGTCATCTACTGCTTTCCCAGGCCATAGCAGAGAGCTGGATCAGAAGTGGAGCAGCCAGATCTTGAACCAGTGCCCATATGGGATGCCAGCACTACAGGCAGTAGCTTTACTTGCTACACCACAGGCCAACCCCAGCTGCTGACTTCTTGATTTTTAAAAATTATTTTTCATTTGAAAATATTTTTGAGTTTTAAAAATTTTAATTAATATGTGGTATTTGTATATTTTGTGGGATACAACGCAGTATTCCAATGTATGTAAACAATGTAAACCATTCAAACCAGGTAATTTTTTTTTTAATCTTTTTTTTTAACTTTTATTTAATGAATATAAATTTCCAAAGTACGATTTATGCATTACAATGGCTTCCCCCACATACCGTCCCTCCCACCCACTACTCTCCCCTTTCCCACTCCCTCTCCCCTTCCATTCACATCAAGATTCATTTTCGGGCCGGCGCCGCGGCTCACTAGGCTAATCCTCCGCCTAGCGGCGCCGGCACACCAGGTTCTAGTCCCGGTCGGGGCGCCGGATCCTGTCCCGGTTGCCCCTCTTCCAGGCCAGCCCTCTGCTGTGGCCCGGGAGTGCAGTGGAGGATGGCCCAGGTGCTTGGGCCCTGCACCCCATGGGAGACCAGGAAAAGCACCTGGCTCCTGGCTCCTGCCATCGGATCAGCGCGGTGCGCCGGCAGCAGCGCGCCGGCCGCGGCGGCCATTGGAGGGTGAACCAACGGCAAAAGGAAGACCTTTCTCTCTGTCTCTCTCTCTCTCTCACTGTCCACTCTGCCTGTCAAAAAAAAAAAAAAAAAGATTCATTTTCGATTATCTTAATATACAGAAGATCAGCTTAGCATACATTAAGTAAGGATTTCAACGGTTTGCTCTCACACAGAAACATAAAGTGAAAAATAATAGATGATTTTTTTTAAATGATGATGAAATCAGATCAGACCTATTGTCATGTTTAATCCCAGTGAGAGTCAAGTTGGGAGTTGATAATTTTTTTTTTTTTTTACAGAGGATCAGTTTAGTATACATTAAGTAAAGATTTCAACAGTTTGCACCCCCATAGAAACACAAAGTGAAATATATTGTTTGAGTACTCGTTATAGCATTAAATCTCAATACACAGCACATTAAGGACAGAGATCCTACATGAGGAGTAAGTGCACAGTGACTCCTGTTGTTGACTTTACCAATTGACGCTCCTGTCTATGGCATCAGTAGTCTCCCTATGCTCCAGTCATGAGTTTCCAAGGCTATGGAAGCCCTCTGAGTTCTCCGATTCTTATCTTGTTTAGACAAGGTCATAGTCAAAGTGGAGGTTCTCTCCTCCCTTCAGAGAAAGGTACCTCCTTCTTTGAAGACCTGTTCTTTCCACTGGGATCTCACTCGCAGAGATCTTTTGCCAGAGTGTCTTGGCTTTCCATGCCTCAAATACTCTCATGGGCTTTTCAGCCAGATCCAAATGCCTTTAGGGCTGATTCTGAGGCCAGAGTGCTATTTAGGACATCTGCCATTCTATGAGTCTGCTGAGTATCTCACTTCCCATGTTGGATGACTCTCCCCTTTATTTATTCTATCGGTTAGTGTTAGCAGGTACTAGACTTGTTTATGTGCTCCCTTTGACTCTTAGTCCTTTCATTATGATCAATTGTGAACTGAAATTGATCACTTGGAATAGTGAGATGGCATTGGTACATGCCACCTTGATGGGATTGAATTGGAGTCCCCTGGTATGTTTCTAACTCTACCATTTGGGGCAAGTCAGCTTGAGCATGTCCCCAAATTATACATCTCTTCCCTCTCTTATTCCCACTCTTATGTTTAACAGGGATCACATTTCAGTTAATTTTTAACACTTAAGAATAACTGTGTATTAATTACAGAATTAAACCAGTCATATTAAGTAGAACAGACAAAAAAACTACTAAGAGGGATAATGTATTAAGTTGTTCATTAACAGTCAGGGCTATGCTGATCAAGTCACCGTTTCCCATAGTGTCCATTTCACTTCAACAGGTTTCCTTTTTGGTGTTCAGTCAGTTGTCACCGATCAGGGAGAACATATGGTATTTGTCCCTTTGGGACTGGCTTATTTCACTCAGCATGATGTGTTCCAGATTCCTCCATTTTGTTGCAAATGACTGGATTTTGTTGTTTCTTACTGCGGTATAGTATTCTAAAGAGTACATATCCCATAATTTCTTTATCCAGTCTACCGTTGATGGGCATTTAGGTCGGTTCCAGGTCTTAGCTATTGTGAATTGAGCAGCAATAAACATTTTCTTTCTGTTCAGAGTCTACCATCCATCCTCCAGATCTTTATACAGTATAATACCTGGTTGTGAATTAGTCACTCCACTGTTATGGAATTCTAGACTCTATTAATTCTACATGAGTGTTTTGGTACCCATTATCTAACCTCCCTCTCTTCCCCCTGCCTTCATACTACCCAAACTCTAGTGATAATCTGTTTTAAGTTCAAATTGACTATCCCTTTAACTTGCACATATGTGAGATAAATGCAGTATTTGGATATCTGTGCCAGGTTTATTTGATTTAACATAAGGATCTCTACTCCACTCATTTTGTTGCATTGTCAGGATTTCATTTTTTTATTACTGATAATATTCCATCGTGTATGTATATACATACACACACACAATATATTCTTTATCCGCTTGTTTATCAATGGACATCTAGGATTATTCCATATCATAGTTATTGTGAATTGTGAATGTAGGAGTGTAGGTATCTGTTATTATTTTGTTTATATATTATTTATGTTTTTATATGTTGATTTCATTTCCTTCAGATATATGCCCAAAAGTGGGATGGCTCAATCATATGGTAGATTTGTTTTCAATTTTTTTGAGAAACTTCCGGACTGTGGCTTTACTAATTTGCACTTCCAGCAACAGTGTATAAAGATTTCTTTTCTCCACATGTTCACCAGCTCCAGCATTTTTTTTTTTTTTGTCCTTTTCGTAACAGCCATTTTAACTGGAGTAAGATGATATATCTTTGTGGTTTTGAATTGCATTTCCCTGATAGTAGTGATATTGAACATTTTTCATATATTTTCCATTTGTATTTCCTCTTTTTAAAAATTTTTTTAAAAGTTTATTTAAGGTATACAAATTTCACATATTTCATATATACAGATTTAGGAACATAGTGATGTTTCCTACCCTACCCCCAACTTATCACCCTTCTTCCTCCTCTCTCTCCTATTCCCGCCTTAATCCTTTGCAAAGAACTATTTTCAATTTACTTTATACTCATAGATTGACCCTATGCTAAATAAAGAGTTCAACAAATGTTATGAAATTGCTGTTACTCAAAATTATGACTTAGGACTATAAGATACATAGGAAAAATGCATTCTCAAAAGCATAAACCCAACACCATTGTAGCAGAATTTTACTTAATGCTTCTTTTGTTTCTAGAAACCTTTTATTTAAGTTACACAAACTTCATGTATTTCATATATACAAATTTAGGAACATAGTGATTCTTCCCACCTTCTTCTCCCTCACACTCACACTTCTACCCTTCTTCCTCCTTCTCCTCCTATTCCCAGTCTTATTTTTTACTAAAATCTACTTTCAATTAACTTTATGTAAGATTAACCCTATACTAAGTAAAGAGTTCAACAAATACTGTGAACAAAACAAAACACCATTCCTCAACAGTCTAACCAAGGACTGTTCAAAATCATCATATTTAGAAGTGCCAATTTTACTTCTATATATTACATTTCAAGTATTTTATTAGTTACTACAGACCAAAGAGAACATATGGTATTTGTCTTTTTGAGACTGGCTTATTTCACTAAGTATAATGTTTTCCAGTTTCATGCATTTTTATTGTAAATGACAAGATTTCATTTTTTTTTTTACCACTGTGTAGTATTCCATGGTGTACATGTACTGTAATTGTTGATGGGCATCTGGTTGATTCCATATCTTAGCTATTGTGAATTGAGCTGCAATGAGCATGGGGGTACAGATCACACTTTCATGTGCTGATTCCATTTCCTTTGGGTAAATTCCCAGGAGTGGGGTGGCTGGGTCATATGGTAGGTCTTTTTGCAGATTTCTGAGGTATTTCCATACTGTCTTCCACAGTGGCTGCCCCAGTTTACATTCCCACCAACAGTATATTAGGATACTTTTTCCACCACATCCTCACCAGCATTTGTAGTTTGTTGATTTCTGTATGAGAGCCATTCTAACTAGAGTGAGATGAAACCTCATTGTGGCTTTGATTTGCATTTCCCTGATGGCTAGTGATCCTGAGCATTTTGTCAAGTGTCTGTTGGCCATTTGGATTTCCTCTTTTGAAAAAATGCCTTGGAGCTGGCACTATGGCACAGTAGGTTAAAGCCCTCACCTGCAGCACTGGCATCCTATATGGGTGCCAGTTTGAGTCCCAGCTGCTCCACTTCTGATCCAGCTCCCTACTAATGCTCCTGAGAAAGCAGCAGAGAATTGCACAAGTGCTTGGGACCCTGCACCCATGTGGGAGACCCAGAAGAAGGTCCTGGCTCATGGCTTCATATCAACTCAGCTCTGGCCATTGCAGCAATTTGGGGAAGACCTCTTTCTCTCTCTCTCTCTCTCGCTACCTACCCTTCTCTGTAACTCTGTCTTTCAAATAAATAAATTCTTAAAAAAAAAATGCCTGTTCAAGTCCTTTGCCAATTTCTTCACTGTATTTGTTTTGTTGTTGTTATTCTTGAGCCCTTTATATATTCTGGATATTAATCCTTTATCAGTTGCATAGTTTGCAAATATTTTTTCCCATTCTGGCTGTCGCCTCTTAACTTTGCTGAGTGTTTGTGTTGCAGTACAGAAACTTCTCAATTTGGTGTAATCCCATTTGTTAATTTTGGCTTTGATTGTCTGTGATGTTGGTTGTAGATGTTTGGTTTGTTTTCTGGAGTTTCTATTCTGTTCCATTGGTCTACCCATCGGTTTTTGTGCCAGTACCAGTATCACTGCCATGTAGTATGTCTTGAAATCTGGTATTGCAATGCCTCGTGCTTTGTTTTTGTTGCATAAGGTTGCTTTAGCTCTTCAGGGTATCCTGTGTTTCCATAAGAGTTTCAGCACCAATTTTTCTAGATCTGCAAAGAATATCATTGCTATTTTGATTGGGATCAAATTGAATCTGTAAATTGCTTTTAGTAATATGGGTATTTTGTTTTTGGTTTTTTTTTTTTTAAAGATTTACTTGTTTATTTGAAATTCAGAGTTACATAGAAAGGGAAGGAGAGGCAGAGGGAGAGAGAGAGGTCTTCCATCTGCTGGTTCACCCCAAAATGACTGCAACAGCCAGAGCTGCACCAATCCGGAGCCAGGAGCTTCTTCTGGGTCTCCCACGGGGGTGCAGGGACCCAGAGCCTGTGACAAGCTGGAAGGGTTGGGGCACCCAGCCATCTCACAGTCCTATGAGCCAGATTTGGGAGTCTCTCCACTGGTTATGGAGTGCATGGACACAAACTGGTGCTGCTGTTATGTATGACCAAAATGGTACCTGCTCTCTCGGCTAGTTGCAGGGCGCTGTGGTTGGAGGGTCAGGGAGAGAGAAATGTGTCCCTTTTATTCCTCCCGGTTGGCACATACAAAGTCCCTCTCAGGGCTGCAGGCTGGATTCCACCAGGCTCTCCCCACATCTTTGTTGCCAGTGGCTTGGGCTTCTGCCATCTGGCCTCACCTCACTCTCCAAAGCTGGTGCTGAGGCTCTTGGCTGCTGGGGTCCTGTGTTGTATCCATGCTCTTGTTTTGTGTCTACACCTTCCATGTAGATCCACGGTGTCCCTCTAACTTTCGTGGAGTTTCCACTGCAGTTTTCTCCTTAACTCATCCCTGAGATTGTACTCTTCCCCTCCCTGCCTTTTTAAACTATATTGCCCTAGACTAGAGCAGTAAGCTCCCCCCCCCCATTCTGCCATCTTAGAATTTCTCTGTATTTCTTCTTCTGAGAAATGTCTATATAGATGCTTTGCCCATTTTTTAACTGGCTTTTTTTACTACTGAGTTTATATATATATATATATATATATATATATATTATAGATATTAATTCTTGTGATTGGATGAATAGCTTGCAAATATTTTCTCCTATTGGTGTTGATTGTTTGTTTTAAAAAATTGCTTATTTGAGAGGCAGAGAGAGATGGCACTCCCATCCACTAGTTCACTTCCCAAATGCCCACAAGAGCCAGAACTGGACTGGATTAAAGACTGAAGCTGGGAATTCAATCCAAGTCTCCGATGAGTGTTGCAGAAACCTAATTATTTGAACTATCACTTCTGACCCTCAAGGTTTGCATTAGCAGGAAGCTAGAATCAGGAATCCTATCTGATTTAGCAAGGCTAAATGCCTGCTTCCTTTTTTCTTTGTGATGCTGAGGCTTCTTTGTTTGATTTATCTGTTTTTTGCATTTGTTGCCTGTGCTTTGGGGTTTTATCCAAAAATTTTTTTGCCTATGCCCTTGTTTTTTTCATATAGTTTTCCATTTGTTTTCTTCTAGTAGTTTCATAGCTTCAGTTTTTTCTTTAGGTATTTGATCCTTTGAATTGATTTTTGTATAGGGGAATTTTTGCTTCTATGTTCATCAGGAATATTAATTTTTAGTTGTGTGTATGTGTATTCTTGTTTGCTTTTGAAATCTGGCCTTGTAGAGTGAGTTTGAAATGGTTTCTCCCTTTCCAGGTTTTTAGAAGAATTTAAGAAGAATTGATATTAGTTCTTGGAAGTTTGGTAGAGAATTTATAGTGAAGCTATTTGGTCCTGATTTTTACTTTGTTGGGAGTTTTTCAATTACTGATTCAGTTTGTTACTTGTTATTTGTTCAGACCTCTGTTTTCAGTTTTGATAAGTTATATATATTCAGAAATGTATACATTCCTTCTGGGTATTCCAATTTGTTGAAATATTGTTGTTAAAATGGTCCCTAGTGATCATATTTCGTTTGTCAGTTGTAATATATCCTTTTTTATCTGATTTTATGTATTTGAATCTTCTTTTTTCTAATGGCTTATTGGTTTTGTTTGTCTTTTTAAAAAATCACTTCTTTAATTCATGAATATTTTTGTTAGTCTGTATTTCATTGATCTTTGATAATTCCTTCTAACTTTGGGTTTGGTTCTTGTTTTTCCAGGTCCTTGAGATGCATTGTTAAGTTATTAACTAGCTTTCTATTTTCTAGGCACTTATTATAAACTCTCCTGTTAGTATGGATTTTCCCTATATCATGTATGTTCTGATATGTTATATTTAGTTGCAAGGAATTTTTAAGCTTGATTCTTTAATGATCCATTTTTCATTCAGAATCATGTTGTTCACTCTCCAAAATTGGAAAGTTTACTGTAATTATTTCACTAAATAGGCTTTCTAGTCCATTCTCTCTTTCCACACCTTCAGGAACTACTAAGACCCATATGCTGTGTTGTTTGATAGTATCCCATAAATCTCCAACACTATTTTTAAGTTTTTTAATTTCTTTTTTTTTTTTTTTGGTCTGACTGAAAGATTTCTGAAGATTTGTCTTCTAGCTCAGATATTCTTTCATCTACCTCACCAACTGTATTGTTAATGCTTTCCACTGCATTTTTAATTTGATCTGTTCTTCATTTCTGATATTTCATTTGATTCATTTCTCTTTAAAATCTAAATTTCATGGGAAAAATTTTCATTCGTGTCATGCATGTTTTTCTTTAGTTCATGGATTTGTTTCTGATTGCTTTTGAGTAATCCTATGACTATTTTTTGTGAATTACATTTCTGCCATTTCATTAGTCTCTTCATCCCCACATTCTAATATTGAAATTTGTGTTTGGGGCTAACGCTTTGGGGTAGCTGGTAAAGCCACTGCCTACAGTGCTGGCATCCCATATGGGCACCAGTTTGAGTCCCAGCTGCTCCACTTCCAGTTCAGCTCTCTGCTATGGCCTGGGAAAGCAGTAGAAGATGGCTCAAGTCCTTGGGCCCCTGTACCTGTGTGGGAGACCCTGAAGAAGCTCCTGGCATTGGATCAGTGTAGCTCCAGCCATTACAGCCAATTGGGGGGTAAACCAGTGAATGGAAGACCTCTCTCTCTCTCTTTCAAATAAATAAATAAATAAATCTTTTTTTTTTTAAATGTTCCTTTTTTATTTGCAAAGTAAATTGGTACCTTGTAGTATGACAAGACTTTCTTTTATTGTTTTACTTATTTGAAAGGCAGAGTTACAGGGAGGGAGGGAGGGAGGTATTCCATATGCTGGTTAACTCCCCAGATGCCACAATGGCCAGAGCTGTGCCAATCTGAAGCCAGAAGCCAAGAGCTTCTTTCAGGTCTCTCATGCAGGCGCAGGGATCTAAGGACTTGGGCCATCTTCTGCTTTCCCAGGCCATAGCAGAGAGCTGGATGGGAAGTGGAGCAGCCAGGACTTGAATGAGCACCCATATGGGATGCTGGCACTGCAGGTAGCGGCTTTACCTGCTATGCCACAATGCTGGTCCTGAAATGTCATGTTCCTTTGGGAGGGTCATGTTGTCTTCCTTACTCTTGTTTCTTGAATTTCCACATTTATCTTTAGGTATTAGTGGAGTTAATTGTTTCTCTCTTGTGGCTTTTATCTTAGAGCTATGCCTCTGTGGCTTAGTGGAATGTCTGCACATTCAGTGAGTACCAAGAGGGGTGTGGTGGGTGTGGCCAGGGAGATCTGGTCATTGTTCACAGTGGGGCAGTTATCCAGGGTTAATACCCAAGTTGGGCATGGTAGATAGCTTATTAACAGAAAGGGTGGGGGATGGTCACCTCTGTTGGTATGATCACCCCTAACCTCCTCTCCTCCAGGCTGAGCAGTGCCCGGGTGTAGCCCCAAGTGTGTTCAACAGTCATCCACGCCACTATATGATCTGCCCAAATAATCTGCACAGTCCTTACTGTGAGCTCAGTTCTCACTGCAGTGACCAGCCCCAGGCAACCATGGAGCTCCAAGTGATTACCCAGAGACCCAGATACATCCTGCTACCTCTCATGTAGCCACTGAGTCACTCCTCCCAGCCAGGCTCAAAATCAGTGGGGACTGCGGATTTTTCCCCTCGCTGGAATCTCTGGATCACAGGTATACACAAGAGCCACTGGCCAAGTGTTGCTGTCTTCCCGCCACTGCTGCCAGTACCGCTGAGGAGATGGTATCCTATCTCAGCCACTTGCTGTGCGCAGGCATAAAGGCCTCCCCAGCTGCTGCCCAAACCCAAACTGGTACCTGCCTGTTCTTAACCAGTCAGCAGACACTGTTGTGGGGAGGTTGGCCTGAGATAAACGTGCCCTGTCTACTTTCACTGGGTCTGCAGGGAACCTCTAGCAACTGCTAGTGCCCCAGGGCTCCAGTCCAGACTCACTCCATGCTCTCCCTCCGCCTATAATACCACAAGTTGCTGCAGTCCAAAGCCAGGAGCCAGATGCCTCCTCTTGGTCTCCCATGGGGTGCAGGACCCAGGGACCTGGGCCATCCTCCACTGTACTCTGGGGCCACAGCAGAGAGCTGGACTGGAAGAGGAGCAACCGGGACAGAACCGGCGCCCCAGCCGGAACTAGAACCCCGGGGTGCCGGCACCGCAGGTGGAGGATTAGCCTAGTGAGCCACGGCGCCGGCCTTGCAGTCCAGTCTTAACTCCGTCTCCAAACTGCTGCCCCTTCTGGCTTTTGGCTGCTGCAGTTGTGTGTTGTGTCCATGTTTGTGCTGCATGTCTGCACCTTCCACACAGGTCCATGCTTTTTCTATTGCTGAGATGTTTATACAGTTTTTACTTGTTAATATTCTGAGGGAGATAAGATAGACTGCAGAACTCCGCTTGCAGCTGGAGAGAGTGCGGTTTTAGTTCTTTCTATGCTCAGGAAGAAACCAACAGCAGCCGGCAACGCAGCTCAATAGGCTAATCCTCCGCCTTACGGCGCCGGCACACCAGGTTCTAGTCCTGGTCGGGGCGCCGGATTCTGTCCCGGTTGCCCCTCTTCCAGGCCAGCTCTCTGCTGTGGCCCAAGTGCTTGGGCCCTGCACCCACATGGGAGACCAGGAAGAAACACCTGGCTCCCTGCTGTGGCCCGGAAGTGCAGTGGAGGATGGCCCAAGTGCTTGGGCCCTGCACCCACATGGGAGACCAGGAGAAACACCTGGCTCCTGGCTTTGGATCAGCTCAGTGCGCTGGCCGCAGTGCGCCAGCCACAGCACGCCGGCCGCAGCAGCCATTGGAGGGTGAACCAACGGTAAAGGAAGACCTTTCTCTCTGTCTGTCGCTCTCTCTCACTGTCCACTCTGCCTGTCAAAAAATAAAAACCAACAGCAGGCATTGATTTCCCACTGTCTTCTCACTAAGTCCGCACTTCCATTCAGACTTTACCCTCCCAGAGGTGGTGAGCTGTCCTCCTCTTTCTGTGGTAAAGGAATCCCAAGGAATGCATAGCCCCATCCACTCCCAGAACTAGGTGGTTAAGTAAAAGTCTCTTTGGTTGGAGCTGTAGAAGTTGTGGTGTTACATCTTTGTAAACAAAGATGTAAAAAAATCTTTCAGGAAGGATCTATAGACCTAGAATTGTCACTAGAGTAAGCTACAGGTGAGGGTTTGAGAAGTACCTAGTTCTCATCTGGCTCTGTTTGTACCCAGTAACTACCCTGTGCAAGTTAATTAGAAGCCAGGCCATTAAGTAGCCACTAAAAGAAGGTGCAGCAAAATTCCTTCCAGAGAGAAAGTGGGGGCATTTTAACCCTTTCTCTGTACTTCCCCAAGGGGTATAGTTACTAGAAGTGCTTATATGCCCATTTAAAAGCACCTGTTAGAGGAGGGTGCTGTGGCTCAGTGGGTTAAGCTGCTGCTTGCTTGTGATGTCTTCATCACATAAACCAGAGGGCCTGAGTTCAAGTTCTGGCTCCATTCCTGATTCCAGTTTTCTGCTAATGTGTACCCTGGGAAGTAGCAGATACTGGCTCAAGTAATTGGGTCTCTGTCATCATGTGGGAGACCCAAGTTGTGTTCCCAGCTCCTGGTTTAAACCTGGTCCAGCCTCGACTGCTGTGGGCATTTAGGAAGGGAACTAGTGAATAGGAGATCTCTGTCTCTGTCTTTCAAATAAATGAAAGGAGAAAAAAATCTACCATTTCGTTCTGTGGTCTAGGGAGGTGTATATGCCTAATCCCTTATGCTTCTAGAGCTAAATGAATTAAGCAACAAAATGTAGAGAACCATAGAGCTAGGGTTCCATTTGTGTTGTCCAAACTGTTCTCTCCTCAACCAGATGCTAAATCTTGGGGAATCGTTCCTAACTGTAAAGCTCAATGCTTAGAGTGGGATGTACCCAAGTGTGCCTTAGCTTTTCCTACCTAGTTGATGTGGATTTTTTTTTTTTTTCAGTTTCCTGGTGTATACGAGTTTCACCTTGTTTCTGGCTTTCAGGGAATTGTTTTCTGTGTTGGAATTTATTTGGTGCATTTATTAGTGGAGGATTTCACTGATATCACTCCACTCCCTAATGACTAGTCTTCTAAGATGAAATGGTTGGGATTACCAAAGTACAAATTGTATTGCATAACTTTTTTTTTTTTTTTTTTTTTTTTTTTTTTTTTTTTTTTTTTGCTGGGATCTTTGTCTAGAGGTCAGTTGGAAGCTCCAAACTATTTAGAAGACCCTGCCAGCCAGAAGGTCATTAGTCCTGTCCATAATGAAGTTATTTGCTCAGGAAAAACAGATATTTTATGGAAGAACTGTGAGTTTCTGGTAAATCGAATGTGCCATCTAGAAAGCCTCATCCAGTCCTTGAAGATGAATATTTTTCGTATGCAAACTGAAAAGGATTTGACTCCACAGAAAACAGGTATTTAAAGAAGAAAATCATCAGAAATCTGTTCCATGATAGTACTTTATAAGCTTATGATTCTTTTCCTTTCCTGACCTTTTTTCCACCATTTGATGCTCTTCCTTTGCTGTCCGGTAGCTTTTCTGAAGGATCGACTTAATGTAATACAGGAGGAGCATTCCAAAGACTTGAAGCTGTTGCATCTTGAAGTGATGAATTTGCGCCAACAACTGAGAGATGTAAAAGAAGAAGAAGATAAGGCACAAGATGAAGTACAAAGGCTGACTGCCACTCTGGAAATTGCCTCAGAGACAAAGGTTTGAGACCAGAGTTCTGAACTACAAACTCAGTGTTCTATATTAGCTGGCAGAGAGAACAATTTCAAAAAACTGACTTGTAAAGATAGGTAATGTTAAAAAATGTCTGTTCTTGGGATTAGGCATATATCTATGTTGATAACCTAGACTACTGGGTGCTATCAGTAATTGTTTATGGAACCCTTACTCTGTATAAGGGATAAGGGTCCAGAGATAGAGCCTGTGCCTTTCAAGTGCTTGTAAGCTGATAAAGAGCACAAGACATAACTTGAGAAACATAAAAATAACAGCATGGGAAATGTTACAGGCTCAATAAGTTACTCAATAAGTGAATATTGCAGAGTAAGGGCTTTGTATTCAGATGTATTTTTTTAGGTGAGGATGCCTATCTAGTATAGATTAGGTAGGCTTCAGAAAAAAATTAAAGGACTTGGATTGAACCTTTAAAAGGTGAAGTGGAGGACTGAGGGCATGTCAAGGAGGAGACACAGAGGCAGCAAAGACTAGGACTACTGGAAAAGAAATTAACACTATCATTTTCCTTCCATGGGCCAAGCAGCACATCAGGTATTCAAAGTGGGTTTTTCTTTTTTAATTTTCATTTATTTGAGAGAGAGAGAACTTCTCTTCACTGGTTCACTTCCCAAATGCCTGCAGCAGCTAGCGTTAGTCCAGACCATAGCCCAGAGTTGGGAATTCAGTTGGGATCTTCCACATGGGTGGCAGATACCCAAGTACTTGAATTTGGTTCTGCGGCCTCCCTGGTTTCACATTAGCAGCAAGGTGGAATCAGGAGAGGAGCTGGAACTCCTACTAAGTGGTGTCTTACCTGCTGTGCCCAATGCCCACCCTCAAAGAA